>NC_064838.1:13420000-14045000 GCF_024166365.1 Elephas maximus indicus | reverse complement strand
AGTATTTTGCTAAAATTTGCTGTTTCCACTTTGTGTTATAGTCTGCAAGTGCCCTTCCTGTTCTCACTTCCCCACCCCCAGGCTGTAAGCTTTCAAACCAGAGGATCACTGGCTTTTGTAGCTAACTCCATCTGTCCCAGTGCTTGCCGTATAATAATTGCTCAGTGAATATTGAAAAAGCTTCTTTATTGAAACCCCCTCTTACTTATAAAATTATAATTTTTTTTTTATACAAACTGTTACTTTTTTGTAATAGCTTGATAATATTTGCTTTCATTGTTCAGGTTCAACTTTATAGTGAATTTTGTGTTTAATTGCAGTATTTTATGGTACTTTCAGTATTATTACGTTTGGGAAATGAGGTAGAAATCCTAGAGACAAGTAGGTAAAATGATTTTTTAAAAATTAACTCAGTTTTATAGACCTTGAATTTTAGCATGTTATCCAGTTGAGAGCGATTTCTGTTAACGTAAGCATCTTGAGAATACACGTTAAATAAAACTGGCGAACCAAAGAATAATGTGCTTTCATGAGCTAATTGCTAGTGGTGATTTTTTTTTTTTTTTAACTTGCTTCAGAAAACTAATGTTAATCTTTGGACTTTGACCATTTTCTTTCTCAAGCATAGATGATTATCTAAAAAATTGTCATCTTACAAAGAAATCTATTCATGAAAGTCTGCAATTAATAGATAGTGGTTTTAATAACTCACAAATGAAAGCCGTGAACATGAAGAGGGATTTTCTCAGTTGTATTTTTATTTTTTAAAAGTGAAATGCCCTGGAGATGACCGACATGCCCGGCATCGTTTTGCGTGAAAAGACCCGCACATCTGTAGATCCCATATAGATCTAATTATCATTTATGTGCGTGACTTTTATAATAAGGGAATATACTTTTTGGGTTTGTATTTGTATTTTGTCTGAATTAAAGCTGGGAAATGATTAATTACAGGGCAGTGTTTCTTGTCAAGTTGTGAATAAATATGTTTAACATTAGTATAACTGTTTACAAACGAGAAAACCCACACCGCTTGCCAAGCAGTTGATTAAAAAATGCATTCAATTCATCATATAGGCTCTGTAGGAAGGATCTTTACATTTGTTTAGGTTGGCATTTAGTAATTAAATCTCTTTAAATATTTTACTTAGGCTGAAGGCCACCCAGAATCTTTGATCTCATTTTGAGAAAACTACCAGCCAGGAATAACACAGGGCTGTAGGACAGCTGTTGTCACTTTCACAGCAGCCTGAGTCTGTAGCAGTGCTTCTCAAACTCCAGTGTGTACGGCTTGTTAAAACGCAGGTCCTTGAGTCCCAGCTCCAGAGATTCCGATTCAGGAGCCTGGAGGGAGACCAACAATACTCATCTCTCGCAGGTCCCAGCTGCTGCTGCTGCTTTGCCATACTTTGCGAACAGCTGTTCTAGGGTGTTCAGTTGTGATTTGTAAGTTGACAACTTGATTGATTTTTCCTAATGGCTTTTTAAACCAAACCAAACTGTTTTGAAAAAAGACTTTTATGTCACAGGTAACAGATATTTCAAAAGAAGAAACTATTGAGGAAAAGAAAATGGCAAAAGTGTTTTCATGTAAGATTTTGGAGGGGCAGATGAAAAACTGGAATCATTATCCATTCATTTATATATTGATTTTCACTGAGAACGGGGGAACCATCCTGAAGTCGCCCTTCTTAGCCCCCTTCATGCCCTCCCCATCTTTTCACTGAAAACAGGGGAACCATCCTGAAGTCACCGTTCTTAGCCCCCTTCATGCCCTCCCCATCTTTTCACTGAGAATGGGGGAACCATCCTGAAGTCACCGTTCTTAGCCCCCTTCATGCCCTCTCCATCTTTTCACTGAGAACAGGGGAACCATCCTGAAGTCACCCTTCTTAGCCCCCTTCATGCCCTCTCCATCTTTTCACTGAGAACGTGGGAACCATCCTGAAGTCACCCTTCTTAGCCTCCTTCATGCCCTCCCCATCTTTTCACTGAGAACGGGGGGGAACCATCCTGAAGCCACCCTTCTTAGCCCCCTTCATGCCCTCTCCATCTTTTCACTGAGAACGCGGGAACCATCCTGAAGTCACCCTTCTTAGCCCCGTTCATGCCCTCTCCATCTTTTCACTGAGAACGCGGGAACCATCCTGAAGTCACCCTTCTTAGCCCCGTTCATGCCCTCTCCATCTTTTCACTGAGAACGGGGAAACCATCCTGAAGTCACCCTTCTTAGCCCCCTTCATGCCCTCCCCATCTTTTCACTGAGAACGCGGGAACCATCCTGAAATCACCCTTCTTAGCCCCGTTCATGCCCTCTCCATCTTTTCACTGAGAACGCGGGAACCATCCTGAAGTCACCCTTCTTAGCCCCCTTCATGCCCTCTCCATCTTTTCACTGAGAACGGGGGAACCATCCTGAAGTCACCGTTCTTAGCCCCCTTCATGCCCTCCCCATCTTTTCACTGAGAATGGGGGGGAACCATCCTGAAGCCACCCTTCTTAGCCCCCTTCATGCCCTCTCCATCTTTTCACTGAGAACGTGGGAACCATCCTGAAGTCACCCTTCTTAGCCCCGTTCATGCCCTCTCCATCTTTTCACTGAGAATGGGGGAACCATCCTGAAGTCACCCTTCTTAGCCCCCTTCATGCCCTCTCCATCTTTTCACTGAGAACGTGGGAACCATCCTGAAGTCACCCTTCTTAGCCTCCTTCATGCCCTCCCCATCTTTTCACTGAGAACGGGGGGGAACCATCCTGAAGCCACCCTTCTTAGCCCCCTTCATGCCCTCTCCATCTTTTCACTGAGAACGCGGGAACCATCCTGAAGTCACCCTTCTTAGCCCCGTTCATGCCCTCTCCATCTTTTCACTGAGAACGCGGGAACCATCCTGAAGTCACCCTTCTTAGCCCCGTTCATGCCCTCTCCATCTTTTCACTGAGAACGGGGAAACCATCCTGAAGTCACCCTTCTTAGCCCCCTTCATGCCCTCCCCATCTTTTCACTGAGAACGCGGGAACCATCCTGAAATCACCCTTCTTAGCCCCGTTCATGCCCTCTCCATCTTTTCACTGAGAACGGGGGAACCATCCTGAAGTCACCCTTCTTAGCCCCCTTCATGCCCTCTCCATCTTTTCACTGAGAACGGGGGAACCATCCTGAAGTCACCGTTCTTAGCCCCCTTCATGCCCTCCCCATCTTTTCACTGAGAATGGGGGGGAACCATCCTGAAGTCACCCTTCTTAGCCCCGTTCATGCCCTCGCCATCTTTTCACTGAGAACGCGGGAACCATCCTGAAGTCACCCTTCTTAGCCCCGTTCATGCCCTCGCCATCTTTTCTAACAGCAAGTATATTGAAGTGGTTGAGAATTTGGACTCTATCACTCCTAGCTGTCATCTTGGGCAAATTACTTCATGTGCTAGTTTTCTATTGCTGTGTAACAAAATACCCCAGTTTTAGTAACTTAAAACAACTAACATTAAAGTTTCTGAGAGTCAGAAACATGGGAGTAGCTTAGCTGGGTGGTTCTGGCCCAGGGCCTGTCATGAGGTTGTATTAGAATTGTTGGCCAGGGCTGCAGTCTCTGAAGTATGGAAGTGTCTGATTCCAAGTGCCCTCATATGGGTGTTTGCAGGAGGCTTCCATAACTCGCTTTGTGGGCTTCTCCGTTGGGCTGCTTAAAACATAACAAGAAAGCATACCCAAGACAGAATCCACAGTCTTTTTATAACCTTACCTCAGAAGTGAGATCATATGACTTGTGCAAGATTTTGTTCAGTAGAAGCAAGTCACTAAAGCCAGCCCAGACTCAAAGGGAGGAGAGGTCAGCTCCGTCTCTCTGAATGAGTATCAGAGAATTTGTGGACGTATCTTTAAAACCATTGCAGTATATAAGTATCTGTTTTCTCATCTATAAAATGGGAAAGAGTATGAAATGATCATGAGCACATTATTTGAGACTTGACGGAGCCAGTAATGGTCGTTGTTATCTTATTACAGTGATAACCGTAATCACCGTTCTTCACCAGCACCAGATTGCCCCTGACTTCTCCTTAGAAGCCATAAAAGCCAGAAGAGAGGGAATCAATGGAATAATCTCTACAGACCTTAAAAAAGTGTCTATGTGTGAAGCTCTCCTCACCCAAACCCGTGTTTTCTGAACTGTCACATGTCACAAAAGCCCCATAGTGTGTTTTTTTAATGAAGGAAACATACCCTAGTAATAAAACCAGACTGTATATCACCTATATCACCAAAGAAGTTATATGCTGCTATAATTGTGATTGTAGATATGAGTATCTGTAATAACTTATAATTGTAAGGGATTCAACAACAATTAAAAGAATAACCTGCTTACCATGTAGGGTTTATCCCTCTAACACACAAGGATGGTGACGCTATCATGTACCTTAAAACTGATTATACCATTTGACTCTATAGTCCATCTATGGGCTTTTGTCTTAAGAAAATAGTACCAAAATCTTTGATGCAAAAAAGGGTGTTTAACACAGCGTAATATTTGTGATTGGCAGCCTCTTGGATGGCCTTCAGTGGTCCCCAGTTTCCGATGTTCACACTTTTGTATAATCCCTCCCCATGAGTGTAGGCTGGCCTGGTGACTTGCTTCTAATAATTACATAGAAACAGAAGCAGTGGAATGTCACATCTGAGATTAGGTTATCAAAATACTGTACCTTTTTCTGGGAACTGACTGGTGTGTGCTATTTCAGTCTCTCTTTCTCTCTCTGTCTCTATCTCTATCTCTTATCCCTCCCTCTGAGGGAAGCAAGTTGCTATGTTACAAGAGCCCTATATAGAGGCCCACATGGTGAGGAACTGATGAATCCAGCCAACAGCTAGCGAGGACTTGGAGCCTGTCAAAACCATTTAAGTGAGCTTGGGAGTGGGTCCTCTGCTGTGCAAGGCCTGAGTTTCACAGCAGCTTCCACCAACACCTTGATTGTAGTCTTATGAGAAGCTCTGAGTCACCTGGCTAAGGTGCCCCTGGGTTCACAACTCTCAAACTGTGTGAGATAATAAATGTTTGTTGTTAAGTAAGAAATAACTAGTAAAATCCTGAATACCAAAACTAACCAATATAGAAAAATTGGTAAGTATTGATTATAGATAAACTTTATGGGATATTATGTAGTCAGTATACATGACAATTATAAAGATTCTTTAATAACATAAAAATAATGTTTAAGATTTAAAGTACAGTAAAAATAACAAATACAAGATTTTTACACACAGTATTATTTTAACTCTATCTGGCATCAATTTTCTTCTCCCCACCCTGAAACATACTAGAAGGAAATATACAAAATAATGATACCGTATGCTTGTGTTAGGACTGTAAGTGATATGTTCTCCTGTCCTTGCTTTTGTATTCCTTATCATGATTATGGAGCCCCAGTGGCACAGTGGTTAAGACCTCGGTTCCTAACCAAAAGGTTGGCAGTTCAAATTCACCAGTCGCTCCTTGGAAACCCTATGGGGCAGTTCTGCTCTGTCTTACAGGGTCACTATGAGTCAGAATCGACTCAAAAACAACAGGTTTGGTCTCTCTTTTTTTTTTTTTAATCATGATCATATATTATTTTACAATGGAGAAATAATTAAGATGAAGAAATAAAAGATAAGAAAAATCAGAGGAAAAAAGACATGCAGGTATTTAAACACATGTAGCATATGAGAAATATTTAATTGTTTAGAGAGAAACAAGTTGTGAATTTATGTATTTGTAATTAAATACCTAAAAGCAAAATATATAATTTGGATTGAAGATTATATAGTATTTAAAATTTGTTAAGTGATCGTACATTTCTTTTAAGTAAACACACACACACACACTAAATGAGATGTTTTTAGAAAACTACTGGTGAGCCTTTCATTTTTACCTAGCACTTGCAGATGTGAAAAGCACCATGTAAAGCCATGGTGGTATTATTGACGATAACTTAGTAATACTTGAGTGTGAGTCCAGAAATAATTTAGGCAACACCAGATTTTACTGACACCTCTCGGCTAGTTAATTTTCCTAAAATCTGAATCTTTTGGATTGGGTTTTTGGATTGCTGGTCTTGTCTGGCATTGGAATTTTTGTAAATTCCATTCAGTGATCACTCTACTGAAGCTTTGCTGTCTACCTCTCCCTCTTCTGGTCCTTTCTGTAGCATGACACCGCCTTCCATGATGACTGATTCTGTCTCCTTAAGGGGTTCTCCTTTGGGGTCTGCTCTAGGTCACTGTAGGGCCCTCGGTGGTGCAAACAGTTAACGTGCTTGGCTGCTAACCGAAAGGTTGGAGGTTTACCCAGAGACACTGGAAGTCCTGGAGATCTATGTCAGAAGAATCAGGCGTTGAAAATCGTAGGAAGTATAGTTCTACTCTGACACATGGGGTCACCATGAGCCACAGCTGACTGAGTGGCAACTGGTTTACTGCTAATAGGCCACTGTGATACCAGCGTCCAGAGAAGGGCTGGTGGGCAGGAACATTAAATTGCTCCAAGGTTTGGGACCAGATAATTTTTCTCCTCTAAGAACCAAAACAAAGCAAAGTTCTGTCTCTTTCCTTGTTCATCTGTTAGATGCAGTGGCGTGGCATTTTAAAAAATAGACTGTTTTTTCCACTTCTTGAGCTGTTTCTTTTTAAAATTACCTGAAACACTTTGCTAAGCTTTGAGTTCATTATATGTCTTTGATTGATACCAACAACTGATGTTCATTCTTTTTATTTTGTTTTATTTTACTTTCTGAATAGATGTGAATGAATAATTTATTTCATAAGGACCAGTACAAAGCTAGTTTCCTATGAGGTGGAGGTTGAAGATGTCCCAAACGTCCAACTTTTCCAAATGGCTGTACCACTCCATCATCTCTAACATCAACTACTTCTCGGTCCCTCGGTACTCTCCTTCCTACCTTTGGGTTACATCATTTGCTACAATGTCTCACATCACTCACAAACTATATCAAGGAAATGGCTCACATGGTTTGGAGGCTGCCGAGTGCCCAAATTCGTGGATCAGGTATAGGCTTCTCCTGACTCACGTGGCCACAGAGGCCAATGAATCCAAGTCGACAGGCCAGGTAACACGCTACTGGCTTCCAAGGCTTTGGAAGCTGGCAAATCTCAGAATCCACAGGTCAGATGGCAGGTTGCTGGTTCAAGCCCCAAGAACCAGAGGCCAGACAGTGACCAGCCAGTTACAGGATCCAGGTGCAGAGAAAAAGAGAGAGAGTGCCTCACCAGAGCACCTGCATATGTATATGTACATTGGATGCAGGCCACACCCCAGGGAAGGGTGTGACTTGAGTAAGGGACTTGAGTCACACCCTCCTTTAAGGCTGTGACTCAAGATACACCCCACACTAATCCTGTCTCACTAACTAGAGGTTAGGATTTACAACACATAAAATAGAGGATAATTAGGATAGTTACATCAGATCACGAATTAGAGGACAGCCACACAATACATTAACCCCAACCATCATAGGTTCCATACACCTTATTTGCATAGCCCCACCCAGTCATTGTGTGTGAGTCACAAAGACGGTGGCTAGAAGGGCCATATTAAGTAATTCACTGCTCAGCAGGTCAAACCAAATGAAATAGTTCCCCAAAAACCAAATTTACTAGAAGCTGAAGTTTTTTTAAATGTATCTGTACTAGAACATATGCATCCCTATACACAGCAAATACAGTTTTGTCAAAGAATACACTGGAGCTTCTGTTAAATTTAAAGCAAAAAGATTTACTGAAGGAATAGAGCTTTCCAGATGGGGCAGCACTTCGTGAGGAATCACCAAAGTACTCCAATGAAAGAAATTTTTCACAGAATTTAAGTACAGAAAATCCAGGAACTTACACTAAAAAATTCTGATGGGTTGACATTTACAAAATTATGATTTAACAGGCCAGACAATTGCAAGCTTCCTGAAGCATTTTTTGTTAATCATAGCATTTGAGTCAGTTAACTTCTTGTTAATCCCTGGATATTTGGGGGGATAGCCTTGGGGAATACCCTTCTGGGAGCATGCTGTGATAGTGTTAAAGTTCCTGAGGCATTCTGGCTAGCTGACTTTTAAAAGTCAGCTAAGAATTAGCAGTAAAAAAACTAAAATGGAGTTAGGCCTACATCTTTGGCAGAAGCCTCTCCTTATGCCAGGCACCTGGATTTTTAGGGCTCCTTTACAAACTTTTAGGCTCCTTCACAGTTTCAAGGACCACGTTTGGGAGATACTGTTTTTCACACAATCACATTACAGGTAGTTATTTCAAGAGCTTCACTCTAAAATGCAAGAGGGAGAGAACATTCAACTGTATTAAACGGTCAGTGCAAATTCCATTTGGCTGTGTGCATATTTGTTCCTAAGTGGAGTTACTTAAGGGAAAAGTCATAATTGAGAAAAGCATGTAATGTTCTCTTGTCTGTATTTGATTAGTTTCTAAAAACTGCCTGATTACTTTTAGAATCCATTTTCCTTTTTTAAAAAATCACACCATAGAAGAATGTTTTCTTTACTTGGACTAGCTTCTCTATTCCTGCAACCTCACTGCCATGTATATGTAGCCCAACATCGGGCTGAAATAATAGGTATTCTTTTTAATCTGTAAGATGACGCATGTACAGTCTCCCCACTGAGTACTGAGAGCTGCTGCAATTTGAGCTGTGCAGTAATTTTGTATTTTCATTTTCTCTGAATTTACTGGTGTCTGTAAAGGCCACAACTTACTTTAATAATAAAAAACCCATTATCACTGTGTGGTGAAGATAAGGGATTATCATTACTGCCGTTAACAACTGCTGGTGTTAATAGTACATGTTTTCAGCTTCATCCTAGAGCCATCTGCATTTGAAGCAAAAGATGGAGGTATGGTCTTTTAAGCTTATTCTCTCAGTATTTTGTTCCAAAGGTAAATAATGATAAAAAGATCCTGAAAATACACTGTTCGGGTCTAAATCAGTATTATAACAGCAAACTGTACTTATGCAAGCATACTTGTGGTTTGCTGAGAATTACAGAGAAAGTCGAACCTTCATGACCTGAAGCTACGCCACCCAGTGGAGGAGAGATATTACTGTAGTTTGTATTTTCTCCCTCTCCATCAAGTATATGGACACCCTGGTGGCGTAGTGGTTAAGAGCTACAGCTACTAACCAAGAGGTCAGCAGTTCAAATCCACCAGGCGCTCCTTGGAAACTCTATAGGGAAGTTGTCCCCTGTCCTATAGGGTCGCTATGAGTCGGATTTGACTCAATGGCAGTGGGTTTTAGCAAGTATGTAGAAATGCAAGCAAGTGAAAGAAAAGCCATTATAGGGTTGACCTTGAGTCTTTTCTACAGCATTTGGAAATACAAGTAAGTACTCACCATTTTATCTATTCGATTATTATCAATTATTTGTGATAGACCTGCCTTACAATTGATGGGGTATATGAAAAATCACATTTTTGAGAACTAGTATAAAATATGAGATTGGATTTGGCCTGGACCTTTTTGGTAAAGTTTTCCTGCCAATTTATTTGGAATGGAGAGAGGAAAGGCACAAAGCTTTTGCATCTCGTCCAGCCGTGAGGCAGTGCATATATGCCCATATATATATGAAAATTAATAAATGAACAAAGAAATAAGAGGAAGCATGGGAAGCGTTTGCTTTATATTTACATTTGACCACCATCTGGCCCTCTCTTCAACCAATGTAAAATATCATGGCTGGCCTTCCGCTGCTCCCATTCCAAGTGTTCAAAAATAATCCTGACAGCTCTCTCTCTCTCTCTCTCTGGTACCCAGTATCCAATTTTAAATTGAAATTATTTTAGGTATATTTTATTTCATGATTCTGTAAGACAGCAGTAATAATTATGACCTTATATATGTATGAATGTGTATACACTTTTGTGCTTTTTAAAAGGATTTTGTGTATGGGTGTGTAAGAGATTTTTAACTGATTAGTTTATTTGATGAAATGGCATATGTAGCAGCCACTCTAATGATTTGGGGTTGCAAGATCAGCTCACCTGAGACCTGTTTCTTCCCATGTACTTTGTCAACCTCTAGATATGTCATGGCATACTGGGTTTGTCCTCGTTGCTCAATTAGACTTCCCATAGACGCAGAAAGATTTCTTTTTCTTTATTTTATTTTATTTTTTTGCTGACAGAACTTAAGCTAATTATTAAACCAGAAAGCAGACCATTAAAAAGCTGTATTTTATAGATGCTTTTATGACTCGATGGCACTGGGTTTTTGTTTTTATAGAGCTAGCCTTTACTAAGCATCTCGGTGCAAATTAGCTCCTTTTTCACTAAATCCTGCACTTTCTAATCCCTGGCTAATCTGACTCTGGTTCAGTCTTCAGACCTTTAATTTACTCCATCTCTGGATTTATTGTTAATTCTCTGGGGAGCTATCTATCCCTCCGAGTTTTTGAGCAGTCTGCTTGATCAGCTTAATGTGGTAGGCTCCCTTTACCTGAGTACTCAGTTTCTACCTTATTTTTCAGTTCCATTTAGAAAGAAATGGCGGTTCATCCCCACCTAGCTGCTAAAAAAAGAGAAAAGTAACTCAGTAACTTGAACCAGGGCCTCAGTCTCCTCTCTTCTACAATTGGAAAAGATTCTTCCTCTTAATTTCTACCATCTACCTCAAACCAGAAAAAGCAAACCAGTTACCATTGAGTTGATTCCGACCTTTTTATTATTGAGAAGGCGTTGCACTCCTTTCGAAAATTTCTTTAAAAAAAAGAAAAACCATTGGTGTCAAGTCAGTTCTGACTCATAGTGACCCTATAGGAGTAGAACTTCCCCATAGGATCTCCAAGGAGTGGCTGGTAGATTCAAACTGCTGACCTTTTGGTTAGCAGCCAAGCTCTTAACCACTGCTCCTTTGATCCTGTTCAACCAATTGTAACTGCAAGTTAGAAAAACTGGTAAATGGAATGAGAAAATAAACTTCAAGTAGTATTCTGGCTAAATATTTTAAAACTCATTAAACAAGATTTTGGGGAAGCCATAAGAAGTAGTGTCTCTTGGAGGTCAACATTAGGATATTTAATATGGTTACAGAGTAATGTTTTATGTGGGCGGCTTTTACAGAAATGTTAGTTTGACATTTTATTAGAGGAAATGGTCAGCATCAATTTTCCCCCTAGACGTACAGTGAAGAGGACAGACAGTAGACTGACAGACTTTCCGTTAGCTTAGACTAGAACAAGTCCAACATGACAAAACACCATCTCAGTTTTATTTCTTACCCATTCGGGGGATCTTAGGAAGGTAAGAAAGCTTACATTAGGAATTCCTTGAAATTAATCCAATTTAATAAATGTGTCCCAAGCTCCTATTCCTTTTAAAACTCTGCCTTTGGTGTTTGCTGGAAGGGGCTGCTAGGTGGAAGGGTTACAGAAATGACTAAGATTTCATTTCTGCCCTCAGGAAGCTCAAAGATGGAGAGAGATAGTCATGTAATCTAGTTATTTGACAAGAGTTCTGTATATAGTCTGATGGTAGAAACATGGGAATATAAAAGAGAGAAGTATGAAGTAGAGTGGACTTTTGTACAAACTGGAGACTTAGACCCTGGCACTGTGCTAGATGAGTGTAGGCGGTAATTATGCCTGGAGAGGTCAGTCAGAAGAAGAGCCTCTCAATGAACCTTGAAGGACAGGCAAGATTTGACCAGGCGAAGGTAATGGAATAGACGAACAATCTTGTGTAGCTGGAACATTCACAGCTAAACACAGAACATTTCCTTCACAGGGTTTCACCACTGCATGTGAATTTGTGTCTAAAGTTAGGCCATTTTATGGTAGCCTGGGTGGTCATCCAGCTATTGTTGTCACCTACAGCATTGTCTTAGGCACCCAGGATATAGCATTTACTAGGGCCAAGCACTGTCTATAAGAAGATCTCTATCTAGTATACTACGTAGCCAGTTACTTTCTGCTTATTTATTGAAACAAGTCTCATAAGCCAGTAAAATAATAACTAGCAACCAGTGCTGCCAGATTTGCAGGTAAAGATATTTGTTGTCATCTGCCAGGGGTACAGTTGAATAGGTTCTTAGCCCACCAGGTGATCTCCTGTTGTTAAATCTGGCCCCTGCTATAGCACCTTTTTGACAGCTGAAAAATGCTTTTGGGACAAAGGGAACCTGAGTAGACCATCCATCATTTCCTCCCTGCCCTTCATAAGGTCAGTCACCCTCATGCCACCACCAGGGAGAACAAACGTGGTTTCCAGTGCCCAAGCAAGCCGCTGGTTCCTGACTCATCCGTGATTATTATTTGTTTGTGTTTACTTTGTGTTCGAAGATTGTACTGACTTTTCTTACCTGGTTGGAAGGAAAACTTAGTTGATTGCATTAGTTGCAGGGATATAATTTGCCCAAAGATTCATTGTTGGCCAGATGCTTCCTTGATAACAATGCCCTTCCGAAACCAAGCATTTGTGCCCATGAACAATAAAGAAAGTCTGGGTCTTGAGTTGGTGACCTGGTTTCTATTGTTAACTCTCCGGTCAAGGACCTCTCTTACTTGAAGTTATTTTAAAACCTGATTTTACAGCAACAGATTCAGTGTCACATATGAATTGGTGGGCTACTTCTACAGAAAGGTGATTTTTGCTAAAAAGAGAAGAGTGGTGATGACAAAAAGTAAATCTGTGACTACTCTAGGTGACTGGAACTATTACTAATATCAAAATATTACTCAGAGAAAAATTATCCTGTCCACCTGATAATATTTGCTATATAAAACTTCTTTTGTCATTTCATTATTTTTATGTTTTTAAAGTAGAAAAGTGACGCTTGGTCAAGTAGATTCTTTTGTCGCCTATTTTAATTAACAGAAATGTTTTGTTATTAAGGAATCAAGTGTTTATGAGACATTTTGGTGCTGGAGAAGTTTGTTGCCTTAAATATGTTAAGTGTGTTTTTTGAAATCTTATTTTAATTTTTTTAAAGAGAAGGGATTAAAAAATCCCTTCTCTTGGATGATGCGACAGTAAATTCCAGAGAAGTCCATGTCTAAATTCTGAACAAATGGAGTTTGAAATGAAAGGGACATTGTTAGCATTCTGAGTAATAAACAGATCAGCCTTCCAACCAACATGCTTTATTTACTATCAAAAAAAAAAAAAAAATTTTTTTTTTCACCATTATATGAATCAATCTTAATGACCTCAGGTGCTAATAAGACATTGAATTTTATAAGTAGTGAAATAATAGTGACTAAAAGGCATCGTCATTGTTTGCTTGTTTGTTCATATTTTAGCTGAGGAAAAAGGTAATTTAAAATGTGAAAACAACAATTTTTATGCTTGTCTAACCCTCTGGAGTAAAACTCCTTGACATTCTTTACTGCTCCATTCTTTTACTACTCCTTTTTTTTTTTTTTTTACATGGGGGCTGTGTTTTATGTATTTTAAGTGAGTCAGTTAGTAAGTGTGTTACTTTCTACATTATAAAAAAAATAGGAAGGCAAAATCTTGGTTAGCTGGAACTGCTCTCTAAGTATACATTAAGCATCTTTGGATCTGATGGTAACATTTTACAGGTCTCGATTTGAGACTAAATTTCTTTTAGTTTGCTGGAAAACTCAGTAGCCCTGATGTTAAGCAATACATGGTGTCCAGTGAAGAGCCAATTTACTTTCCAAGGATTCCTATATAAATTTTAGGAATATTAACACTCTTGAAATGTAGACATGAGACAGTCCACTAACACTATGAAGATCGTATTCTGTATACCCAGAATGATGCTAAATGTGAGATGACAATACCAAATAAAAATAGGAAACTCCTTTCACTGTAATTAGAAAGATAAGGTAAATCCATGAGTCAGTTAGGAAGCCATAGATCATAGTAATCACATATGGCATTGAATTTAAAGCTAGAAGAGCATTTAATCAGATGTCGAATGATTATCTGGTTAAAAGTGAGCTATACATTTCTGGCCTATTGATTTTTGACTCAATTGGGAAAGAATAATCTCTGCAATAAGTGGTTCTAGAACAGTTCAATCTCCACATGCAAAAGAATGAAGTTGAACCAATACATCACACCATATATTAAAATTAATTCAAAATGAATCAGTGACCTAAATATAAGATATAAAAAAAATATAGCACCATAAAACTCTTAGCAGTGGATTCTTAGATATGACACAAAAAGCAAGAGCAACAAAAGAAAAAATTGGACTTTATCAAAATGAAGAATTTTTGTGCATCAAAGGACTTTATCAAAAAATTGAAGAGACAATGTAGAGATTGGGTGAAAATACCTTTGAACCATTTATCTGATAAGGGTTTAATATCCAGACTGTATAAGAAACTTCTACAACTCAACAACAACAACGAAAAACTCAATTAAAAAATGGGCAAAGAACTCAAATAGACATTTCACCAAAGAAGATATGCAAATGGCCAGTAAGCATATGAAAAAATGCTCAAGGTCATTAGCCATTGTCATTCAGTGTTGTGGATTCTGACTCGTAGTGAACCCATGTGATAGAGTAGAGGTACCCCATAGGATTTCCTAGGCTGTAATCTTTACGGAAGCAGACTGCCACATCTTTCTCTTGTGGATAAGCTGGGTGGGTTCGAACTACCAACCTGTGGGCTAGCAGCGAAGAACTTAACCACTGCACCACCAGTGCTCCTTTCCTTAGTCATTAGAAAAATACAAATCAAAATCACTGTAAGATATCACCTCACACATTATCAGGAAAAAAAGGCGGGGGAGGGGACTAATAAATGTTGCTGAAGATGTGGAGAAATTGGAACTCTCATCCTTTGCTGGTAGGATTGTAAAATGGTGCAGCCGCTTTGGAAAATAGTTTGGCAGTTCTTCAAAAAGTTAAATATATGATTACCGTATAATCCAGAAATTTTAGTTCTACATATATACTCAGAAGAATTGAAAGCAGAAACACAAACAGATGCTTGCACACCAATGTCCATTGCAGTACTATTCACTATAGCCAAAGGGTGGGAACAACTCGAGTGTCCATCAACAGTTAAATCGATAAACAAAATGTGGTTGGTCTGTTCATACAATGGAATAGTATTCCATCAGAAAGAGAAATGAAATTCTGATACATACTGCGACACAGATGAACCTTGAAATGTCAGGCACAAAAAGACAAATATTATATGATCCCACTTATCCATCCCACTAGATGAAGTATCACAGAAGATATCTAGATGAAATATCTAGAATTGGCAAATGCACAGAGACTGAAGTTTATTATTAGTTATCAGGGACGAAAGGGAGGAGAGAATGGTAGTTTTGCTCAAGGAGTACTGAATTGCTGTTTGGAGTGATGTAAAACTTTTGGAAATGGTAGCACAACATGGCAAATGTAATTAACGTTACTGAAGTAAGTGTACACTTAAAAGTAGTTAAAATGACAAACTACATATTTTGTAATAATTTTTTTAAAAAGGAAACCAATTGAAGTATAATTATCAAAGTATTAAAAAGAAAATTTTCACCTATTTTTTTTTAAAAAGTGAGAAGAAAGGAGAGGTGATCGTGGGTTGAAGACATTGCGTAGGTATTATGAACTGAGTCTTGAAGCAAGGAAAATGGAAGGGTAGAAGAGAAGGTAGAAGACGTTTTAAGAGTGGATGACCAAGCATGAAGGGATTGTAAAGAGATTGTTCAGACTGGGAAAAAGGGGATAGCTAGGTCAGAATGGACTAAATCATGAATGTCAGAGAAAGCTGTTGTCACTTCTCTGTTCATTGTTGGCCTTAAGCAGTGTTCATTTGAAATCTCTCATCAAGCAGTAATTGTAGTGATAAAGGTACAAAAAAAAAAAAAATTTTTTTTTTTTTTTTTTAGTGGTGGTAGTGGTAGTAGTATTAGGAGTAGCCAGCCAGGCATTGACCTCTTGTGCTTTTTATGATTACTGTACCTTAAGGCATTGTTATTATCTGTTTTATATCCAAGGAAAAGAGGCTTAGAAGAGGTTCGTAACTCGTCCAAGACCACAGAGCGAGTTTGTGGTAAAGCCGGAATTTGAACTCAGACAATTTTACATCATGGTCCACATTCTTAAATGTGTTTTCTGTGTTACCTTTATAAGGGCAGTAATTAGCTGCAGAGAGTAGCAATTCCAACTCAGCATTTTGGCCGTACGTGTTAGGAGGGACAGTAATAACTGGTATGCATCCAAAGGAGGCTAATTAGGATGATGAAAGAATCCCTGTGAACAGAAATGAGAACTCTGAGTGATAAATTTGGCTTTCTATCTCCCTTTGTTCTCCTCATCTCCAATCCCAGTGAACTCAGGTCTCTCACCATTATATATTATAGAAATTGAACAGATTACACAGGAATGTTTAAGTGAATTACAAAATTATTCCAGTCAAATGGGACTATTTTTACCAGTGACAGAGTTTCTAACGCATGTCATTCAGTTGTTTGTTTTAAAGGAGACACTATTTTCTTTTTTATTCTGCTACAGCAATCCTTGAATGTTTGTAATACTGAAGACAGTATCTTGGTGCATACCGATCTCTGTATTTGCATTTGGACCAAACATGTGAGGTCCTTTAGAGACTTCATGAAGTGAAGGAAGAGGAGGAGAAGTTGGCATGTGGTTAATATTGTTGTTAGTCCTGGCATTGGTCTGGACCTAAACAATAAAAATGCAGTACTTCTTCTGTTTTAGAGTCCCAACTATTGAAAGATATGCCACTATTTTAATAACAGTGTTTCAGGGACAAAACCCACTTCAGTAAGGAACACATCCATTCTAAGATGGATTTTGATTTCAGAAATGTTCAAGTGTCGAAAGACTTTCAGAGTAGAGGAAAGAAGACGGAAATACTGCTCCCAGTCTTTACAAAGTCTTGTGTGTTGGGGGTAGGGGGAGACATAACCAGATAAATGTTGGTAAAGTCAACATGATTTATGATTACTTGGGCTCTAGAGTGAGAGGGAGGGATGAGGAAGGCAGAATCAAAGGCCAAGCGTAGAAAGGGCCAAAATAAAATTAGCAGATGCTAGGAAGAGGGACTCCTAGTGTTGGGATTTGGTTCTCATATCAGCTTTGCCCTCTCATGGAGGCTGCATGAAACCAGTCCTTAGAGCACACCCATTAACCATCCACAAATAGACCAGATTAAACTTGACAGCCCAGCCCAAGGAAATCTCCCTTCTTCGTCCTGATAAATAGGTCTCACAGTCACTGGCCACATCACTCTACCTCCCATTCTCTGATCATTCTAGTAAAGAATCCCACTGGAAGCTTCAGCCTGATGTGATGGATGTCCTTGAGACTTCACAAATGCTGACCATCCCCCTTGGTTAGATGAAGAGGATTATTCAGTGTAAACTCGATAGGCACGTGGTCGTCTACCTGCCCTTTAATAAGATGCACAGATTATAAAATGACATGATCATCTGCTTGTAGACCTCATCCTAAATAGGTGGTGAAGTCACTATTAAATGCTGTTACCATGGGTGGGAATTGACTCAGCAGCAGCTGGTTTACCATTTATAAGGCAATACTCTTACTTGAGCTAGTTCAAGTTTACCATCAGATTATAAAATCAGTGAAGGCAGGATTTATGACTTTCTGGTCACCAGTTTGCTCTATCCTCCCAATCTCCACATTTGACCACAATGTTAGACACATTGTAGGACTTTGGTTAACTTTTTAAAATGTCCTTTCCTTTAATATCCCTGTAGTACTTTATTGTTCCCAAGGCTGTAGTGTAAAAAAATAACCCCAAATTTTAAAGCTTAGTCTCTGAGAGTCAAGGTAGAGCGAACACACTCACCCACTCCTGTTTTGCATTTACTTGCCTTATTTGAGTAAATTTCTCCCTACCTTGAAGAAATGTACATATATTTAGACTAATTAATGTGCAAATCTTGGTTGCTTTTGTTCTAAGAATTGCAAATGCTTATTATTGAAATTTTGAAGCCCTCAACATAACCCAAAATAGGCTTTTCTAAAAAGCCTATTTTTTAAAGCCTATTTTAATTATTTTTTCAGTTTGGATTATGTCAAAAGATGCAATTCAGTTCTGCCAACAGTGTTTTTATACTCAAATTAAATTCTTCCCATTTACGATTCTTTTTCTCAGTCTTCACTTATCCACAAAAGCCAGATTTCACCCAGATTTGTAGCAGTGAGTGACAAAACATTGAGTTTCCAAAGCCCATTCTCCCAATGAGTGTTACTTCATCATCTTTCCTTTTTGTAGTACTTAAAAAGTTCATGTAAACATATTATAATGGAATAAAAGCAGCAGCCTGGTGCTGGGGGTGGGTCTTCAGGAATCTCATGATGGGCACGTTTGACTTGATTAGACATTTAGAACATTTCAACAGGAATGTTTCTCCAGGATTTCCTAAGCAGGTGATACAACTGAGGGATGAAGAGAGGCTTTCAAGATCCTATACCTAATTCAGGAGCTCCTAGGTGGTCTAAACAGTTAATGTGCTTGGCTGCTAACCGAAAAGATGGAGGTTGGAGTCCACCAGATGTGCCTCGGAAGAAAGGCCTGATAACCTACTTCTGAAAAATCAGCCATTAAAAACCCTCTGGAGAACAGTTCTACTCTGACACACATGGGGTTGCTATGAGTCAGAATCAACTTAATGGCAGCTGGTTTGGTTTGGGAGCCCTGGTGGCCCAGTGGCTAAGACCAAAAGATCAGAAGTTTGAATCCACCAGCCATTCCTCAGAAACCCTGTGGGGCAGTTCTGCTCTGTCCTGTAAGACAGCTATGAGTCAGAATTGACTCAACAGCAAGGCGTGTGTGTGTGTTTGTGGTTTGGTTTGAGTTCATGTCTTACTCAAGGCAGAATAAAGACCAGAAGCCACATCTCCCTCCCACCTGACTATTAATGAAATGTTTTACATGCTCGCATCTTTGTGTGTTTGTTTTTTGCTATATCATACTGCCTAAAGTAGGATTGTTTTAGGAAGTCTAAAAAAGACTCCATTTATATGTGTTTAGAGTCATGTATAACAGTAGTGGTGTCTAGGGCACCCTTTAGGTAGCAGAGCAGTGGGGCTTTGAATGTGGCAGGCAGTATACAATACTGGGTAGGAGATCAAACTCTGTAGTCAGATAGACTTGGATTGAAATTACAGCTCAGACATTAAGCACTGTAGGACCTTGAGCAAGTTACTAACTTCCATAAACTCCTGTATCAACAGCTGAACTTGTTCTGAGGATGAAATGACAACTTTAGGGTCAGAATATTTCATTGTGGTCCCTTCATTACCTTGCATGTTTTCTAGGTGAGATGAGATGACCCACTTGTGGCAAAAGTCTGGCCTTACAATGGATCAAAAGTCACCACATGTTAGCCCAAAACTAAAAGCATTCCCGAAGCCAGCTCTTCAGACAAAGATTAGACTGGACTGTAAGACATCAAATGATACTGGTGAAGAGTGTGCTGCTTAGCTCAAATAGACACACGAGACTATGTGGGCAGCTCCTGTCTGGAGGCGAGATGAGAAGGCAGAGGGGGACAGAAGCTGGCTGAATGGGCATAGGGAATACAGGGCGGAGAGAAGGAGTGTGCTGTCACATTGTGGGGAGAGCAGATAGGGTCGCATAACAATGTGTGTATAAGTTTTTATATGAGAAAGTAACTTGAATTGTGAACTTTCACTTAAAGCACAATAAAAAAGGAGAAAAAAAATAGTCACCATAGACTAAATCCAATTTCATTTTCCATTATTCATCCCACTGCATTTTCCCTATTTTTCTTGTGAATTTAGGATGGCAAGTGAGTATTCCATGCCTTATAAACTATTATAATAGATCCAGCTAATCAGGAGCTGCCCCTATGTCAATGCCTACAGCCTTCATGAACCCTAATGCATACCATAGGTTCTCTTCATGAAGCAGTCAAACCATCCTTGGCTTCTGCTCAACATTTGATGTCTCCTCCTACCTTTTCTTAAGCTTCTTAAAAAGAAACACGCCCCAGCGAAATCATCGCCTGGTTCAACAGCTTTTGATTTGCTTTATCTCATGATGTATCTTTACATTCTACAATTTTTTTTTTTACCACAGTAGTTCTGTTTTCTTTTCCTGCTTGTTGCCTATCCACTAGTTGGTCATAGATAACCGTTTTTAAGCCATTGTAACTCAGTCAATCACTTGTTTGGAAAGACCTTGTTTTTGACAGGAGCAGGAAATCTCGAATCGTACTCTCATAAATTGGGGATCAACTCAATATGTATTTCTCTTTTTAATATTTGGGGGAAAATATTTCCAATATGAAACTTGAAGAAAACATCCACTAAAGATTTTAGTGTAAACTGTTTGTTTCCTCTGGCCTTAATAGCTCTTTTAAAAGAGATTTGAAAGAAGACCTTCATGGCCTACGGAAATGTAATTTTTTATTAATGTTATGATTCATGGGCTCAGCTACATTGCTCTGAGCCAGAGGCAGACAATTGGATAGTCTGATTCATATACGGTTTGTATGCCAACTTCTTATGCTGCTAATGAATAAGTGCATTTTCTTTAAGGTAAACTGAAAGGAGTAGAAAATCTATATCAGGAGGAACCAAAATGACCCCTGACCTGGTGTTCCAATTGGGGTGCGCTAAAGGGGTATCTCTTCAGAAAATTAAAGGCACTCGTGATTTAAAGCTATTTTAATTCTGCTGAACAGGCTATAAGTAGAAAATCAATTCCTTTGTAAACTTAGCTGGTTTCAATAGAATTCTCACTTCATTTCTTGATAGTATTGAGTCAGCCTTGTAGGCACTGGGCTTAGTACAATGCCTGACATATAGTGAGTGTTCAGACTTATAGGATAACTGGCTTTATCATACTTTTACAATATCAAGAGATTAGCAAACTCAAAGGCTCTCTTGAGTGGCATGTCACAGTGTCCTGTCCCTGGTATTGGTATATAGATTTTTTTTTTTTTTTTTTAATCCATGACTAGGTATTGAAGGGAGCCCTGGTGGTACAGTGGTTAAGAACTTGGCTCCTAACCAAAAGGTCACCAGTTCAAATCCAACAGCCACTCCTTGGAAACGCTGTGAGGCAGTTCTAGTCTGTCCTGTAGAGTGTCTGTCCTATGGAGTTGCTATGAGTTAAAATTGACTTAACGGCAGCAGGTTGGTTGGTTGGATGTATAGAAGACATACAACTTTTTTAAAAGGATGTAAAATCAGGATGGTTACTAATTCTGAACACATTTCATAATATTCACCTATGTCTTTATTCCTAACTAGATAGTTGTCTTTGAGGGCAAGTGCACTCTCTCTTTCTCTCTCTCTTCCTTATTATCCCTAACCCCAAGGATAGGCCCAGGCCATTTACACCCATTCTATAAGGAACAGTTAAAGGCAGAGGATGCTTTGCCTCCACAGAGGCAATAGTGAACCAGGATGACGGAGGCTCCAGGAGGAAAGGTCTAAACAGGAGATGAGTTGACGCGCTGGAAGCAGGGCTCGGGGTCCTCAAATTTGAGAGTTTACCCCTTCCCCCACCTGCATAAAAATTGGGGTTTGAACCCACCGGCAGCTCCACAGAAGAAAGGCCTGGCGATCTGCTTCCATAAAGATTACAACCAAGAAAACCCTGTGGAACAGTTCTACTCTATAACACATGGAGTCACCATGAATCGGAACTGACTGGACAGCAGTGCATTTGTTTTTTATTGTTTGCAGGGCCCCTGACTTTCCCGTGGCTAGGAAGGAATGGTCTTGTGGTTAGCTTATGGCACTGACTTATATACCATGGACTGCCAGAAGAAGGAATAAATCTGTCCTGGAAGAAGTATAGCCATCATGCTCCTTAGAAACGAGGATGGCAAGACTTTGTCTCATGTACTTTGGACATGTTATCAGGAGGGATTGGTCCCTGGAGAAGAACATTATGCTTGGGTCAGCAAAAAAGAGGAAGACTCTCAACAAGACGAATTGACACAGTGGCTGCAACAATGGCTCAAGCATGCCAGTCATCGTGAGGATGGTGCAGGACCAGGAAATGTTTTGCTCTGTTGTATGTAGGGTTACTGTGAGTTGGAACCAACTCATGTAACAACAACAGCATATTTAGGTCAGAAAAAGGGAAAGTTGGGAATCCATGAGAGCTCCCTTCATTGTTGCCAGCACTGTCACATGGAATCAGAAGTCACCTTACTGTTCATCAAAGGAGTTCAGTGTTGCTGTTAAAGATTTTGCATCATACAAACCTATGTTCAAATACTTGCAAACAACTTTACCTCTCCAGTTATTTTGTCTCCAAAATAGTGCTAATTAAACAGACCTCACAGGAGTTTGATAAAGACTTGGTAACTCATTTTTCAATAAATGTTGTTGTTGTTAGGTTCCATCTAGTTGGTTCTGACTCACAGTGACCCTGTGTACAACAGAAAGAAATGCTGCCCAGTCCTGCACCATCCACACAATCGTTGTTGTGCATAAGTCCATTGTTGCAGCCACTGTGTCAGGTCTTTGCACATGTCATATAGTACTTTACTTTGTCTTCTCAAGCCACCCTTTGAAATCCTCTGTTCAGCTCTTTTACTTCATCATTTCTTTCTTTCACTTTAGGTACTTGACGTTCAAGAGCAAATTTCAGTCTCTTCTGACATCCATTCTGGTCTTTTCTTTCTCTCCTGTCTTTTTAATGACCTCTTGCTTTCTTCATGTATGATGTCCTTGATATCATTCCACAACTCGTCTGGCCTTCGGTAATTAGTGTTAAACGCATCTAATCTATTCTTGAGATGGTCTCTAAATTCAGGTGGAATATATTCAAAGTCATACTTTGGCTCTCGGGGTCTTGTTCTAATTTTCTTCAATTTCAGCTTGAACTTGCGTATGAGCAGGTGATGGTCTGTTCCACAATTGTCTCTTCCATTGTCTCTTCCCACAGTAGTCGATTTGATTCCTGTGTATTCCATTTGGCGAGGTCCCGTGTATAGTTGCCATTTATGTTGGTGAAAAAAGGTATTTGCAGTGGAGCCATTGGTCTTGCAAAATTCTGTCCTGCAATCTCCAGCATCGTTTCTATCACCAAGGACGTATTTTCCAACTACCGATCCTTCTTTGTTTCCATCTTTCAAATTCCATTCTCCAGTAATTATCAGTGCATCCTGATTGTGTGTTCGATCAATTTCAGACTGCAGAAGTTGGTAAAAATCTTCAATTTCTTCATCTTTGGCCTTAGTGGTTGGTGGGTAAATTTGAGTAATAGTCATGTTAACTGGTCTTCCTTGTAGGTGTATGACTATTATCCTATCACTGACAGTGTTGTACTTCAGGGCAGGTCTTGAAATATTCTTTTTGACAATAAATGCAATGCCATTCCTCTTCAAGTTTTCATTCCCAGCATAGTAGACTATATGATTGTCTGATTCAAAATGGCCAATACCTGTCCATTTCAGCTCACTAATGCCTAGAATATCAATGTTTATGTGTTCCATTTCATTTTTGACAACTTCCAGTATTCCTTCTTCCTAGTCTGTTAGTTTGTTGTACTATGGGGCTTGTGTGTTGCTGTGATGCTGAAAGCTATGCCACTGGTATTCAGATACCAGCAGGGTCACCCATGTTTCAGCTGAGCTGCCAGACTAAGACAGACTAGGAAGAAGGACCCGGCAGTCTACTTCTGAAAAGATTTAGCCAGTGAAAACCTTCAAATAGTAGTGCCTAGAAATAATAGCTAATAGTTACCAAGTAGTTACCATTTGTTGAACTACTGGGCTTAGTGCTTTGCTTGAATTATCTCATTTAATCCTGACCACAACCCTGTGAGGTAGATACTATTATCCCCATTCTACAAATGAAGAAACTGAGGCCCAGAGAAGTAATCCACACAGCTAGCAGCTTACGGAAGCAGTGTTTTTGTTTCAGAGGTCAGAAACAGAGCCACCCAGATGGGATTCTGCAGCTTCTCAAACTCAGGATCATGTGTTATTTACTTTGTACCTCACCTCCTTTTTAAGACCTCAGGACCGGGAACAACACTTTGTTGCATGTTGGATAAAGTCCCTCAATATAAGGACTAAAAAAGAACAGTCAGCCAATTATAGCCTCAACAGTGGAATTGGTTACCTTGCAAAGGTTCAAGCTGAGGCTGCCTGACCTCTAAGATCCTGTCCGGCTCTAAGACTGGTGGTTCGTTAAGGTCCTCAGCATGTCCGCATTACATAAGGTGCCTCTCTGTGTTGGTGGAGAGGAGAAAGAGTATACTTCCATAGGTTATGTGTTAAATTCTTCAGCCTTCACTCTTACAAAGTAAAAGCTCCTGCTTAGGATCCTGCCAACTATTGTTGTCTAAGCTTCACTGAAGAATTGGAGTTTCATTTTTACTCCTATTTTTAGTTTTGAGAAGCTAGCTCAATTCCTTGTTATAAAGTATTGTTAGCATCATGTTGCACCATTATTAAGAAATGTATTATACAATACGAATGTAGTGCTGGGTGAATTTATATGAATTATTCCATGTTTGAGCAGGAAATGCTTGGTACTTGTTCTGAATAAAATTGTTTAAGGGAAGGAAATTGTAAATGTACAGTTTCTCCACCCCCTCTCAAAAAAATCCTTGGCATTGTCTGGGCAGCCAGCTATGATGATTTGCCCTGAAAGTAAGATGACTGTGGCACTTTGTAGCTATTCTGGATCTTTAATTGTTTCTAATGTCATTGCCAAATGAAACATTTATGGAAAAGCTTACAATTAAACCAAGTTATCTTGAAAATTTATGCTTACATTGGTGAAACATCAAACATTATATAGTAGTGCTGCTTTTTTCTGTAAGACAAAAATTCTCTTTGCTCTTTTTTTCATGACTCATCCTTTCTTAACTCATCTTTCTTACCCTTTGAAACTTCCTGTTCAGAGAATCAAAAAAGCTTTCTTCATCACTTTTTTCCCCTCCAATTTGCAGGAGCTTCACTTTTAAGGGGAAGAAATAATGTTGATTTTTCTGCAGGAATTGATTATAAATCCCTACTCTGCTGAATTACACTGGCCTCTAGTGGATACCTGTCACAATTGTGTTTCTCATCAATCCTGCCTTAACTAATTTATTGTAACATTATATCACATATTTTAAAAATTTTCTAGAATCTGTATTATGTAGCATAATCAGAATTGTTGGGGCTTTGCAGTAGATCTCATCATGGAATTGCTTAAACTTTTAGTTTAAAGTAAGTAGTCCTATACTTATAAATGGACTTAACAAATTTAGATTCTTCCTTATAATTTTTTTAAATGGAATTATGTTAATTCCACAGTACTTTTTATTGTACTAAGGCATATGGCATATGTAACACATCTTTTTTGTGTGTGTACTTTAGGTGAAAGTTTGCAGTGCAAATTAGTTTCTCATTCAGAAATTTATACACAAATTGTTTTGTGACATTGGTTGCAGTGTAACACATCTTTTAAAAAAAGCCCAACTATTTTCAGAGAAATAAAATATTAATATGATAACAAATTCTCTAATATGTCCTGTACATGTTGTGGTTAGATGCAGCTGAGTCAGTTCCCACTCAGTTTCAACGTGTGCGGAGTAGAACTGCTCCATAGGGTTTCCAAGGTCTTGATGTTTTGGAAGCAAATCGCCAGGCCTGTCTCCTGAGACGCCTCTGGGTAGATGCGAACCTCCAGTCTTTCAGCTAGTAGTCGAACACTTAACCATTCAGGCCACACAAAGACTCCTTTCCTGTACATACGCATTGCCGTTGAGTCGATTTTGACTCACAGCAACCCAATAGGACAGAGTAGAACTGCCCCATAGGGTTTCCAAGGAGCGTCTGATGGATTCGAACTGCTGACCTTTTGGTTAGCAGCCGAGTTCTTAACCACTGTGTCACCAGGGCTCCTTCCCACATAGACATCATTAAAAACAACAACAAAAAAAAGATTGTCAACAATTGGCCATAAGTTAAAGTGTTAAATAGATCTTATTGAAAGAGCTCAATTTCATACGTTTTTAATAAAGCTGTTTAAACCCTTAAAGAACTCTGCTTCTGCCCACCAATGAACCAACAATTCAACCTGTAATTATTTGATAACACTTATGTTTTCTGTATATAGTGGTTCTGCCTCAGGTCTCTCATGAGGTTGCAGTCAAGTAGTCAGCTGGGTTTGCTGTCATCTGAAGACTTCACTGGGGCTGGAGGATTTGCCTTCAAGATGACTTATTCACTTGGCTGTTAGCAAGAGGTCTGAGTTCCTAGATAGAACCCTCCATAGGACTGCTTAAGCCTCCTTATAACAGGGCAGTTGGCTTTCCCAGATGCATGATCCAAGAGAGAGCAAAGAAGAAGCCACAATGCCTTTTATAAGCTAGTCTCAGACTAGTCACTTCTACCATATTCTGTTCATTAGAAGCAAATCACTAAGTCCAGCCCACACTCAAGAGGAGGAGAACTGAGCTTCATATTTTGAAGGGAGAAAGATTAAAGAAGCTGTGGATCTATTTTAAAACTATCAGAGAAGTGATCTTCATAGATGGATTTGTCCTAAGACTAAAGAACATGTTGGATTTGTATGTATAGAAAGGACATGTCAGGTTATGCCAAGGACCGGTGAGGTGAATGAAGGTGTTAAACTGAAAGAGTTTAGGGCCAGCTGTATGGCATAGTAATTCTGGAGCCAGGCTAGTATCCACTGCTTACCCAGGTGTGTGACCTTGGGGAGGTCAGTGCCTCTGTGCTGTGTCCCATTTGGAAAATAGTCACTTTCCTCATAGGGTTATAATGAGATATAACTAACAATACATAAAAATGCTTATGAAAGTTCCTGGCATGTAGTAAGTGATCAATCAATAAGTGTTAGCTACTACTTTCAGCATCAGTATTATTATTACCGTATGTGGATTCGGGTTCTGTAACTCTTGAGTTCTGTCTTTTGCAGCCTAAGAATTCCTTCTTGGATCCCCTCTTCAAACTCATTTTTTTCTCCCTTTATACTTTTATTCTCTGTCCCTTCATTCAGTTGTGTAACAGTTTCCCATCAGGAATATTTCAATTATGTGCAGAGATTTTCAAAAATCCCTTGAGGGTTTGAAGTAGGAAAGAAGCGTACTGCTTGGGAAAGCACCTTCCAGGGTGGTGACAATCTGGCCAGTATGGGAGCTGGAAGTATAAGGCACTGAGGATGGGTATGGCCCACCCGTCACATTTTTAAAAAACACTGATATACATTTTGTGTAGTAAACTCAGAGTTTTTAAAAACCCTGATGGCTTTTGAAAAGTGGAAATATCTGGGCACTTGAGGCCCACTTTCCCATGGCAACAGTTGGATGGATTATGTAGGAACAGCCCACTTGGAAGAAGGCGTATTCTCTCCATTATGTCAAAGTAATTTCTGTAGTCTTAATCCAGGCCCTCTGTACTCTTACTCATCTGCTTGGTCCTGGAGGACACTGGGTTTGAAACGCCACTCTCCAGTTAAAAATCAGCACCCTGCAGGTTCAGTTAGTCACCTCAATGTCCCATAGGTGGTACCCTCCACCTTCAGCATACCCCATGCATCTAAAAAGACAGACACTTGAAGCTACAGCATAAGATTAGGTGGGAATTCCTGTTCTCACATCTGCCTGAGCTGAGATTACAGTCCTACCAGCTAGCTGGTAAGGACTTTGGAGCGTAGCTAGGTGACATAGTGTGAAAGGAGCCTTTACAGATGGCACTGCACAGCAGGAGTGGGCATTGTGCAAAGTACCACCTAGCCAAGGCAAGCAGGAAACAGGAGATGACCTCACCTAGTCTCGAGCAACCCAGAAAACTATCTAAAGCCTTCTGGAAGAGAACTTGGACATGAGACTTGTTAAAGAAAGAAAGGAACAAACAGAGAGGTGGGAAGGGAGGGAAAAGAAAGAGGTACTTAAGAGCATTTATGAAAATGTTTCTATCAATCCAAGAAGCTTTACTTTGGTAGAAGATAAATAGGCATTACACAGGGTCCAGACTGCCTATTCGATCTAGCGGGTAGGAAAATACACGTTCATGGAATAAACCAATGCTGTGGGGCATGTGTAATGAAGTGGGTGAGGCAAGCTTCTGCAAACAAAGGGATTTTTTAGAGAATAAAGGGCAGTTATGGGTGTAAGGACGAGAAAAGGAAGCTCTAACATGTCAAGGAAGCATAACATATCAAGAAAGTAGTTGTGGATTCAGGTAGTATGTGTGCATGTATGGGTGTGCCTGGCTGGCCTTACCAGGTGCTGCTCGCCTCCTGGAAAAGCTATGCGGAGGTTAAGGTATTAAGCTCAACTGAGATCTTCTGTTTTCTTCCCCATGTTTTTTCTTGCTTGTTAAGCCATCCTAAACATACTTCCTTTGGATATACAGGTAGTCCCTGACTTACTTCCAGGTTCCATTCCAACCACTCTGTCGTAAGTTGGTTCTGATGTAAGTCAAATACTTTTTTTTTTTTTAGTTTTCATTATTGCCTTTTTTTAATCAGTATCTTTATAAATCCAGTTTTTTAACATCTGAGAATAGCATCAGCAGGTTACGCGCTACAACATTCGTATGCAGTACATATTACTAACGATAAAATGTGTTTTTTTTTTTAAAAAAAGACGGTCATAAGTATGGTTTGTTGTAACTTGAGCACATCGTAAGGTATATTTTGTTCTTGACTATTAACAACTGAAAGACAGCATTTATTTGCTTGATATAGCTGAATAACGTGGCTTTCAAGATGAATGTGAGAAAGCTACTCGCTGCTGGGCCATTGGAGTGCCATGTAACTTAAATATCATCTTTTTCCAAGGCTGCAGACTTACCTATTAACCATATCCTTGAGTTTGTCTCCGTATTACCTGTGTTGCTCCTTTAGACAGGCTGGGAGGCCACAAGGGCTTCAGACTTAGCGAGCCTGTCTTTCATTACCGTGAAGTAATAGTTGCGATTCACCTTGTAGATGGGCCTTTCTTAGTTTTCGTTTGTGCCTAATAAACCAAATGAAGCCATTTCAGTGCTGAGAAGCTCATTTTCACCTGTCAGACTGTCATCTGTCATTTGAAATTGACAGGACCCAAGATAATAAAACATTTGGCTTGTTTTCCTTTTTCTGCCTTTAACTTGGGTGTAGATCCAGACAGTTAATGAGCAGGAATTTTAGATTCTTTTAGGCATTAGCCATCTCCCAAAAAGAACCAGAGAAAGAAGTGTTTGATAATATTCACTTATTTAATGACTTGTGCTAGGAGTAACAGATTTATTTTACTCTTATTTTTAAACACATGGCCGTAGATAAGTTTTAGAGGGGAAAAACTGAACAAAATATAAACCTTCTACTTCCAAAAGGTTCAGTCTTCAGAATGAGTGGGTTTTCCCAACTTCAAGCCATCTTGGTCAGATAGGATGCTGTTCTCAGTCTCAATGGGAAATAGATGGTTTACTCCACCCATGGTAGATAGGGGAGAGTTTTATTTACGAAGAAATTGATAATGAGAGTGGTTGCGAGGTACAGGAACAGCAAAGGAAAGAGCAAGAACCTGGTGCTGGTAGCCTGGGATCCCTATTATGCCTAGGCTAGAAGGAAGAGGAAATCCCTGGGTGGTGCAAATGGTTGACACACTTGGCTGATAACAAAAAGGTTGGAGATTCGGATCTAACCAGAGATGCTGTGGAAGAAAGGCCTGGCAATCTACTTCTGAAAAATCAGCCATTGAAAACCCTATGGGGCACATTTCTACTCTGACAAACATGGAGTTACCATGAGTCGCAGTCGACTCGATTGCAACTACAGGTAGTCCCCAACTTACCTGTAGGGAAGGCAAGTGGGTGGATACTTGACAGAAGAAGAGAAAGTCCTAATGAAGACTTCTTTTAAAGAATTAGAGACCTTCTGTGGAGGGCAGGGACACTGAAGGCAACCTCACTGGGAGGAAGCTAGGGCATTAAGCACCCCAACCTCACTCTCTTCCTGCTAGGGCTCCCTAGATCTCCTCAGATGCCTGAGGGGAGTGGAGCCCATTGACGTGGTACCTGAAGTCAGCCTCCCAATACAGAGTAGAGTAGCAGGGTAGAGAAGGGCAAAGTGGGCCTGGAGAGCCACCCAGATCTACAGCTCAGATAGGTCCCGTATGAGAGCCTTTGATCACTGGTTGAACATGTGCCTCAGGGAATAGCATATTCTGGAATCCTTTTGTGAATGGAGTCTGACTGCTGGAAATCTTTACTGTGGCCCACCAAAGGTTAGCCATGTGTGGGAGCAGGTGTGGCCAATCAATGGCTTAGGCACTGAGAGGTGGAAAGAGTTTTGTTAAATTTCACTCCTTGCTGGCTGTGGGGAGTGCTTTGACAATGTAGTTTTCAATTTGCTTCAGACATGGTGTACTGACATTTGCTGAGCAGCTAAATAAATGGATGAGACTTGCACACAACCGATTACAGCAAGGCCAGACGGTGATAGCAGTAATTTTAGAATATTGTCTACAGCTGAGAATGTTCTCTGGCGATAGTGACATCTGATGCTGCTCGTAGACACAGAATGAATTCTATAGATTCCTTTCCTTCTCCTGATATTAAAACTTAGCAGGCACCAGGCCTGCCTAGGCATTTCAAAGGAGCCCTACTTCGGATGGGATGTTGATTTTTATAATTAAAATGGTTTGATGGGTGACTTCCCTGAAAGCTTTTTTTTTTTTTTTTCCAGTTTACCAGAATTTTAATTTTTTATGCTAAGGATGATTAACAAACAGCAGCAGCAATTTAGGGATTGAAGATTCTGGGTGTGAGTTTCAGGGTTAGAGGTCACTTTACTGGATGAAGAAGGTGGGGTGGATTTTAGGATATGAAATGGAAATTTTGTTCTTACAAAGAAATTTGACAGCTCATTCATTATCATAAATATCCATTAAAAATATGGATTTTTTTATGAATAGAAATATGTGTATGTGTTCTTTAAATTCTTTTAATTAAAACAATTCCAATATAAAATTTAGTGGATAACAAATAGCCTAAAGCTTACTGAGATCTTAGTCGGAAGCTTATAATCTTACTTTTCCCAGTCAAGTATTTGTCTGTTGGGGTTTCGATATGAATCTTTGTCAACGCTTTGTTTTTCCAGAAAACTAAATGATCAAATAGGTTTATTTGAACAGATGCATGAAGCATCCCAGAATCATTCTATTCTACCATCCTTTTACGTTAGACTTGTTATTTACAGAAACAGTGGGTTTTGCTACTAACTAAGCTTGTCTTCACTTCTCTGTGGTGTGAAGTGTGAATTCGTGTGGTCCTAAGTTTTGGCTCTGTCTGTGTAGTTTTTTTTTTTTTTTTAATTAATGTCAGTCATGAATAAAGGAGAAAAATTATCCATAGAAGTATTTTTTTTTCCTTCCTGTAGGAACAGTTACCCTGTGGAGACTATTATTCTGCAACGATAGACGGATAGACATCCTGTTTATAGATTAATAAATGGGTCCTCCGCCAAGTTGCCAATTTAATGGGTGTTCTCTGTATTAACTCTCTAACTAATGATGATGGAGTGTACGTGTTCACGTTCATCAAGATGACATAAGTTGGAGATGATTGGAGAAAATACTGCTCACAAAGAATATGCCAATAAATGACTTAATCTGCCCCAATGTAGCTCCCATTACAAACAAAATATAGGTATTACATTATGAGCAATGAGTATCCTGCCTTGAAAGCAATTATCTGTTAAGCCGGAAAGGCAGTTCTGTACCCAAAATATTTCTTAACAGTCAATTCGAATAGCTTCTTTTTTAAATGAGGATCTTGTGCTCCTTTTTTTTTTTTTTTTTTTAAGCCTTTTGATGCCAACCTCTTGGTGAAACTGTAAAACCAAAATCTTTTTGATCTAATTTTTTTTTCTCAAATGGCCTGCGGCCACGTTACATGTTACAGTAGTTTTTGCAAGAGCTATTTTAAACACATGGCACTCAAAAAAAGAACCTTGCACTTGCCGTTCTAGATGTCCAAGTGGCTTTTATAATCATGGTTCTGATTCTCAGTCCAAAAAGATATGGGAAATGTCTCTGCAAATGATTTAAAAGAAAAAAAAATGCTTGTGTTATCCCTCCGCTCTCTTCCCTAAATCTCTGTAGTCTTCAGTTCTTTTAACTCCTCATCTCCTCTGCCTGCTTGTAATGCCGACCAATATTCCCATCTTCAGATTTCCCCTTCTGCCAAAAATCTTGTTAGTACCTGACTTAACCACTACCACTGTGTTAGCTGGCTATAGGGGGAGGTATTTGTAGCCCACACTTGGCTGGCCTGGGCACTCATGGTTGCCATTCTTGATTATGAAAGCCTTCCAGTTTTGCAGATACCATAAATCAGAACCAAGCAATGAAATGGCTGGTATCTTTGGGGAGAAGGGTCCTAATCCCTGTGCCACCTAACCACAACAAACTAGCTTCTGAACACCTTTCTTGGCCGTTCTCTGGGGATCACATTGCTAACCTATGAAGGATTTGCAGAAATGACTAGATTAGGGTGCAATAAATTAGAAAACAGATGGTCTGCTAAAGCTTTTGTAAGCTAGAATTCATATAATTTGAGCAGGCAGTGTTTTTTTCATGGAGTATCTCATAGACCTACTGCTTCTTAAAACGCACTTTAGGAAACTTAGGCTTAAGGAATGAGACACTTGCGTTGGGAGAAAGTATGGCTTTATAATTTATATGATTTAGTGTCTTTAGTATTTTTTAACCTGTTAAAATAAACCAATATTCATACGGGAAGTTGCCTTGGTTTTATCTAATATCGGAAGTCTATATTCAAGTTTTTTTGTTTGTATTCACACATCTAAACCCACATAATTAATGAGATTGTTGGTGATTATGCTGGGTATGTTTTGGGTTTCCTTGCTGCCTGGTATTTTTCCTTACAAAAATCATTAAAGGAAGGGCAGAAATTCCTAGTGCAATGTTGAAAAGCTAAATTTTAAATTATAATTATCAAAATGTGTTTTAAGTAACTCTGAGGTTGGGGAAACACATATGTAATACACTTGCTTGGGCTCTTTCCTCTGCTCCCATGACAGGCATTGTCAATAGATCACAGATCTCTCAGTGAGCCAGGGTATGGCCCCATCACCACTGTCAACACACCACTGCAAACAGTCACTCACAAAGAATAGCCGCTGTGCCTTCCCATGGGCATTCCACTGCCAGATATTTAAGACCTGTATTGATGATGATGTCTCTAATGGCATAATTCTGTATTAGAATTGTCATGATCATGATTAGAAATAGTAACGATGTAAAGGGGTACATTTCAGAGTGTCAAAAAGGGGGGATTTATCTGGTAAAAAGACCAGACTTAATGGTCTAAGACTGGAGAGACCCTGGAAGACATGGCCCCAGACTCTCTGTTAGCCCAAAACTAAAACCTTTCCTGAAGCCAAGTCTTCAGACAAAGATTAGACTGGACAATAAGTCGTGAAATGATACTTGTGAAGAGTGTAGCTCAAATAGATACTTGAGACTAAATTGGCAGCTCCTGTCTGGAGGCGAGATGAGAAGGCAGAAAGGGACAGGAGCTGGTTGGATGGACACGGGAAATCTGGGATGGAAAGGAGTGTGCTGTCACATTGTAGGGAGAGCAACTAGGGTCACATAACCAATGTGTGTGTACATTTTTGTTTGAGAAACTGACTTGAGCTGTAAACTTTCACTTAAAGTACAATAAAAAAAAAGAGAGAGGGGTCAGGATTCATCAGTCTGCATAGAGGGTGCTTTTGAGGGGCATGTATTCCAGTTTAGACTCTAGGTTTTGAAGGCCAGGATCCACTTTTACCATCATCATTATTCCTCAACCCCTTCTAAGCAGGGTATTGCAAACCACAAGCTTTAGACAACTTTTTTCAGCAAACAGGCACCATCTTAGTGTGCAAAGAACCAAAACTCACTGATCCACAAAACTCTAAAAGGTATACTATCTTTGATCGCTTGAGCAATGAGATTTGAGAGCAAGAAATGCTTGGGAATCCAAATACGGGATTCAAGAGTGTGAGCCCCACACTGGGGAATGGGACCAGACTGGAGCTGGGGCTGTTGTCTAATCATGCGAGACACTGGTTAGAGAGTGACAGGCAGGGGAATGGGAAGACCATGAACTTTGAGTAAGACAGACTTGGTTTCAAATCCTCGCTCCATCTCTTGGTCACTGTGTGACCCTGAGCAAGTTATTGAAGCTTCTCAAGTCTCAGTTTACCTTGGAGGAAAGTTACACTGCATACTTCCTAGCCCTTGGGACTATTAATGCTCAGTAAATGCTAATCCTCCATACCATTTTACGTCTCCTCGTGGAAGGTGGCCCCTAGATGGTGCAGGTGGTTTGTGTTCAACTACTAACCTAAAGGCTGATGGTTCAAACCCACCCATTGACACCATGGAAGAAAGGCTTGGTGATCCGCTTTCGTAAACATTACAGCCAAGAAAACCCTGTGGAGCAATTCTACTCTGTAACACATGGGGCTGTCCCGTGTAGGAAGTGACTTGATGGTAACAGGTATATAGTGAGAAGAACCAAAAAAAAAAAAAAAAAAAACCCATTGCTGTTGACTCGATTCCAACTCATAGATTGAAGGATATAAGAGGGCCATGGTGGGAGGGTGTTTTTCAAGAAATACTGTTTGCGCACGTTACTGTTAGCTATTTTGAGGCTACATGAGTTGCTTTAACCGAAGGATCCAAGTGCTTGAATTAGTACAAAAGAATAATTTCAAACTTCAAGAGCAAATCTAAGGGAGAAAAGCAAGCCAGAACAGCTCACCTGGATTTCAGCAGAAGGTGAACTGATCTGTCGGCTTATTTATAAGACAAAAACAAAGCCGGAGATTGAATTCCTCACCTGAGCCACTTCCTTATTGACTGAATCCATTTCGACTTCTCTCTAATTTAGCAGAGTATTTTTATTAAAGCCAAGCATACAAACATCAATTATCCAAGCTGCATCTAATTTCCTTCACCATTTATTTTCCTTCGCTTGCTGCCAGTGGATTAGAAGACATGATTAGAATTCAGCAGGAAAACAAAACAAAAACAAGAAAGAGAAAAACAGTTCAGCAAAATCAGATGATTAAGTAAGAGCAACAGCATTCAGAATTAAAATAACTTGTGATTAAAAAAAAAAAATCCTTATCTTGACTAATATAACCATGCTTGCTTGGTTTTTATCAGCATAATACCCACTGGCAGTGGGACTAAATTAGCATTCCAAATTGAAACAGACAGAGACAAAACCCAACAGCAGCACTTACTGTGCTTAACGTATGCGCAGCAGTATATTTTAAATGTAGTACAGTGTTTATTTGTTTGCAATAACCGCTACTGCACAATATGGCCGGCTTATTGCTGAAGTCTGTTTGTTCACTTCCAGCCAATGTCAGTGAGGGAAAAAGAACAAAGTAGAGACAATTAAGTTATTTTATGAACTTGTTAAAGGTGCAGGTTTTGTTTTAAAGGAATGATTTTTAAATTGGAACGGATTAATCAGCCACCACTACAGACTAGGTACCGTGATATTGTCAGTGACGGCAAGAAAATGATGTAACAAAGGAAGACATCTTCAAAATTTGAAAAGTGCTATCAAGTAAATACTACATTACGCAAGAAATGAGGGGTGATGGTAAACTTGAAGTGAATTTGAGGGAAACTGTGAACCAAGTCATGTCTCTGTCAGGAACTGGCAAACTGTGGCCAAAAAATGGGCCAAATCTGGCCCATGACCTGTTTTTGTAAATAAAGTTTTATTGAAACAGCCAGCTTATTTATTTACCTACTGTCCATGGCTGCTTTCGTGCTGCAATGGTAGAGTCAATAAGTTGCGACAGACACTAGCCCACAAAGCCTAGAAGACTTACAGCCTGGCCCTTAACGGAAAAGATTTGCTGATCCCTGACCTGTTAGTGGAACCCCTCAGATGGCACAGTTTCCCACATGACCCTGCATGTGCTATGGTTAGACAGGCCTGGGTTTGAACCATGACTGCATACTAGCTATGGGACCTTAAACTCTCTCAGCCTGAGTTCATCCATAACCACTTTATGGGTAATAAAACATATGCTATGATTTTACTGTAAATACATAGTGGGTACTGAATCAGTGTTAGTCCCTTCCCTGCTCTCTGAAGCCTGTCACTACCAGTTACCTGTTGCTGTCGAGTTGAGTCTGACACATGGCAACTTCATATGTGTCAAAGTAGTACTGTGCTCCATAGGGCTTTCAATGACTGATTGCCAGGCCTTTCTTCCAAGGTACCTCTGGGTATACTTGAACCTATAGCCTTTCAGTTAGCAGCCACCCAGGGACCCTGGAATATCTTAAAATCAAAGACTTCCCAAACTCATCAGCATGGCATATGGTGTGTAAGCTTCTGTGTGATTTGGCCCCTGCCTGGGTGGCCCATCTCATTGCCGACCACTCGTCAAGCCCGAGGCACCAGATATCCCAGTTTCTGTTCTCTTAAATGCTCCAAGCTCTTTGCTGTTCTGTGACCTTTGCCCATGGTGTTCTCTTGTCCTGAAATACTCTTCCCCAGTCTTAAACCACCTGGCCTCTTCCTGAACCATCCTTCAAATCCTAGCTTAAATGTGACTGCTCCAAGAGGCCTTCCCTGACAACCCAGTCTAACATGGGTCCTAGCCTGTGATCTTCAGAGTACATAATGTTTCCCTCCCCTTCACAAGGAGTATCATGATTTGCAGTTTTAGATATTAATATAGGAAATTGCTCTTTTGTTTGTTTTTACCCTTTCTTGCCTACTTAGCTACCAGCCATACTCAGTGGTTTGAATAGTGCCTAGCACTAAGTAAACCTTCAAGAATGTATGGGTGATTCTTGCTATTCATCATAGTTAGGTTCTGTAAAGTAACTGTGAATACCGAATTAGTGAATATTGAACCACTGCTCCACATGAAATACAGGGTTAGGTTCCTGCAAGCCTCTGGTCACAAGATTTTTATCAACCAACCAATATATAACCTTGTTTTATGTGTTTTTTTTAGACACCTCGTTTAATATATTTTGTTGGTTCACACATGTTGAACTCACAGCCGAGAGCATTATTAACTCTGCCTGGATAAAACTTCTCTCACACACGTATTTTTTGCATAAGGCACATCATAGTTTTCCTGTGCTTAGGGGGACTGGTCAGCGCTTCAGCACTACACTGGGACCATTTAAAACAGTAAAATCAGAAAAAAAGCACCAGAATGCAAAAAACATGGCACCAAATAGACTGTGAAAAGGCCACTTGTTTATAGTCTGAGAGCTGAAACAAGAAGGCAGCACATCGACTTATTCCATGCCAGCTGGGAATGAGCGCCTCAGGCATTTTTTGCCTCTCTGTACAGGTCCATGAGTGACTGCAAAAGCCACAAGTATTGATTTGGGTGTTAGAGATAAATTTTGGTGAGTGGGCAAATTCTCAAATAGGGAATCCAAGAATAATGAGGGTCAACTGTATGTTGATTAAATTGCTCAGTTTTTATTGAGCAGTCTGGCAGTATTTGCATTTCATTAAAGGTAGGCAAGATAGCATTCAATAAAAAGAACTGTATTTTGAGCCAGGTAACGTACTGGCTGCATGATTTAACAAAAATTGTTTGTACCTCTCTGATCCTCGGTTTTCTTATCTGTAAAATGGGATGGGTAATGTATACTTCAAATGTTTATGGTAGGATAGGCTGTGGTAATGCATGAGAAAATACTAAACACAGTACATATTATAGGGCTCCACATAGGTTTGCTAGCTCTAAATAAGACATTTGACAGTAATTCAAGCTATAGCCCCAGTGATTCTCCCAAATCTTTAATACCCTGTTTCCTTATCTGTAAAATGAGAATAATAATAATTTTCACCTTATGTAACATTCATTTATTTAATATTTGTATGTTAAATGAGTTAACACATGTAGAATTATTTGAATACTGAATGTTATCCACACTAACTGGACCACCTGAGACCAGAGGATGCCCTGAGATTACCGCCTTGAGATGCTCTTTAAATCTTGAACCAAAACTATCCCCTGAGATCACCTTTTAGCAGAAAGCAAAGTGGCACTCAAAATAAAAGATATTACCCATTAGATTGGTACTCCACTAAAAAACATCTGTAGAAGTCCAAAGTGTCAATATTTAATCCAAAGCAAAGATGAGAAGGTGGCGGGGGGGCGGGAGTGGGCAGGGAAACTAGAGTATTGGAAATGGAGCAACCAGAAAACAAGGAGAAAGTTGACAAAATGTGGAAAATTGTAACTAATGTCATCGATCAGTTTGTGTGGAAATTGTCAAATGGGAACCTAACTTGCTGTGTAAACTTTCACCAAAAGTACAATAAGATATAATTTTTTTAAAAAAAGGAATACTTCCTGTGGTTTTGTGCTGTCAAGTTGATTCCAACTTATAGTGGCCCTGTAGGACAGGGTTCAACTGCCCCATAGGGTTTCCTAGGCTGTAATCTTTATGGGAACAGACGCCAGGTCTTTTTTCCCGTAGAGTGCCCGCGGGGTTCGAACCATTGACCTTTCAGTTAGCAGCAGAGTGCTTTAACCATTGCACGACCAGGGCTCCTTAGAATACTGCCTACCACCTGCTAAGTGTTTACTAAATGTTAGTTCTTGTTATACTTGTGATTATTATTAACATATTGATTCTTAAAGAATATTGACCTTTTTCCCAGAAAAGCATATATTCAAACAAAATGCTGTAGGTGCTGTGAAGAAGTCAGAATCCCCGTCATCCTTGCTCCTGTCCGAAACACCTCCACGTGCCATCTTCTGCGTCTGAGGCCGCATCCCTAATGCTTTCAGAGCAGTTTAGTCACAGGACTTATCTGAAATTATCCTAGAAAACAAAGTTGTGTGTGAAATCATCTAACTGGGGGTCCTAGAGTTCATCAGTCCTCAGAAGGGTTCACGTACCAAAGAATAGGTTTTATTATTAATTTCTGTTGGTTTGTTTGGGGTTAGGGGGAGCCAGATAAATCCCAAAGGCTGTAGCTATTCTTTTGATACTCTTTGTGGACTCAAATCTGCAGTCAGAGAGTGTTTTGCAAAGGCAAACACACACAGACCTTGGAAAAACCTGCATTTGGACCACCAGACCACATGCACCGCTGCTAGGAGCTTGCCACAGGCCTTGTCTTGAGAGCAGCTGTCTGGGTTCTGGGAGCCTGGGCACTGGGTTTGGCTCCTTAGCCACCATTAGATGATCTTTACTTTTTGCAACAGCAAATAGCAGCCCTCGTAATTCTCACCTGAGAATTTGGAAAAGCTTCTGTGCCTCAAAATCACTTGGCAATCTTCCAGGCCAGTCCCCGGGGTCTTGAATAGACCTAACACTGACTTTTTTTTTTCCCCCTTTAACATTCTCTTTCCTGGGGGGAAGGAAAAGACCATTAAAAGATGCTGTTGGTATTGTCATTGAACAGCAATTAGCGGCTGTAATAATGGATGAACACGTGAAGCACAAATTGAAAATTTGACATGCTTTATAAATGCTAAATACTAATAATGATGTCATGAGGCTTTCATTTCCAAACTATCTTAATTTCATTCTCAGTTTGAGATTGCAGATTACAGTAGTTAATTATAGAAATTGGCCCAGAGCGAACCCTTAAATCAGATTTCCATTAAAGTACACGGCTGCAGCAAATTACTTGATAGTGGGAGAGAATGGCACACTCCCTGGTCGAGTGGGGTCTTCCTGCCACCCCAGTGATTTTCTTTTTAGTGCTCCGTGGTACACCACGTGTCCTGAACCATGCCGTGTTCCTCAGCGCTGCGCCTGTGTGCTTCCATCCCTCCTTGTAGGGATCCTGACTGCCTGCAGCGTTGGTCTGAGGTTCTTTGTCTCTTTCTTTCCCACTGCTTGTTCTCTGTTGCTCTCCCTTTTGTGTTTTCTCTCTCATGTTCCCTGGCATTCTCTCTCATGCTTCCTCTCCCTCTGCTTCTTTCTTTCTCCCTGGCAGTCTTACATTCCCCCCACCCCTCTGCTGAGCTCCCTCACTCTCTGCACTATGCCTCTCTTTGTCTCTCTCTCCCTCTCATATCACTTGGCTCTACCCTCACCAGAGGTGCAGCTTTCACAACTTGTCCTGCAAACAGCTCTGGAAAAGGAAGAGGTAAACAAGAAGAGCCAAGTCCCCATCCTGGTCTCTGGCATCACCATTCTCTGCCTCAATGGCATTTCCCATTCAACCTGTAGCTCCTGAATGAACCTAGTGGGTTACCCTCTACCTTTATCCTGGCTGCTCCGTTTTACCCAATATCCTCCTTTCTCCTTCTCTTTGTTGACTGGAATATCACCTCTTCCAAAATGTCTCACTCATCTCAACAGTCTGCTTCAGTGCCCCTGCCCTGGGCACCTGTGAGGCACCTATAGGTCCTGTATTGTAATTGTCACTTTTTGGTCTGACTCTCAAACTAGTCTTTGAATTCCTTGAGGACAGGGATGATATCTTATTCTTCTCTGTGTCCCAAGCCCTTAATTCTGTGCCTGGTACATAGGAGGTGGTCATTGACTGTCTGTTGAAATTCCTTCAGTTCATTCATTTTTTAGACTGTTGTTCGTTAGATGATTACTCCATGTCATGGATTATGCTAGCTGCTGATTATAAAAAGATGGAAAAAAGATACAGGTCCTAGTCGTAGAGGACACAAAGGTGACACATACAAGGGAGGTGTGTCTTGAGAGTGGAGAGGGCAGGTGAGAGAATAAACCACATTGGGAACAAAAGTGATCCATTTCTCAGTAATATAACAAAGCCAATTTTTCCTTCTCTTTTGGGAAAGAGGGCTTTTCCTTGGGTTCAGCACCATTCGAGGTGATGGACATGCTTACATACAAGTTGTTGTATGAAGGGTATCTATTTTAAATGCCAGAAACATGTTAAACACAATGATATTCTCACATGTGAGAGACTCATGGGAAGTGATGCTAATGGAGGGAACAGCAGACTCAGCTTGTGTCTGACACTCCCTCCGGGGCATACATCCATGGAGTAGAATGGAATCACAGGATCACAGGCATCTTACCTTTCCCTCCCCCTCTTGCCCGTTTAGATGGATTCACGTAAGTTAGTCATGTGTGGTATAACTATAGAACAATCATAGTGTTGTAGATAGTGATTCATTCTAACTTTGTGAGACAGGAAAGCTTTACTGAGAAGGTGAAATTTGAACTCATTCTTACAGGATGTGCAGGTTGCAACCTGGGCAGAGGTATACAGGTGCTAATGTATATTTCACTGCAAAGCCTAGTTCTATACAAACCTTAGCAAGCCTCAGCAGTTCCTGAGTTTCTGTCCTGGACCCTGTGGAATCATTATTGCTGTTGAGTGTTTTTTCTTCCATTGTCCTGGCAAGTTTCTCTCTACCCCACAGTTACTTGGAACGACTGCTGTATCAAACTTCAGTGCTAACATCATTTAATAGCTGTCATTAGAAAGCAAGCTTCTGCTTACCAGTGACCTGCTGTGAATGTCAATGTGAGATTTTCTTTTTGGGGAGTAGCCCAATCTCTTAATTGGTTTGAAAATTATTGCTCATTTATTTTACTCTTAAGACATTACCTGTTTATTGAACTTCAATAAGTTTGTATTCTCATTATATTTGAATGCAGCATAACTGCAGTCTATTCAAAGAGGTTTCTTCCTACTTACCCTCTAGAAAACCTGCTCACCTTTCGTCATCGCTTGTTGAATAAGTGCATGTGTAAAAGCACTTTCACAGTCACGGTGCTAAGCATTTCACATGTATTATCTCATTTAAGCCCTTCAACAACCTTATGGACTAGGTGCTGTTATTATTCCCATTTTATAGATGAGGAAACCATGGCGAAGACAGGTTATCTAACATGCCCAAGATCCCAGCTGTAGTAACTTGTGAGAATGAAAGAATCAATCCAGAATCCAGAGTGGACTTTGAGTCTCACCCCTGCTCTGTATTAGCTACGTGACCTTGGGACTTGTCAACTTTCTGATTAGCTTCATTAGCTACAGAGGGCTAACCATTACTGTACGTACTGAATAGGGTTCTGGGAAGGATCAAAATAAAAAATGAAGGTTCAAGTAATAACTTTCTAAACAGTTAAGTGCTGTACAAATATAAGATATTCATTTTCTCGCATGTTTTATGTAGTTTATTTGGGATATTGAAATAATGGGATTTAAAAATGGCAGGGCGCACATACATATATGCTTTACATTTAGGGTAGCATAATAATTATGAATCCATTGTTGGAATTTTGATGCCTCCTGCTTGATGAATAGCCATTTTCTGTGGGTGTTATCAGTTAATCTGGGTAATGAATTCTCTTCATTACCTCATTCTTCATGTTAATTATACAGGATTTTCTCATACCTATTTATCAAGTCAAGTTTTTTGTTTTTTTTTTTTTCCCACACGTCTCTGAATATGGAACATGTGGGAACAGGTTAACGTGGTGGATTTAAATTTACATTACTGAAAAATTCTAGTCAATGGCTTGACTTTTGTTCCATCCTTATTTGTTATATCGCTTTGTATCTTTAGTGTGTGTGCTGTTTTTAATCGGAAAGATTGTTAGCTAAGATAATTAAACTGTCTCGGATGTTTGAGAATACACCTCTAGCATATCTAAGAGGCATTAAGGCTGCATGGGAAAGTTTGAACCTTTTCCTATTAATATTACACAACAGATAATAAGTTGCTAGTTTCGAAATAATTACATGAGGCACTGTGACAGGTAAAAATTTAAGTATAAACCATGGGGAGAAAAAACACAAGTCCATGAAATTTTAAATGACCCTACTCATAAAAAGAATCGCCCCAGACAACAATATAGAAAATGCAGAGGACGGTGTATAACAAAGAGATAAATGAATGGTGATTCACTTCATTTTGAGTTCAAAGTAGCAATTGATGGGATAGTATCGGTTAATATGGTAATGTTATGTATTGATATTAATTTAATACTAAACATTTTTAACATTTTCTATGGCTTTTGTTTTTTATTTTATGCTCTGTGTGAAAAGGAAAACAAAAATACACCCAAGGAGTCTTTTTTTAATTGTCGCCATTGTTTAGGCAGTTGTTTTTTTAGAGTATCAGCTGTCAGCATTTTGATAGGCAACTTCCTATTTTTGACTCCAGGTTGAAGCCATCCTTGTCAATATTTTTGGTGGAATTGTGAACTGTGCCATCATCGCCAATGGCATCATCAAAGCCTGCCGGGAGCTAGAACTCAAAGTGCCCCTAGTCGTCCGGCTTGAAGGTGAGTTATGATAGATTTGCACTAGGCCAGTACCCCGTCTCCAAGGTCAAGTGACCAGAGTTTTCTGAACTCATCTATTCCCCAAGATGACATAACAAAATGCTGGATTACTTAAGATGAAACCAGTGTACTTCTCAGGGCCTCTAACAGGCTGATAATGGATTGCAGCTCTCTAAGAATAGCATGTGTTATGATTCCCCAGATTTTTCAAACTTAAGGTCCCTGGATGATGTAAATGGCTTGCACCCAACTGCTACCCTAAAGGTTGGGGGTTCAAACCCACCCAGCGGTACCACAGAAGAAAAGGCCCGGTGAACTGCTTACATTAAGATTACAGCCAAGAGAACCCTACAGAGCAGTTCTGCCCTGTAACACGCGGGGTGGCCATGAATTGGCATCAACTTGATTAGTAACTAACAACAGTGACATTCCAGAGAGGAGCCCTGTTGTTAGGAGCCATGTCCTGAGATTAGCGTTCCATGAAAAGCAGTCTGAGAGATGCTGCCTCAAGAGTTGTTCACCACGGGAGAGCAGTGGTTCTGAAATTTGCTCGGCTCAGGACTCCTTTACCTGTTAAAACTGAGGAACCCAAACAGCTTTTATTTATTTTGTTTAGGCCAGTAACTTATAGAAATGTCTGTTTGGAAAATTTTTTTTTAATATTTATTTATTCACTTAAATAATAAAACCATTACAAATTAACATAAAAATAATATTTTCATAAAAAATAACTGTCTTTTAAAAATTTTAGTAACAGCAGCAGCACTGTTTAACATTTTTTAAAAAGTATCTGGCTTTATCTGCCTCCGCACTCAATCTCTTGGCAATATGTTGGTTTAGAGAAGTATATGAAGAAAATTCTTGCTTCACAGACATACGTTTGGAAAAAGGAGAAGTTTTTAATAACCTTTTTATATAATTGTGTATCTTCTTTGCTACTACGTTAAAAGTCTGTAAGTAGTGATTTCTTAATGATGAGCTTCAATATGGAATCTGAAACTATCTCGGTGAAAATCCATTGATGTACCTTGCACGTTAAATGGATCTCTTCTCCATGGCTGATACATAACATTATACGGTGATGATTTGAAAAATACTGAGTTATACAGCTCTTCCAAAGGTGGACACATTTCAACATGCAGTATTAAAAAAACACATTTGTTACTGTCACCACCAATCTCATCAGGAAAACCTGTAAGTATTGGAAACCTGTCAAGTTCACAGTGGTGGATGCAAGCTTTCAAAAATTCTAATTTTTACTGGAAACTGTAATTTTTATTATCAGCCACAGAACTGTCCATTGTTTTTCTTGAAGTGGCAGACTCACGTCACTCAGTCTCAAGAAAATGCCTTCCAGATAACTAAGTCTGACCAACATAGTGTCTGTCGGTCACTCTTGTTGTAAAAATGGTGTTCCATGTAACAAGCAGGTAGTTTAGCTCACTACTCAAACAGTTACACAAATGCTTTTCCTCAAAGCAGCCGTCATGGTTCACTTGGCAGCAGAAGTGCTGCATAAATGCATGTAAGTGGGCATTTCCCATTTGATTGCAGAGTATTAAAAAGACACGTGCTAAGAATTAGATTTAAGAGAATTAACACTTTTTACTGTTCATCCAGTACATTGACTTGAAACTGGTGATTTATTACTTCAGGTGTGTGAGAACTATCCAAAAATCCTACCCACATCATCAACAAATGCAGATTACAATAACAAGCAGCCACTTGAGCAGATTTCTACAGTATAGGATTTGGGAGAGGTGCAGTTTCCCCAAGCTCTGTATGGGTGCTGTACTTCGCTACAGACCTTCTCAGAATAAGATCCCAGGGATATGTTGGCCCTGCTGTGTATCCCTGTCCTTCAGAGTCAGGACCCTGACAGCTGTAGCCTGTTTCCTCTATATTTGCTTCTTTCTTTGTGTCTATTCTCTCTGTCTTACTCTCTGCCACTCTCCTTTCTCTCTCCCTCCCTGAGACACTCTGACTCACAAACTTATTAGATCTTCATAGTATGGACCTGGTAGAAATAAAAATCACAAAAGAAAATGAAAAATAGCAAAAGCTCTAAATGGCAAAATTTAATATGGACATGAAAATGTATCAAAGAATTGAATCTTCTTAGAACATAATTGATCGCCATAAAAATAATTTAAATAAAAGGGAAACAATTGGCAGAGCTGCACCAAAAAGAAAATTGGTCAAGGAGTTAATGGGTTCTTCAGTGTTGGTAAAATTCTGATTAAAATGTTGGTATCAGATTATTCTCAGGATCAAAGTGACCAGTGACCCTCTGATTCTAAAAGTCAGCCCTCATTTTGTGTTCTTAAAGAAGAATCTTACAGAAGTTTCTATAAACAAACCAAGCTGATGTCTGTCACTTGGAGGTGACTGGTTATGAGTGCATCCTGTGGTTGACACGTTCTTTCTAATGGTCTTCCCTGTGCCTGTGTTGTCAGCTGCCCGTTGCCATCAAGTCAGTCCATAATTGTTAGTATAGTCCCAGCGCTAATCTCAAACAACTCTTCATATTCCTAGAAAAGAGTTACACACTTTTATTTTTACCCAAAGTAGTAAAAGGAGCACTTCTTTTTATTTTTACATTGTGTTTAATATTCCAGAAGTATTAAATGATCCTTGTAATACCTGCATGATACATGTGCTGAAATATGCAAAATAGCACACCCGAGATTGTCTCTTAGTAATCTCTGCCAGTGGCATCAAAGGTTTGTCTAAGCTACTAGGAAAAAGCTTGGCAATTTCTAAATTTGTTAGATAATTAGATTTGTATTAAGTTAATGCATTTCCAAGCCACATGCCTGTGGTTTTCTTAATTAGTTAATTTCTGTATTAATAAGTATCATGTACAGGTCCCTGAGCTTTAGGTGTTAAGGAGGAAGCAAAGAAATATAAGAAATTATCTCAGTTTCAAGATAACTAGGGGAATTTAAAAATAGAAAAAAGAAAAATTAGCAGTACAGTTACAGACGGTATATATGTAGTATGCTAACAAGTGTTCACCCTCTTAGCACCTGCTCCTGTCTTAGTAGCAGTAGCCATCATGGTGTCCCAGGCAGCTACCAGCCTGGCTTGAAGAATCCTAGGAAACCAGTCTTGGGTTGGTGACCTCACTGTATCTACTAGTATCATGGGGGATTGAATATGATGACTCAAGATGAGCTCAAAGAGAACACTGTCCCTCAGACTTACATAGGCTAAAAATATCCATGATGACATTCTTTGCCACTAGTGTGCTTTCACTATAATAGCCCCTATCCTATAATAAGCACCTGAGACCTTTGTCAAAAGAACAAAATGGGAGAGAGCTTTTGAGGTCTTTCTTCTAGAGTCCTAGCTGGTGTTCTTTTCTTCCTTTGTAGGAACTGGCGTCTTGTGTTATAAACATCCCTAGTTAGAGCATTGTAGTGCCAAGGGTACTCACTGATTTCTGGGAATCCACCAACCCCCTACCAAGATAAGATTGATAAGTAACCTATCCCAAAATTGTATAGTTTTTGCATAGTAAACAAGGGAAAGATGAAGAATTCTGCTATAGCTGTACCCTTGACACTGATCATAGGTAACAAAGCATAGAACTTAGGAGAAGGCATTATCCATAAAGGCCCCATTTGTTGTTTTTAGGTGCCATGGAATTGGTTTCTGCTCTTAGCAACCCCATGTGACAGAGTAGAACTGCCTCATAGGTTTTCCTAGGCTGTGATTTTTATGGAAATAGATTGCCACATCTTTTTCCTGAGCAGCCGCTGGGTAGGTTCGAATAACCAGCCTTTTGCTAGGCAGCCCACATGCTTGACTGTTGTGCCACCAGGGCTCCTTAAAGGCCTCATAAAGGGAACTAAATGCAAACCAAACCAGTGCCCGTTAATGCTAAAGAAATGCAGACTCCTGTAAAGTATGTGTCCCTTAACATGAGTGTCTGTTGCAGCTCAGCCCACTTTCATTGGCATACCCCTTTTTTAAGCTTAACCAGTATTGACTACTGTAATTATAGTAGATTTAGAGATGTGAGTAGTAGAAACTTTATAAAAGGAGAATACCCAAGTTGAGGCTGGAAGGATACGTAAGATTTGAATCATTAGAAAGGAGGAGGGAATTTAGCAGAAAGAGGAGCCAGAAGCAAGTCATTAGGTCTGTTCCACATACAGGAGTTGGTACTTGGATCATAACAGAGGTAAAGACTGAAGATTGGGACCTAGGTAGATCAGAAGGGTATGCTGGTGAGTGTTGCTTTGCAGCAATATGCAATGGCTGAAAGAATGGAGCAGAATAAACAAGTAGTCTACCAGAGACTAGGTAGTTAGGTAGAATCTAAAGCACAGGTAAAATTACCACATAGAAGGAAAAATTAGATGGAGGCAAGGGCAGAGATACAAAAAAAAAAAAATCACTAAACCCATTGCCATCGAGTTGATTCTGACTCATAACTACCCCATAGAACAGAGTAGAACTGCCCCATAGGGTTTCCAAGGCTGTAATCTTTACGGAAGCAGACTGCCACACCTTTCTCCCATGGAACGGCTGGTGGGTTCCAACTGCTGACCTTTCAGGTAGCTGCTGAGTACTTTAACCACTCAGCAGCTCCTTAGAGATAGAAGAGAGAAAAAGGGGAACTTTAGTATTTTCAACCTAGTGGCCAGAAGAATGATGGGATAGTTGATGGACTCATGAAAGTCAGAAGTGGGCAGCAGTCAGAGAGAATGGGAAAGAATTATAACATATTATAGTCACCCCGAGTTTGAGATGAGGCTAGAATTTGAGATGAAGGTAGAATTGTGCAGCAGGCTGTGGAAGGACTAGGACCAAAATCAGAGGTCCCAGAGATGTGGGAATACAGGGCATCATCCAAAAAGAGGTGTGATAAACAAATGGAAATGAAGACCCCCAGTGAACCATACTCAGGACTTGCTGCCCTAAAAATTGTTCCCTGCAGTACAGCTCAGTTAAAATGAGAAATCAAGTAATAACAAAAATATCTTGTCACAAGACTGGTTCTCAGTGTTTCCACTGGGGGAAAATCTGCTAACTACAGGGACGTTTGGGAATTTTCTCTTTTACTCAACCTTAATTTTTCTTTTGCTTTTCTCTGGGTGGTATTGTTAGGTGCCGTTGAGTTTATTCCAACTCATAGCTACCCGTGTACAACAAAACAAAAACACTGTCCAGTCCTGCGCCATCCTCACAATCATTGCTATGCTTGAGCCCGTTGTTGCAGCCACTGTGTCAGCCCATCTCTTTGAGGGTTTTTCTCTCTTTCGCTGACCCTCTACCAAGCGTGATGTCCTTCTCCAGGGACTGGTCCCTCCTGACAACATGTCCAAAGTACATGAGACAGAGTCTCACTATCCTTGCTTCTAAGGAGCATTCTGTTTGTACTTCTTCCAAGACAGATTTATTTGTTCTTTTGGCAGTCCATAGTATATTCAGTATTCTTCCACAACACCGTAATTCAAAGGCATCAATTCTTCTTTGATCTTCCTTATTCACTGTCCAGCTTTTGTGTGCCTATGAAGTAATTGAAAATACAATGGCTTGGGTCAGGCATATCTTAGTCCTCAAAGTGACATCTTTGATTTTCAACACTTGAAACAGGTCTTTTGCAGCAGATTTGCCCAATGCTATATATTGTTGATTTCTTGACTGCTGCTTCCATGGACTTTGATTGTGGATCTACGTAAAATGAAATCCTTGACAACTTCAGTCTTTTCTCCGTTTGTCATGATGATTTTTACTGGTCCAGTTGTGACGATTTTTGTTTTCTTTATGTTGAAATGTAATCCATACTGAAGGCTGTAGTCTTTGATCTTCATCAGTAAGTGCTTCAAGTCCTCTTCACTTTCAGCAAGCAACATTGTGTCATCTGCATATCGCAGGTCATTAGTGAGTCTTCCTCCAATCCTCATGCTGAGTGGGAACATAAATTCCACTTTCTTTCACAAATCTCTCTATACTTAGTTATATTTTACCCAACCTTAGAGATTTGGTTCCTTCTGGTTTTGTTTGTTTGTTTGTTGTAGAACAGCTCTTCGTACTGTGGCGGCATAGAAAAACATGGCAGTACAAAGAGGCAGGCATATTTTGGGCAATCCCAAGTGATAGTTTCTGTTTGACCTACCGTAATGTAATATTCTGTGTCTTTGTTGTTGTACTTCCCAATTATCTTTATTTAGATCAATATTAAAATTGGTCCACATTCCCAGAAAATACACTGTTCTCTAGCCATAGGGGTGTTAGTTTCCTAGGACTGATATAAATAAAATGCTACAAGCTGTGTGACTTAAAACCACAGACGTTTGTTACAGTTCTGGAGGCTAGAAGTCTAAAGACAAGGTGTTGGCAGGGTTGTTTCCTTCTGAGGACTCTGAGGGAGCATCTGCCTTATGTCTCTCTCTTAGTTTCTCGTGGTTCCCAACAAACCTTGGCACTCCTTGACTTGTAGACATGTCACTCCAGTCTCTGCTTCCATCTTCATATGATTGTATTTCTTCTGGGTTTCTCTGTCTCTTTTGTACGCACAGCACTCATATTGGATTAGGACCCAACCTACTCCAATATGACCTCATGTTTACTTAACTGATAAAATCTTCTGAAGATTTTATTTCCAAACAAGGTTATGTTTAAAGATACCAGGGATTAGGACTTCAGCGTATCTTGTTGGCAGACACAATTCAATCCTTAACGTTCCATCTATGCCAGCTATCTGTGGCAGAGCCGGGTGACACATACAAGCCACGTTTAGGAGAAAAACTTGCCACAGGACCAGAGTCTGAATTGCAATAAGAAATATTATTGCTAATGTGTATCAAGTGGCTTGTAGGTGCTAGGTACTCTACCACATGGTTATCCAGTTTGAACAAAAGTGAAAGTTTTAGTGGCCAAGCTGGCAGACATTCCCAGAGCCCAGTGGTGTGTTTTGTTAGTAGCATCTATGTTGTGTGAATAAACCAGATAGCACCTCTTGGTTTCAGGGGGTCATTTGGGCGATCCAGGACCCTGGCCACAAGTCTCACCAATTGGTAGCCCACATTTTAAAGACCCCATTGCCCACACACAGTGCGTTAGAAATGTCCTAATGAGGAAAGTTTTAATCAATGAAATCAGGCTTGATTTAGTGGGATTTTGTGGACAAATCTTTGTTCTCAGCTGTATAATAATTACAAGCTGTTTTACCAGTGGATAAAGGAAGGATTACTCGCCTCTTTGAAAATGGAGACTTATAATTACATGTATTTACTTGCCTTATCAGAATAGAACTCACGAGCTGAGACGCAGGATTATTTTTATTGAGGAGTCGTGGATGAATTAACAACCACATATTTGGGGCAAATTTAGCTTTTGTAGACTCTTGTCTCTGGCGTGAATAAAGAACAAATTATCTGAAATGAGTTTTTTTTTTTTTTCCTTTTTCTAATTTATACAAAAACATGGCACAGAAGTTGCCCGTGTAGTTCAGTCAACCAAACCTATGAGAGTGTAGGCAGACATCTACCGACAGCTTTATGCATTTAATGTACAAATGTGGTTTAGCATTTCATACATGTGGTTTTATATGTCCGGACCAGTGTCCACCAACATCTTCAGAGAACTTCAAAATGGCCCTATATCAGAATATTTACTTTTTTTTTTGAGCATTCATTTCTGCTTATTACTGTCCCACTTAAATCTGCAGCAAATTTCTATGACTCAAATATGTCTGAAGAGAATTTTGTTTTTCTGTCATGGGCTCATAAAAAGCTATGCTCATAAGAAAAATAATAAGCCTATATAATTTGTAGATTGGATTCCATTTCTGTTAGCCAGCTCTCCTCAATTTGACCTTTACACCTAGTGCCAAAAGGTTTGTTTTAGCAACAGAAACATTCTGTTTCTCTTTGGCCAGATCGTTGTAGAAACGCAAGTACCCTGTGGTCCCCTCCTTTTACCTTTACCCCCAGTGCCCCCTAAGCTCTCTCTGAAGTGGTTGAAAAAGTAAACTTCCCTAAGTCAGAAACTGTCTTCTGTGTCTTTACTTTGTCCACTGAGGCACCTCCTCTCTTTGAACGCTGCCTCGCCCTTGCTCTCTGAAATTCTGACAAATTGGAGCCATAACTAGAGGAATGTAAATCAAATGTCCTTTTTAGCGTGGACAGTGTAAAAATGCTATGTGGTGCTCTGGTCTGCTGCAGGTGGCAGGGGTGGTGGAAGCAGGATATTAAGAGTATTAAAGGGTTTAGAAACAGCCACAGAGCTTCCAGCTGTGCCCATGAGGCAGCAGTCTATTCTGCAGGTCTCCAGTTATTCTGGGTGTAAGAGCAAGAGTGGAGAGGAGTAATTATTCCTTTATCTCCCACCGAAAAGGCAGCCGTGGTAAATTGACTGTGGCTGACTGGCATGAAAACGTTCTCATTCAGAGTGTTTGAGCCCTAGATTGCTGCTAAACCCCATAATAAAGAGTACAGTAGGACCCAGGATGAGTGGTGGAATGATCCTTGGTAGAGAGTGCAGATGACTGGCTGGCTCTGGGATCCCGCTCTGTGTCTGATACCTTCGCCTGGCCTCTTTGCACATTTCTAGATATACGCTTTCTCTCAAGGGCTGGAAACGCTGGTGGCGTAGTGGTTAAGAGCCGAACGTCGGCAGTTTGCATCCACCAGGCGCTCCTTGGAAACTCTGGGGCAGTTCTACTCTGTCCTACAGGGTCTCCATGAGTCGGAATCGACTCAACAGCAGTGGGTTTGGTTTTTTGGTTTTCTCAAGGACTTGTTTCCAACTTGTACTCAGTACCTAGTTTTCATCTTCTCTTGCCTTTCCCAACCCCTTTTCCCTTGCAAGGTGAAATTCATCAGCTTCCCTCCTCTCCACATTTTAGCTCTGTTGCTGCTGTCATTGGACATGCAACTCCCTGGAGGAGGAGTCAGAAACCCTGGTGGCATAGTGGTTAAGAGTTATGGCTGCTAACCAAAAAGTCAGCAGTTCAAATCCACCAGGCACTCCTTGGAAACCCTGTGGGGCAGTTCCACTCTGTCGTATAGGGTCTACTATGAGTTGTAATTAACTTGATGGCAACAGGTTTGTTTTGTTTGTTTTGAGGAGGGATTGGATGTTCTCTGTCAGGGCATGTTTCTTTCCTCTTCATGTTTGATTCTCATTGTTCTTTCTGTCCCCAATTCCCTGTCCCCATTCTCTGCATGCCCCATTCCTCACTTTGTTTTCTGCCTCAGCACTAACTCACCTCTTTCCATCCGCTTTCTCCCTTACTGCCCCCTTTAGTTGGATATTTAAACCAGTTGCTGTTGAGTTGACTCCAACTCAGGATACCCCATGCATGTCTGAGAAGAACTGCGCTCCTTAAGGTTTTCAGTGGCTGGTTTTTCGGAAATGGATTACCAGGCCAATCTTTTGAGGCGCCTGGCCATCTATTCTAAGCACATTAACCAATTCACTTTGACATCTATTGCTTCTCCTCCCTCTAATTACTAGCATCCCCTCCCCTTTCTCCCTATGCATCCTCCCTTCCCACATCCTCCTGGCATTTATTATCACCAAGTTAACCAAGTAAAACATTGGAGAGAATCCTGTTCTGCTATTAGCCTTAAATTATCTCCATTGTCTAAACTGATACACACTTCTTAATGTTGAAATGTTTACCACAGTTAAACATTAGGTCAAGTCTCACAGGACGTAACCTAATGTATCACTTTGGCTAGTTAAAGGTTTTGTTTTTCTTTCTTTTTTAGATCTAAGCTTAACTTTCCAGGCAAATCATTTAGTGTATTTGGTCCTTTGCGTTTTTATTTCATCTCTAGACAATGTTATAGTCTTACACAAGAAAAAGCCTTCTAAGACACCATAGGAGCCCTGGTGGCATAGTGGTTAAGAGCGCAGCTGCTAACCAAAAGGTCGGAAGTTCAAATCCACCTGAAGAAAGTAGTCATTGCAATCACAGGACTAAGGCTACTTAAGGAGGGTGGCCTCTGCTTTATGCAGGGTTGTTTGTTTGTTTTGGATGTGATGAACTGAGACTCTCTGACCACCTTAATGAAAAGAAGGTTTATTGTAAGGTTTTAGGGGAATTGAACCTGACTCTTCTCTCTGTTTCTCCCTCATAGTCCTGTAGGACTCTCTCACTGTTTCACATTCTTTCCTGCTGCCTCTGCCCCTGGGCCCCTCACTACTGGCCAGCCTGGCCCCTTTGTGTTCCCACGCAGTCCAGATCCCACAGTTATCCAGTCTGGGCTTAGCTGATTACTCTAATCTCATCCAACTGAGCCATGTTATTGGGGTTTTTGAGGGGGCCCAACATATTCTTCCCCATATGGGTTCTGATCCAGGTGAACAGTAAGATAAAGGACTAAGGAAACCAAAATCTCACCTTTATTACCAAGCAAGAATAAGGTGAAGAGTGTACTTTTACTTCATCGTGCTCCAACAACAGGCTTCCTTACTCAACCCCAGAATTAGGCAGCTTTACACACGTAGGTACAGGCACCATTTGCCATGGGCAGGCCTCCCACCTCCAGGGCAAGACCCTGAGGGGCGGAAGATGACCAGGCCTCACTCTGAGCTGCATACCCCTAAAAGGAGGGGAAGAGGAAGGAATGGGCTATAGAGGGCCATTTTCTCCTTTCAAGCACCCCAATCAGGCAAGTCTCACTACCACCCCAGGCAGATCCAGTGATAGAGAAGGAAGAGGCCAGAAGCATTATGTTAATGACTGCCCCTCTGCATGAGGGAAACATCCCCCCAAAGCATATCATAGGTCATCAGTCTGCCGTAGGAGTGGGTAGCCATTTGGTCAGTGTAGGCAGTGGTCATCATTCAAAAAACAAGAACCCGAAGTTGCTTCCCTCAGCAGAAGCTGTGGGCGGGGCAGTTTTAATAAGGAGAAACTTTAAAACGTGGTAGGTGCCAGGACTGGCATATCATGAGTCCTGCCTCATAACATCAACACACCACTGTCTGTTCTTGGGTGTTTTTGGAGTGACCAGTTAGCTCATTTCTCCCCCTCAGTTTCCTCATGTAAAACTTGATAGTCATATTTGATGAGCCACCAAAGAGAGAGCACATTGCTGTGAGGAGGAGACATAGGTGGATTCAGTCTGTGCCGTTTTACGGTGGCCTGTTAGTAAGACTGGAAACCCTGGTGGCGTGGTGGTTAAGTGCTATGGCTGTTAACCAAAGGGACGGCAGTCCGAATCCACCAGGTGCTCCCTGGAGATTCTATGGGGGCAGTTCTACTCTGTCCTGTAGGGTCGCTATGAGTCGGAATTGACTCCACGGCACTGGGTTTGGTTTTTTTTTGGTTTGGTTAGTAAGACTCTCCCAGAGGGCGCCACCTTGAGGCTTTAGGGGGCATAGGCCGAGCTGCCTAAGGAGAAAGACTCCATGAGGATGTTTTAGAACAGGGAGGATGAATAGCTTTCATCTCATGCTACCTTCTGTTTATTGGCAGTGGCTGCCTAAAGCTCTGTGCCAAGAAAGATTCCGAGGCTGTATCTGAGCTCAGTGGAAAAGAGTTCTGTGATCAAATAGTGTTGGCTACCACAGGTGTAGGAAAGGAGAATGGGTGCACTTGAGCCAAGTGTTTGTCATTTTTGATTCAAAGAGAGCAAAGGTGGTATTTCCTCCCGTAGCAATAAAAAAAAGTAGCAATACTACCCCCCAAATCCCATATCAGTAGGAAGTGGAGACAGCAAGCTGGGAAAGCAGCAAATGGAAGCCAGATCCTTATCCTCTGCCTGCCCTTACTGCTAGGCCCACGCCTCCAGGAATTTGGATGGTAACAAGGAAGAGACCGCAAACTTTCTCTGTAAAGGGCCAGATGTTAGGCTTTGTGGGCCGTGTATTCTCTGTCACAGTTACTCAGCTCTGCCACTGTAATACGGAAGCAGCCATAAACAATACATAAAGGAATGGGTGTGGTTGTACCCCAATCCAGTAAACAGGCGTGAGAGAGATTTGGCCCATGGGTCATACTTTTGCTGACTTCTGGTGTACAGAAGTGGCCAGCAGCGAGGCCTCACATTACCTGTGCCAAAATCTTCCTGTTTCTAGCTCCAAAATGTTTCACGAAAGTCAAATAAGAATTTGACAGGCGATATTAAAATCTCAGAATCTAACTTTTTCATAAGAAAAATATTAGCGGTGGGGTCCACGTAATCCTTTTACCTACATTTGGACAGAGTCATACGCAATGATGTCACTTCTGAGGCAACAGCTGATTTCTGGCATCAGCATTTCAGACAAAAGTCTTACACTGTCAAAATTACCTTTGAAATTTCTTTAAATTGCTCGTGAATTAGTGCATACTTGGGGCGAAAGCCATGAGGTAGACTCAAGGAAGGCACGAAGGCTAAGTCCACATGTGGATATTTTGTTGTTGTTGTTTGCCGTTGAGTTGATTCCGACTCATAGTGACCCGATAGGACAGAGTAGAACTGCCCCACAGGGTTTCCAAGGCTGTAATCTTTATGGGGGCAGATCACCAGGTCTTTTCTCCCTCGGAGCCGCTTGGATAGCAGCCGAGTGCTTGATTAGTGCGCTACGAGGGCTCCTTTGCAGAGTTTTGTTGTTGTTTTTGTGTGCCATCGAGTCGGTTCCAAATGTTTAGGTATATAAAATGTTCCTTCTTTAAAAGAGCTGTTCGACCCCTACCAGATCGTGAGAGAGTAGTGCAGAATTGGAAGGGTTCATTCAACTTTAGTTTAATTAATATTAAGCTTCTCATTCCTTTGGTTTATATTAGTATATTCGTTGCTTCTTATGAGGATTAATACAGTTGAAAGCATAAGCCTAAGCACCTAGAATAAGCCCTTAAAGAATATTCATTAGACCTGACTCTGAACCTTGCTTGATCATAAGTACATACACTCTGTTCTTTGAAACATGGAGCAGACCTGGCCGCCGGCTTCCTGCCCACTGAAGTTGGTGACTTCTGCTGTGATCACAGGATCATACTCTCACCCTGGGCATCGTTTTCTTTACCACAGGAGAGGAAATCAGAGCGGAAAGTAGGTGTTCGTACGGTACAGCACCACTAGATATTTTACGTCATCTACAATTTTTTATAAGATACAAGGGATACAAGGCACATAGATGAAGGGCGCTCATCCAGAGGGAATCGGAAGCCTCAAAACTGCAGTAACTTCCAGGGTCTCTCAACTAGTCGGTAACAGAGCCAAGTTTGAAATCTTAGTGTCCTCATCTGTAAAATGGGAATAAAAATTATGGCAACCTTAGAGGGTTGTTGTAAGGAACAGTTGATTTTTTTAAAATGTATAGACTTATTATTAAAAATAAGATTAGTATGTTCATATTTTGATATTCAACCCTGGTAATATTTCTACTTATTTAGATAAATATGTGTATACACACATGTATATATATATGTCCACATATGTACACTAGCTCATGCAGAGACACATGCCTATTTTTGTTTCTCATTTCTGGGTCTATTCACCTGTATATAAAGCTAAACATGAGCTCATGTTAATGCCTCTGACTGTAATCCATTCATTACCCACAGGGCTCATTGTGGCCTTTCCTTCTTGCTCATCTTCTGTCTCTGACAGTAGGAAACCTGACTCTCACCATTGACTATCCATTTACTTATCTGTTTGACCCCAGTGTACATGTAAAGCAGTCTCAGAATTGTTAACCCATGCAGATCAGTTTTTAAATATCTTAGAACAGTCCCTGGCTGTAAACATTAGTTATCATTATCGTCTGAACTCTTGTCAGTAACTCTACTACTGAAGTGGTTGGTCTCCACTGGCTGCCTAAGGGGGCCAAGCATGGTGCTGGATATTTAACATAAATCATCTCAAACAAGCCGTGGCTGCTGGCGCAGCAAGCGTTTTACCTCCAATTCTCCATGCATCATTCCATTTCCAATAGCACAAAAAGCAAAGACATGTGATAAGTTACCTGCATTTACACGTCACCAAGAACATGGACCTCTATCTGCTTGTCACTTGAAAGGAGGAAAACGAAGGAGCAAGGGCAGAAGGACAGTGAACATTTCAGGGAGAACCTTCTGCTTTATAGAATTTGGCTTGTTTCCACTACCCTCCCTTCTCCCAGAAAAAATTAACTGAATTACTGAGAGCAGGGGTCAGCATATTTTAGGCTTTGTAGACCAGACTGTCTGTGTCACGATGACTCATCTCTGCCATTGAAACCCCAAAGCAGACAGACATAGATGATAGGTAAACGAATGAGCATGGCTGTGTCCCAACAAAATTTTATTTGTAGATGCTGAAATTTGAATTACATATAATTTTTATGTACCACAAAATACTATTTTTCAGATTTTTTTCCAACTATTTAGACATGTAAAAACCATTCTTAGCCTGTGAGTGGTACAAAAATAGGCGGTGGGCTGGGTTTTGCCTGTAGGCTGTAATTTGCCAGCTTTGACTTAGACTAGACTGAGGGTCAGATATGTCACAGTTAGATACCTGCCACCAAGTGGTTGTTTGACCTGAGCAATTTATTTAACATCTTTAGGCCTCCGTTTCCTCATCTGTAAAATGAGCGCTGTGAGGACGAAGTGATATACTTGTGAAACCTTTAACTCATGTATTCAGCAAACATTTATTGGACCGGGCAGTGTTTCATTCTGTTGTGCATAGGGTCACTATGAGTCGGAACCGACTCGACAGTACGTAACAACAACAACAGTATACACCCAGGAAACCCTGGTGGCATAGTGGTTAAGTGCTACGGCTACTAACCAAAAGGTCAGCAGTTCAAATCGCCAAGTGCTCCTTGGAGACTCTATGGGGCGGTTCTACTCTGTCCTATAGGGTCGCTATAAGTCTGAATCGACTCGACAGCAGTGGGTTTGGTTTGGTTTGGTTTTGTATACACCCAGTAAGTGTTAGTTATTCTTTAAAAAAAAGAACTGCTTGAATTCCTTTGAAAATAATAATAAAAAGCCCAGCTTGTACACATTTCTAGAGAGTGTTTTTTTTTTTTTTTTCTTTTTTTCCCCACAGCCTTATGAGAAGAGGCTGGCTTAAGGGGGTAGGGGAAGTGCTGTGCCTTTTGAACAAAACCCTGTAATTTATGTCCAATTCCATTTTCTTCACTCACATGTAATGAAAGCAAAGAACAAATTATTTTGATAAATTAACCTTGTATCTCTGTTTACAACTCTCTCACTCCACCCAGTGGCAGGAAGTCAGTGGTAAAAATAAATATGCAAAAGGAGTCAGGAATTTTCAAGATTTTATTAATAAATATTATTTCTTTATAATAGCCTCTGACAGTCTAGCGTTAATTTAGTTTTAAAACCAGTCGCCTTTGATTCTCTCTGTGTTACCATTTTTAAGGCATGCAGTGGGTAGATAACCGTTCAGCTGAATGACTTTCAACAAGCTGATATTATGAAGTGCCTGAAGTTCCACCAGCGTGAGTTGATCCGTTATCTGTACAGGTGGTTATTAAAAGTGTTGTCCTGTAGCCTCATTAAAAAGCACTGCAGCATTTAATAAATATTAGAACATGTCAGCAGCACCATTTAAATGTGGGAAAGAGATCAAATTCCTTTGTAATTGAGGACACAGGCACAAACACACTCTTTGGAACACTTAATTCCATGTCAGAGTTTAAAGCCCCTGGATTGTTTCTATTTAGAATAAAGGAGGGAGAGGGAATGGGGAATAAATGTCAGCCCCTTGCTGAATCAAGAACAAACTAACCTCATTTATTCAAATAATACCTTTAACAGAAGAAATCCACAAACTAGCAAGCATTTGCCCAAGGCTTCCTCTGTTCCCCATTTCTTTACAGTGACCTGGTTTTACTGGTTGCTGTTTTTCTTCTTTTTAATTGCTTTTCTCTGTGTGTCCCTTCTCCCCCTTCCAGCTGCTCCCTCAATAGGAAAAAGGAAGCAGGTCCTAATTTCTGGCCAGGGCCATGTCAGTGGGCAGCAGAGCCCAGCCCTGGCTTTGGCCTGTATCCAGAGAGAAGCCGAGCCTTTGCTCAGAAGAGAGGTGGTGACAGGTCAGGGTAGGGGCTGGTGTGGAAGGGGCTTGACAACCTCCCTTTTTCTCCTCCCTCTCTCTGTTTGACTCTTTGTCTATCCTTGTCTCTTTCTTTTCATGTGTCTGTCTCTCTGGGTTATTCCTTATTACTCTGTTTCTCTCTTCATGTGTTGCTACTCTGTCTGTCGTCTGTCTCTCTCTCTCTCTCATTCTCTTGTCTGAATCTGTTTCTCCCTTTCCTCCCCTGCCTCATGTTTCTTTTTTCTCTCTCCCCTTCTCCCTCTCCATATCTCTTGTTTCTCTGGGTCTCTCTCCTGCCTCTCTTTCTATCTCTTTTTGACTCTCGTGCCTCTATCTCTGTCTTGCCCTCTGTCTCCATCTCTTTCTGTCTCTCTCCCTCTTAATACTGTCTCTCTTTCCTGCCCTATTTCTGGATTTCTCTCTCTCTCTTCCCCTCTCACTCTCCCTTTTCTTCTCTCTCTTTGTACAGTACAGGTTTTCATCTTGTCACAGTGCCTCTGTATATGACCCATTTCTCATCCTAGCCGTATTCCCAAGCTTTATATTTGAATGGAAAAACCCTTCAAGAACTGCTTGGTTCTGAGTGTGCCTAGTGTATGCTTAATAATTAAGGGTGTATTTAAAGTGTAACAGCAAGTATAATTAAAATTCACTTTAGTAGATCCTGGAATTATGAAGCAGTTAGGCATTTTGACGTGATGCTGAAGGAACATCTGGGAGGAAGGAAAGGCAATATTTTTCTGGAAAGCTGTTCACTCCCTGTTCATGACCTGGGCTTGCCCACTGGTTGTCAACCTAAGAGCAGGCCATTGCTTTTCTAGAGCACATGGAGCCATGCAGTTGAGAGGACAGGCAGCAACTGGGGAGCATCACTCTGGGGAACAGAGCCAGTTGCTCCAATGCCCTTCTTAGAGAAGGAGGCCACTTCAAAAGCCCAGAACGCTAAGAGCTCAATACTGATCACTCTTTATTCTTCCTCAGGCAGTTTGTGGTTTCACCTGAATCAACCGTATCAAAAAGGGCTAGTTTGGGGAGGTGGGCCAGCAAAGTGGTCAGAAAAGTATCCACCTGCATCTTACCTCCTCACATATACTTTGTGTGTGTGAGTTCTTCCATTGTGATTCCATCCATCGGCAAGTACATCCTTGTTGGTGGCGTTGTTTGGTGCCGTCGAGTCAGTGCCGGGCAGTTCCAACCCTACGTACAGCAGAACAAACGCTGCCCGATCCTGCGCCACCCTCACAAGCGTTACGTTTGATCCTGTTGTTGCAGCCACTGTGTCAGTCCATCTCGTTGAGGGTCTTCCTCTTTCTAGTTGACCCTCTACTTTACCAAGCATGATGTCCGTCTCCAGGGACTGATCCCTCGTGATAACATGTCCAAAGTATGTGAGACTTTGATTGGATTTCATGCTAAGCCTAGGAAATACCCTGTTGAGCAGGGCTGACAAGATGTCAGCCCTCACGAAGCTTATGCTTAGTGGGGATGAGAGAAATGTCACCCAGGAATTCCCATGGTGTGTAGTCCATATTCTGATTTTGGAAGTACAGGGTGTTCTGGGAGCTCATTATTCAAGCCCCTGCTCTAGTTTGGGGGCTGGGGAATGGTGACAAGGAAGGCATCCCCGAAGAAATGTTATTTAAGCAGATATCTCATGAATGTGCAGGTATTCACCAAGCAGAGAGAGCAACCAAGTTGTGGGTAGAGGGCACACCAGGGGCAAAGGCCCAGAATGTGTGGTCCATTAACTTCTTAATCAGTCATTTTTTTTCCTTGGGAATACCTGGTGCTAAGTTGGATGATGAAGAGAATATTAATTAAGGAACTGATTTACTTATGCTACTTGGTTGCAAGGAAAAGCAACTCATTTAAGATATTTAGGAAAAAAAGGTCAAGAACTTATTTCATCCATGCACATGGAAGGAAACTCAAGTAAAAGTTAATAAATAGTTCTCAGAATGGACAGGAACTATAGTAAAGCTGGTTACAGTAAGAGCAGGATCTGAGATGGAGGTGGACCTCAGGAGTGTGTGCCCCTCCAGAACTTGTGTGTTCACTTGGCTCTGCTATTCTGTGCGTGTTTTCCTTGACTTTCTCTTGCCTGCCTGCTGATGACTGGTAATTTCCTTTTCATGGTACTAATTTCTATTTCATGTAAAACACCCATTCAGATTCAAATCTAGTTGCAGAAGTTAATGACCACTGTCTGTATTTGGATGACCATTAGATGGTAGCCACCCTTCAGTCAGGTACAATCAGTGTCTGCCTCGGGGTGAGGAACATCCTTGTAGCCCCTCCTAGAGCAGGGGACAGTGAGTAACATAGGTTTAGCCAGAAGGAGAGATTGGAAAGAGCAGACACCCTAGTTGTACCTGATCCTTCCTTTTAAATAACTTACAACATTGATGGTTGCCCTGAGGTTCAGATGATCTCATGCAATGGAAAGTGCTACAAATCGTAAAATGCCAAGCGGGAGTTATCAGGGAGCCAAAATAGAGTGGGAAGAACAAAGAATGTCGAGGCTGAACTCTTTCAGTCACTGAGTGTCAGTGCTCTTGGCTAAAAAAAGAGAGCTGATTCATAAACACCTAACTCACAAAGTCATTGAAAGGGTCAAATAAAGTAACATGTGAGAACTTCGTAAATCCACAAAAACATGGAGATTTTAGTATTGTAAATATTATTATTATGAACTATATTTATAAAGCCATACAATACAGAATGCATGTTTTAAGCATTAGTTCCAGAAATCACTCAAATAAGTGAGAGATCAATGGAATCCTCATTCCACCACTTCCTAGCTATTACTAGCCATGCTAGCTGGGCTTTAGACAAGGTTTTGAACCCATTTGTGCCTCAGTTTCTTCATCTGTAAAATGAGAATAATTATAATAGCTATCTTTGAGTTATGGTGTTGGCAAAGAATACTGACTATACCATAGACTGCCAGAAGAACGGACAAATCTGTCTTGGAAGAAGTACAGCCAGAATGCTCCTTAGGAGCAAGGATGGCGAGAGTTCATCTCACGTACTTTGAACCATATTACAGGAGAGGCTAGTCCCTGGAGAAGGACATAATGCTTGGTACAGTAGAGGATCAGTGAAAAAGAGGGAGACTCTCTCAACAAGACAGATTGACACAGTGGCTACAACAATGGCCTCAAGCATAGCCATGGCTGTGAGGATGGCGCAGTACTGGGCAGTGCCTTGTAGGGTTGCTGTGAGTCGGAACTGACTTGACAGCATCTAACAACAAGAACATCTTGGGATTGCTATTGAGGAACAAATGAGCTTACCCAGAGCCCTAAACAATGTGTGACACATGATACGTAATAGCTGTCGTTACTGCTTATTAATATTATTACTACTACTACTATCACTACTACCACTTCTACTTAAAAAAGAAAAAAAAAAAGGGCTTCCAAACCCACTGCTGTCCAGTCAATTTCGACTTAGAGCAGCCCTCTAGGACAGAGTAGAACTGTCTGGTAGGGCTTCCAAGGAGCAGCTGGTGAATTTGAGCTCCCGACCTTTGTGTTAGCAGCTGAGCTCTTTCCTACTGTGCCAGCAGGGCTCCACTACTACTACTACCACTGCTATGTCCTGTACCAGAGGAGTTAGGTAGACAGACGTTGACAGACCTAGCCGAGATCCACTCCAACAGCAGGGATCACACAGAGGAAAGGTAGACTCAGATGATGACAGGTCTGCTTCTTGGGTGATGCATGGAGGTCTCGGCTGTGTACGTTGGGTTGGAGGGTGCTCCGAAGAGGAGGAGAAGAGAGAGAAGGGTGTTTTGTATCTTATATTTCTTCCCTCACAGATTGTAAGTCAGTCAGGTGAAAATTCTGGCCCATATCTCTGTTCAGGGAGTTTGAAATTTACACATTTAACTTTCATTCACCTTCTGGTCCAAAGACCGATTCACTTCTATGTCAGAAAGGGCTTTTACTTCACACTGTGTCATTACTCCATGAAAGCCGTGCCTGGAGATTAATGTCTAAATTCCTTAGCCTGGTATCTAACACCTGCCACAGTCCGATGCCCCGTCCTACTTTTCAACCTCTCAGACCTTGACTGCAACTTTACCAAATGAATCAAAATGCACACTGACGTTATATTAATGAAATAATAAATCTTTGCATCTATATTAGTTATCTGTTACAATGTAACAAATTACCCCCACCCCCCAATTAGTAGCTTGTTGTTGTTAGGTACCGTCGAATTGCTTCTGACTCAGAGAGACCCTGTGTACAACAGAATGAAACATTGCCCAGTCCTGTGCTATCCTCACAACCGTTGTTATGTTTGAGCTCGTTGTTGTAGCCTGTCTTGGTTATATAGTGGTGCTGTAACAGAAATCCCACAAGTGGATGGCTTTAACAAAGAACTTTATTCTCTCACAGTCTAGTAGGCTGGAAGTCCAAATTCAGGGCATCAGCTCCAGAGGAAGCTTTTCTCTGTCGGCTCTGGAGGAAGGTCCTTGTCATTAATCTTCCCCTAGTCTAGGAGCTTCTCAGCTCAGTCTAAAGGACGCGCTATTCTCCTGGCTCTTGTTTCCTGGTGGTATGAGGTCCCCCTGTCTCTCTGCTCCCTTCTTTCGTTTATATCCCAAAAGAGATTGACTCAAGATACCACCTAGTCTTGTAGATTGAGTCCTGCCTCGTTAACATAACTACCTCTAATCCTGCCTCATTAACCTCATAGAGGTAAGATTTACAACACATAGGAAAATCACATCAGATCACAGAATGGCAGACAGTCACACAATACTGAGAATCATGGCCTAGCCAATTTGACATACATTTTTGGGGGACACAGGTCAGTCCATGACAGTCCTCAAAGTGACATCTTTGCTTTTCAACACTTTAAAGAGTTCTTTTGCAGCAGATCTGCCCAGTGCAATATGTCATTCGATTTCTTGACTGCTGCTTCCATGGTCGTTGTTTGTGGATCCAAGTAAAATGAAATCCTTGATGACTTCAGTTGGTCCAGTTGTGAGGATTTTTTTTTTTTTTTTAATGTTAAGGTGTAACCCATACTGAAGGCTGTATAGTCTTTGACCTTCATCAGTAAGTGCTTCAAGTCCTCTTCACTTTTAACAAGCAAGGTTGTATCATCTGCGTATCGCAGGTTGTTAATGAATTGTCTTGCAATCCTGATGCCACATTCTTCTTCTTATAGTCCAGCTTCCCTGATTGTTTGCTCAGCATACACATTGAATAAGTATGAATTAGTAACTTAACACAAAAAATGTTTATAATCTCATACATTCTGTGGGTCAGGAATCAGGGTGGGGCTTAGCTGGGTCCTCTGGCTCAGGGTCTCTGACGAAGTTATGATCAAGGTGTCAGTCAGGGGTATGGTTATCTCAAGGTTTGACTGGGGGAGAGATTTGCTTCCAAGCGTACTGGCAGTTTTTGGCAGGATGGAGTTCCTCATGGGTTGTTGGACTGATAGCCTCAGTTCCTCATTGACTGTTGGACAGAGACCACCATCAACCTCTTGCCACATGGGCTTCTCTGTAGGATAGCTCACAACATGGCAGCTTGTTTCATCAGAATGAACAGAGAGCCAGTGAAAAAATATAACCAGGACAGAAATCACCAGTTTTGTAACCTAATCTTGAAGTGACGCTCTGTCAGTTTTGCCCATATTCAATTCATTAGAAGCAAGTTACTGGATCCAGCCTGCACTTAAAGGGAGAAGGTCACACAAGGGCATGAATAACAGGAGGTGGGGGTCATTTGGGAGCGATTTTAGAAGCTGCACAACATCTGTAATCTAACAAGTTAGTTAATGTTAGCTCCTGTAATAGATAAATGCTGAAATGCCAGTAGCTTATGGTTCTTTCTCATTCTTATAAAGTCTGAAAGGGTGACTGAATAGGGATGCTGCGCTCCACACTTTTTCCGATATACTGGCTGAAGGAGTCACTGCCATCTTCAAAAAATACCTTCCTTCGTTGCCCTGGCAGGTAACATTCAAAACGGTAGACAGGGAAAACAGAGAAATGTAGGTCCACATTGGATGTTTTAATGGGCAGGCGTATCATATCCATTAACAATCCATTGGCCAGAACGCAGTCACATGATCTCACCTAGATGCAAAGGAGCTTGGGAAACATGGTTTGGGGCTGGGCTGCTACTCCCCAGCAACATCACTAGAGAAGAGGAGCATGAATCCTTGATGGGCAGTCAGCCAAGTCTGCCGCAGATACTTTGGCTTATAAAGAATGCTTTCACATGTATTATTTCATTTGCTTCTTATCACAACCTATGCTATCTGCATTACTATTCTTTTTATACAAATAAGGAACCATACTAAGCATATCTTTAAATTCACGTGGGGTTACGTAATTACAGAGAACAGAGTTCATGTCCCAACTCAGCCATTTACAACCTGTGTGACTATGGAATAGTTACTCAACATCTCCATGCCTCAGTTGTCTCGTTTGTAAAATGCAGACAATAGGACTTGCAGTTATTGTAAAGATGTCATATACTGTGTATAAGTCACTTAGCATTATGCCTGGAATATGTAGGTACTTAATAAGTATTAGTTTTGAAGAAGAAGATGATGATGAAAATGTTATGTATTTAGATGAAGAAGTTTAGGCTCAAAGGAACTAGATGATTTACCCAAAACCACAGAACTGAGACATGGCAGAGCCAAGATAAGAGGCTAGGGATTTTAGGTAGTAACTTCCGTAGCTTTCAGTTTGATGCTTTCCAAAGAGGTCATTGGTGAGTTTCCCGTGGAAAGCAACAGCAAGTGAGCCTTGAGCAGAAGACACTGTGCCAAGTCTCTTTCATTGCTACGTTCATGGACCCAGAGTCCCAGGAAGAATCAACGCTAACTGCATCACCTTTTCAGTTCAGCTGTTCTGTTTAACCCAGCCTTTGCCTCTTGGTGTGAAATATGCTGACCCAAGTGCCTCTTTTTACTTGCACTCTTTGTGGTGAGGCAAGTCTCCCAAGGCCTGTATTTCAAAGTTTTTGCTTATAAATAGGCTCTCTCGTGCTAATTAGATGAAAGCCCAGGAAATGATGTAAGATATTTCATTAGACTCTTAAACTCTTTCACATTTCTTTTAGAGGCTTGTTCACTCTGAGAGAACAGAAAAGCAATTAGCACATTAAATGGTTGCCAAAGTACCCCTGTGAATGAAGTAGCTTGGCCAGTAAATACTGTAAATCCAGTGGGAACAGCCAGGAGACTTCATCGGAGGCTGCGTTGCCATTTTTCAGGGCCTCTGCACCTTTCCTTATATACAGTGAGGACGAAGCAGAAATGGACACATTGAGTCTCCAGAGCAGTGGATTTGTGGGCATAGGTGGGCAGATTCTCAAAACTTCGTATTTACTCTCAAAGATGAGGGCACTACTTGGACCCCTTCCTTCAAGAGACCTTGAAGGCAAATGACTTCTGGTATGTACCAAAACCACATTAAATCCAGTTGGCTCTGGATTATCAGCAGAAATTCCAGCTTTCCTTACTAAAAAATGTCTATACGTCTCTTATAATTCCTTTCTTTCATCTTCCTTTTCTCCCTGGACCACTGCTTGAGATAGCCCTTGTCACATGGTCTTTCCTGTCAATGAAATTATTTAGAACCTATATTTAATTCATTTCCCAAGAAAAAGCTATTGATTGATCAGTCACACATGTTCTCATATATGTTTACTCCCAATATTCCATACCATTCCAACACCCTGATTCGTCATTCTCTTGCTCATTTTTTACACAACACTTTTTCTTTGGATTCCATACTCAAGACTGTTCAGTCAAGGGACAAATCCATTTCAGAAGATTTTCCTTGTTCAGACTAGCTGAACAAGTGGTCCTTAATCTTTGTGCACAATGTTATAAGAAAGTTCACTATTTCATTTTTTTAAGTGCAAGAGAAAAATACAGGCAGTGTCTTTCTAATGCCAGAAAATTGAAGTGAAAAAAACCAGTTTGTCATCTGCATATATCTAAATAACCAGATGATTATGTCAGTATCAGGTGGGACCCAGCATGCCATGGTTTCAGGTTGGGCTCAACTTCACAGGACATCGTCTCCAGTCTATTGTCAGTGATCATCCATCATCCCCTCCCTCTCTAGGAACCAATGTCCATGAGGCTCAGAACTTGCTCAATACCAGTGGACTCCCCATTACTTCGGCTGTTGACCTGGAGGACGCAGCTAGGAAGGCTGTGGCCAGCGTGGCAAAGAAGTGAGGTCTTCGTCTTGAACCACTGGAAAAGAATCCAGTTTTTCTTAGAAAAGGATGATTCTCTCATCACTGTGAAAGAAATGGTTATCCCATTGGGGAAAAAGGGTTGGGCAGAATAAGAATCACTGTTTGAAAAATCTTAAATGTGTCTTTTTCTTAAATAAGCTATCTAGACAGCTTAAATAATATGATTTCACTTGTAGGCTTTATTAAAATTATGTCCTGGGTTCTCATACTTTTCTCTCATGGTGAGCCTGCCTTGTATGTAGAATTTTGCTGACTCTGGGGAGAAGTCTATATGACCAATGTGCATATATATAGAATTTTAAATGAGGCCTTGCTTCATTTACAAGAACTTTGGTGGACTTGTAGTCCATATAATAAAAAAATTACAGAACATAAAAAATTCAGACGATATTACATTTAACATATTAACTACCAAAGGATAAGGCGTTTGAATAAATAGGTAGTATGTATTACATTTTTTACAAGTTTCTAATTCTAACACATTTGCAAAACTCATGATTACTCCAAAATGTTTTTGTTTTTACATTATTGGGAGGTCCCCATTAATATTGTATACATGTATTTTACCATTTGCCTTAATATTGAATATACTGTTTACCTCACACTAAAAATAAACCCAGAAGCCTTATGTGTGATTTTGGAGTAGAAAATTCCATTTTTACCTCAAAATGGAAGAACTCTGAATCTTTCAGAAATCTTTATAATTAAGTCACTTCAAGATGAGACACAGTATGAAGATCAAGTTGTGTTATGTGTGTCAGTGTCCTCTCCCTCTTCTGCCCCCGCTCCCCACCCCCCGCCCAGTATCTACCGGCTTGTGGTAGAAAGACAGGAAAATATAATTGAGAGAACGTGACTTTTTCCATGATGTCCATTTTTATCATGGGGAAGAATTTAAATTAGGTTTTCATTTAAATTTTGTTAAAATTTTTATCTGTACACAAATTTAAATAAAATCCTGTTTTTTAAGTTCTAAGTTCTGTGTGTTTGACTCATTTTAGTTTTATTCCTCAAACAGTTTTCCTTTTACTAAGACACTGACCTCACCCTAGGCGTATCCTGAAATTACAAAATTTGGATGGTGCTGTGATTATTCTGGTTCCACTGAATTTAATCGAGAGCCATTCCTTTGTTGGGAGATTATTTAGTGAAAGAATAAAAAATATATACACATCAGAAACCCAGGTAAGTATTGCACATACCTAACACATTAAAATATGATTTTAATTGATGTAATGCTAGAGGAAAGACACACTATATAAACACCTCCAGTTTAATGAGGGTCCAGTGCCACCATTAAGATTTCCCCTCTACGTACAAGTGTGTAAGAGGCCAAGCTTTTTTGTTTGTTTTTCTACCCGCTTTCATTGTTCTCATAAATTTCACATATGGACAAAAGTTGAGAAGTCGTTATTTATAGATCTATATTTGCATAATTTATTTTTTTATTTGCATAAGGAAAGAAACCATTTGATAGTCATATTACCTTTCTAAATTGTTATGCAAAGATGAACAAAATTAACAATGTCCTTTTTTGCTGTCCTTTTGTGTTTTGTTTTTTGATAATAACAAGTTGAGGAGCCCTGGTGATGCAATGGTTAAAATGCTTGACTGCTAACCAAAGAAAGGGTCAGCAGTACAAACTCATTAGCCACTCTGCAGGAAAAAAGATCTGGCAGTCTGCTTCTGTAAATATTTACAGCCTTGAAAACCCTATGGGACCATTTTATAGGGTTGCTATGAGTCGGAATCTACTCAACAGCAACGGGTTTGGTTTCTTGGTGGTAGTGAAATGGAGAGATTTGGACTGACAAAGCCTGTCTCATGAATTTGGGATTTGCCAGCCTCCACAACTGTGTGAGCCATTTCCTTGAAATAAATATATATACGCTTCACTGGTTTTGCTTCTCTAGAGAACCCTATCTAAGACGTTTAGTACCAAGAGTGGTTCTAGAGGAATAAAATCATAAGGATAAGTTTTCTGAATTGATTCTCTAGTCTGGCTAGTCTTAAAGGTGCTGATGACTCTGCCTCAAGTAGTAAAGAGGGAGGGCACTGCTAATCCATGGTGTGAGGTGGCATTAGAAATACAAAAAATATCACCATCAGTGGATCAAATATTTGTGAGACACAAGGTTCTGGGTGATTGCATGTTGGAAACTTTTGCTAGACAAAGTGGCGAAAGAAAGGAATGAGCTGCAAGCTTCAGAGTCACAGCTCAAGCGCCACATACAACACCTGAAAGTTGCCACTTGTGACCTGAAAGAAAGTCTTATTTCTCATGGTAACAGAGCTAATGTTGCTGAAAACCAAACCCAAAGTCTTATCATAAGAGAGGCTGAATTACAACGCCAATGAAATCCCAACCACGAGTGTTGTCTGAAGTTAAAGTGGGAGCATTAATTGGGAAGAAATGGGATCCTGAAACTTGGGAACATATGGGCAGATAATCAGGGAACTGGGGACATTGAGCCCCTAAATTCTGTTGAATCACTCCTGCCAACAGAACCAGCCCCCTTAATCCTGTCTGTACACATTACTCCATCTTTGTCTGCTAAGCCACCCTCCCTAGTAAAACAATTATCCCTTCCACACCTGTCTGATGAGATTAATCCATCTGTGCCTGAAGAGTCTTTGACTTTGATATTGCTTGGGGAATAGCCTGATGCAGATGGTTTACAAGACATTGCTGAATGGCTCCAGGACCCACCCCCATCACCCATTTTTTTTCTATACCTATAACTAGACTTACGCTCCAGTAAACCCCAAGAGGTGAAGTACAAAATATGACACAGGAGAAGGTACGCTTGGTTTTTCTCATATATACAAACAGAAACCTGGGGAATATGTGTGGGAACTAAGGGTGTGAGATAATGGTGCAAGGAACGTAAAGTTGGATCAGTCTGAGTTTATTGATATGGGCCCACTAAGCACAGATTCTTCATTCAAGGTTTCAGTTCAAGAGGTTAGGAAAGGATCTAATTGGTTGGGTTGCTGAAGCATGCATTACGCTGTGGCCTGCGCTAAATCAAGTTGAAGTACCAGACCTGTCTTGATATACTGTAGAAGAAGGTATCCAAAGGCTTAGGGAAATTGGCACGCTAGAGTGGATTTATCAGGTTGGGCCCACAGACTCACATGGAGTGCCCAGAGGACACACCTCTCACCACAGCAGTGAGGAACAAATTTGCGAAAGGAGCTCCAGTATCCTTGAAGATTGCTGTGACTGCTATTGTATGTAAGTCAGGTTTTACAGTAGAAACAGCCCTAACTGAATTAAGAGACCCAACTACAATGGGGCTGATTGGACCCGTGGCTGTAGGGGCCAAATGGTGGCCCTTAATCAACAAAAACAATGTGGGGTGTGGTTACCGTAATGTACAACAGAGTCAAAGCAGTAATCACAATAGTCAGACTCATGGACTTATGGCATTGGCTACTCAGTCATGGTGTCACTAGGAGTGAAAAACGTGGGAAATCTACTAAATATTTACTTGATCTGTACAAGCAAAAGAATTCTATTTCAACTGATTGGCAGTCTAACTTGAATTGCCAGAATAGTCACAGCCCCTCAATCAATTTCCAGACTTCAAAGTATTTACAGATCCACAACTGCTTAAATGAAGGGGAGGCTTTGTCCCCTTGAGGAAGGACCCCACTACATTGCCAAAAAGTTATACTATTAATCTTTCTCCCAGCCTTCCCCAAAGGCATCCACACCTTTTACAAGAGTAACTTCGTTAGGGAAAAGGAAATAAACTTCTCGGGGATTACTGAACAGTTCTGAACTGACACTAATTCCAGGATAACCAAAATGTCCCTGTGGCCCACCAGTCAGAGTAGGGGTGTATGAAGGTCAGGTTATTAATGGAGCTTTAGCTCAGATTTGTCTCACAGTGGGTCCCCGAAGGCATCCTGTAGTGATTTCCCCAGTTCTGGAATGCATAATTGGAATAGATATAATCAGCAACTGGCAGAACCCCATTGGATCCCTGAAATATGCAGTAAGGACTATTATGGTAGGAAAAGCCAAGTGGAAGCCATTACAACTGCCCCTACCTAGAAAAAGAGTAAACCAAAAGGTATATCACTTTCCTGACGGGATTGCAGAGATTAGTGCCAGAGCAGAACTACCCCATAGGATTACCAAGGGGTGGCTAGTACATTCAAACTGCTGACCTTTTGGTCAGCAGCCTGACATCTTAACTACTGCACCACCACATCTCCTTGAAGGATGCAGGCATGGTGATTCCCACCACATTCCCATTCAACTCACCTATTGTCCTAGGCAAAAAACAGATGGATCTTGGAGAATGACAGTGGATATTGAAAACCAGGTGGTGGCTCCAGTTGCAGCTGCTGTTCCAGCTGTGGTTTCATTGCTTGAGCAAATTAATACCTCTTCTAGTAACTGCTATGCAGCTATTTGTCTGGCCAGTGCCTTTTTCTTGATGCCGGTTTCAAAGGAACACCATAAGCAGTTCGCCCTCAGCTGGCAAGGCCAGCAATACACATTCATTGTCCTACCTCAAGGATATATCAACTGTACAGCACTATGTCATAATTTATTCCTAAGGGACCTTTATCGCCTCCCATTCCACAATACATCACATGGGCCCGTTCCATTGATGACATTTTGCTGATTGGACCTAGTAAGGAAGAAGGATCAGTGATTCTAGACTTATTGGTAAGACATTTGCATGTTAAAACTGAACTGAATCCATCGCCTTCAAGTTGATTCCAACTAATTGTGACCCTAATCTGACAAAAATTCAGGCACCTTCCATCTCAGTGAAATTGCTAAGGGTCCAGTGTGTGAGGCATGTTGAGATACTCCTTCTAAAGTGAAGGATAGGTTGTTAACATCTGTCCCCTCCTACAACTGAAAAGGAGGCACAACAAAAAAGCCTGGTGGACTTTTTTGGATTCGTGTGTGCTACTCTGGCCTATTTATCAAGTGACTCAAAAAGCTGCTAGTTTTGAGTGGGACCCAGAACAAGAGAAGGCTCTGCAACCGGTTCAGTCTGCCATGCAAGCCAATATGCCACTTGACCCATATGATCTGGCTGATCCAATGGTTCTTGAAGTGTTAGTGGCAGATAGAGGTGCTGTTTGGAGCCTTTGGCAGGCCCATATTTGTGAATCACAAAACAGTCTTTTAGGATTTTAAAGCAAAGCTCTGCCATCCTCTGCAGATAATGACTGTCCTTTTGAGAAACAGTTTTTGGTTTGTTACTGGGCCTTAGTAGAGACTGAATACTTAACCATGGGCCACCAAGTCACCATGCAGCCTGAACTGCCCGTCATGAACTTTTGATGTTGTCTGACCCACAGAGTCATAAAGTTGGATATGCACTGCAGCACTTCTTTATTAAATGGAAGTGGTATATACGAGATTGGACTCAAGGAGGACCTGAAGGCACAGTTAAGTTACATGAGGAAGTGGCGCAAATGCCCATGGTCCCCACTGCTGTTACATTATCTCTCTTCTTCCAGTCTACACCTATGGCCTCATGTGGAGTTCCTTACAATCAGTTGACTGAGGAAGAGAAAGCTCGTGCCTGGTTTATACATGGTTCTGCTTGATACACAACAGGCATCACTTAAAAGTGGACAGCAGCAGCACCGCAACCCATTTCTGAGACCTCCCTGAAGGACAGTGGTGAAGGGAAATCCTCCCACTGGGAGAACTTTGAGCAATGGATCTTGTTGTTCATTTTGTCTGGAAGGAGAACTGGCCAGATATGCGAATGTATAATTCATTTGCTGTGGCCAATTGTTTTGCTGAATGGTCAGGAACTAGGAAGGAACATGATTGGAGAATTGGTAACAAGGAGGTATGAGGAAGAGCATATGGATATACCTCTTTGAATGGGCCAAAGAAATGAAGATAGTTGTGTCTCATGTGAATGCTCACCAAAGGGTGACCTCAGCATAGGAGGATTGTAACAATGAAGTGGGTAGGGTGATGCGTTCTGTGATACCAGTCAGCCTCCTTGCCCAGCCACATCTGTCATTGCCCAGTGAACTCATGAAAAAAGTGCCCCTGGTGGCAGAGATGGAGGTTGTGCATGGGTTCTGCAACACAGACCTCCACTTACCAAGGCTTTTTTGGCTACAACCACTGCTGAGTGCCCAATCTGCCAGCAACAGAGACAAACACTGAGTCCTTGATATGGCACCATTCCTGGGGGTGATCAGCCAGCAAGCTGGTGGCAGGCTGATTACATTGGACCACTTTCGTCTTGGAAAAGGCAGTATTTTTTTCTTACTAGGGAGAGACTTACTCTGGAGACAAATTTGCCTTCCCTGTATACAATACTTCTGCCAAAACTACCATCTGTGAACTTACTGAATGCCTTATCTACCATCATGGTATTCCACACAGCATTGTGTTGGATCAGGAGACTCACTTCAACAGCAAATGAAGTGTGGCAATGGGCCCATGCTCATGGAATTCACTGATCTTATCATGTTTTTCATCATCCTGAAGCAGCTGGCTTCTACAATGGAATGGCTTTCTAAAGACACAATTACAGCAATACCTAGGTGGCAATACCTTGCACGGTTGGGGCAGTGTTCTCCAGGAAACTGTATATGCTCTACACCAGCATCCAGTATATGATGATGTTTCCCCCATAGCCAGGATTCATGAGTCCAGGAATTAAGGGGTGGAAATGGAAGTGGCACCACTCAGTATTACCCCTAGAGACCCACTCACAAAATTTTTGCGTCCTGTTCCCATGACCCTATGCTTTGTGAGTCTAGAGATCTTAATTCCAAAAGGAGGAATGCTCCCACTAGGAGACACAATACTGATTCCACTGAACTGAAAATTAAGAACATCGCCCAGCCACTTTGGGTTCGGCATGATAGTGGATCAACAGGCAAAGAAGAGAGTTACCACATTGGCTGGTGCGATTGATCCTGACTACCAAGGGGAAATGTTACATAATGAAGGTAAAGAAGAGTATGTCTGGAATACAGGAGATCCCTTAGAGGGTCTTATAGTGCCACCATGCCCTGTGAATAATCGCCTCATATGCATGCGAAAGCTGGACAATGAATAAGGAAGACCGAAGAAGAATTGACAACTTTGAATCATGGTTTGGAGAAGAATATTGAATATACCATGGACTTCCAAAAAACCAAACCCAATGGAAAACTACAGCAACCCAATTCCAACATGACTACTAATGACCCAGATCCTTCTGCATGAAGGTTAAGTTCGCTCCACCAGGCAGAGAACCATGACCGGCTGAGGTGCTTGCTGAGGGCAAAGCGAATACGGAATGGATGGTGGAAGAAGGTAATCCTAAATACTAGCTATGACCATGTAACCAGTTGCAGAGATGAGAACTGTAATTTCTTCCTGGTTTTGTTATATATATGTGTGTGTGTGTGTGTGTGTGTGTGTGATATATATGTGTGTTTATATGCGTATATATACACACACGATATATATGTGTTTATATATGTGTACATATATATGTTGAAACTGAAGAAAATTAGAAGTCCATGAGATTTGACTCGTTGAACATTAATGACTGAAGGCTAGATGAGTTGTGGAATGATATCAAGGACATCATACATAAAGAAATCAGGAGGTTATTCAAAAGACAAGAGAGAGAAGAGTCCTAAATGGATGTCAGACGAGACTCTGAGGTTTGCATTTGAATATCAAGTAGCTAAAGCAAAAGGAAAAAATGATGAAGTAAAAGAGCCGAACAAAAGATTACACAGGGCAGCTCGAGAAGACAAAGTATAGTATTATGATGACATATGCAAAGACCTGGAGATAGAAAACCAAAAGGGAAGAACATGGTCAGCATTTCTCAAGCTGAAAGAACTGAAGAAAAAATTCAAGCCTTGAGTTGCAATACTAAAGGATTCTACAGGGAAAATACTAACGCAGGAAGTATCGAAAGAAGATGGAAGGAATACACAGCATCACTATAGCAAAAAGAATTGGTTGATGTTCAACCATCTGAGGAGATAACATATGATCAGGAATGGATGGTACTGAAGGAAGAAGTCCAAGCTGTACTGAAGGCATTGATGAAAAACAGGGCTCAGGAAATTGACAGAATACCAATTGAGATGTTTGAACAAATGGATGCACTGCTGGAAGTGCTCACTCATCTATGCCAAGAAATATGGAAGACAGCTACCTGGCCAACCTACTGGAAGAGAAACATGATCCAACCAAATGTGGAAATTATCAAACAATGTCATTAATATCACATGCAAGCAAAATTTTGCTGAAGATCATTCAAAAGTGGCTGCAGCAATATATCAAGAGGGAACTACCAGAAATTCAAGCAGGATTTAGAAGAGGACGTGGAACCAGGGATATCATTGCTGATGTCAGATGGATCCTGGCTGAAAGCAGAGAATACCAGAAAGATGTTTACCTGTGTTTTATTGACTATACAAAGGCATTCGACTGTGTAGATCATAACAAATTATGGATAACATTGTGGAGAATGGGAATTCCCAAATAATTGTGCTCATGAGGAATCTGTGCGTGAGTCAAGAGGCAGTCATTCGAACAGAACAAGTGCCTGCTGCATGGTTTAAAGTCAGGAAAGGTGTGTGTCAGGGTCGTATCCTTTCACCATCCCTATTCAATGTGTATGCTGAGCAAATAACCTGAGAAACTGGACTATATGAGGAAGAATGGGGCATCAAGATTGGAGGAAGATTCATTAACAACCTATATTACACAGATGACACAACCTTGCTTGCTGAAAGTGGAGAAGACTTGAAGCACTTACTATCGAAGATCAAAGACCATAGCCTTCAATATGGGTTACGTCTCAACATTAAGAAAACAGAAATCATCACAACTAGACCAATAAACAACATCATGATAAACGGAGAAAAGGTTGAGGTTGTCAAGGGTTTCATTTTACTTGGATCCACAGTCAACACCCATGGAAGCAGTAGTCAAAAAATCAAAAACTCATTGCATTGGGCAAATCTGCTGCAATAGATCTCTTTAAAGTGTTAAAAAAAAAAAAAAAGTAAAGATGTCACCTTGAGGACTAAGGTGCTGTTGACCCAAGCCATGGTGTTCTCAATTGCCTCATATGCATGCAAAAGCTGGACAATGAAAAAGGAAGACTGATGAAGGATTGATGCCTTTGAATCGTGATGTTGGAGAAGAATGCTGAATATACCGTGGACTGCCAAAAAACCAAACCCATTGCTGTTGAGTCAATTCTGACTCATACCGACCCTATAGGACAGAGTAGAACTGCCCCATAGAGTTTCCAAGGAGCACCTGGTGGATTCAAACTGCTGACCTTCTGGTTAGCAGCTATGGCTCTTAACCACTACGCCACCAGGCTTTGTGGACTGCCAAAAGAATGTACAAATCTGTCTTGGAAGAAGTAAAACCAGGATGCCCCCTGGGAAGCAAGGATGGTGAGACTACCCTTCACATACTTTGGACATGTTGTCAGGAGGGATGAGTCTCTGGAGAAGGACATCATGCTTGGTAAAGTAGAGGATCAGCAAAAAAGAAGAAGACCCTCAATGAGATGGATTGACACAGTGGCTACAACAATGGGCTCAAGCATAGCAACGATTGTGAGGATGGCACAGGTATAGGCGGTGTTTTATTCTGTTGTGCATAGGGTTGCTATGAGTCAGAGCTGATTTGATGGCACCTAACAACAACAACAATATATGTATATACATATATATATATAGCAAGTATCTTTGTTTTCTTCCTTTATTCCATTACTTATTATAAAATATAAGATGTAAATGGGGCTAGTGCATTTTCAGTTGTATGCATGTTAGTTGTATCATGTTGGGTGTAAGTATGACCTTGTAATTGTCTTTATTTAGAGATTACATATGGTTTAAGGAGTTGTGTGCAGGTGCCAAGTTGACAAGGGGTGGACTGTAATGGTCAGTCTTACACATCAACTTGACTCAGCCATGATTTCTCAGTTTTTTGTAATTATCCTCTATTTCGTGACCTGATGTAAGGGGAGTTTCCTTGGGAGTGTGGCCTGCATCCAAATATATGGATGTTCTGGCAAAGCTCACTCTCTTGATCCTGCATCCAACTCTGACCTCTGGTTCTTGAGATATGAGCTAGCAGCCTGCTATCTGACCTGCCAATTTGGAGATTCACCAGCTCCCACAGCCCTGTGAACCAGCAGCCTGCTATCTGACCTACCAACTTTGGGCTCATCAGCTCCTGTAACCATGTGAGTGAGGAGAAGCCTCCGGCCGGACTTGGGACCTACTTGCTAGCCTCCACAACTGCATGAGCCATTTCCTTGAAATAAATCTCTCTCTATATATATGTACATATATATGATTCACTGATTTTGCTCCTCTATAGAACCCAGCCTAAGACAGTATGAGTGTGGTGTGCAAGCTCCAAGGTTTTGGTGGCTCACGTGATAGCCCAGTGCTAAGCTCAGTACTCATTCCATAAATGTTTTTGGAATGAATAACTAGTGTGTGTGCAGCGTCAGCTGTACTACCTGATGGCAAACAGTAGAATCAGAAACTTTTTATCAGTAACAGCTCTGATGTCCTCAATATATCACCTTAATCCAGCATGTCATGTCACATGTTTTGGCCCTCCCAGTATCCCCTTCAAGTCTTTGTCTCACCTGTAAAAAAAATTAGTTGCTGTTCAGTCAATTCCAATTCATGGTGACCCCATTTGTGTCAGAATAGAACTGTACTCCATAGAGTTTTTCAGTGGCTGATTTTTTGGAAGTAGATCACCAGACATTTCTTCCAAGGTGCCTCTGGGTGGACATGAACCTCCAACCTTTAGGTTAACAGCCAAAGATGTTAATCATTTGTACCACCCAGGTGTCTTGTCTGTACAAAACCCATTGCCGTTGAGTTCATTCTGACTCATAAGGAGCCCTGGTGGTGTACTGGTTAAGCACTCGGCTGCTAATTGAAGGTTTGATAGTTTGACCTCATCAGCCACTCTGCAGGAAAAAGGTATGGAAGTCTGCTCCCATAAAGATTTACAGCCTTCGAAACCCTGTGGGGGCAGTTCTACTCTGTCTTATTGGGTTGCTATGAGTTGTAAAGTATGTACCTTTAAATCTGATCACTTTTTTTTTAACGTGACTCTATTCTAAGCAAGAATAGCCATGAAAATATGGGCTTATTGTCTATATATTTTCTTGAATAAAATCAATGTATAATTATTGAAATAGAACTACATATCTCAAAGCATCCCTTCATCATGTATTTACATGAATGACACTTCGGGCAAAATATAGTAAAATTCTACAGTCTGGCCATCAGATTTTCCCCATTAGACTAGCTTCCTCCACTGTGCTTGTTGTTAAGAATGAAAGGTCTGTTGGCTGAGTCAGGACAGTTCAGTGGTTAAGATGCAGGTGCTGGAATCTGACTTCCTGGTTCAGATCCTGTATCAGAGAAGTTATTCACTTGAGGCTCAGTTTTCTTATACGTAAAATGAGGGTATTAATAGTAACTACGTCATAGGATGATGGTGATATTTACAAGTTTATTTCTGATGTATAGAACAGTATTAATATATGTAAGTGCTCAACTCTTTTAGCCAACATGATTATGATCATCATTATGATGGGTGATGAAATATGGTTTCTCTTCCCTAGGAGGTGACAGGCTACACATGGTACTTCGTGTTCAAGGACTTTGCAGAATAGTGACCAGTTTTACCTGAATTGCTTTGTACATAGATTTTAACTGATTTGCTAATCTACTGATATCACAGCCTCCTGGAACAAACAGCAGGTTTAGAGGAGATTATGTTCCTGACTCTCCCACTTACCAATGTCACCTCTTTGAGTTGATTTACCCATTTTATTTTCTTTTGGTTGTGACAAAAAGCCAACTCAAAAGGGAAGGACAATACTCAATACATGGAAGGTCAGCTCAACTGGACTGGACCAAAAGCAAAGTAGTTTCTGGCATAAACTGAATGCTTCAAAGGTCAGCGGAGCAATGGCGGGGGTTTGGGGACCACGGTTTAAGGGAACTTCTAAGTCAATTGGCAAAATAATTCTATTATGAAAACATTCTGCATCCCACTTTGAAATGTGGCGTCTGGGGTCTTAAATGCTAACGAGCGGCCAACTAAGATGCATCAATTGGTCTCAACCCACCTGGAGCAAAGGAGAATGAAGAACACCAAGGTCACACGATAACTAAGAGCCCAAGAGACAGAAAGGGCCCACATGAACCAGAGACCTACATCATCCTGAGATCAGAAGAACTAGTTGGTGCCCGGCCACAATCGATGACTGCCCTGACAGGGAGCACAGCAGAGAACCCCTGAGGGAGCAGGAGATCAGTGAGATGCAGACCCCAAATTCTCATAAAAAGACCATACTTAATGGTCTGACTGAGACTAGAGGAATCCCGGCGGTCATGGTCCCCAAACCTTCTGTTGGCCCAGGACAGGAACCATTCCCGAAGACAACTCATCAGACATGAAAGGGACTGGACAGTGGGTAGGAGAGAGATGCTGATGAAGAGTGAGCCAATTATATCAGATGGACACTTGAGACTGTGTTGGCATCTCCTGTCTGGAGGGGGAATGGGAGGATAGAGAGAGTTGGAAGCTGGCAAAATTGTCACGAAAGGAGAGACTGGAAGGGCTGACTCATTAGGGGGAGAGCAAGTGGGAGTACGGAGTAAGGTGTATATAAACTTATATGTGACAGTCTGACTTGATTTGTAAACGTTCACTTGAAGCTCAATAAAAGTTAATAAAAAAATCCAACTCAAGCTTAAGAGAAAACATTTTTTTTGCTGCTGTGGTTATAAAGGCCAAAGGTTTCTGGTTTCACCTATGACTGGATCCAGAGACTCAAGCCATCAGAACTTGGTTTCTTTGTATCTTAATCCAGTTTATCTCTGTGCTGGTTTCATTCTCAGGGTGGTCATTTCCACAAGGTGACATAATGTCTGCTGGCAATCCCTGGTACACATTCTCAAGCTTAGCAGTCTCAGAGGAAGAGAGAAAAAAAGAGAGAGGGATGGAGGGAGGGGATGAAAGAAAGCTTCACTGTCCTGGTAGTTCCCAGAATTGAGTCTGGGTGACTCTGATAACCTATTTTGGGTCAGGAACCTACCCCTGAACCAGTCCTTCTGGCCAGAGGTTTATGGTGCTCTGATGAGTCTCAAAAACAAAACAAACAAACAAAAAAAAAAAACCCCACTGCCATCGGAATCAATTCCAACTCAGTGACCCTATAGCCTGGGTTAAACACCCAGGGGCTGGGGCAAGAGAAGCCTCACCCAAACTTTTGAGGCAGAGTGCAAAAGAGGGAGTAGGTGGTTCCTCAAGGAAATTTGGAGCTCTAATGCCCAAAGGATTATGTTGGAAGGCAAAAATTGCAGATGTTTAGACCACATACGGGAAGCATAACATGGTGGGGTTGAATAAATTATTCCTAAGAATCCTTCCAACCCTAAAATTTCAAGATTCTATTCCATTAGTTTCTCACTTTGGGGTCCATTTTCACTCATGCATGTGAGTTACCAGGTTTTTTGTATAGATGCTACTCGAGCCATCTAAATATTTGATCTTAATTTATTTATCTTGAACAGTAATGTCCACTCAAGAAATAATGGTGTTGAGGCATTTGAAGCTCACACTTGGTTTTCTGTGTAAGTTGTAGTTCAGTTCATGAATTAGTAAAATATTTGCCAGGAAACTTTTTAAATGACCTAACTAAATCTGTGAATCATTTTTAACTAGCTTTTTTTTCCCCCACAAGTTATATGCTATGTCCACCCCTCACAATTTACTCTGAGAAAAAAATCATTATCATCTTAAGGGATTACATTTTTTATTCAAAGCCTTAATAAAAATGAGAAGAAAAATTATTTTTTGATATTTCTAAATAAAACATTTGACAGTCCTAATTGTGATCATTTGCAGGATATATGTTCAAAAATAAAATTGAAATAAATGATACAAGATGCATAATAGTGGCAGAAAAAAAAAAGTGAAAAGAGTAGGGAAGGTATGTTCCTACCTAAACAACACTCAATCTTGAGTTGGCGAACTACTGCCCAAGGGCCTATTTTAGCAAATTAACTTTTATTGAAGCACAGCCATGCCCATTTACTTACATATTGTCTTTGACTGCTTTTGCGCTACAGAGGTAGAGTTGAGTAGTTGTGATAAAGACGTTTTGGTCCTAAAATATTTACTATCTGGCCCTTTACAGAAAAAAGTTTGCCAACCTCTGTTCTAGATAGATAAAAAAAAATACATTGCCCCAAAAATTACAAGAACAGATTATTGTTTCCAATTGTGGGAAAGGGAAATTAAGACATTAAAGTTAAACAGATGAAAAAGTAGGAAATAGAATCTTGGAACTTTCCATGTTAAGCCCTGTGAGAGCTTAATAGTCTCCAAAAGGCCACTTGCCAATGACGACCTATTCAGTAACCTTCATTTGACTTTGTCCTTCCATCACCACAAGAACTGTCTGCAGATATCTTACTGTGCTTTTGAACATATGCTGTTCTTAACTACCTGCAGGTGCCTTAGAATATTATCAAATCATGGCGATAAACATTAAACTTCTAAAAGGTTGTACCCATCAAGTCATCCTCAAGGTGGTCCTTGCTTGTGACTTGGTTGTGCATCATTTAGTCTTCAGGTCCGAGAAGATAATCCAAAAGCTGGGACAAAGAGGACTTCAGTGTATCTGATCCACACACCAACTCTGCAAAGCTGTTACTCCATTTTATGAATGAGGTAATTGTAGCATAGTGACATAAAGTTGCTCACCTAGAGTTACATACTTAGTGGCAAAACCTCAGGCTTCTAGACTTCTAGTTCTTGGGTAATTTATCGCTTCTTTTGCATTACTGTTCTATAGAACTTTCTGGGATGATGGCAGTGATAAATATCTGCTCTGTCCAATACGTAGCAACTAGCTACATGTGGCTGTTGGCACAAAATATTTGAGTCTACTTAATTCTAATTAATTAATTGCTACATGTTGCTGGTAGCTACGGTACTGGACAGCATGGCTCTATAGTCTAAATCTAATGGATTTTTGGGTGCTTTTTTTACTTTTTTTTTTTACTTTCACTTCAGAGGAACTCACGTTGATTAAATGCTTACTGTGTGCTAGTAACTTATGTTACCTCATTTAATCCCCTTAACAACTCTGAATCTATCATTCCTGTTTTGTGGGTAAGGACATTTTATCTCAAAGAAGTTAAGTAACATGACCAAGAGTACCTAACTGGTATGTGGTTGGTCGGGATTGAAACTTTGATCTTGGAAGTCCAAAGCCGCTGCTCTTTGTTTTATACCTGTTATTGTTGTTAGTTGCCATCGAGCTGGTTCAACTCATAGCGACCTTATGTAAAGCAGAATGAAACGTTACCTGGTCCTGTGTTGTCTCCATGACGGTAGGTATGTCTGAGTTCATTGTTGTGGACATTGTGTCAATCAGTCTAATTGAGAGTTTACCTCTTTTTTGCTGACCCTCTACTTTTACCAAGCTTGCTGTCCTTCCCTAGTGAGTGATCTTCCCTGATGACATGTCCAAAATTAGTGAGTTGAAGTCTCACCATCCTCACTTCTAAGGAGCATTCAGATTGTATTTCTTCTCAGACTGAATTGTGTGTTCTTCAGCATTCTTCACCAACACCACAATTTAAATGCATCAATTCTTCTTCTGTCTTCCATTTTCATCATCTACCTTTCAATGCATATGAGGCGATTGAAAAGAGTCAGGTGCACCTTAGTCATCAAAGTGACATCTTTGCTTTTTAAAGCTTTAAAGAGGTCTTTTGCAGCAGATTTGCCCAATGCAACATGTCATTTGATTTTTTCTTTTTATTTATTTATTTTTGGCCAGGTAACTAATTTTTTTCCCTTAATTTTGTTTACTTTGTTGTTGTTGAGAATATGCACAGCAAAACATACACCAATTCAATTCAACAGTTTCTACGTGTACAATTCAGTGACATTGATTACACTCTGAGTTGTGCAACCATTCTCACCCATTTTTCTGAATTGTTCCTCCTCCATTAACATAAACTCACTGCCTCCTAAGGTTCCTAGCTAATCTTTTGGGTTGCTGCTGTCAACTTGATTCCATATACCTGTATGTTCCATATATCTATATTATGTTCTTAAAAGAGCATAATGCTAAAAGCAGACATTTTTAAAAGGTTAATCTCAACTATTGTTTGGTTTTAAGAAGACTTCAGGGGATATTTTTAGTTTGAGGTTTAAAGATTAACTCAGGACAACAGTTTCAGGGCTTCATTCAGCTCCATGACTCTAGAAAGACTGGGGTCCATTAAAATCTGAAATTCTGTTCTACATTTTCCCCCTTTTTATCAGGATTCTTCTATAGAATCTTTGATCCAAGTGCTCAGTAAGGAATGTATATGAAAATGGTATGCATGCCTTCTGGGAAGTATCCTGAAAGAGAATGAGAACGTCCATTTCCCCTTTTTTGCTGGCTAGATTATAGATTTGTTGGTCAGACCATGTAGTGGACACCCTTGATGCCCTCATTTGATTTCTTGACAGCTGTTTCCATGGACATTGGTTGTTCATACAAGTTGAATGGAATCACTGACAACTTCAATTTTTTCTCCACTTATCATCATGTTGCTTATTGATCCATTTGTGACAATTTTATTTTCTTCACATTTGAACATAATCCATACTTAATGCTGTAGTCTTTAGTCTTCATCAGTAAGTGCTTCAAGTCATCTTCATTTTCAGCAAGGAAGGTTGTGCCTGTAAGGACTCCTATTCACTATAGTCATGCTGTTCATAATTGTGGATTATTTGAAAGAATGTTGGAGACAAAGACATTTAGCAATATGAGTTCTTGAGTGTTTTGCCTTGTTAGTGTACCATGTAACTTGGAAAGTAAGATTTAAAAACTGAAAAGTTTCCATACACAATTGGGTGGGTCATGGGGTCTATAATGCGAAGGGCATCTCCCCAGATGTGTACCATGCATAAGGTGAATGCTATTTTCTAGGAACCTGATCCAAGTTCCTTCTCATTAATTCACTGCCTTCCCCAACATACAAAAACCATGACCACCCACAAGACAAAAGGCACAAGGGCAAGAGGCATGAAGGCTGGGAACAGTATTATCACTGCATTAGAAGAAAATTTAGTATCCTGCCTTCACCCTTTCTCTGCAGAGGGTTAGATCTGATGGCCGTTTCTTTGATATTCCAAACAGGCCACGAGCATCTCCTATGTACCTTATGCCAAACCTCACAAATCCAAAATTAATTAGGTTTTATATGCTAGTTATGATCTAATACTCTTATTCTTCCCTTGTATTTGCAGAGGCAGTGACATGGAGGCATGTTTATTTAAGTGGAAGTTCTTCCAATTCCTACTTCCAGACTAGGAAAGAAAGAAGAGTCATGGTGTAGCAGTCAGTTAGAGATCTGCCCTCAGAGAGTAGCCAAAGACAGGAGAGACTCTCAAATTTGAAGGTTCTTGTTGATGTTTGTGTTGCTGGGTGGAAAACCCAGGTTCTGCTCAGTGTGACTTGTTACAGCCAATAAACAAGAGGCCGAGATGGGAGATCAGAAAGACTTCTTTATTTCCTTGTGCAAGGAAAGGAGTAATCAGAGGCTGCTGCCTTTAAGACTGCTCACAGGCAGCTTGGGGGAAGTGGGCTTTTACAGATAGAGAAGGAAATGCAAATTCATCATGAATATTCAGGATTGAACTTCAAGCAGGCTCTCAGAGCTTGTGGATGACTATGCATTTTCTCAAGACAAGGGTTCCATTCTGGGATGGAGGAAGAGATTGATTTTTCTTCATTAGCATGTTAAGTCTCCACCCAGAGGCAGGGTATTTATATGTATTTTGTACTTAATGAGCTGAGAGGTCACTTAAAATGCCAAGATGGCATTAATAACCTACTAAAACCAGTTGAGGCCACCTGTGGTCCATTCTGTGGTTATCTTGTCAAGGAAATTTTGGAAGAACGTACAGCTTATTCTGCTCGGTGTAGGAGGATAAACCAGGGCAGGTGTCTCTTAGAAGGGTTAGGCTCCGAGGCTGTCTGCCTCAGTTGTTTTCAATTCTCTTTTAATATTGAACATTCACATGCTTGAAACACATATAATTATTTGCACTAAGCCAGAACAAATTTTTTAAAGGACCTTGTATTAAAAATATAAGCAATAAATCACAAAAGGACAAATACTATATGAGACCACTATTATAAAAACTCATGAAAGGGTTTACACACAGAAAGAAACAATCTTTGATGGTTTCTAGGTGCTCAGCCTAAGACACTAGGGAGGGGAGGGGTTGGATGAAAAAACACTAACTAGACAATAGATAAAATTGTAACTTTTGTGAGGGATAAGACAGTACACAATACTGGGAAAGTCAGCACAACTTGACCAAGGCAAGGTCATGGAACCTTCATAGACATATCCAAACTCCCTGAGGGACTGAATTACTGGGCCAAGGCCTGGAGACCATAGTCTCGGGGGACATCTAGCTCAATTGGCATAACATAACTTATAAAGAAAATGTTCTACATCCTACTTTGGTGAGTAGTGTCTGGGGTCTTTAAACCTTGTGAGTGGCCATCTAAGATACTCCACTGGTCCCATCCCATCTGGAGCAAGGGAGAATGAAGAAAACCAAAGAAACAAGGAACAGATTCATCCAAAGGACTAAAGGGCCACAACTACCACAACCTCCACCAGGCTGATTCCAGCACAACTAGGTGGTGCCCAGCTATTGCCACTGACTGCTGTGACAGGGATCACAATAGAGGGTCCTGGACAGAGGTGGAGAATAATGTAGAATAAAATTCAAACTCACAAAAAAAGACCAGACTTACTGGTCTGACAGAAACTAGAGAAACCCAGAAAGTATGGCCCCCAGACACTCTTTTAGCTCAGTGCTGAAGTCACTCCTGAGGTTCACCCTGCAGCCAAAGATTAGACAGACCTCTTAAAAAAAAAAAAAAAAGAAGTTCAACCATGTATACGAGACTAATCAAGCACACCAGCCCAGGGGCAAGGACAAGAAGGCAGGAGGGGACAGGAAAGCTATGCGAATGGAAATGGGAAACAGAAGGTTGAAAAAGGGAAAGAGTTGACACGTCGCAGGGTTGGCAACCAATGTAACAAAACAATATGTGCATTACTTGTTTAATGAGAAAACAGTTTGCTCTGTAAACTTTCACCTAAAGCACAACAAAAAGAAAGAAATATATATATATGTATGTATAAGCAATAAAACAAACAAACAAAAAATAGGTAAACTGAACTTCCTTAAACTTAAAAAATTTTGTGGTTCAAAGGAGACTATCAAGAAAGCCAAAAGACAACCCATGGAATGGGAGTAAATATTTACGAGTCATATACCAGATAAAGGACTTGTATCCAGAATATACGAAGAACTGAAAAAGCATGGGTTTCAAAAATCTTTTGTAAAATATTTTATTGCATTAAATTGTTATGTCATAGTTTTCTCTTTTGATATAAAAATACAATTGTACTACAAACAAGAATGTTATTAAGTAAGTTCGGCCATACTGTAGGGAAACAGGCACTCCTCATTAATTTTTCAGTTGGTATTTAATCAGTCCAAGCTTTCCTGGAAGGCAACTTTTAGTACAGATTAACAGGCTTAAAAATATCCATAGTTCTAAGTCTCTGGGATTTGGAAATGGCAGCTGGGTGGTGACAAGTGAAACAGTAAGAGGGAAGTCCACACTAGTCTGACTGAAGCAAAGGTTAGAAGCTCTGTGCTGAAAGCAGGAATAACCTAAAGTCATAGAGTACTTCTTACCACCATTGAAGGCATATGAATGGTTACACATACACCCCCAGGAATGTGTAGGTTACCATGGTCAAGGACATTTAGCAAAACCACAGAGAAGAGCATGGCACAGCTCTTCCAACTAAGACTACATACAGACAGCCCCAGGTAAATAGTTTGCATCTACCCCCCAGAATTCTCACTACTTACATTCAGCGTTAGGAAAGTAGTTGGAATATGCACTTCCAACCCCCCAGAAAGTGGATATATGATCTCAGATAAAGTGAGCAGGGATCAAAGAGAAGATCCACACACTATATTAAAATAAAAAGAAAGTAGAGCAAGGAAAACAAACAGCGTAGTGTCTGCTCTACACAGTAGAGAGAGAGTGAGAGAAATGAAAGCATTACACTTAATAGATCAATAATTCTTTGTGGAAAAACATGTTGTTGTTAAGTGTTGTTGAGTCGACCTCAAGTATAACAGAGTTAAATGTTGCTCAGTTCTGCACCATATTCACAACAGTAGGTAGGTTTGAGCCCACTGTTGCAGCCACTGTGTCAGTCCATTTCATTAAGGGTATTTCTATTTTTCACTGACCCTCTACAAAACAGATTCATTTATTCTTCTGCCAGTCCATGATGTATTCAATATTCTTCAACAACACCATAATTCAAATGCATCAATTCTTCTCCAATCTTCCTTATTTATTGTCCAGCTTTCACATGCATATGAGGCAATTGAAAATAACATAGCTTGGGTCAGGCACACCTTCATCCTCAAGGAAACATCTTTGCTTTTTAAGAAATTTTAGAGGTATTTTGCAGCAGTTTGGGAAAACAGATAACTCCAGAAATGGGAAAAAAAAATCCCTGGAACAGCTTCATGGTATAGAAGAACTCAAGAAGAACATTAATTCAGTTAAAAAGCAAAAAGGAGCTCAAAGACTGATGTGTAAACAGAAGAAGAAGAAGAGGGAGCCAAGCAAACCAATTCAGCACGAGAATAAGAATAAAGGACTTTAAGGACTACGGTGTGTCTGAACTAAGCCAAGGCATTTTCAATCACTTTATACGCGTGTGAAAGCTGAACAATGAATAAGGAAGACCAAATAAAATCAATGCTTTGAATTACAGTGTTGGCCAGAAGAACAAACAAATCTGTCTTGGAAGAAGTACAGCCAGAAGGCTCATTAGAAGCAAGGATGGTGAGACTTCATCTCATATACTTTGGATGTGTTATTAGGAGGGATCAGTCCCTGAAGAAGCACATCATGCTTGGTATAATAGAGGCTTAGTGAAAAAGAGGAAGACCCTCAATGAGAGAGATTGACACAGTGGCTGTAACAATGGGCTCAAACATAAAAAGATTGTGAGGATGGCACAGAACTGGACAGTGTTTCATTCTGTTGTACATAGGGTCACTATGAGTTGGAACCAACTCTATAGCACCTAACAACAACAGCAATGAATAAATAAGATGACAATAAATTCTAAATATATTGCAATGCACAGGACAGTGCCTCCACAATGAAGAATTACTCTGTCCAAATTGTCAGCAGCATCAAGATTGAGAAACTCTGATTTAACTGCATTTAGTAATTTATTATGGTAAAAATGAATTTCTGGTGTACTTTAAATGAAAATGCCACAAGAAAATACATGAAATTACCAAAAGAAAAAAAAAAATCTCAAATCCTAACATAAAATGGAATATTATATGATTCATAATGAATGCAGAGGGGAAATGAATAGAAAAAATAATAAATATGGAGGACAAAGACAGTCCAATAAAAGGATAATTGGTGTCCCCGAAGTAGAAAACAACAACTAAAAATGAAAGTTATTTTAAAGATATAGTACAAGAAATTTAATTGAAATGAATGTAGAATTGTGCCTTAAGACTGAAAAAGGAACACTATTCCAGAAAACTTTTCCAGCATTGCATCCATTTGTTAAAACACCTCGACTGGCATTCCGTCAATTCCTGGAGGCTTGTTTTTCTCCAATGCCTTCCTTGCAGCTGGGACTTTTTCCTTCAATACCATTGGTTCTTGATCATATGCTACCTCCTGAAATGGTTGAACGTCAACCAATTCTTTTTGGTACAGTGACTTTGTATTCCTTCCATCTTCATTAGATGCTTCCTGCATCATTCAATATTTGTCAATAGAATCCTTCAGTATTGCAACTTGAGGCTTGAATTTTTTCTTCAGTTATTTCAGCTTGATAAATGCAAATATGTTCTTCCCTATTGGTTTTTTAACTCCAGGTCTTTGCACATTTCCTTTTAATACAATCCTTTGTCTTCTCAAGTCACTCTTTGAAATCTTACGTTCCGTTCTTTTGGTTCATCATTTCTTTCATTCTCTTTGGCTACTCTGTGTTGAAGAGCAAGTTTCAGAGTCTCTTGTGACATCCATTTTGGTCTTTTCCCTCATTCCTGTCTTTTAAATGACCTTTTGCTCTCTTCATGTATGATGTCCTTGATGTTATCCCACAACTCATCGGGTCTTGGGTGATTAGTGTTCAATGTGTCAAATCTATTCTTGAGATGGTCTCTAAATTTAGGTAAGATATACTCAAGGCTGTACTTTGGCTCTCGTGGATGTGTTTTAACTTTCTTCATCTTCAACTTGAATGTGAACAATTGTCTGTTCTGCAGTCAGCCCCTGGTTTTGTTCTAACTTATGATATTGAGTTGCTCCATCATCTCTTTCCACAGAAGTACTTGATTTGATTCCTGTGTATTCTATCTGGTGAGGATCACACGTAAAGTCACTGTTTATGTTGTTGAAAAAGGGTATTTCCAATTAATAGGTCATTGCTCTTGCAAAATTCTATCATGCGATCTCCAGCACCACTTCTATCATCAAGGCCATAATTGGAAGACAGCTACCTGGCCAACGAACTGGAAGAGATCCATATTTGTACGCATTCCAAAGAAAGGTGATTCAAGAGAATGTGGAAATTATAAAACAATATCATTAACATCACACACAAGTAAAATTTTGCTGAAGGTAATTCAAAAACTGTTACAGCAGTACATCACATGGAATTGCCAGAAAGTCTAGCCAGATTCAGAAGAGGACATGGAATGAGGAATATCACTGCTGATGTCAGATGGATCTTGGCTGAAAGCAGAGAATACCAGAAAGATGTTTACCTGTGTTTTATTTACTATGCAAATGCATTTGACTGTGTGGACATAACAAATTATGGATAATATTGCAAAGCAAGGGAATTCCAGAACACTTAATTGTACTAATGCAGAATCTGTACTTAGACCAGGAGGCAGTCATTTGAACAGAATAAAGGGATACTGCGTGGTTTAAAATCAGGAAAGATGTGTGTCATGGTTATATCCTTTCTCCATACTTATTCAATCTGTATGCTAAGCAAATAATCCAAGAAGGTGGACTATATGAAGAATAATGGGGTGTCAGGACTGGAGGAAGACTCATTAACAACCTGCATTATGCAGATGACACAACCTTGCTTGCTGAAACCAAAGAGGACTTGAAGCACTTACTGATGAAGATCAAAGACTACAGCCTTCAATATGGATTACACCTCAATATTAAGGAAAGAAAAATTCACACAATTGGAGCAATAACTAGCATGATGATAAATGGAGAAAAGATTGAAGTTGTCAAGGATTTCATTTTACTTGGATCTACAATCAACACCCATGAAAACAGCAGTCAAGAAATCAAAAGACGCATTGCATTGGGCAAATCAGCTGCAAAAGACCTCTTTGAAGTGTTAAAAAGTAAAGATGTCACTTTGAGGACTGAGGTGCACCTGACCAAAGCTATGATATTTTCAATTGCCTCATATGCATGTGAAAGCTAGATAATGAATAAGGAAGACAGAAGAATTGATACCTTTGAATTACGGTGTTGATGAAGAATGTTGAATATACCATGGACTGCCAGAAGAACGAAGAGGTCTGTCTGGAGGAAGTACAACCAGAATGCTCCTTAGAAGGAAGGGTGGTGAGATTTTTTCTTGCATAGTTTGGGCATGTTATCAGGAAGGCTCAGTCCCTGGAGAAGGACGTCATACTTAGTAAAGTACAGGGTCAGCAAAAAAGAGGAAGACTCTCAGCACAATGGATTGACACAGTGGGGGAAATAATGGGTTCAAACATAGTAAAGATTGTGAGGATGGCACAGGACAGGGCAGTATTTCATTCTGTTCTATGTAGGGTCACTATGAGTAGCAACCTATTCAATGGCACCTAACATCAACAATATTCTAGGAAATATTAATAATACAAATTGGTATTTTAAAGACAAAATTTTTCTCAGCTCTAAGGCTAAAGAAATAATCCTTCGAGTGTTCTAACTGAGCAGGCAGATGAGAAAATGCAAGGAAAAAACAATCATATTGGACTTACACTTCTCCTCTATCATTTTTAATATCAGAAGACAATGGAACAAAATGTGCAAAATTCTTGGAGAAAGCAAGTATTACCTTAGAAAATTATACCCAGCCAAGTGTCTAAGTATAAACTAAATATTCAGACATCTTCTAGTATGAAAGGATTTAAGAAATGTTACACCCATAGGCCTTCTTTTAAAAAAAATGCCTAAGCTAAGAGATAAATGGAGAAGGCATGATAAAAGAAAAAAAAAAATCTGATGGACAGCATTGCACACATTTATCTCTAGAAATTACACTAATTAATTGCAGTAAATATTATATACTTAGACAATGGAAAACTTAAATATGATAAATAGATATTGTGAGATAGAGCTTAAGATGAAAGTGTCTGCAAATTTTCTCACTTTCTCTGCAATCAGTCAGTGATAGATAACCTGGTAAACGTTTCATCTTTGTAAAATTATTTTAAGGATATAATAAGACAAATACATAAGATTGTATTATGAGCACTTATCAGATTGTTATCTATGACAGAGAAACATCAGAGATAATATCAATATCCAAAAGTAGTAGTGAATATAGTAAATTATATTCTGTCTAAACAGTGGAGTATTATATAGCCGTTAAAAATGGTAAGGTAGGCGTATGCTTACTGGTGGAAAGGTGTTCATAATATATGGTGAAAAGGAGTAATATATTATTAACAAAATAATACGTATCATTTTTTAAAATTTTAATGTATATTTATATATATATAAACACCCATGGAAGCTGCAGTCAAGAAACCAAAAGGCACATTGCTGCAAAGAACCTCTTTAAAGTGTTGAAAAAAACAAAGATGTCACCTTGAAGACTAAGGTGCACCTGACCCAAGCCATGGTATCTTCAATCACATCATATGCATGTGAAAGCTGGACAACGAATAAGGAAGACCGAAGAAGAATTGATGCCTTTGAATTGTGGTGTTGGTGAAGAATATTGAATATACCATGGACTGCCAAAAGAACCAACAAATCTGTCTTGGAAGAAGTACAGCCAGAATGCTCCTTAGAAGCAAGGATGGCGAGACTGTGTCTTACATACTTTGGACATGCTGTCAGGAGGGATCAGTCCCTGGAGAAGGACATTATGCTTGGTAAAGTACAGGGTCAGCAGAAAAGAGGAAGACCCTAAATGAGATGGATTGACACAGTGGCTACAACAATGGGCCCAAGCATAACAACAATTGTGAGGATAGCTCATGACTGGGCAGTGTTTCGTTCTGTGGTTCATAGGGTCGCTATGAGTCGGAACCAACTTGACAGCCCCTAACAACAACAATATATATGTATACATGTAAAATTTGTCTTAGTATACAAACTAGTAAGTATGGTAGAAAAATGGGTGATTTTGTTTTCTTTTTATTTAACTTCTTGTTGTTAGGTCCTGTTGAATTAATTTTCTACTCATAGCGACCCTATGCTACAGAGTAGAACTGCTCCACAGGGTTTTCTAGGCAGTAATCTTACAGGAGAAAATTGCCAGGTCTTTCCCCCGAGTAGCCTCTAGATGGGTTTGAGCTGCCAACCTTTGAGTTAGCAGCTGAGCACTTAACCATTGCGCCACCAAGGCTCCTTTATTTGACTTAACAGTTCTTAACTGGCAACACTTTTGTTTCTACTGGAGAACTTCAGTAATACCTGGAGATATTTTTGCCATACCTGGGGGATGCTACTCTCACCTGGAGGGTAGCGGCAAAGGAGGCTGGTAAACATCCTACAGTGCACAGGACAGCCCCTACATAAAAGAATTACTCAGCCCAAGATGCCAATTGTGCCAAGGTTGAGAAACTCTGATTTAACTATAGTTAGTAATTTTCTATGGTAAATATGGGTCACTGGTGTAATAAAAATAAAGTTACCAAAAGAAAAAGCACTACATAAAGTCAAGGTAGATTAGAGCTTGCTTAGTAAATCAACGTATTAAACTTAAATGATGTAAATTTATTTGTACGTTCCTCTGGGTCTTGAATTAATCAGTAGTGCAAATGTTCTATTAGAGTGAAACTGTCCTTTTAGTAATATTCTTTTTTGAGAGACTAAATATTAGATTGTAAGAAAAAATATATGTAAATACAAATTCGTAAAAATTTGTTTTTAAACTGGTCTGTTTAAATAGCATACATAGATTTCATTCACTGTACATTGTAGTGTCTCAGAATAAATGCTCAATTTTATTTTAGGCTTGAAAATAAGAATACTTAGCTAATGGTTCTCAACTAGTATACATTTCATGGATCTACTATCTAATTTTGTCCAATATATAAGAATTTAATTTTTCTACATATGAGAAGTCATTATTGATGGCGTGTCTCCAGCTGTTTTGAGTCTATTAAACCTTTGAGGTGTGACATCTAAAATTTTAGTGTCTTAAAGTATGCCACAGCATGTTCCAGTGACAAATGTCAAACAGTGTATTGATCTATGGTAAGGTGTTTAGTGGGTGTAAAACTTGCTGGTTAGGAAAAGGAATAGTCTAAGGACAAGCCAGCACCTAAGATTGTTTCTGGTTAGACAGAACATGGCAGAACTTTGCCTCCTGAGTATGTAGAAGGGCATGCTCAAGGCAGTCAACAGCTCTTCACAAACAGCAGTGAGTGCTGGAGGGGACCAAATGCCACTCAAAGTTGTCATCACACCTAGTGCCCACATTGCAATTATAGGTGGTGTGTTTCAGGTTCTTCTGAGCCTTCATCATTTGAAGCATGCTTTCCAAAATTGTAGTGTTTAAAAATGTGCCATGAACAGAAAACCTCTTCGGGATCACTGTCCTAGGATATGCCATTTTGAAACAGGGCTTGAAAAATGAAGCTAATTAAGTTTAATTCAAACAAATGTTTATCTAACATCTGTCTTCCCGGGCAACATGACAGCTGCTGGGAGAAAGCAGATTAAATAAAGACAACCATTCTAGTCAAGGAGTGGATAATCCAGATGTGTTTACAACTGCTAACTGGAACTTAACAGAACTTGGAGAAGTGATGGAAAATTCTGGCAAGAATTACCCATACGTGATAATCGCACCATGTGTTCGTGTAACGTTTACCTCACTGTGAAGGCTTTTATGTCTTTTGGGGGCAGATTTTATGCACCGAGAAGATTTTTCAGAGGCTTAAATTGGCTTAAAAGTTAATAATTTATTAAGTTATAAATTTTAAAGCTACTTCTTAAATGTGTAGATATTCCCATTCTATTTCTAAATCTATCCTATTTTAACAAATCAATTTTAAGGGGCCTTTGATTCATGTTTTTTTTTTTTTCTTTTTTTTGATTCATGTTTAGTTCTATTTTCAAACTTAAACTCCTTCAAACATTCAAAGTGCCCTTATAAATTTAATATATTCCATTTTAATCTTAAGTGTTTTCAATTTTACGACAAGCCATCCCAAGCACTTAAGTAATTCTCATACATATAATAAACTAAATTGTAATTATTAGAACAGTCATTCTTAAGTTCTCTCAAATGTCCTGATATTATCTGTATACTTAATAAGATTTTTCAATTTAAAGCTCCAGGATTTTATCAAGTGCTCAATCACACGTTGCATTGAAAACATGATGCTAATCTGTTAATATGAACATTTCTTATATATTCCAAGTACACAAAATACATTTTATATATAAAAAAATAATTGAACATTTGAGTGTCTTAAACACATCTATACTTAACTCTCTTTCTGGGCCAGCTGATCTAGCTTATTTTAGCTAGAGACTTTGCCTGGACACTGACTACGTTCTTGTCAGCATCACAGATGGGACTCACTGAGCCCTTTTTATAGATGAAAAGCGGGACTTCATAATATGAACAAGGGGATGATTGGATGGCCCTCATAGCCCATGTAGTCACTCTCAGATCTGCTCTTGGAAATCAGTAACTCCCTCCTCAGCTGCTGACATCACGTGATTGAATTTGGCATTTCTTTGTCTCCAAAGAAAATTAAAGACCTTTCACCTCTTAGGAATTTTGAACTTGACAGAATCCTGAATTTTTTCCCATTTTTCCTGCCTTGTAGACCCACATAACTGATGCAGACATTAAAGTGATATCTATTAGATTCAGCAACTCTCAAAACTATGTCTGAGCCTTCACTCACAGTTTCTAAGGGCATGGTACTGACTGCTTAGATAGTGCAATTATGTTCAATATCTTCATTGTTTCTTGCCACAACATCAGGAGGCAGGAAAGGCAGCTGTTTTTTCAAATTTGAACATTTTTTGCTCATGTCCAAGTAGTCAAAAAGTCCATTAGTTCTAGAACAATCTAGGCTGACAATTCAATCAGATACGCTAACCCCACTGCCGTCGAGTCACCTCTGACTCATAGCTACGCTATAGGACAGAGTAGAACTGCCCCCATAGGGTTTCCAAGGCTATAATCCTTGCGGAAGCAGACTGCTGCATCTTTCTCTTGCAGAGTGGCAGGTAAGTTCTAATACCTACCTTCAGGTTAGCAGCTGAGTGCTTAACCACTGTGCCACCAGGGCTCCTTTCTTAGTCACATATAGCAGTACATAAAATAGGTTTATCCATAGAACTGGGATTATATTTAGTATTCATTTGATTTGCCCTAACCAGCATTTATGTTAATCAAGGCATTTTCATGGTGAGGACCACAGTTTGGAAATTAAGGAGATGGTATGTGAAATACGGAAGAGGACAGGCTATAGAGTGAGACAGCATGGCTCCTTCACTTATGAAATACATGACCTTGCTTAAGTTACGTAACCTCTCTCTGCCAGATTGTATTTTCCAAAGATGGCTGAATGTAAGCACCCCATCCCATGTGCTTTTCTGCAGTGTGACATTTCCACACCCCACGACAAGTTGTGGAATCTAGTTTCCTTCCCCTTTCATCATGATAAGCAACCTTCCGATTGCACTTTTATAAGGACATTATTCCCACCACCATCACCAGTATCACCTCCTTATCCAAACCAAAACTAAACTCGTTGCCATTGAAACAATTCCAACCTACAGTGACCCTATAGGACAGGGTAAAACTGTCCCATAGGGTTTCCAAGGCTGTAATCCTTTTTTTTTTTTCCCCTCTTTTTAATTTTTTTATTGTGCTTTAGGTGAAAGTTTATAGCTCAAGTTAACTTCTCATACAAAAATTTATACACATATTGTTCTGTGACCTTAGTTGCAATCCCTGCAATGTGACAGCACACTCCCACTTTCCCTTCCAGGTGCCCTTTGTCCTTTTGACCAGTTCCTGTTCCTTCTTGCCTTCTCATCCTGCTTTTGGACAGGTTATCTTTATGGAAGCAAACTGGCACATCTTTCTCCCACATTGCTGCTGGTGGGTTTGAACTGCTGACTTTTTGGTTAGCAGCCGAGCTCTTAACCACTGCACCACCAGGGCTCCTTATCATCGCCTTAACCCCTGGCAATCAGTAATCTCTTTTCCAGCCCCATAATTTTGTCATTTCCAGGATGTTATATAAACGAAATAATACATTACGTAGCCTTTTGAGAATGGGTTTTTACATGCATCATAATGTAGAGATTCGTCCAGGCTTTTGAGTGTATCCCATGTTTCTTCATTGTGCTTTTGATATCTGCAGAGTTTTCAGTGATATCCCTTATTTTATTCCTAATACTGGTAATTTGTGTCTTTTTTTTTCTTTGTCAATCTTGCTAGATGCTTGTCAATTTTATTGATTTTTTTTGGAGAACCAGATCTTTGTTTCACGGATTTTTCTCTATTGTTTTTCTGTTTTCCTTTTCATTGATTTCTGCTCTTTATAATTTTTTTTCCTTCTGTTTGTTTTGAGTTCATTTTGTTCTTATTTTTCTAGGTTCTTGAGATGGGATTTATTATTATTGATTTGAGACTTTTTCTCTTTCATAAACAGTTAGTGCTATTAATTTCCCTCTCATCACTGCTTTAGCTACACCCATAAATTCTTGTATTTTTATTTTCTTTCAGTTCAAGGTATTTTCTTTATTACCTTTGCGACTTTCTCCCTGACAGATTACTTAGAAATGTGTTGTTTAGTTTCCAAGTATTTGGAAATTTCCCTGTTGTCTTTCTTTTATTAACTTTTCATTTGATTCCATTGTGTTCAAGGAACACACTCTGTTTGATATGAATTCTTGGAAATTTGTTAAGGGCTGTTTTATGGTCCAGGGTATTATCTATGTTGGTCCTTGAGAAAAAAATTTGTATTCTGCTTTTGTTGGGTGGAGTATTCTATGCATGTCAAAAAATCCTGTTGGCTGATGATGCGGTTGAGTTTCTCTATGTCTCTGCTGATTTTCTGTCTGGTTGCTTTATAAATTGTTGAGAGACAGGTGTTGAACTATATAATTGTGAATTTGTCTATTTTTCCTTTCAGCTTTATCAGGTTTTGTTTCACATATATTGCAGCTCTGTAATTTGCTGCGTACACATTTAGGACTACTATATCTTCTTTGTGAGTTGACTATATAATGACTTTCTGTGTCTCTGGTAATTTTCTTTTCTCTGCAGTCTATTTTGTCTGAAATGAATATAGCCACATTGGCTTTCTTTTGATTAATGTTTGTATGGCATCTTGTCATGGATTGAATTGTGTCCCCCCCAAAATATCTGTCAACTTGGCTAGGTCATGAATCCCAGTATTGTATGATCATCTACCATTTTGTTATGGTGTGATTTCTCTATGTGTTGTAAATCCTATCACTATGATATAATGAGATGGATTATTGGCAGTTATACTGATGAGATCTATAAGATTAGACAGTGTCTTAAGCCAGTCTCTTTTGAGATATAAAAGAGAGAAACAAGCAGAGAGACATGGGGTCTTCATACCACCAAGAAAGCAATGCCAGTAGCAGAGCACATCCTTTGGATCTGAGGTTCCTGTGCAGAGAAGCTCCTAGTCCAGGGGAAGATTGATGACAAGGACCTTCCTCCAGAGCTGACAGAGAAAGCCTCCCCTCTGACACCCTGAATTTGGACTTGTAGCCTACTAGACTGTGAGAGAATAAACTTCTGTTAGTTGAAGCCATCCACTTGTGGTATTTCTGTTATAGCAGCAGTAGATGACCAAGACACATATCTTCTTCCACCCTTTTCTTTTCAATTTGTCTGTTTTGTTATATTTGTGGTAAGTCTCTTGTCTCTTGTAGAGAGTATATATTTGTATCGTGTTTTTAATCCACTTTGCCATGGTCTGTTTTCAGTTGGTATATATAGTGTGTTGAATGGTGGCCCCCCAAACATATGTCCATGTTCTAATACCTGGAACCTGTGAATGTTATCTTATTTGGAAAAAGGGTCTTTGCAGATGTAATTAAGTTAAGGATCCTGAGATGATGAGATCATCCTGGAATATCTGTTGGATCTTAAATTCAATGACATATGCGTTTATGTGAGATACACAGATAAGAGAGAAGAAGAAGCAATGTGACAATGGAGGCTGAGTTTGGAGAGATGCAACCATAAGTCAAGGAATTCCAAAAGCCACAAAATGCTAGGAAAGGCAAAGAACAGATTCTTTTCTAGAGCCTTTGTAGGGAGTGTGGCCCTGCCAACACCTTGATTTCAGTCTTCTGTCCTCCAAAACTGTGAGAGAATGAATTTCTGTTGTTTTAAGCTACCAAGTTTCTGGTAATTTGCAATGGCAGCTCTAGGAAACTAATATGATGTACTGTGTTTATCTGTTCAGCTATTGAAGGATATCTTGGTTGCTTCTAATTTTGGGCAATTATGAGTAAAACTACTATATGGCTATACCATTTTGCATCCTTACCAGCAATGAATGGAAGTTTCTGTTACCCATATCCTGGCTAACATTTGGTGTCAGAGTTTTGGGTTTTAGCAATTCTATTAGATGTATAGTGGTATCTCATTGTTGTTTTAATTTGTAAGTCTCTAATGACATATGAAGTCATTAATAAATTAATAATAAATAAATTAATAAATAATAATAAATTAATAATAAATGACATATGATGTGTGGTAACTTTTCTTATGTTTATTTGTCATTTGTATATCTTCTTTGATGAGGTGTCTGTTTATATCTTTTGCCTATTTTCTAATTAGGTTGTTTTCTTTTTGATTTTCAAGATTCCTTTGTATATTTTAGTTACAAATCCCTTATGAGATATGCATTTTGCAAATATTTTCTCCCAGTCTGTGTCTTATTTCTTCATTCTCACAACATTGTCTTTCACAGAGCAAAAGTTTTTATTTTAATAAAGTCCAACTTATCATTTTTTTTTTTCTTTTCTTACTGATCTTTTGGTGTTGTATTTAAAAACTAATGACAAAACCTAAGCATCCTAAATTTTGTTCTATGGTATCTTGTAGAAACAGTATAGTTTTATATCTTACATTTCAGTCTATGATCCATTTTGAGTTGATTTTTGTGCAAGATGTAAGCTCTGTGTGTAGATTCATTTTGTGTGTGTGTGTGGCTGTTCAGTTGTTCTAGCACCATTCCTTGAAAAGGCTATCTTTTCTCTGTTGAATTGCTTTGCTCCCTTGTCAAAGATCAGTTGACTATATTTGTGGGGGTCTATTTTAGGTCTCTCTATTCCAGTCCACTGATCTATTTATTCTTTCACCAATACCACATTGTCTTGATCACTGTAGCTTTTCGTAAACCTTAAAGTTAGATAGTGTCAGTCCTCTGACTTTGTTCTTCCTCAGTATTGTGTTTCTAGGTCTTTTGCCTTTCCATATAAACAGTAGGATCAGTTTGTCAATATCTACAACATTAGTTGCTGAAATTTTTATTGTGATGACATTGAATCTATAGATCAAGTTGGAAAGAATTGGCATCATAATTATATTAATTCTTCCTACACATGAATATGGAATATCTCTCCATCAATTTAGCTCCTCATTGATTTCTTTCATCAGAGCTTCATAGTTTTCCTCATATAGATCTTATACATATTTTGTTAGGCTCATCTGTCTTTTTTTTTTTGCTAATGTAAATGATATGTTTTTAATTTCAAATTCCAACTGTTTATTGCTGGTATATAGGAAAGCAATTGACTTTTGTACCTTAATTCATATCCTGCAACCATCCTATAATAGCTTATTAGTTCCAGGAATTAGGTTTTTGTTTTTTTGGCCAATTCTTTGGGATTTTTACATAAACAATCATATTAACTATGAGCAAAAAAAGACAGTTTTATTTCTTTCTTTCCAATACATATACCTTTTATTTCCTTTTCTTGCTTAATTACATTAGCTAGGAACTTATGTTTGCAGCTCTTTCTTCTCATTTTGAGTCATGCCACATCAGCAAATGAAGGTCCAGAAAGCTTGACTCCATCCACATCATTAAGGTTGACTCTACTTTGAGGAGGCAGCTCTTTCCCAGTCATATTTTGAGAGACATCTGACCTGAAGGGCTCATATTCTGGCACTGTATCAATGTTCTACTGCTATTCACAAGGTTTTGCTAGCCAATTTTTTCAAAAGTAAACTGCCAAGTGTTTCTTCCTAGTCTGTCTTTGTCTGGAAGCTCCACTGAAACCTGTCCACCAAGGGTGATCCTGCTGATATTTGAAACACTGATAGTCAAGCTTCCAGTATCATAGCAACATGCAAGCCACCACAGGACGACAAACTGACAGAAACGTGGTGTCTTTTCATTTTACTTGGATTCGTAATCAAACCCCATGGAAGCAGCAGTCAGGAAATCAAATGACATATTACATTGGGCAAATCTGCTGCAAAAGACCTTTTTAAAGTGGTAAAAAGCAAAGACGTCACTTTGAGAACTAAGGTGTGCCTAACCCAAGCCATAATATTTTCAGTTGCCTAATATACATGCAAAAGCTGGACAGTGAATAAGAAAACCAAGGAAAAGTTGATGCCTTTGAATAACGATGTTGGTGAAAAATATTGCCTATACCATGGACCGCCAGAAGAATGAACAAGCCTGTCTTGGAAGAAATACGAGAGTGCTCCTTGGAAGCGAGGATAGCAAGACTTCCTCTCACATACCCTGGACATGTTATCATGGGGGACCAGTCCCTGGAGAAGGACATCATGCTTCAGAAGGTCAGAGAAAAAGAGGAAGACCCTCAGCGAGATGGATTGACACAGTGGTTGCAACAATCGGTTCAAGCATAACAACAATCATGAGGATGGTGCAGGACTGGGCAGTGTTTCGTTCTGTTGTACATAAAGTCACTATGAGCCAGAACCAACTCAACAGCACCTAACAACAGCAAGGAACTTATAGTACGATATTGAGAAAAAGTGGTGAGGGGAGACATCCGTGTCTTGTTCCCAATCTTAGGGGGAAAACATCTACTTTCTTACCGTTAAGTATGATGTTGACTCTAGGTTTTTTGTAGATGTTCTTTAACAAATTAAGGAAGTTACCCTCTATTCCTAGTTGCTGAGATCTTTTATCATGAATGAGTGTTGGATTTTGTCAAATGCTTTTTCTTTTTCTATTAATATGATAATAGTTTTCTTCACTAGTCTGTTGATGTCATGAATTACATTAATTGGTTTACAAATGTTGAACCAGCCTTGCATACATGGAATAAATTCTACTTGGTTGTGGTGTGAATTCTTTTTCTACATTGTTGGGTTTAATTTGCTAATACTTTGTTGAGAATTTTTGCATCTATGTTCATGTGAGATATTGGTCTGTTATTTTCATTCCTAGTAATATCTTTGTCTGGTTTTGGTATTTGGGTAATGCTGGTTTCATAAAATAAGTTAGAAAGTATTCCCTCATCTTCTATTTTTTGGAAGAATTTGATAATATTTGGGGTCAATTCTTCTTTAAACGTTTGGTGGAATCCACCAGTGAAATCACCTTGGCAGTGGTAGAAGTCCTGATTTTCCAGCAGGCCTCCTCTGACACCATGACATGCCATGTTGGGGTGGAAGTCCCTGCTGCCTGTGTGGCCTCTATTGACATCATAGTGGGTGAGTGAGGGTGGCTTTGTTAATGCCTCGAAGGGATAAAAATCCCAGGTTCCTGCTCAGTCTTTTCTGACACCACAGTGGTAAGGGGTTTGGGATGCCTCCTTAGAGCCCATTAAAGATGTAAGGTAAAAGCCTAGGATCCCTGTTGGGCTTTTGCTGCCTTGGATGGGAATGTGGCCACAGTTTGGTTTTATTTTTTTCCTGTGTTGTGTTTGGCTGAAGTAAAGTGGTTATGGCCTAAAATTTTTCTGCCTTGCTAGGCAGTACATTTTCTGGTCCTTTGGCTAGGGAGCATGGGTTTTTGTTAAACTTTTTTTTTAATCTGAGCTTGTTGGTGTTTCCATGTTGCCAGCTTCTTCGTTCCCAGTGTGAAATATATGCGGCAAGAAGAAAACCCATAAAACTTACCACTGTGATATTCCTTGGGTACTGAGGACTTTGCCAGGTCTGCCTTCTTCTCTCTACCTTCCAGAATCTTCTTAAGTTTGTTTTATATATAATACCCAGAGTTTTTAGTTTGCTTATTGCATCTTCCCAGAAGGAGAAGTTGTCCTTCTTAGACTTTTGAACTCAACACATTTAGAGAAAAGAAAATGCCATTTTTCTCTGTGACCTTTTTAAGTTATTCATTTTTTTACCATTTTTCAAAAACTAAAGTCCTGATTTTTGTCAAAAGCTTTCAAGTTAAAAAATGTACAAAAGAAAAGAAATTCTCATAATTCCCCTACTACTGTTCATTTCTTGATGTGCTTCCTTTCATCCAGTTTTCAATGCCTGCAGAGAAAGAGGGTGGTACAAACTGTTTGCAGTCGTCTACTAACCTAAAGGTTGATGGTTCAAACTTACCCAGTAGTGCCACAGAAAAAAGGCCTGGCGATCTGCTTTCATAAAGATTACAGCCAAGAAAACCATATGGAGCAGTTCTACTCTGTATACATGGGATCATCATGAGTCAGAATCAACTCAACAGGAATGAGTTTGATTTTTTGGTTCAGAGAGATAGATGGATAGATTTGATTTACGATTTAGAATGGCACCGTGTATAGTTTTGTATCATTTTTCTTTTAACATTATATCATAACAATTTTGCAGCCATCATCACTTTTTCTTTAATTATTTTCTGAAAACAGCAGCCCACCAGTAGAGATGAGATGAAAACCCTGGTAGTCAGATAGCAATCATGAAATGTATTTTACCTGGATAGTCTGTTGAGAAATATATTGTTGTATAGTGATACAGTGATATAGTGGGAAGAAGTACTTCCTGGAAGAAATAAAACTTTGCCATATGCTCCTACTTTTTATTTATTTCCTAAAAATCTAACATTTGAAGGAGTTCATATTAATGACTATGGATGCTCTGGTCAACTCTGAAATTATTAGAGTTCTGTGGCTTTCTAGACCCTTTAAGAAAAATGAGCTCTTAGTTTCCTCTGTCCAAATATTTATTCCAATGGTAATAATATCTCAGAGTACTTAGTTGGCTTTTTTTTTTTTTTTTCTTTAATAGCTGTGCACAGTGCTTAAGAGCTATGGCTGATAACCAAAAGATCAGCAGTTCAAATCCACCAGCCACTCCTTGGAAATCCCATAGGGCAGTTCTACTCTGTCTATAAGGTTGCTATGGGCTGGAATTGATTCAACAGCAACAGGTTTGCTTTTTATTGTTGTTTGTTTTTTGGTGCGAAAAATGCTCAAGTTTAATTCATGTCTTTTGTTGGGTTACTTAGAAGCAGAAACTTAGACAAGAATTCATGTGCAAATGATTTTTTGAGGTCAAGCTCTGAGAAGAATCATGTAGGGAGATGAGGGAAATAGGACAGTCCGGGGGAAGGAACTAGGCAAAGATGTGGCTTCGGAAGACTAGCCTAAGTCCAACCCCAGGTGGAGCTCTAGAGCATAAATTGCACCACAGAGGTGGTTTCACTCAGAGACAAGCAGGCTGAACAATTATATCCCTGCATCAGTCAGTCATTGGTTATGGGCTACCCCTGGAGAAGACGGGTGGGTTGTATAAAGTCTCGGGCATCTAAGGGAGCCTCAGGGGAATCCTCTGGAGAAAGGGGGGTATGTAAATTTTTAACAGTCAATGCACACAGAAGCTGGGAGGTGGATGCTTCTGCTACAACTTATTTATTCAATAAAAATTAGTACCATCCACTCTATTAGGAACTGTGCATTAATACACTGTATTTATCCACTGTATGAGGATACAGTGGAGAACCAGATAACAGTTTTGTTATCTAAACTCATAGACTTTGCAGTCTAGTGAGAGAGAGAGATTTGAAATCAAATATCACAAAAATTGTTGTTGTTGTTGTTAGCTGCCCATTAGTCAGTGCCTGACTCACGGCAAGTCCATGTCCAACAGCACAAAATGCTGCCTGGACCTGCAGATTGGGCTGTTGTGATCTACAGAGTATTCACTGGCTGATTTTCAGAAGTAGATCGCCCAGCCTTCCTTCCTAGTCTATCTTAGTCTGGAAGCTCAGTTGAAGCCTGTTCAACATCATAGCAACATGCAAACTTCCACTGGCAGATGGATGGTGGCTGCACGTGAGGTGCACTGGCTGGGAAATGAAGCCAGGTCTCCTGCATGGAAGGCGAGGATTCTACCACTGAACCACCAATGAAATTAAATGATAATTATTAACAAAGACGTCAGTAAAAAGTGCTCTGATATAAAGTAGCATGAATCTATGAGAATAGAGTGCAAAGAAACTTGACCTACCCAGGAGTGGAAGGAAAGGCATGCCTAAGGAAGCTACTTTTGAGTTAAGAACTCATTAATAAATATACTTCAACTAAGGAAGTGGCAAGGATCTTGTGGTGGGCTACATGCCACACTTTCCTAAATAGAGAAGTCTAATGGTGCAGGACCGGGCAGTGTTTCATTTTGTTGTACATAGGGTTGCTATGAATCAGAACCAACTCAATGGCACCTAACAACAATAACAACAATATTGCTGGAGTGCAGAGAGCCAGGGTAAGAGTTGGAGAGTATATCAGATAGTCATCGCCACAGCAAACCCTCTCCAAACTCAGTGGCTTAAAATAATAAGCATTTATTTTGTTTATGACTGTATGAGTCAGTAATTTAGGCTGGGCTCAACTAGGCAGTTCTTCCCTTGGTTCAGCTCACCCACATGTCGGGGAACCAGCCGGCTGATGGTTGATCTTGACTGGCTTTGACTGGGAGACCCAAACAACCTGGGTCTGTTTCCCAGGTCTCATCCTTCAGCAGCTCAGCCAGGCCATGTTCTCATCCCAATCACAGAGCAGCAAGAGCAAAACCGAAAGCATTTAGGCATTTTTTTTGCATCACAACTGCTAACATCTCTTTTGGCCAAACAAGTCACAGGAACAAACTCAGAATCAAGATTCAGTAAATATACAGTCTCTTGGTAACCAGATCACACCAGTTGCCATCCATTCGATTCTGATTGATGGCGACCCCAAGTGTTGCAGGTAGAACTGCCCTCCATAGGGTTTTCATGGCTGTGACCTTTCAGAAGCCGTTTGCCAGGGCTTTCTTCCAAGGCTCCTCTGGGTGGGTTTGAACCACCAATCTTTCAGTTGATAACTGTGCACTTAACCATTTGCACTACCCAGGAGAAGTTGCTTAAAATTCAATGCCTAAGACATGCATAGAGGAATTGGGCCATTAATGTGATCTATCCAGCACAGAGGGATGAGCAGGGCAGACCATTTTAGATCTTGTAGGTTTAGATCTTGTAGGGCCGGGGTTCCCCAGGCCCATCCAGTTGCCCATTTTCAGGTCTTTGGTAGAAATTGCCTCATCTATCCCCTCAGCCCTGCCTTAGAAAATAACCTATCCCATCTGTTGCACCATTTTCCTTCCTCAGCTACAGGCTGCAGTTGAATTGGATATAATCTGTACCTTAAGACGTCTGTGAGTGCCGAGTTCATGATTCACAGTTTCCATTTCCCTTCCCAACCACAAGGCTTTGCATTTAGCGTGCATTTTGCATTCCTGTGAGAGCTCAGTGATTTATGCTCCGTGTATTAACTAAACTGTCAACTACTCCTTTGAGATGGCTGTGTATTACAAAAGATGGCAGAGCGCTCTATAATAGAAAAGTATAATTACCATTTATAGGTGCAGCCCAGACAGGCGCTGAGAGGTTCTTGTGTGATTTTTTTTCAGCATCTGAGAACAAGTGTAAGACTGAACAATTGGGCCCAAGAGTCCTGACTTCTGGTCTAGGCTCTGCTGTAGTCACTCTATTCTCTGTTTTATGAGAAAATCTCATGTGTAGTTTCTACTTCTAGCTGGAGATAAGAAAATTTACCTGTTCCATGCTGCCTTATCCAAATGCCATCAATCTAAGGGGACCATGGAGATGCTTTCCTAACAAAATGAGGGAGAGACAGGGGAAAAAAAAAAAAAAAAAAAGCCAAGAAAGTACAGCCCTTCAAGCATACTCGAGTGGAAGAAAAACCAGCAATACAGTATCTTTCATCGATGAATAGGGGTCATGGGGCCTTTAGGGTCCCATGGTCTTCTGTGTCTGAATACATTGCAAGAAAGAAAAAATCATTACAAGAATCTGTGACTCCAATTTCAGGTATTTGTGTGAAAAACAAGGAAGTTGTATGTACTTAAATGTATGTACTTAAAGCAAGAAATGGAAAACTCAGATGGGAATCAAACTTGTCTCTGAGAACATGTCATCACCCACCAAAATCTGAGTGTGATTTTGACAGTTCTTTTTGTTGTCGTTGTTGTTTTTTAAAGGTTGGTTCTGCTGGAATAACCGGTAACCACTTGCCATTGAGTCGATGCCAAGTCCTCGGAGCCATGTAAGTCAGAGTAGAGCTGTGCCCCACAGGGTCTTCAATGGCCGATGTTTTGGAAGCAGATCTGCTCGGCTTTCTTCCGAGGCACCTCTGGGTGGACTCCTCCTGCCAGCCTTCCAGTTAGCAAGCAGCTGAGCGTGTTAATCACTTGCACCACTCAGAGACTCCTTTGTGAGGATGATTTTGCTTAAATCACTGTTGCAGATTAATTAATATTGTGACAAAATTGTTTTTGTTTTTACATTTAAGTTCAACTACCTGCTAATATAATTAGAAAACTTAGCAGCATGGATTATACCTGTTCAAACCACACGTATATTTTAGAATTATGCCTATGTGGGTAATTATGCCTGACCTAAGCCGTGGGATTTTCAATCACCTCATATCCATGTGAAAGCTGGACAATGAATAAAGAAGACCGAAGAATTGACACCTTTGAATTGTGGTGTTTGGGAAGAATATCGAATATACATACCATTGACTGCCAAAAGAATGAACAAATCTGTCTTGGAAGAAATACAACCGGAACGCTCCTTAGAAGCAAGGATGGTGAGACTGCATCTTACGTACTTTGGACATGTTGTCAGGAGGGATCAGTCTCTGGAGAAGGACATCATGCTTGGAAAAGTACAGGGTCAGCAGAAAAGACGAAGGCCCTCAACGAGATGAATTGATACAGTGGCTGCAGCAATGGGCTCGAGCATAACAACAATTGTAAGGATGGTGCAGAACTGGGCAGTGTTGTGTTCTGTGGTACATAGGGTCACTATGAGTCAGAACTGACTGGAAGGCACCTAACAACAACAGGTAATTTGTACAGAAATTTTATATGTTTTTTGAATAAGGAATTTGAGGAGCCATAGAGAAGAAGGGGATGTGTAATCAGGGACTATCTTCAGATTTGCTAAGAGTTTTGGCTTCTTAATTGTACAGGGAGTAGGCCACTGGTCTTATGGACATCTGGTGAGACATGTGTGAAACCTGCTCACTGTCAGGACTTTGATAATAGGGAGTTAAAGAGTTCAGAAGGTCCTACAGTTGTCATCCTGTCCCAGACTCTCTCCATCCCTGGTTTCTGAAGCTCATTTGCCATCTAGGAAAGATAGCTCCTCCAGTTATTCCATTCTGGTTGGGAAGAAAAGGTGGGATTTTGTATTACATTCCTATTTTTAAAATAAAATTAAGAAACTAGTTGCAGAATGCTATGTTAGGATGCATTTGGCTCCAAGTCATAGAACACTCTTATAAGAGTGTGTTAAACAATAAGGAATTTATTCTCTCACATAACAAGAACTGAAAGGCAGGGAAGTTCTGGGACTGGTTACTTCAGGGATTTAGCAGTGTACTGATCAGCTTCTGATTCCCTTGGCTTTGCCCTCATGATCATAATATGGCTGCCACAGCACCAAGCATCACAACTTCAGATAACATCCAAAGGCAGGAAGGGGCAGGTCCTTGTTTTGTGACCTTTCCTAAGAGTGAAGAAAACTTTCCTAGAATACTTCTAAAAAAATTTTCCTTTTTGTCTCACTGTCTTATTTACAATCAGTAGCAAGGGGAACAGAATTACCTTGATTCTCAGATAAATTTTTAATATCTGTTGTGTTCTCTCTTTGTTCCTATTTTTTGTTTATACCTTGTCTTTTTTTTTTTTTAATTAATCTTGGTAGAGGTTAGTTTGTTTCTCAAATAACTTTTTTTCTTTTGATCCGCGCAGTAGGTTAGACACTTGTACTTATCTTTTGTCAATTTAGGATCCTTTCTCGTTGGTTCTAGAGGTTGAGCAGATTCTCCACTGCTCAGTCTCTCCCAATGTGGAAAACATGTCCTGAGTACCACTGCTTGCCAGCCAGCCCGGCCTGCAGGGTGCTGGTGCTGGTCACATCAGGTCTGGCAACTCCTCACTGCTTCTGAACCATCTCTCCCCACCCCTGACGTTCAGTCCAATTCCTCAATTTTGCCTTTGATGCTCAGGGCTCCAAGATTGTCATATATAATTGATTCACTTGTTTTTTTTCAGGTCTTTGTTGTAAGAGGGACCACAGGAAGCGTCTGACTACTCTGCCATCCTGGCCCTACCCCAGATAACTAATTTTTTGTTTTGTTAATCCTCCTTACTGTGTTTTTGTCTTTCATTTTTTGATAATGTTTATTATTTTTTCCTTCTACTTTTTTTGGTTTATTTTTCCTAAAATTTTATTTCTGGATTCTCTAATTACTTAGCTCATTCATGCTTAGCCTTTTTTATTTTTAAACATATGCATTTAAATTTATCTCTGAGTAGATTTTTAATCTACATTCCACTGCTTTTGTTATAGTGTCTTTTCGCTGTTGTTCTGTCCTAAGTATTTTACAATTCTCTCACTGTGATTTTCTTTTGGGCTGGGTTCACGAATTATCTAGGAGTGATTTTTAAGTTTCTAAATATGTGGTCCTTTTAATTATCTGTTAATCCTTTATTTCCAGTTTAGTTTCATGATAGACAACATAGTCTATATGATATTGAAACCTTGAAATTTGCTGACTCTTCTTTGTGACATAGTGTTGCTGGCGCCTCTATGCCTTTAATTGAAGGAGGTTCTTTCCTTTCACTTTATTAAAGAGGCTTGTAAGCAAAGGTGAGGATGGCCTAGGCAACTCTTACCTCTGTCTTTCCAAACAAAGAACTTGCATCAGTTTTTAAAGGTTTTTGAGCAGGAAAGAATTTATGTTTATTCATGGCCATACGTGGGATTTTCCAGGAAGTGGCCCGTCTGGGCAGAGATTTGTTAACTAAGGTGCACTGGCACAGCAACTTTCTAAGATTGCTTTAAGACGGCTCCTGTTCCGGCGGCTTCTGGGATTCATTGCATGACTTATTATGGGATGTTGCATCTGCACAGTCCCTCCTGTGGTGCCGGTTCGATTTCTGTCTTGGGAACTTGCATCAGGCAGAAGTCATCCCTCAGTCACCTTGGGGATGTCTGTGCACGCTCCAGGACATGTTCCTCTGAAAAACATCTTACAAGGGAGTACATTTTTTGTTCTTATCACACATTCAAGGATGGGGGTTTTGCATAATTGGCCAAGCACATAATTTTTGTAAGTAAGTCGCAAGTTGCAGGTGTTCCAGGGCTCCTGACCTAGGAGTTCAGTCCCTATTTCTTCCCTATCTCAACTGTTACTATAAAGGGCACATTTGTATTTGAAAAGAATATATTGGTATAGAATTTATTATTTTTATTATTATTAGATCAAATCTTCTAATTCCGTTTTCAAATTTCTCTTCTTATTTTTTGTCTTCTCGAATTATCCATTTTAGCAGAGTTGTGTTAAAATTTCCAGTGTCAATTTGTCTTTATACATATAGGCAATGTTATATCAGTATAAGTTAATAATTATTATATCTTTGGGAAGTTATTTCTTGTGCTATCATTGTTAGCGTTCTTCCTTATCCCCAGTAATACTTTAGGACTTAGGTTCTAGTCTATATTTGTCTATATTGCAAGTGTTTTCACAGAAGACCTGTAATTACATATTCTCCTCTACCCTTAGTTTTCTTTATTGCCTAATAATAATAGCAATAGTTAGGGTGACTACATACTTCGGTTTGCTTGGGATGGTTTTAGTTTACAATTTTTATCCCTGTGTGATTATTAACAGCATCCCTTGTCACTCTCAGAAGTGATCTGATTTGTATGATGAATTACATGGTTATCCAAATAATAAATAATTATTAATGTTTATGTGCCAGATTTGTGCTCAACATTCAACATTTTACATACTTAATCTTATTTCATTCTCACATCTACCCCATAAAGTATGTTACTATCTATTATACAATTTATTACTTCAGGCATTAAATATTTATTAAGTGCTGAATATGTGTTAAGTGTGGGAGATCAAATTATGAGCTCAGTAGATGAAGTCTTAGCTCTTATGGAGCTTGAAACTGAGTAGTAACAGAATTTTAACGCAGTTAAATGGTATTCTAAAGCCTAATTTTAACCACTACTTCCTTTGTATTTTTTGTAATGATAAATGTTTTGAATTGTACATTGTTGGAAGATACAAGTAATTCTATAAACATCAAAATTATCAACATGTATCAAATTTTAGTAGCAGATAAAAATATCTCATACAATAGTGTGTTGTGGTGAAAATATTTGATGGCAATTTTTTTATTTCCGTATGCATTGCCATTTGGCCTAATTGTCATTCTATTAACGATTAAGGCTGATTAAGCAAAACGATCTCCATTAGAAAGACTGCATCTGCTATGATGACTACTGCCAAAGGCAGGAGAGATTGTTTATGGGATTTTTGTCAACAATGATTTTTAGTTCTTCTCTTAGAATAAGTGCTTCTGATTTTCTGTAGCACAGAATATGCAAAGGTTGTCCTTAGTGGTTCTGTCATTTTACATAATTGCTCTTTATAGATAGTAAAAGTTACAGTTTTCAGAATATCCATCAATAACCTTAAAAAATATTGGTTATAAAGCATTGAACACTAAAACCATTAAAGAGAAAAGCCAACCATTTAGATAAAGATTTATCTTTTGGTTTTTATTAATTTTTCTAATCAGAATTATGGTAACAAAAACCCTGCTGCCATTGAGTCTATTTCGACTCATAGCATCCTATAGGACAGAGTAGAACTGCCCCATAGAGTTTCCAAGGAGCACCTGGTGAATTAGAACTGCTGACCTTTTGGTTAGCAGCTGTAGCTCTTAACCACTGTGCCACCAGGGTTTCCTATGGTAACATGGAGGCGTTAATATCACTGTCTGGTCTTTATGAAGGTGTCTTGAGAAACTTTCTAAGGGATCTCTGTCATAGGAAAATGGAAAAGTAGATGAGAACACTAATCATCAACCCCAAAGCATTTTAAAAATGCTTTCCCAAGTAGTTAACAGGGTGCAAGTCACCTCAGCTAAAGTAATTTTTGTAAAATGTGCTATTGTTTGCGTTTATTAAATGTGCATTTTTTGCTGTCATTTTGTTGCATTATTTCACCAATTCACTGAAAGGGATAAATGGCTAGGAACGGCTGAAGCTTAAGACCAGTGATGGAAAAAGTAAAATCATTTACTTTTTATTATTTACTAGCAACTTTTTTTTTAAGATAAAATCATAAGCATAAAGAGTAAATAAAGAATTTTAGTCTGCGTTAGAAGAGACAAGCAATTTTACAAGTTTGAAGAGACCACTCAAGCAGCCAAACAGAAAAATATGTCTGAAAATACAAGGATGAGCATTTGAAAGTTGGACATTTTTGGACCAATGCTCAGTGCATTACCGATATTTTTAATAATGGTGACAAAGATTTTATGTATTTTATCCTTTTCAAATAGTATGCTGGGAAACTAGTTATGTTTTCTCAGAAAAAGAATGCAAAATAAAATTCCCAGCATAAAACTGATCAATTGTGTTGATAAGTACAGAGAGGAGAAGAAAGTTGTGGAGCTATCATTGAAATGGCATTTCTCATGTCCAAAACAGCAGTTAGGGACACACATACTTGGAGAGAAAGCTGAGTGAGATTCCAGCACACTTCCTTCACCCAGTAACACTGATGGCCATTATATAATGCAGATGGCACCCAGTGTGGAATATAAAGCACCGTTGTGTGAGGCGGCAGATGTTTGGTATCATAAACTGGATAACCTGCTCAGGTTTCTTAGCATGTGTGTGATATAACTTAGAGAGAGAAGTGCTAATGACTTTCTGTTTTGTTTACTACTGAGCATCCATTCTACAGAAGAGGTTTTTATTCCGTTGATGGTCACCGGAAAGCTGGGAGGCGGGATAGAACATGTATGTGGAAATCAGTACTGAGGAGCACCAACTATGTACGAAGCAAGGAAGGACTTGGAATTAAAGGTGTTGTGCATGATTGTCAATGCACCACTGCTTCACTTTCAGGGAATAGGTGGTAATCAATAACATGTCTCTGGATCTTGATTTAGTATTGAAGAAATAGTAAAAAATACCAATGCTATTAAATCACGGAAATCGATTTTAACTCTTTACAGAGCACTATGCAAAGAAATGCGCAACAATTTCACAACCCTACTTTTCCACACTCAAGTACACCTGTTGTGGAGAAAAAAGATGCTGTTGAGGAAAAAGATGCTTACGTGAGGTTTTAAAATAAGAGATGAGGTTTAAAAAACACCGCTTCTTCGTTACACTGATGATGTCTGTAAAGACTGTTTCTGACTTCAGACGTTTAGCTCAAGTGGCAGACGTTAGTGATTTATTCTGAATCTTGAATGTTCAGCACTTCAAGGGAACATTGTTTTTACTTTTTATTGCTGGAGACTAGGCCTCAGAATTTTTTAAGAACAACAAATTGTGAGGCAAACACCTCAGTCTTTGCAAATTTGATTCTTTTAAAATGCTTGGTGTTTCCCACCACCCACTGCTACCCCATTCCCACTCTCTATGAAGGAAATCCTTGGCATGTTATTGAGCATGTTTAAAAATTCCATCCAAAAGCTGCAACAGAAAAATAGAAAATACTTTCTAGAGCTGAAGGAAATCAGATGGATTAGGACTCTATTCACGGTGATCTTCTGAGCTAAACATACAACCTTTCAGCATTTGAGTGTGATATGATTATTACCTTCAGATCAGACAGTGAGTTGGCATGGCCTTCAGGGAGAAATCTCCCTGTAATCTGGGTCTCTATCTGGCCTGGATATACTTTCATACTAATAAAGAATATAAAAATAAACCGAGAAGATGAGGGGCCTATTCTGCAACTCAGGTTACTTATTATGAAAGTGGCTACATGTACCTTATTGAAAGATGTGATAAAATCAACTTTTCATTGACATATAATTTTTATATCATTACATTGCAAATCCTGTAGCATTCTCAGGACATTTAATGTACTAAACCTGTGTGTATGAATTTTATTGATTGATCTATAGATGCCAACATTTAAAAGAAACACTGATCTAAGTCTTAAAGGATAGAATGAGTTTGAGTCTGTCCAATAATAAGCAAATGAACATAAAACTGACATGTTTTCAATAAATAAATCAATGGGAAATCTAGGAAGGCACCTAATGTGTCAAGTGAGCTAAACTAGTATTTTAAAGAATCAAATTCCCAAATGATCATTCTATGCAGTTTTTTTTTTTTTGCTACAATCCTTAGTAAGAAATACATTTTATGTCATTAATTCAATATACATATACACATTTATTAGTCATCTTTGACCAGTTATGCTATGGTAACAAAGAACCTTGAAATCTCAGTGGCTTCAGAACAAAGGTTTATTACTTATTACATTACATGTAAGCTAGCAGTAGGCAGTGGCTCTGCTCTGGGCTATAGGGAGGCTGTGACTCTGCCCAGTGTATCTTCTCATTCTAGGACTCAGGGTAAAGAATCAGCCCCTTCTTAAGATGTGCTCATGGCAAAGAGAAAGAAAAAAACACTAAGCCGAACTACATAATTGTTCTGAAAACTACTGCTCAGACTTGGTGTCTCCCACACACTTACATTCCATTGGCCTAAGTAACATGGTCCCTCCCAAACACCAATCTCATGGGAGCCCTGCTAGTGAACTGACAATGGGGAAGGATGATTTGTCCTCTGCCAAGAAGAGGGGTGGTGAATGTTGTGGGAAATAATACAGTCTACTGTTTGGTAAAGGGCCAACGAAAATGAGGGAAATGTTCAGTGAAGTGAATTGACACAATACTCACAGTAATGAACTCAAACATACCAACTATCATGAAGATTGCACCAGACCAGCGCCATTTCTTTCCGTTATACATAAGGTCACCATGGGTTGGAGCTGACTCAACAGTAACCAGTAAAAACAATAGCCACATATGTATGCGTATATGAGTGCTTATGTAATTGAACCAATGTTTCACAAAATGATAATTACCCTTACCATGTTTGATTAATTCTGATATTTCCTACTCTTTCCTGTTTTATTTATTTTTTAATGCTAGCTGCAACCAAAATCAAATACGTGATGTACAAATGGGTTACTAAGGAGCCCTGGTGGTGCAAATGGTTAAGTGCTCAGCTACTGAACCCACCCAGCAGCTCCATGAGAGAAAGACCTCGCGTTCTGCTCCCGTAAAGATTACAGCCAAGAAAACTCTATGGTGCAATTCTGTTCTGTCACATGGCATCGCAATGAGTTGGAATCAACTCAACGGCACACTACACCAGCAATAATGGGTTATTACTAGCATTTTGAAAAGCACTGTTCTCATAACCTAAGCAAGTTCATGCAGTTTGTAGAGGGTTACAGTCAGAAAGTAAATAGGTCCTCGATAATTGGTTTTCTTACAGTAGTTGAATGTGACAAGCCCATTTCCTGGCTCTAAATTTAAGAGTATGTTTTATCAAGTATGTGAAGGCATTTGACTGTGTAAAAAAACCCAAACCAAACCCAGTGCTGTCGAGCCGATTCCGACTCATAGTGACCCTAGAAAAACCAAAAACTAAACCCAGTGCCGTCGAGTCAATTCCGACTCATAGCGACCCTATAGGACAGAGTAGAACTGCCCCATAGAGTTTCCAAGGAGCCCCTGGCAGATTTGAACTGCTGGCCCTTTCGTTAGCAGCCGTAGCACTTAACCACTACGCCACCAGGGTTTCCTTTGACTGTGTAGATCATAATAGATTATGGAAAACATTATGAAGAATAGGAATTCCAGTACACTTAATTGTGCTCATATGGAATCTTTACATGGATCAAGAGGGAGTTGTTCAAACAGAGCAATGGACACTGCATGGTTCAGGACTGGAAAAGGTGCGCAGCAAGGTTGTATCCTTTCTCCTTGTTCAGTCTGTACACTAAACAAATAATCTTGGAAGCCAGATTAGATGAACAAAAACACAGCCTCGACATTGAAGGTAAATCTCACTAACAACCTGTAATATGCAGATGATACAACTTCGCTTGCTGAAAATGAAGATAACTCGAAGGACTTACTGGCAAAGGTAAAAGTCCACAGCCTTTAGTATGGGTTACACAAGAACATGAAGAAAACAAAAATCCTCACAACTGGACCAATAAATGTCGTGATACATGGAGAGAAAATTGAGATTGTCAACCATTTCCTTATACTTGGATCAACAGTCAATGGCAACGAAAGCAGCAGTTAAGAAATCAAATGATTTATTGCTTTGGGAAAATCTTCTGCAAAGGACTTTTTTAAAGTTTTAAAAAGCAAAGATGCCACTTCGATAGCTAAGGTGCACCTGACATAAGCTGTGGTCTTTCAATCACCGCATATGCATGCGAAAGCTGGACAATGAAACACGAAGGTAGAAGAATTGATGGATTTGAATTGCAGTGTTGGTAAAGAATATCGAATATACCACGGACTGCCGAAAAAATGAACAAATCAGTCTTAGAAGAAATACAACTGGAATGTTCCTTACAAACAAGAATAGCAAAACTTTGTCTTGCTTACTTTTGACATGTCATCAGGAAAGACTAATCACTAGAGAAGGACATCATGTCTGGTAAAAGAGTCAGCAAAAATGAGGAAAATCCTCAGTGAGATGGATTGACACAATAACCTCAACAGTGGGCTCAAATATATCAAAGATCATGCAGATGGTACAGACTGGGCAACGTTTCATTCTCTTATACATAAGGTTGCCATGAGTCAGAGCTGACATGATGACAACTAACAACAATAACAGTGATAGAGAGGGTACACTAGAGTAAGAAATTGGAGAGTTTGATCCTGATTTGGCCGCCGTGTGATTTGTGGACAATTCATTTACTCTTTCTAAGTTTCAGCTTCCTCATCTGTAAAATGGGAATAATAATACCTGCCTAGCCTACCTCAAGTGATAAATGACATTTACCTAGTGCCTGGTACTGTTCAAAGCACTTTACATTTACTAACTCATTTGATCCGCACAACAACCATCAAGATAGGTACTACGAATTTCCTCATTTTATAGAAGAAGAAACTGAGGCACAGAAAGGGAGTTGCTCTGTGAATGGTAGCTCCTGGTTGCCAAGCCATGCAGTCTGGCTTTACAATCCGTGATCTCAACCATTATGCTATTTTGCCTGTATCATGGGAAGCAACATTTTAAGTGAGAAACCATCTTTAAAATTGTGCTATATTATTCTTGTTGCTCATTCTCTGGGAAAATAATGGCCTGTTTTTGTCTTTTCAAAGTATCCCTGGTGAATAGTGTGCACCTACCAGCAGTGAAGTTGGCAACACTTCAGCGGGCAGATGTCTTGGTCCTGGGTCAGAGACCTTAAGTGAGATGTAGTTTCCTCTTTAGTTCTGGCATACTTGCTGGTCTGTTAGGCCTCTCTCCTGAGAGATATAGAGAAAGAACCAGTAAGTTAGGCTCAGAAAGCATAACTGTGAATTTGCCTAATAACAAGAAAAACTAGGCTTGCTGAACATGGACCCCAAATGTAAGATTATTAAAATTCTACCCGGTTCAGCTTCTGGTATATTAATCTTGCTAGAGCATAAGAGTAAATGAGGCCCTTCATTTGTCCTGTAGGTGTATATTCCTGGTCCCCACAATGTAATTGCATTGTGTTCTACTTTTTAAAAGGCTTGTTTACAGTAACATCCAATATTTGCATTGGGAGCTCGTTCCTCCAAGAAAAAGCCTAAATCTGTGTTAAATTTATTTTTCTTCTTTTTTAAAATCAGTTCTGTCAAGTTCAAAACAAGGCATTTGAGAAATCACCCTGAAATGAGAAAACCTATAAAGACCTGATTACAAGGAGACTCCCCATTTTCTGAGGAATTATTCTAGGGAAGAAACCTTGCCTTGTCATCCTCTTTATAGATCCCATCATATAACTAAGGGTCTTTATCCCAAAATAGATATGTATTTTTGGGCCCATTTGTGACCAAATGTGCCAAAGTCTGTTTGCCATCTTAATGGAGGAATGCTTTGCAATGATGTATAAAATCTACTTTTTTAAAAGAAAGTGGCCACGGTAGATAAAGTAATTAATGTTCGCCATGGTTATTAAAATGTTTGTACCATCATTGGCATTGACATTCCATCTAGAGGACTCATGACCTAGCAAAATCCCATATCACTTGGTATTTCCTTTTTTTAATTACCTTTTAAAAATCAGCTTTGAGTTATAATTGACATATATCAAAATTCTTAAATCTTAAACGTACAAATGATGAGTTCTGAAAAGTGTATACACGGATATAACTACTAACACAATTATGCTATTTCTAAAATCCTCAAAACTTCCCCTGTGGCCCTTTGCAGTCAATCCCCTCCACTCAATCCTGGCCTCTGGTGATGATTGATCTGCTTATTATTACTATAATTTTGCCGTTTCTAGAATTTTGTATAAGTGGGAACATACAGTCGGTCCTCTTGTGTATGTTTCTGTATGCTGCTGTATGAAGTCTGGCTTTTTTCATTTAGCATAATGTTGGGAATCCACCTATGGTGTTGCATGAATAAGTAAGTCTATTTTTTTTTTTTTGCTGAAAAATATTCCACTGTATGGGTGTACCACAATTTGTCCGCTTATCAGTTAATGTTCCAGTTTTTGACTACTATGAATAAATCTGATACAAGCATTTGCAGGCACAACTTTATGTAGAAATATGTTTTTATTTCTCTTGGGAAAACACCCAAAAGGACTGCTGGATAGTAGGATAAGTGTATATGTAACTTCATAAGACACTGCCAAACTGTTTTTCTAAAGTGTCTCTACCGTTTTGCAGTCCCACCAGCAATTCCCATAAGCAAAGGTTCTTATCGTTCCATGTCCTCCAGATCCTTGGTATTGTTAGCCATTTCAATTGTGGTTTTAATTTGCATCCCTCTATTGACTAATGGTTATCATTATTGTCTCATGTATTTGTTTACCTCAGTGTATCTTCTTTGGTAAAGTGGTAAAATCTTTTGCCCATTTTTTTAAGTTGAAATTTTTAGTATTCTAAAATTACATATTCTAGATAAGTTTGGAGCCCTGTGGTGCAGTAGTTAAGACCTTGGCTGCTAACCAGAATGTTGGTAGTTCAAACCACCAGCCACTCCTTGGAAACCCTATGGGGCAGTTCTACTCTGTCCTATAGGGTCGCTATGAGTTGGAATCGACTCAACGGCAAGTTTGGTAAGTTTTTTTTTATTGTACTTTAGATGAAGGTTTACAGAACAAACTAGATTCTCATTGAACAGCTAGTACACATACTGTTTTATGACATTGGTTAACAGTCCCACGACACATCAACACTGTCCCTCTTCAACCTTGGTTTCCCTATTACCAGCTTTCCTGTCCCCTCCTGCCTTCTAGTCCTTGCCCCTGGGCTGGTGTACCCCTTTAGTTTTGTTTTTGTTTTATGGGTGTGTTTAATCTTTGGATAAAGGGTTAACCTCAGGAGTGACTTCATTACTGAGCTAAAAGAGTGTCCATATACTCTTGGGGTTTCTCCTGTTTCTGTCAGGCCAGTAAGTCTGGTCTTTGTGTGTGTGTGTGTGTGTGAGTTAGGATTTTGTTCTACATTTTTCTCCAGCTCTGTCCATGACTTTCTATTGTGATCCCTATCAGAGCAGTGAATGGTGGTAGCCAGATACCATCTAGTTGTACTGGACTCAGTCTGGTGGAGGCTGTGGTCCATTAGTCCTATGGACTAATCTTTCCCTTGTATCTTTAGTTTTCTTCATTCTCCCTTGCTCCTAAAGGGGTGAGTCCAGTGGAGTACCTTAGATAGCCACTCACAGGCTTTTAAGACCCCAGATGCTACTCACCAAAGTCGAATGAAGAACATTTTCTTTATAAACTATATTATGACAATTGAGCTAGATGCTCCCCAAGACCATGGTCCCCTCAACCCTCAGCCCAGTAATTTGGTCCCTCAGGGAGTTTGGATGTGTCTATGGAGCTTCCATAATCTTGCCTCGTACAAGTAGTGCTGGCTTCCCCAGTATTGTGTAATCTTACCCTTCACCAAAGTTACCATTTGTCTATTGTGTATTTAGTATTTTTCCATCCCCACCCCTCCCCTCCCTTGTGACCATCAAAGATGGTTTCTTTTTGTGTGTAAACCTTTTCAAGAGTTTTTGCAGCAGTGATCTCATACAATATTTGTCCTCTTGTGATTGATTATTTCACTCAGCATAATGCCCTCCAGATTCATCCATGTTATGAGATGTTTCACAGATTCATCATTGTTCTTTATCATTGCGTAATATTGCATTGCGTGTATATACCACAGTTTTGTTTATCCATTCTTTTGTTGATGGACATCTAGGTTGTTTCCATCTTTTTGCTGTTGTGAACAATGCTGCAATGAACATCGTTGTGCATATGTCTATTCGTGTGATGACTCTTATTTCTCTAGGATATATTCCCAGGAGTGGGATTGCTGGATCATATGATATTTCTATTTCTAGCTTTCTAAGGAAGTGCCATGCCGTTTTCCAAAATGGTTGCACCATTTTGCATTCCCATCAGCAGTGCATAAGCATTCCAATCTCTCTGCAGCCTCTCCAGCATTTGTTGTTTCCTGTTTTTTTTTTTTTTTTTGATTCATGCTAGTAATGCTGGGGTGAGATTGTATCTCATTGTGGTTTTGATTTACATTTCTCTAATGGCTATTGATCGTGAAGTTTTCCTCATGTCTGTTGGCCGCTTGAATGTCTTCTTTGATGAAGTGCCTGTTCATTTCCTTTGCCCATTTTTTAACTGGATTATTTGTATTTTTGCGGGTAGAGGTGTCGGATTTTCCTGTAGATTTTAGAGATTAGAATTTGTTGGATTTGTAATCGCCAATTTTTTTTTTCGCTGTCTGTAGGTTCTCTTTTTATTCTTTTCATGAAGTCTTTTGATGAACATAAGTTTTTAATTTTTAGAAGATCCTAGTTATCTAGCTTCTCTTCTGGAGTTTGTGTGCTGTTAGTTATGGTTCGTATCCTGTTAATGCCATGTATTAGGGCCTCTAGTATTGATCCTATTTTTTCTTCTATGACCTTTATAGTTTTTGGCATTATATTTAGGTCTTGGATCCATTTTGAATTAATTTTTGTGTATGGTGTGAGATATGGGTCCAGTTTCATTTTTTTGCAGATGGACATTCAGTTTTGCCAGCACCATTTGTCAAAGACTGTCTTTTCTCATTTGATTAACTTCAGGCCCTTGTTGAAAATCAGGTGACCAAAGGTGGATGGATTTACGTCTGGGCTGTCAATTCTGTTCCACTGGTCAATGTGTCTGCCATTGTACCAGTACCAAGCTGTTTTGACTACTGTAGCTGTATAGTAGGTTCTGAGGTCAGGTAGCGCAAATCCTACTTTATTCTTTTCCTTCAGTAGTGCTTTACTTATCTGGGGCTTCTTCCCTTTCCATATAAAGTTAATGATTAGTTTTTCCATCTCTTTAAAGAATGTTGTTTGTGTTTGGGTTGGGATTGCATTGTATTTGTAAATTGCTTTGGGTAGAACTGTCATTTTCACAATATTGAGTCTACCTGTCCATGAACATGGTATGTATTTCCATTTATGTTGATGTCTTTTGGTTTCTTTAAGCAGTGTTCTGTAGTTTTCTTTGTATAGGTCTTTTACGTCCCTGGTTAGATTTATTCCTAAGTATTTTATTTTTTTAGGGGCGATTATAAATGGTATTATTTTCCTGATTTCCTTTTCATAGTTCTCTTTATCAGTATATAGGAATACAACTGATTTTCATATGTTTATCTTGTATCCAGCAACTCTGCTGAATCTTTCTATTAGCTCTAGTACTTTTCTCATGGATTCTTTTGGGTTTTCTATGTATAGTATCATATCATCTGCAAATAGGGACAGTTTTACTTGTTCATTACCAATTTGGATGCCCTTTATTTCTTTTTCTTACCTTATTGCTCTAGCTAGGACTTCCAGCAGAATGTTAAATAGGAGTGGTGATAAAGGACGTCCTTGTCTTTTCCTGTTCTCAAGGGAAAAGTTTTCAGCCTCTCTCCATTAAGAATGATATTGGCTGTTGATTTTATATATATACATATACACATACACACACACACGCACATAAATATATGTATATAAAGACCAAACCCATTGCCTTTCAGTGGATTCTGACTCAGAAAAACCCTATAGGACAGAGTAGAACTGCCCCATAGAGTTTCTAAGAAGTGCCTGATGGATTTGAACTGCCAACCTTTTGGTTAGCAGCTGTAGCTCTTAACCACTGTGCTACTAGAGTTTTCTGGTTTTGTATAAAAAAAAAACGCCCTTTATTAGGTTGAGGAATTTCCCTTCTGTACCTATTTTATTCAGAGTTTTCATCAGGAATTGGTGGTGAACTTTGTCAAATGACTTCTCTGTGTCGATTGAGATGATCACGTGATTATTTTCGTTTATTTATGTGGTGGATTACATTGATTTTCTATTGTTGAATCATCCTTGCACACCTAGTATGAATCCTACTTGGTTGTGTTGTATTATTATTATTATTTTTTGATATGATGTTGAATTTTATTGGCTAGAATTTTGTTGAGAATTTTTGCATCTATATTCATGAGAGATATTGGTCCGTAATTTTCTTTTCTTGTGGTGTCTTTGCCTGGTTTTGATAACAGGGTTATGCTGGCTTCATAGAATGAATTCAGTAGTATCACTTCCTTTTCTATGTTCCGAAATAGTTTGAGTATTATTGGTGTAATCTCTTCTACAAATGTTTGGTAGAATTCTCCAGTGAAGCCTTCTGGGCCAAAGCTTTTTTGTTGTTGTTGGGAATTTTTTTTTTTTTTTAATTACCTTTTCAATCTTTTCTCTTGTTGTGGGTCTGTTCAGATTTCCAACATCATTTCGTGTTAGTTTGGGTAGGTAATTTGTTTCTAGAAACTTTTCCATTTCCTTTAGGTTTTCAAATTTGCTATAGTTTTTCATTATACTCTGTTATGATCCTTTTCATTTCAATTGGGTCTGTTGTAATGTCCCCCATGTCATTTCTTATTAGGGTTATTTGCATCCTCTCCTGTTTTTCTTTTGTCAGTTTTGTCAGTGGTTGTCGATTTTGTTGATCCTTTTTAAAGAACCAACTTTTGTTTTGTTGATTCTTTCTATTGTTTTTCTATTCTATGTTTCATTTATTTCTGCTCCAATCTTCATTATTTCCTTTCTTCTGGTGACTGTGGGCTTCTTTTACTGTTCTCTTCCTATTTCTTCAAGATGTGTAGCTAATGTTTTGATTTTGTCCCTTTCTTCTTTTTTGATGTGTGCATCTATCGCTATGATTTGGCCTCTGAGGACTGTCTTTGCTCTGTCCCAAAGGTTTTGGTAATGTGTTTTCATTCTTGTCTGATTCTAGGAATTTTTTTATTCTATCCCTGATTTCTTCTATTACGCAGTGGTTTTTAAACAGGGTGTTTTTCAGTTTTCATGTAATTAATTTTTTTTTTCCTTGCTCTTCCTGTTGTTAATTTCTACTTTGATGGCATTATGATCAGGGAAGATACTTTGTCTTATCTCAGTGCTCTGGATTTTGTTGAGGGTTGCCCTGTTGCTTAAGATGTGGTCTATTCTGGAGAAGGCTCTCTGTTCATTGGAAAAGAATGTGTACTTTGCAGCTGTTGGGTGGAGTGTTCTATGTATGTCTATGAGGTCAAGTTGGCTGATTGTGGCCTTTAGAGCTTCTGTATTTTTGTTGAGTTTCTTTCTAGATATTCTGTCCTTTACCGAGAGTTGTGTGTTGAAGACTCCTACTATTATTGTGGGACCATCAATTTCTCTTGTCAGCGCTGTTAGAGTTTGTTTTATGTCTTTTGGAGCCCTGTCATTGGGTGTATAGATATTTGTTATGGTTATGTCTTCATGATGGATTGTCCCTTTAATTGTTATATAGTGCCCTTCTTTGTCTTTTATGGTGGATTTTGCTTAAAAGTCTATTTTATCTGAAATTTTTATTGCCACTCCTGATGTTTATTTGATTTTTTTTCTGTCCTTTGATTTTTAAAAAATTTACATCTTTATTTCAAAGGTGAGTAGACAGCATATTGATGAATCCTGTTTTTTAATCCATTCTGTCACTGTCTGTCTCTTTATGAGTACATTTAGGCTATTTACTTTCAGTGTAATTATTGATAGGTGTTAGTTTATTGCTGTCATTTTATAGGGATTTTTTTGTGGTGCAGATATTTTCTTTGTTCCTCTTACTCTCCTGAATTCCTTTTGTTTGTGGATTTTTTTTCTCATTTCTTTTGCTTTTGTAGATTTTGTTTTTACTGAGACTTTATGTTTTTCTTCTTTATTTTTATGAGTAGGTTTGTTAACTTTCTTTGAAATTTACCCTTATTTTCCTAGGTTTGAAACAGTCAGTCTATTCTTACTTGGTATTCCCTTGCCTTCCTCTCCATTAGAAAGTTTATACCAACATTGTTAATTCCCTCTTTATTGTTCTGACGTTGTTGTCATTTACAGATTAACCTCTCTGCTTCCCTGTTGTAAATCTTTTGGTTTTGAATAGTCCTTGAGAGTTCATTTCCTAGGTTGGTATCTGGCTGGTGCAATCTTGCATCCTAGATTCAGGCTGTGGTCTGATGTTGTTTGTTCTCAAACCAAAAGACTCCCTTTAATAATTTTTGTAATTCTTGTAAGTTTGGTTTGATTTTTACATATTCCTTTAATTTCTGTTTATCTGGAAATGTCCTAATTTCACCATCATATTTGAATAAGAGTTTTGCAGGATATATTATTCTTGGTTGGCAATTTTTTTGTTTCAATGTTTTATATATGTCATCCCATTGCCTTTTTGCCTGCATGGTTTCTGCCAAGTAATCAGAGTATAGTCTTATTGTTTCTCCTCTGTATGTGACTCTTCATTTTTCTCAAGCTGCTCTCGGAATTCTTTCTTTGTCTTTGGTTTTAGTGAGTGTGATTATGATATGCCTTGATGATTTTCTTTTGTGGTCTATCCTATTTGAATTTTGTTGAGCTTCTTGTATGGTCAGCTTTTCATCTTTCCTTATATTAGGGAAGTTTTCTGTCAGCAATTCTTCAATGATTCTTTCTGTGTTTTCCAATTTCTCCACCTGTTCTGGAACTCCAATTACTCGAAAATTTTTGTTTTTGATGGTATCTCACATAATTCTCAGGGTCTCTTCATTTTTCTTCATTCTTTTTTCTGATCTTCCTCAAATAAAGTTGTATCCAAGGATTTGTCTTCAATTTCACTGATCCTGTCTGCCATTGTTTCAAACCCACTCCTCAGCCGTTCTATGACACTATTTCTGAAATCTTTTTGTTTATCTTTTGGATTTCTAATTGTTGTTTTGTATGATTTCTAGTTGTGAATTTATTTTGACATTTTGTTCCTGTATTATTTTCCTGAATTATTCCATTTTTATGTCTGCATTTGCCATGAATTTGTCTGCCTTTTCCATGAATTTGTCTATTTTTTCCTCATTTTTGTCTACTTTTTGCTTCAATTCTTGAATAGCCCTGGATACTGGAAATTTGAATTTCCTGTCAGGTAGTTCTAGTGCCTTTTCTTCTACTGAAAAGTCGTCTGGTGTTTTATTTTGGATGTGTACTGGAACCATCTTGTCCTGTTTTATTTGTTTTGATATTGTCTGCTGTTTTTGGAACATTCAGTAATTCTTTTCTTCATTTATTGATTGCAGATTTGTATGTTTTTTCTTGATTTTTTGTTTTATTTGGTTATGTCTGAACAGGCAGGCTGAACATTCTTTGTTGCTTGCTCATTGGTGGGCATGATACTTTCCACTTCCTTGTCCAATAGACAGGGCCAGTCACTCAGCTATGGTGTAGAAGGGCAGGTCCAGTTGAAAGGGAGGGTTGGGGATGGGTAGTTTGTGGCATGTACTAGGGCCAACAATGTGTGCCAGAGGTCAGTGCAGGGAAGGTTCTGGTAGGTCATGCCTGTGCTGCTTGGAGGTGTGATGTTCAGTGCAAGCTGCAGGTAGGCAGGAGGGAGGGGAAGGGTCTGATGTGTGGTGCTAAGTTGGGTATGGGAAAGAAGAGACAGGAGAGAGGAACTACAGCCAACAAACAAACAAACAAACAAAAAAGTGCTGAGGGAGGTTGCCATTGGAGTGGAGAGATAAGAATCAGAGAAATGAAGAAAACTAAAATTGAAAAAAGAAAAAGAGAGAAAAAAAAAAAGAAAGTAATGACCCCAGGGATCCCACTAGTGACCAGAGAAGTGGCTCCCAGGCCTCTGGGCACAGCCCGTCTAGAAGGGGCAGAGATGGTACACAGTACATGTATTCGGGAGACAGGAACCAAAGGAAAGCAGAGAGAGATGAGAAACAGAAATAAAGAAAAACAGAAAGAAAAGATAAAATAAGAAATAAATGAAGAAAAAAGAAAAACCTTCAGTGATCTCACTGATGAAGCTGCACAGACTGGGGAAGCGGCTCCCAAGCTGTACAGTGCAGCCTGGCTATAAGGGGCAGAGATGACAGGAGACAGGAAAAGAAGGTAAGCAGAGAGAGATGAGAAACTGAGAAATGAAAAAAGACAAAAAGAAACAGAGAAAAATAATAAAAAGAAAGAAAATCCCCCAGGGATCCCTCCAGTGTGGCTGCACAGCCTGGGGAAGTCACTCCCAAGCCACACAGTACAGCCCAGTTAGATGGGGCAGAGACGATGCACAACACTAGGTATTCAGGAGTCAGGAAAAGAAGTAAGTAGAGAGAGAGAGACGAGAAACTGAGACATGACAAAAGATAAAACGGAAAAAGAAGAAGAAATGCCCCCCCCCCACCCAGGGACCCCCACCTGCATGGCTGTGCAGACTGGGGAAGTGGCTCTCAAGCTGCACAGTGTAGCCTGGCTAGAAGGGGCTCCCAAGGCAAGAAGAGAAAAAGAAAACAAACAAGAAAGCCCCAGGAATCCCACCAGAGTGGCAGCGCAAGCCGAAGAAGCAGTTCTCCAGCCAAGTAGCACTTCACAGCCTGTCAAGGGGAAGCAGAGATGGCACAAGTAGCCAGTTGTTCCAGAGAAAGGAGGGGGAGGAGGTGGGAGGCAGGGAAGAAACCAAAAGAAGCAGGCAAAAGCAACACCAGTGACAATGAAATGACACCAAAGGGGCTGGCTGGTGTAGGCAGGGTGAATCCAAGTGGCAATAATCTGGCACCACCCGGGCTGTGGTCACTCGGCCCACTGGGAAGTGGTGGAGGCCAAGCGGGGAGGGGGGGAACGCATGTATCACTGGTTAGTGGGTGCTCTTTCTCCTGCTGGGAGCTCTGTGAAGCTGCTTTCCTGTACCCCCTGCCTGTGGATCTCTGACAGGAGTCCAAGATGGCAAATCTGTGCTGTGTTAGCTGGTAGGGGACCTCCACTAGTATCCATCCTTGCTTTCTGTTCTCTGTCAATTTCTTATTCCATTTGGTGCTTGGTTGAGGTCTTTGTCTCTTCATTCGACACTTAGGGTTCCAGGATTGACGTCTGACTGTCTTTTACTTAGTTTTCCTGGTCTTTGCTGTGGAGAGACAGCATGATTCTTCTGTCTGTAGTGCCATGTTGGCTCCACCTCTCATAAGTTTTTTTTTAGATAAAAGTTATTTTTTAACAGATATTCTTTTTCCATATAATTTTCCCAGTCTGTTGCTTTGTTTATAAATTGCTGGATTCAGCTAACTAAGGATTTTTGCATCTGTGCTCATGACGGATATTGGTTTGTAGTTATCTTTTTCATGTCTTTGGTTTTGGTATCAGGGAAATTACGGCCTTACAAAATGAGTTGAGAAGTTTTTTCTTCTCTCCTATTTTCTGGCACAGCTTATGCAGAATTGGTATTTTACATATATATCATATATATATATATATATATATATATATATATATATATATATATATATATATATATACACACAAATGTTTGGTAGAATTTACCAGTGAATTCTAGAGAGTTTTCTTTGTGGGAAAGTCTTTAACTACAAATTCAAGTTGATGATTTTTTGTTTTGAAGTTGAAAGTAAAATTACTGCTTTATAATACTGAAGAAACAAAAGTGGGTTTTTTTCCTAAACAAGAAAGCACTTGTTTTGTTTTTAAAGTGAGTTTTAAAGGCTGTATTTGAATATCAGTAGATTATAAGACATTACTTCAGACTCTACGCTTTCATTCTCTCCAAGTCTAAAGACTCACTTTTTCTTCTAGGAATTAAAACTTAAAATATTTAAAAATATTTTAAATCATTCTTTGCATGTAAAGGGTTATTCCTGTGACTGTGAATATTACCTATTACTGAAGCATGAGTTCCCTTTTCCATTTATTTGTAATATGGTTTAATTTTCTATTCAGCTACTTTAAGAATTGTGTTACTTTAATTGGAAGAGTATGGTGGTATGGTTGAAGGCTTCTTTTAATTTATATATTGAGTCCTGCTAAACACCTTTGTGTGTTATTTTGAGAATTCTTGTATCAATCACATATGTTCTATTATTAGTGGAGTAATAAGATCTGGGCTTATCACCCTGCCTATCCTACTGTATAAAGAGAGGATTTTAGAACTCTCCTTTTGAAGCACAAGCTGGTAACAGATTGAAGGGTGTTCTCGGTATATACACACAGACATGCACACATTCATATTTATATCCATGTTTATCTATTTCAGGCAAATACTTGCTTCCTGGAAACCATTATCCTGGCCACTGTGGTTTAGAGACCTTGGTTTAGAGACCTTGGTATTAGCAGCCTCTCTGAGAACTGTTAAACTGAAGTTGTAGGTACGTAAAAAGGAGGGAAACCCATAAGCTTGTCATTGCTAAGACTACTCTGGATTCTTCTTAGGCTTTTGAAGTTACAGCTAGAAAGAGAGAGGATATATGAGGGCACACTGGCCTTGCCTAACCAGATAATCAGGGGACCTGGAATTAAAAGAATGTTTCTGGCCTGTGTGTATTTGCTTCTGTCCATACATGTTTCTAGAGTCTCTGGGTGGTACAAACATTTAAGTATTCAGCTACTAACCAGGTCCACCCAGAGGCACCTCAGAAGAAAGCCCTGGTATCTACTCCAAAAAAAAAAAAAAAAAAAAAAATCAGCCATTGAAAACCCTGTGGAGTACAAGTCCACTCTGACTGGCACGCACAGGGTTGCCCTGAGGCGGAGTCTACTTGATGGCAACTGGTGGTTATAACTGTATTAATATTTCTAGGCTTATTCATTCCTAACTAATACCATTTTCCCCTTTCACCAGTTGTTCTGAATATTAGATCCATACTTTTTAATTAATTCCTTCTCATAACAGTACCCTCTTCACTAAGAAAATCAAGGTGATTCGCTATTTCTCAACTTGATGTCTTCTCATAAATTAGCTGCAAGCTCACTTTTTTTTTTTTTATTTCCATTCAATGAGAATGATATGTGTTGCTTTGCATTTGGATGTGTTTTCTGGTTTTGATTAACAGTGAACTCCATATTGGAAATTTTAGGAAAAGTGGTCGTCTATACTGTATTTGTCTAGAAAGAATTAACTATATCTTTGGAGCTGTGATGAAATTAAAAATAGGTAAAATTGTCCAGAAATTCTTGGGGGGAGTTTCTACCTAATCTTTTTGTTTAAGTAAGATTTATTCACGTATACATTACATGTAATCAAATTGGATCATTTTATTGTAAATTCCAGTGAGTTTTGGCCAACATACAGTTCTGTTGGCACCACTATAATCACGGTATAGAAACACCTATCATCCAAAAAAGAGCAGGAGGGCCCACTTCCCTTAACAGCATGATTTCTAAGCCTGTGATCACTTCGAAGACAAAAAAAATGATGCTTTATTTATTTATTTACTTATATTTGGCGTAGGCACAGAGCTTGAAATATAGTAGTTGATCAATGGCTGTATTTTGAACGACTGAATGAGGACTTAGGCCAGGACCAAATCACTGGAAGGTTCTCTTTTCTCTGTCTAGATAAAGAGAAAACTGTGCTAAATATTTTAAACACTTCCCATGGTTCCTGACATATCATTCTTGTGATTTTATCATTCTTGCTATCAACATGAAGTGCAGCTTTTACAACAAAGTTACCAATTCAGGCAGGGCCTTCTCCAAGGCTCTCAAAAAACATCTTTTTATATCAGAACAGAATCCATGGAAATTTCTAGGTTGCATTTGCATTCGGAATCTATCTTATAAACCCACGTTCCTCCCCCTATAATTCAGACTCAAAGATGCTGGCTGCGCTCACCCAGGCCTATGAACAATGATATCCACTCAAGTCAGTAATATTAAGTTAAATTTATGAGGGTGGGTTTTCAGCATATTTCCCATTCAGAACTGCATTCTTCTTCCATAGCCTGCATATGAACAACAGCTTTAGTTATAAATGTTTCCCAGTAAGCCCGCACTTCAAATGATAGAACTGAAACTTACCATAGTTCTTAAAAATCTCTGACATGCATCCCACCAATCACCATGACACGCGCCTAAGAAACTCCATCTGGCTTTCTGACTGGTGTTTTATCATTCTAAAGTGAACTGACAAGACTTAAAAGTCTTCTGATCAGGTAACTTTTATCAGAGGGTGAGTGAGTCTTGTCAAGTGAACATACTCTTGACTGGAAATGAGCACTGGGGCCAGCTCACTCAGTAGGATGGGGAAATCATAGCATTCTACCTTGAATAATAGCAATCATAATTATCAGCTTGGTCATGCCCTATATTATAAAACTGCTTTTGACCCTGTCTTCTTTTTATCTCATGCCCCATTTTTTAAAATTCCTGCTGACATATGATCATTTTGTTGGTGTCAGTTAAATAATTTGAAATAGAGAATTTAATATTTATATCACTGTTACTCATGGGTAAAATGAAGGTGCCAGTTTGCTGGCCTCTTGAATACCAGCTCTCTCTCTCTCTCACACACACGCACACACATACAAGCACACACTCACACACAAAAACTACATTGATTATCATTCCTAATACGTACATAACAATTTAACTTGAAAAGTATTTCCACAGCCCTACTGCATCTCCTTTAATCCTCACCACACATCTGTAGGAAGCTTTCATACTCATTTTCTGCTGAGGAAGCAGATGCACAGGAAGGTCCATGACTTGAAGCCACATCATTTTACTCTTAGCCCCTGCTCTTCTACTCAGCTTATAAGAATACTAAACCATCTACTGTAAATGGGTGCGTCAAGGATTGCATGAGATAATGCATGTAGGGCACTTAGCACAGGACCTGGTGTATAGTGAGAGCTGAGTAAACAGTAACTAAATTTACAAATGTCCTAGAGGAAATATATACCATACCAGATACCTTTGTCCCTTTCCATAGCCTACTGAGGTAGATATATCTCCATGGAGCATAGTTCCCAAAAGGTCATTCATATTAACCAGCCCTGAAATAATGCTGCTTTCCAAAACCACATGCATGTTGTACTTTTAACACAGGGCTTTGTTTGTCAATAAGCTCCATAAAAAGACACTTTGGCTGCCTCTAGTTCCTAGTGGAGAAGTCCATATTAAGAGAATCAACACTGCCTGGACTTTTATAAAACTCAATATTTTTTTTGATTATCATACCTGAGTTTGAAAATCTGACATGAGACTTTAACATTTTAGTGAGAGACTATATCATAACAACTGTCTTAAGTAGGGCTTCTCAGGAAATAGCCTCTGAAATACACATTAGCATGTAGGAAGTTTACTGGGGAGTGGCCTTGGGACCCACACCTGTGAGAGGTAAGAGAAGCAGGATTGGGCAGAGAGATGGTGTTGCAGCTACAGCAGAACGTCAGCCTGGAGCTGGAATGGCCATTCGGTGTTGACCTATGTGGGCCTTTATTCACTGTCATGAACTAGTCATTGGATGCAGTCTCTGACTAAAGGGATGGCCTGGAGTGCCACTCAGCCAAAAGCCATCAGCCACCAACACTCTCAACAACAAAAGAAATGAGGGTGAGGCCTGAAGGGGGTATCTGTGCAACACACCACAGCATCTACTGCAAACAGAATCCATTACAATATCTCTTTCTGCATCTTTCGCTTGTGCTCATTCGTTCTTGATGCCTTTTTGTCCTCATTATAAAAGAGAAGGCAGGCAGAATGAGACCTCCTGAACGTGTTTCTTTTGGACTTCGCAGCGTGATGCTATTATTTCTTTTTTACCTTTAAAGATACCAGGATTGGGAGTTTTAAAACAACAAGCTGGACTTGCTTCCAATTAGTGGTCACAATTTGGGTTAAGGGTCATATCAGTCAGAATCCTGGAGGAAAAAAATGGCATACTTAAATGGGGTAATCAAGGACAGTTAAATGATGAGACTTTTTAGAAATGAATGGGCAAAGTTAAGGGAAACTAACAATGAATGATGAGACACTTGTGTGGGCAGCAGTGGAAAATCACTACTGCTCTTAAACTTGAAGAAACAGAGAGGGAGACATTACTGAAACTGGAGAAAACTCTAGCCTGACAAGAGCCATGCCTTTGGAACAGGAGTCCAGCCGCTAACATTCCAGCAAGAAGGGAGCTGGTAAATAAGCACCCACTCTTCTGCCACCATCATCTTCTGACGGCACCCTCTGATCACCAGCTGGATACAACCAGAAGGCATCAGGGGAGGAAGTCTGTGGATACAGTCCACAGGGTCCACCCTCCTGGGCACAGAGCAGGGAAGAGTAGACCTGGAATGGCAAATGGAAGGTCTCCCTTTATGGCCTTGTGCAATTTCTAGTGTCACTAAAGATTTTAACATTCATTTCCATTTTTGAGCCTTTCTGTATAGGGTCAACTCTAGTTTATACCATCCTCACTGCTTCCATTCTTGCCTCCAGCACAATCCCTTTTTTAATCAGTGACTTAGTCATCTAATGCTGCTGTAACAGAAATACCACAAGTGGGTGGCTTTAACAAAGAGAAATTTATATTTTCACAGTCTGGTAGGCTAGAAGTCCAAATTCAGGACATCAGCGTCAGGGAAGACTTTCTCTGCTGGCTCTGGAGAAAGGTCCTTCTCATCAATCTTCCTGTGGACTTGGAGCTTTTCTGTGCAGGAATCCTGGGTCCAAAGGAGGCACTCTGCTCCTGGCACTGCTTTCTTGGTGGTGTGAGGTCCCCACTCTCTGCTTGCTTCCCTTTCCTTTTATCTCTTGTGAGATAAAATGTGGTGTAGGCCACACTCCAGAGAAAGTCCCTTTACATTGGATCAGGGATGTGACTTTAGTAAGGGTGTTACCTTCCCACCCTAATCTTCTTTAACTTAAAATTACAATCACAAAATGGAGGACAACCACACAATACTGGGAATCATGGCCTAACCAAGCTGACACATATTTTGGGGGACACGATTCAATCCATTATACCCAGTAATTTGAATGTTATTTTAAAACACAAATCTCATGTTACTCCCGTGCTTAAAAATACTTCAGTATCTACCCACTGCTCTTAAGACAAAAGCCAACCATTTTAAACACTACCTATGAGATTCTTTCTGGTCTGATTCTGTGTATACCAATGCCCTCAGACTCATTCTGCGCCAGGCTTACCCCTGCTCTTTGCCTTGACACAGTGCGCTGCCTTCCTTGAACAACCTATACACCCCTCCCCTCCCTGCCTCTTCTCCTTAGAACACACTGTGCATGGTTAACATCTCACCTCAGAGATCTGTTTCCTTGGTTGTCTTAGTGATCCAGTGCTGCTATAACACAAATACCACAAGTGGGTGGTTTTTATATACAGAAATTTATTTTCTTACAGTTTAGGAGGCTAGAAGTCTGAATTATGTGTGCCAACTCTAAGGGAAGTCTTTTTCTTTCTGTCATCTCTGGAGGAAGGTCTTTGTCTTCTCAGCTTCTGCTTCCTGCTCCTTGGAGCTCTCCATGTGTCTTGGCATCTATCTTACCCCAACTCTCCTCTGCTTGCTTGTTTAACCTTTCATATCTCAAAAGAGATTGATTCAAGATACACTCTACACTAATCCTGCCATAGCAAAGAAAATATATTCCCAAATGGAATTGTAACCACAGGCATAGAGGTTAGGGTTTACAACACATATTTTGGGGGGACATAATTCAATCTGTAATACTTGGGGAAGGATTCTCTGTCCCTTCCTTTTCCACTCCCAGAATAGTTTAGATCTACATATCAAAGGCTCTCATGGCACCCCCTAGTTTTTTCTCCAGAGCACTTTTCTAACTTTCCAATTTTATAGAATTGTTTACTCACCATTTCCCATTAGACTCTAAGTTTTAGGAAGGTAGGGTCTAGCACAATGTCTTCTGGTACATAGTAGGTACTCAGGAAATAGTTATTGAGCAAATGTCTGAATGAATCAATGAATTGGGCTGAGTGAGAAACCTGACATCTAGATTGCTCACATCCTGGTTAAAGGGGCAGCTGTACTCAAGTCCCTGCTCAGTATTACCAAGAGGCAATGTCAGCCCATGTTAGCAGCAGAGCTCTCTATATTCTAACTGAAATAAGGACATCCTTGATCTAATGTGGAAACCCTGGTGGCTTAGTAGTCAAGTGCTACAGCTGCTAACCAAGAGGTTGGCAGTTCAAATCCGCCAGGCACTCCTCAGAAGCCCTATGGGGCAGTTCTACTCTGTCCTATAGGGTCGCTATGAGTCGGAATCGACTCGACGGCACTGGGTTTGGTTTGGTTTTTTTTTTTTTTTTGATCTAATGTGAAACCTGATTTCAAATTTTGGTCACTGTCTTAGTCATCTAGTGCTACTATAACAGAAATACCACAAGTGGATGGCTTTAATAAACAGAAGTTTGTTCTCTCCCAGTTTACTAGGCTAAAAGTCCAAATTTACGATGCCAGCCCTGGTGAAGGCTTTCTCTCTGTGTCAGCTCTAGGGGAAGATCCTTGTCATCAATCTCCCCCTATCCTAGGAGCTTTTCAGCGCAGGGACCTCTGGTCCAAAGGAAGTGCTCCCTTCCTGGTTCTGTATTCTTGGTGGTAGGAGGTCCCCATGTCTCTCTGCTTTTCTCTTTTATATCTCAAAAGAGATTGATTTAAGACACAGCCTAATCTTGTAGATTGAGTCCTGCCCCATTAACATAACTGCCTCTAATCCTGCCTCATTAATATCATAGAGGTAGGATTTACAACACATAGGAAAATCACATCAGGTGACAAAATGGTAGACAACCACACAATACCAAGAATCATGCATGGCCTAGCCAAGTTGACACACATTTTAAGGGGACACAATTAAATCCATAACAGTCAATAATTCCATTTTTTCAAAAATACCTTGCAGTCTGAACAAAACACTAAGGGGACCAAATTCAACCCAGGGGCTGCGTATTTTAAATTGTGGTGTCAGTCAGCTTCAAAGAGGGTAAAATTTCATAGCAGAGGCAAATCTGTTTTGCATTTAGACCCGAGAAACTTTTTCAAACACTTCTATTAATGTTTGGGTTTAACTCAGTTTTATTTATAATCAATTGATGATCCATCCTAGCTTTTACTTAATCATAATAAATCAAAATATTTTGAAGGAATAATTAGGTAGAGGATAAGATCTATGAAGTAGTCAAATACTCCTACTAACATATGAATTTGTAAACACTAGCTCATCTGGCCTTTTTAATGATTACTTACAAAAAATGCATTAATTAAAATGAATAGTGTTGTTTTCTTAATGGCAATTATTCTTTTGCTGTCATAAAACTTTGCTCAAAGACAAGTGCACCAAGAGAAAACATGTTTGTGTTTCTGTGGAATTTACCAGTCATTTTAGCCCTCATTCCTATTATGGCTTCTCAGTATGCAAGTTGCTAAAAAACTACATAGAACATGTGCTGAATAAAATAAGTAGAAAGGGATCTGGGGGATAAGAACACTGAGGAACAAACAAGGCTGCCATGGAGACTATCTGAACAGTATACAGGCAAGGGAGTATGCTTGCTTTCTTTCAGAAATACAGCATAGAATTTGATTTGAACATCCTCATAAGAAAGGGCTGATTCGCTCTTTGCTCTATCCAGTGAGCATTTTGCTTGGGAAGGAGGACCTCCTTGCCACCCGAAACACAGTTTTCTAAAGAGAAGTTTAGCTCTCAGTCCTCTTAGTTTTGTGCTCTCAAAAGCTGTATTTTATTTCCACCCATTCAGCCATCGCTCAGAAGGAGAAAACATATCAAAACTTCTGATGCCAAAAGCTATCAATATCAAATGTCTTTCATCCAGGGCTTGGTTTCATGGCATCTTTTGAGCTCCTCACCTTGGAAAGTAGCTTGTCACAGATGATATTTTCCAAGTATGTGGTATAATCAGACAATGTAACACAAGGATCTATTTCCAGCTTGTTTTTCTATTGTCCAGGCTCTAAACTTGAAGCTACAGTGTAATTTGGTCATCCCTGAGTTGAAAGCATACTGTCCGTACTGGTCACATTAATTGTGGTGCAATGAGTTCCTTCATGAGACTTTTTACCTTGGTTCTCTGGAAAAAATAGCTTGAGAGATTTTTCTCCTAAGCCCTGAGGAGTTATGTTTGCCCTAGTTCTTTGGAGAACCAATCTGGGGGACTTCCCAGGTTGCTTTCTACCCCAGAGGGCTATTATTTTTACCCAGATATGGAGCCAGTCTCTTTTCTGTGGCAGAGAATGTTACTTTTGTACAAGACTTGAGTTGATTGACATTGAGGATTGGTTGATCTCTGGTCTGGTGAGGGAGGCCCGGCTTATAACTGATAAGGACTAGGATATATAAACAGCTGAAATGCAGAGGTTTTTCAGGCCTCCTGGTTGACAGGAGCCAGGAGGGGAGCATGTCTTTTGAGACACAGAGGCCCCTTCCAGGCCTGGTAAGAAAAAGCCTGCAGCAGAAAAAGCTGCCAGGCTGGTAAGCTGAAAAGCTGCAGCTGAGAGGGATGCTGGCTGAGAACCAGGCTGGGAGAGAAGCAGAGCCACGTGAGAGTTGAGCAGTCCTGAAGCTCAACTTGGCTTTGAGCTGGGCCAGTCAGTGGCAGAGAGGCCCACAGCAGAGAGGCCCGAAGGCAGAGAAGCCTGATGGCAGAGAACAGCTGAGAGAGCTGCACAAACCACTGCACTGGCTATGAACTGGGCCAGTTAGCAGCAGAGAGATCAGTGGTGGGGAGGCCTGACAGCAGAGAGCAGCTAAGGTAGCTGAGCAAGTTGCTACACTGGTCATGAGCTGGGCCTGCCAGCACTGGAGAAGCCTGAAGCTTGAGAGTCCTGATGGCAGAAAGCAGCTAAGAAAGCTGTCCCGATCATAAGCTGTCTTGCACTGAAGAAGAGATAGATGTGCTCTCCATTCTGGGAAGCCTTCAGATCTTGTCTATGTACTTCCTGGTCCTTATCTCAAGTTGTTACTTCTAGTTGATCCTGATTCCAAGTTGTAGCCTATTACTTTCCTAATAAACCACATAACTGTGAGTATGGTCTGTGAGTTCTGTGTGGTCAATACAATGAATTACTGAGCCCAGCAGAGAAGCAGAGAGTGCTGTGGTGGGGAGGGGAGGGGAGAAGCTGGCATCAGAAATGGTGAAGAAATTGGAGAGCAAAGGCATGTCTGACCTCTACCTCATAGGAACCAGCTTTGTGCTGATCCCAATTCTTATCCCTCATGAATTTAAACAAGCCTTTATGCTGTGCTACATTAATGAATTCTTTATGAGCCCTCATTCCATTCTCCCAAATAGGAACTTTCAACTTTAAGCTGAAGTAGGACTCTGTCTTTCAAAATTTGGGAGCAAATATTGAGGGGAAAATATATTTTTCTCTTCAAATGGAAGATGTCATTACAAAGAGGACAGATTGGATTTTACCGTGTCCTGATCAAGCTTCACATACATAACAGCTCATGTGTGTTTTTCAATATAATAACCTATAACTAAAGCCAGTACTTTCTAGATGTTTCCATGTCAAAACATACACAGAATATATACAGACAGTCCCCAGGTTATGAACGGCTAACTTATGTGCAACCCATAGTTACAAACCAACCCCTGTAAAGCCTATTATACTAAAAATTCGAGGTACATACAATGGTTCGTAATAACAAATGGGTGCTACTTTGCAATGTGCATCAAAACATTATTATTATTATTAGTGTATTATTATATTAAAGAGGCTTAATATATCTGGAAGTGTTTCTTTAATGTTTTTATGGATAGAAAAGTACACTATATACTAAGATATATGTTTGACTAACTGACGTTAAATACGAACTGTACCTATCTGTTCTGACTTACATGCAAACTTAAAGACAGATTTAGGAACAGAACTTGTTTGTAGTCTGGGAATTGCCTGTGCTCGGGCTACGAGAGGCTGCGTATGGTCTGGGAACTCTCAACTAGCAGCCCTGAGGTTTGTAGAGATTAATATTCTTGCATATTTTTAAACCATTAAGGGCTCACTAATTGGGAAGCTTTGACTTGGGCTGCCTATCTATTAACATTGTATTTGTAGATCAATTTCACATAGCAAAAAGCAATGATGAGAATATTTTATATTTTGATTATTTCCGGTAAGCATCTTTCCGTTAGCTTGCCAGGCATAACCTGCTGTGATGGTTAATTTTATGTGTCAATTTGACTAGGCTGTGATTCTCAGTGGTTTTGCAGACACTGGACTGGTTGCTGTAATGTAATACAGTGTAATGTAATTTAATGTGATTTTTTTTTTAATGTAATTACTTTCCATGGTATGATCTGATTTAATCAACCAATCAGTTGAAAGGGGAGTTTCCTTGAGGGTGTGGTCTACATCCAGAATATAAATGGAGGCTCTTGCATTCTCTCTTGACCCTGCACTCTTTTTGTCACCTAATCTCCGAATCTTGAAATATAAGCCTGTAGAAATCTTTGGCCTGCTGCCCGACCTGTAGGTTTTGGATTTGCTAGCCCCTCACAATCCTGTACCTAACCTGTGGATTTGGGCCTTGGAAGCCTCCACAATTGCATGAGCCATTTCCTCCCTCCCTATCTATATACACATACAGATAAAGAGAGAGAGGAAAGAAATGCCTCACACAATTGTGGGGACTTGCAACAATATACATACAGGTAGTCCCTGACTTATGATGGGGATCTATTCTGATAATTCCGCTGTAAGTTGATTCTGACATAAGTTGAATACCTCTTTTTTTTCTTAGTTTTCATTATTACTGCCTTTTATTATCAGTATCTTTGTAAATCCAATCTTTGAACATCTATAAGTGAACATCTGAGAATAAGAACATCAGCAAATTATGCACTGCAACATTGTACTTAGTAGTATTACTGACGATAAGATGTACCAAAAAAAATATCATCATGTCATTTGTCATAACTCAAATACGTCATCAGTTGGGGACTACCTGTATTACTGTTGTTGTTAGGTGCCATTGAGTCAATTTTTGACTCACAGAGACCGCATGTGACAGAGCAGAACCTTCCCATAGGGTTTTCTTGGATGTAATCTTTACAGAGGCAGATTACTAGGTCTTTCTCCCACCTAGTCACTGGCCAACTTTTTGGTTAACAGCCAAATGCTTAACCATTGCACCACCAGGGCTTATGTATACATATAACTGGTTTTGCTACTCTGGAGAACCCAAACTAAGACAACTGCTATCTTAAAAGATTATTCTCACCATCATCCTTGAGACTATTTTCCACATGAACAGAAATCTTTTTAAGAAAATATTTACTTTTTATGTTGCTTGTAGCGTTCTCAGGGACCCCTTCAAGATGGAAAAAGTAATTCCAAACCATTTAATGTTTGTCATATGACATTCATTTTCATTTGGTAAATGGATATATTTTCCCACAGAAATAGTTCTATGAAGTTTTAGGTAAGATAAACAAAAGGTGCTTGTGAGTCAGTATTTTTGAACTTTAATTTAAAAATCCATACTCAATATAAATGAGAAAGGTGAAAGGAAAAAAAAAAAAAAAGAAAAAACCCTAGCATCAACACTCTTATTCACTCTCTTATTCTTGTTTCAGGTGTTGGTACAAAGCCCGAGATTGGTTTGTTTGACACCCTTTCCTGTATCTTCTGCCACCAGTTGTTAGAAGAATCACAAACTCATGGGAAACCATAAAACATTCAGGAATTTCCATTGCCATGTCTCATTAAATATATATATTCAATATGAAAACATACAGTAGCATACTTAATTCACCAGTAAAAAGGGAAATTAAACAATACTAAAAACTAGAACAAGTGAAAAAAGGAGTGAGGTACCATCTGTCTTCTCATATTTGACCTAAAACATTTATTTTAAGGAGAAAATCTAGCACTAGAAATTGAATAATTTGACTAGAATAAATTACTGGCACAACTAATCTAGTGTGCCACTGTAGTGTCTCATTTCTGCGAAAAGATGTTAATAGTTTCTATGTCCTTCTCAGGAAAATACAAAATTGTTTCAAAATCAGTACCTGTGAGTAGTTAAGTGCATTTTCTCAAAAGTTTGTTCAAACTTCTTCCAAAAGGTTGCTACTTTTCTCTGATTCTCTCTCCATTGTCAAAGTGGCGACATATGGGATTGAATGGTATATCCCAACTCTCTATTTCTGGAGGTTTCATCTCCTTTAACATCAGTGCCCTGGGCTATTTTTTCTCCCCATTGCCCTGTCCCGTTTCCACTTTGGAACACATTATCTCATGAAGTATGTTGGCTTCAGTGCATCCTCTAAGAAGATGGAGGCTCTATAGTCTATTGCCTTTCTTTGTAATCACCAATCCATCTTCTTTTCCCATTTCCTATTTGTTCTGTGTCCTCCTTTATAGGATTCCTTGGGAAGGTATTGGCATTAATATCAGTCATGAGTCACTGGCTTTGAGAATCTTTCTGTATCTTGGTATTTGCAGATACAATACTATTTGAATGTTAAAGATGTAGCCATGAAGCTTTTGAAGTTTATGCTATACTTCTGTGAGCTCAAGGAAGCTGAAAATAAAAATTATCTCCTAATTGTGCCCTATATTAGGGGGGTTTAAAGTTATATTATGGTATTAATCATGGAAAATGCATACACTCTGTTTACTCAGCAGAAGTTTGTGAGAAAGTAGGAATACAAAAACATTCATAAGGCAGCTTCTCTGCTTACATTTTCAGCCATTGTTACATAGTTAGGTGAATATGAGATAGGAAGAAGCCAAAGGGTAGAACCAAGAAGGTCTCAAATCCAATGAGAAAAGACAATTAACAGACACCAAAGCTGAGATGACATATTTGTTAAAATTGTCTGACAAAGACTTTAACAAAACTATTATAAAAATGCTTCATTGGACAACTACAAAAACACTGGAAAGAAATGAAAAGATAGAAAATTTCAGCAAAGAGATGGAAGATATAATGAGGAAACAAACGGAAATTTCAGAGCTGAAAAATATAACGATCAAAATAAAAACAAAATGAATGGGCTTAACAAGAGAATAGAGAGGAGGAAAGAATCAGTGAAGTTGAAAACAGAGGGAAAAAATAACCCATTCTGAACAACAGAGAGAATAGACTGACATAAAAATGAACAGAGACTCAGGGACTTTTGGAACTATAAAAAGTGATCTAACATGTGAGTCATTAGAGTCCAAGAAGGAAAGGTGAAAGAGGGTAGGATGTTAACTATTCATAGAAATAATGGCTGAACATTTCCCAAATTTGGCAAAAGACATACACCTGAAAATTTAAGAAGCTGAGTGAACCCCAAACAAGATACACCCAAAGAAATTCATGGCAAGACACAACATAGTTAAACTTCTGGAAACTAAAGAAAAAGAAAATATCTTCAAAGCAGAGAGAATTGATGAATTAACTGTAGAAAAGAAATTCATACGATGGGAGGTTTCTCATCAAAAACCACGGAGGCCATGAGATAGAACCTGCTGAGCTCCCTGAGTCATTCTCCTGGCCTGGTAGAAGGAACAAATTAACAAAAAGGGGAAAAATACTCTGCAGACTCCCCTAATCTGGAAGCTCAGAGCAGAAGCAGCTGCAGTCCAAGCATGAGTGAACCACAGACAATGATTGGTTCAAAAAACTCCCAAAACAGAGAAACAAGGACTCTCCTGGAAGAAGATATATTCCTAGAATTACCAGATGTAGAATACAAAAGATTAATATACAGAACTCTTCAAGACATCAGGAACACGATCAGGCAACAAACAGAAAAAGCCAAGGAACACACAGATAAAGCAGTTGAAGAAATTAAAAGATTATTCAAGAATGTAATGAAAAATTTAATAAGCTGCAAGAAAAAGCAGAATTGAGGAACTGGAACGCAGGATTTGTAAGATTGAAGATAAATCACTTGGCACCAATATATATGAAGAAAAATCAGATAAAAGAATTAAAAAAAAATGAAGAAACCCTAAGAATCATGTAGGACGCCATCAAGAAGAATAACTTGCAAGTGATTGGAATACCAGAACGGAGAGAGATAACAGAAAATACAGAGAGAATTGTTGAAGATTTCTTGGCAGAAAGCTTCCCTGATATCGTGAAAGGTGAAAGCATATCTATCCAAGATGTTCATCGAACCTCATATAAGGTAGATCCCAAAAGAAAGTCACAAAGACATATCATCATCAAACTTGCCAAAATCGAAGATAAAGAGAAAATTTTAAGAGCAGCCAGGGATAAGCAAAAAGTCATCAATAAGTTTGGACTACTAGGCAGAAACCATGCAGGCAAGAAGGCAATGGATGATATACATAAAGTTTGAAGGAGAAAATTGCTAGCCAAGAATCATATATCCAGCAAAACTGTCTCTGAAATATGAAGGCAAAATTAAGACAATTACAGATAAACAGAAGCTTAGGGAAATTGCAAAAACCAAAACTACAAGAAATACTAAAGGGAATTCTCTGGACAGAAAATCAATAATACCAGATATCAACCCAACACTAGAACACAGAACAGAGCAACCAGATATCAACTCTGAGTTGATAAGGAAATCATAAAAATAAATTAAGATAAAAAAAAAAAAACTGAAAACAGGGAATCAGTGATGTCACTATGTAAAAGATGACAATAATCGATAAAGGACTAAAAAAAGTAAACATAAAGACTCAGCAAAAACAAATTCAACCACAATGAAAAAGAAGAACACACAAATTACAAAGAAAAACTTCTCAGCACAAAAATAGTAAGTGGAAAAATGAATCTATCAACAGCACACACACAAAAAAAGACATCAAAATGACAGCACTAAACTCATACCTATCTATAATCATACTGAATGTAAAGGGACTAAATGCACCAATAAAGAGACAGAGAGTTGCAGAATGGATAAAAAAAACAAAACATGATTCGGCTATATGCTGCCTACAAGACATGTACCTTAGACTTAAAGACACAAACAAGCTAAAATTCAAGGGTTGGAAAAAATATATCGAGCAAACAACAATCAAAAAAGAGCAGGAGTGGCTATATTAATCTCTGACAAAACAGACTTCAATCTTAAATCTGCCACAAAGGATAAGGAAGGACACTGTATAATGATTAAAGGGACAATACACCGGGAGGATATTACCATATTAAATAGTTATGCGCCCAACGACAGGGCTTCAAAATACATAAAACGAACTCTAACGGTGTTGAAAAGTGAGACACACAGTTCCACAATAATAGTCGGAGACTTCAACATGCCACTTTCAGTGAAGGACAGAACATCCAGAAAGAAGCTCAATAAAGACACAGAAGAACTAAATGCCACAATTAACCAACTTGACCTCATAGACATATACAGAAGGCTCCAGCCCACAGCATCCAAGTATACTTTCTTTTCCAATGCACATGGAACATTCTCTAAAATAGACCACATATTAGGCCATAAAGCAAGCCTTAGCAGAATCTGAAATGTCAAAATATTACAAAGCATCTTCTCTGACCATAAGGCCATAAAAGTAGAAGTCAATAACAGAAAAAGCAGGGAAAAGAAATCAAACACTTGGAAACTGAACAATACCCTGCTCAAAAAAGACTGGGTTATAGAAGACATCAATGATGGAATAAAGAAATTCATAGAATCCAGTGAGAATGAAAACACTTCCTATCAGAACCTTGGGGACACAGCAAAAGCAGTGCTATGAGGTCAATTTATATCAGTAAATGCACACATACAAAAAGAAGAAAGGGCCAAAATCAAAGAATTATCCCTACAACTTGAACAAATAGAAAGAGAACAACAAAAGAAACATTCAGGCACCAGAAGAAAGCAAGTAATAAAAATTAGAGCAAAATTAAATGAAATAGAAAACAGAAAAACAATTAAAAGAGTTAACAAGACCAAAAGCTGGTTCTCTGAAAAGATTAACAAAACCAATAAGCCATTGGCCAGACTGACAAAAGAAAAACAGGAGACAAAGCAAATAACCCGAATAAGAAATGAGATGAGCAATATTACAACAGACCTAACTGAAGTTAAAAGAATCATAATAGTACTATGAAAAGTTGTACTCTAACAAATTTGGAAACCTAGAGGAAATGGACAAATTTCTAGAAACACACTACCTACCTAAACTAACTCAGAGACAGAACAACTAAATAAACCTATAACAAAAGAAGAGATTGAAAAAGTAATAAAAAAAACCTCCCAATGAAGAAAAGCCCTGTCCCTGATGGCTTCACTGGAGAATTCTACCAAACTTCCAGAGAAGAGTTAACAGTACTACTACTAAAGGTATTTCAGAGCATACAAAATGAAGGAATACTCCCAAACTCATTCTATGAAGCCAGCATAACCCTGATACCATAACCAGGTAAAGACTTCACAAAAAAAAAAAAAAGGAAATTACAGGCCAATATCCCTCATGAACTTAGATGCAAAAATTCTCAACAAAATTCTAGCCAATAGAATTCAACAACGTATCAAAAAAAAATAATTCACCATGACCAAATGGGATTCATACCAGATATGCAGGGATGGTTCAACATTAGAAAAACAATGTAATCTATCACATAAATAAAAGACAAGAACCATATGATCTTATCAACTGATGCAGAAAAAGCATTTGACGAAGCCCAACACCCATTCATGATAAAAACTCTCAGCAAAATAAGAATAGAAGGAAAATTCCTAAACATTATAAAGGCCATTTATACAGAGCCAACAGCCAACATCATCTTAAGTGGAGGGAGATTGAAATTATTCCCATTGAGAACAGGAATCAGACAAGGATGCCATTTATCACCACTCTTATTCAACATTGTGCTGGAGGTCCTAGCCAGAGATATAAGGCTAGATAAAGAAATAAAGGGCATCTAAATTGGCAAAGAAGAATTAAGAGTATCTCTGTTTGCTGTTTGCAGATGGCATGAGCTTATACACAGAAAGATCTAAAGAATCCTTAAGAAAACTGCTGAAACTAATAGAAAACATCAGCAGAGTTTCAAGATACAAGATAAACTTATGTAAATCAGTTGGATTCCTCTACATCAACAAAGAGAGTGACAAAGAGGAAGTCACCAAATCAATACCATTTACTATAGCCCCTAAAAAGATAAAGAGCTCAGGAATAAATCTAACCGGAGACTTAAAAGTCCTATACAAAGAAAACTACAAGACACTACTGCAAGAAACCAAAAGAGACCTGCATAAGTGGAAAAACATACCTTGCTCATGGATAGGAAGACTCAACATTGTAAAAATGTCTATTCTGCCCAAAGCGATCTATAGATACAATGCAATCCCGATCCAAATGTCATTGGTATTTTTTAATGAGATGGAGAAACAAATCACCAACTTCATATGGAAGGGAAAGAGGCTCTGGGTAAGTAAAAAAAAAAAAAAAAAAAGCATTACTGAAAAAGAAGAACAAAGTGGGAAGCCTCATACTAAAAAAAAAAAAAAGCATTACTGAAAAAGAAGAACAAAGTGGGAAGCCTCATACTACCTGACTTTAAAACCTATTATACTGTCATGGTAGTCAAAACAGCCTGGTACTGGTACAACAACAGAAACACAGTCCAATGGAACAAAATTGAGAATCCAGACATAAATTCATCCACATATGAGCAACTGATATTTGACAAAGGCCCAAAGTCTGTTAAATGGGGAAAAGACAGTCTGTTTAATAAATGGTGCCAGCATAACTGGGTATCCATTTGCAAAAAAATGAAACAAGACCCATACCTCATACCATGCACAAAAACCAACTGAAAATGGATCAAAGACCTAAATATAAATTCTCAAATAATAAGTTTATGGAAGAAAAAATAGGAACAATGCTAGGAGCTCTATTACATAGCACAAACAGCATACAAAACATTACTAGAAGTGCAAGAACAGCAAAAGAGAAATTAGATAACTGGGAACAGGAGTCAAACACTATGCTTATCCAAAGACTTCACCAAAACACTAAAAAGATTACCTACAGATCGGGAAAAAGTTTTTAGCTATGACATCTGCGATCAGTAGCTGATCTCTAAAATCTACATGTTACTGCAAAAACTCAACAACAAAAAGGTAAATAACCCAATTTAGAAATGAGCAAAGGATATGAACAGGCACTTCACTAAAGGAGACATTCAGGTAGCTAACAGGTACATGAGGAAATGCTCATGATCATTAGCCATTAGAGAAATGCAAATCAAAATTACAATTAGATGTCATCTCACTCTTGTTGAAATGATACTGAGAATAATAATAAAACAACAGAAAACAATATATGCTGGTGAAGGTGTGGGGAGATTGGAACACTTGTCCACTGCAGATGGGGCTGTAAAATGGTACAATCATTATGGAAAATAGTACAGAGTTTCCTAAAAAAACTAGAAATTGAACTGCACTATGATCCAACAGTCCGACTTCTAGGTACATACCCTAGAGAGTAGTAGAAGAGACACAAACAGGCCTATGCACATCTATGTTCATTGTAGCATTATTCACAATAGCAAAAAGATGGAAACAACCTAAGTTCCCATCAATGAATGAATGGATAAACAAAATGTTGTACATGCATACAATGGAATACTATGCAGCCATAAAGAATGGATGAGTACTCAAAACATAACATGAATGAATCTGGAGGCCATCATGCTAAGTGAAGTAAGTCAGTCACAAAAGGACAAATATTATATGTTCTCACTTTTATAAAAAGACAAGAATAGATATATATACAGAGACCAATGTTCATTGGTGGTCACTGTGGGTGGATGGGAGAGGACGGGAGAGAAGGAAGCACTCTCTAGTTAGTAGACACTTGGGTTTTTTTTTGGTATTTTTAGTGATGGAAAATGTAACACTGAAAGTGGGTGAAGTGTGCATAGCTTGACACAGGAAATTATATCACTAAGGCGTACACAAGTAAAAAAAAAAACTTTTGTAATTGTGGTAGCATTTATAAGTTTTCAACAACAACCAAAAAATATATATGTGCAGGTATATATGTATATGGGTCCCTGGTGGTGCAGTGGTGAAGAGCTTGGCTGCTAGCCGAAAGGTCAGCAGTTCAAGTCCACCAGCCACTCCTTGGGAACCCAAGGGGCAGTTGTACTCTGTCCTACGGGATTCCTATGAGTTGGAATTGACTCAAGAGCAACGGGTTTGGGTTTTTTTGTTTTGTTTTGTTTTATGTATGTATATATGTTCCACTGCTGTCAAGTCGATTCTGACTCATAGTGACCCTATAGGACAGAGAAGAACTGCCCCATAGAGTTTCCAAGGAGCACCTGGTGGATTCAAACTGCCGGCCTTTTGGTTAGCTGCTGTAGCACTTAACCATTACACTACCAGGGTTTCCAATAAAACACATAGGGGACATGATTACAGATACTACTTAGACATAACCAAACACTTCACAGAACTGTTTTTCTGGGTTTGAAGGCTTAGAATGATAGTTTTGTGGTACAACTTGGTCAATTGGCATAACATAGTCCATAAAGTTTATGTTCTTCATTGTAGTTTGGTGATTAGTGTCTGGGGACTTAAAAGCTATGAGTGGTCATCTAAGATAAAACTATCCATCTCTACTTGTATGGAACAAAAGAGAAAGAAGGAAACCAAAGACTCAAAGAAGAAACTAGTCTACAGCACTAACGGTCTACGTGAACCATGGCCTCATCTACCCTGAGACCAGAAGAACTAGATGGTGCCCATCTACCACTACTGACCGTTCAGATCTGACTGTTCTTGATAGAATGGGAGAAAAATGTGGAACAGAACTTTAAATTTTTTTAAATACCCAGACTCGTCAGACTGGTAGAGAGTAGAAGACTCCCCGAGATTGTTGCCCTGAGATACTCTTTAAACCTTTAATAGAAACTATCTCCTGAGGTTATCTTTTAGCTAAATGACTGATTGGCTCACAACAAAAGTTAAAAGAATCTCTTCAGATAGAAAGAAAATGATATGGGTCAGGAACTCAAGTCTACATAAAGAAAGGAAGAGTGTTTGAGAAGGCATAAAGGAAGATAAAATAAAATCTTTTATTATTCTTAATTGATCTAATTGATAACTGTTTGTTCAAAATAATAACAGCAATAATGCATTGGGTGATTATATACTCTGGCTAAATGAAATGAATGACAACAATGTATAAGGCAGGAATTGGAGATACTGTGTTAAAGTATCTGCACTACTCATGAAGTGGTATAGCGTTATTTGAAAGTGGACTTAGATTAGTTGTAAATGTATATTGCAAACTCTAGGGCAATTACTAAAACATTTTAAAAAGAAGTATAAGTCATATGCTAAGATAGAAGAGAAAATGGAATAATATAAACTTAAAGCCAGAGAAGGCAGAAAAAAGAATGGAAAACAAAAAAACAAACAGAGAGCAAGGACAATGAAAAGAAAGTAGTTACAAATATGATAGGTATTAGTACAATTATATCAATAATCACTTTTATTGTAAATGCTCTAAACACACCAATTAAAGACAGAAACTGACAGGATGGATTAAAAAAAAATAAAAACAAGACCCAACAATGTGTTATCTACAAGAAACCCATTTAAAGTATAAGGACACAGCTAGATTAATAATAAAGGAATGGAAAAAGATATACCATGCTAACACTAATCAAAAGAAAGCTAGAGTAGCTATATTAATTTCAGACAAAGCAGACTTCAGAGCAAGGGAAGTTACTAGGAATAAAGAGGGCATGACATAATGATAAAGAGTTCAATTCTCCAAGAAGACACAACAGTCCATAGTGAATATACATATATTAAAAGGGTGGGGGGGAACAATTAAAATCAATAATCTAAACTTCCACCTTAGGAAACTAGAAGAATAAGCAGAAGAAAGGAAATAATAAAAATCAGAGCAGAAATCAATGAAATTGAAATCAAGAAAACAGTAGAGAAAAATCAATGAAATAAAAAGCTTGTTCTTTGAAAAGATCAGTAAAACTTTATAAGCCCCTAGCTAGACTAACCAAGAAAAAAAGAGAGATGACACCAATTACTAGAAAGGAATGTTATGAACAACTCTATGCCCATAAATTTGATAACTTACATAAAATACACCAATTCCATAAAAGCCAAAAATTGGAAACAATCCTGATGTTCAGCAATTGATCAAATGTTGTATATCCATACAATGGAACCGATTAAGCAATGAAAAGAAATGAGTTACTGACACATGCTACAACACAGTTATTTCTTGAAAACAGTATGTTAAGTGAAAAAACCCAGCCACAAAAGATCACATATTGTGTGATTCCACTGATAAGAATTGCCCAGAATAGGCAAATCCACAGAGACAGAAAGTAGGTTAGTGTTGCCAAGGGCTCTGGGGAGTACTGATAGTAGATACGGAATTTTTTCTTGGTGTGATAAGAATGTTCTAGAATTAGATAGTGGCAATGGTTACTCTGTGAATATACTAAAAAACAATTACACAGTTTAAAAGGATGAGTTTTATGGTGGGTGAATTATATTGCATTAAATCTATTATAATAAAAAAGTGTTTAAAAAAGGAAAGGATAAGGAAAGCTGGAGTGGCTATCAGATAAAGTAGACTTCAGACCAAAGAAAATTACCAGAGTTGGGGAGAGACATTACGTATGATAAAAGGTTTGTCCACCAAAAAAACATAGAAATTCCAAATGTATATATACCAAACAACACAGCTGTAAAATATGTGAAGCAAAAACCAATAGAACTGAAGGATATATAGTCAAATTCACAATTATAGTTGAAGACTTGAACACTCAATCTCAACAACTGATGGGACAACTGGACAGAAAATCAGCAATGATATAGAGGAACTCATCAACACCGTAAACAGTACCTAATCCACACTTATAGAACACTCTACCCACCTACAGCACACACACTCAGTTCAACCACTCACAGAACATACACCGACAAAGACCACGTCCTAGCAGAATTACATAAGAGGAAAATTTCCAAACACTTGTAAACTAAATGACACATTTCTAAATAAACCATGTGTTAAAGAGGAATTCCGAAAGGCAAATTGAAATGAATGAAAATATAACATATAAAACTTAATGGGATGCAGGTAAAAAAAAAAAAAAAAAAAAGCAGTGCTTAAAGGGAAATTTATAACACAGAAAGCATACAAAAAAGGAAATTCTCAAATAATCTAATCTCCCACCTCAGGAAACTAGAAAAATAAGAGCAAAATAAACCCAAAGCAAGCAGAAGGAAGGAAATAATAAATATAAGAGCAGCTATTAATAAACTTGAAAACAGAAAAACAATAAATAGAATCAATTTAACAAACAAAATGTCCCTAAGTAGGTGAATGGTTATACAAAGTGCTATACCATGTAGAATACCATGCAGAGTACCATGCAGCAATAAAATGGAATGGAATGAATACAACAACTTGGATGAATCTCAAGAGACTTTGTGCTCAGTAAAAAAAAGTCAATCTCAGTAGCTCCTATATCATATGCTTCCATTTACATAAGATTTTCAAAATGACAAAATGATGGAGATGGAAAACAGATTAGTGTTTGCCAGGTGTTAAACATGGCTGGGTGTGACTATAAAGGGTACCATGTTCTGTATCTTGACTATAGTGGTGGTTATAAAATCTATACATGTGACAAAATGGCATAGAACTATACACATGCTTTGTACCAATGTTAATTTCCTTGTTTTGATATTATACTATAATTATGTTAAGATGCAACCAACTTTGAGAAAGTAAATTTACCTCTGTGAGTCTGTTTCCTCAGCTACATTTAAAGGAGTCATATTTGGAAGACTTGCTTATCTCTAGTCTGCTATGTGTGAAACTAAGTGGTTTGCACCCAAAGGGTGTTTGGGAAGACCAATTTATATCATTTCGCCATGATTTGCACATACTAAGTGCTCAGTAACCGCTTGTTGGATTTAATTGGATTGAATACTAGATGATGGTTCTTTAAATATTGTTAAGGGATGTACAATCTAAGGTGCTACTGCTACTATGTTTGTGGTATGTGATGTATTCAGAGAGAATAATTCTTGCCAAGGCAGAGTTCTGCGAAGAATGCAGCCTCTGTAGGACACCAAAATCATGGGTGAATTTCGTGTTTGGCAGGAAGGGGTTGGGAGGAATGGCCTGTGCAGTCCAAATGTCTACTTATAACAGGATATCTGTAGTGGATGTTGTTGATGCCCAGATTCCTTTTATCAGGAAGATGTACCTATTTCCCACTGCTGTGAGTGGTGCTGCTAATGCCTGACATTACCTTTCTCCAGAGAATTTTCAGCAAAGTGCTGCCTCGCATGGAAGGTTATTCCTCACCCTGGGATCAGCCCACAGCAAATGCTTGACACACGGTACAAAAGATCCTCCCCCTTGCCTCAAGGTGGGACTAACTGTGTGCTGTTAATGCTGCAGGCTCTTGAGAGCAGGCTAAAACTAGGCTCCAGCTGAGACATGTCCTTGTTTAGCTCTGTCCTCTGCCCTCTTCTGCCTCCCTCCCTGGCTCCTTTCCTCAATCAATCATGTGCTCCTGAATCCCTGTCTCAGGCTCTGCCCAATTCAAATCCCTACAGGGGCCAGTGAAAGAGACTGAGATTTGAGGACAGATACGTCTGGAGGTAGGGTTATCAAAAACATAAACTTGTTAATCCATTGCTGTTGATTCCAACACACAGGGACCCTACCGGACAGAGTAGAGCTAGCCCATGGGGTTTCCAAGGCTGTGAGTCTCCTGGAGCAGACCGCCACATCACCCTACTGGGCAGAGTAGAGCTAGCCCATGGGGTTTCCCAGGCTGTGAGTCTCCTAGAGCAGACCGCCACATCACCCTACTGGACAGAGTAGAGCTAGCCCATGGGGTTTCCCAGGCTGTGAGTCTCCTAGAGCAGACCGCCACATCACCCTACTGGACAGAGTAGTGCTAGCCCATGGGGTTTCCCAGGCTGGGAGTCTCCTAGAGCAGACCGCCGCATCACCCTACTAGACAGAGTAGTGCTAGCCCATGGGGTTTCCCAGGCTGGGAGTCTCCTAGAGCAGACCGCCACATCACCCTACTGGACAGAGTAGTGCTAGCCCATGGGGTTTCCCAGGCTGTGAGTCTCCTAGAGCAGACCGCCACACCTTTCTCCCATGGAGTGGCTGGTGGGTTTGAATAGCTCAGCCTTTGGTTGTGTCACCAGGGCTCCTTTGCATGGACCATACTTAAGTTAAATATATATACATAAAATTCAGTGTTTTCCTGAAATTGAAATATAACTTGGTGTCTTGTACTTTTCTTTGCTAAATCTGGTCACCTTATATGGGAGGAGGGGTTTTGATTGACTAGACCCTCAAAGTGTCATCCTTATAACCAGCAGCAGAAGCAACATCTGGGAGTTCATAGTTTGTTAGAAATCCGGAATCTCGGGCCTCCCCCAAGACCTACTGAATCGTAACTTGCATTTTAACAAGAATTCCCAAGCGATGCACATTAACATTTGAGAAACAATAGGCCAAAGGAGATGGACGTTCTTGGGATCTTCAGAGTGCAGGTTCAGTGTGAAGAGGCAGCTGCTGTCAGCTCTAACCAATTGCTGCCATACAGGAATGTGGGCCCAGTGCTGCCAGATTTTGTTCTTTTTCAGAAGAAGCTGAGAGTCTGGGTTTTATATATAAAACTTCTTGATTCATAAATGTTGGCAAGCAATTCCAACTGTCTTAAATACTTTGTGAGTCAAATAAACCAAGCTTATACCCAGTTTGTGGGCCATCCATTTTGCTACCATTGATCTAAAACAATCCCTTCAGAGGTTCTTGGATGTAAAACTGTATAAAGGTCACAAAACGACTGAATGAGAATGACCGAACCCTCACTCCATGATGAGAAGTATATCCAGCTTGGCAAAGAGTCAATTTAAGTATGAACAAGCATGTTATGTGTGTGCACGTGTTTATGTGCACGTGTGCATACATTCAGGCATGTGCACGTGTGCATGTGTGTTTGTGGATGTGTACACGCATCCAAATGCCTACTTAGAACCAGAATATCCATAGTAGATATATTTGCATGTGCATATGTATGTTCACGTGCACATGCATGTATGCATGTTTGTGTGTGCTTGGATGCAAATTTGTGGGCAAGTGCCAGTGTGTGTGGGCATATGGACGTGTGTTTCTGCACATGTGCACAGGTGTGTGCATGTGTAGTTACAATAAGGCTCTACTATTTCACTTTGCTTCTGCTGAAAATATTTGGCCAGAACTTCTAATCTTCTCTTTAAGCACCTGGCGGTCTGGTGCACACCCTCCTCCCACCCCCCAGGGTAGCCAATTCCTCATTGCGAGGATCTTGTTACTTCCCCCAGAAGAGCTGTAGCCTCAAATGCAGATAACCCTTTGAGTAGGTTTTTTTTTTTAATATTTAAAGGAAGATGCCTTGTGATTCCTCTGCAGGCTGGCTTCTCTTTCTGATCACGTGGTCCTGCAGCTTTCTGTCTCTCTCCCTTGGAGCTTTTTAGCTGTGGTATTTATGTTCTGCCTGGGTCGCAAACACAGGGTGACTTTCATACCCTATTCCTTTGGAGGGACAAGCAGATCAAGTCCAGCCTGTGCGTATCTTTCTGATTGTTAGAAACTGGCGAAGACCCTCCTCCTCGCCTGTTAGAGCCCATAATTTTGCAGCATGGCTGTATTATCCCCTGTGGGATGTTGGCTATGACAAAGTGGGTGCACATACAGATGCACATATGGACACACATGGGCCCCTTGTGTCTGCACACCCGTGTCCACTCAGCCAGGGTTGTAGCCCGTGGATGAACCATAGAGGCTCCATCAAAGCCTCTGTGCCCAATGGTCAGGCTACTTAGCATCTGGGTGGTCAGAATCCCTTCAGTGTTGGGTGGGCAGTGGTTTTTGGGAAAATGGTTCTTTCTGTGTAAGCAGAATCTCTCCAGAGACTTGATCTCCACTGGTCAGACTGGTTTATTAGATTGGATAAATGACATTTGCCAATACCTCTCTCTGGTTTACAGGAGAGAGTATTCCACTCACTTATATTTTAGCCAGGTTTATAAAAATTTCCAGTAGTATTCCTAATTGTAGAGAAGACTTTACTCATAACCCCTGGTGTAAACATATTTCTTCAAAATAAACTATTATGTATTTAAAATTCACATGAGTTATGCCCCCTTAGTATGTCCATGCTTGCTAAGCTTTTAAGTTTCATATTACATGGATAAGCTGGCAGCTGTTCTTTAGCACTATTAAATATATTTTAATACCTAGAGAAGCATGGTTTTAATAGGTATATTAGTAGTTTGTTCATTAGCTGCTTCTAATTTTTTTTCTTATTTTTCTTTGGACAATGAATACTAATAAGAAAATCGTACTTAGAGTTAAAATAGAAGGACATTGTAAAACATTTTGTTCACTTAAAACATGTTTGTTCATGAAATCATTTTTTTTTTTTTTTTGTCTTTAAATATTGTTAAGAGATAGTGTCTTCACCTTTCTGGTTGTAGTTTGATTTGTGAGAGATTTCAATAATGTTCGCCAAGAATTTTTTTACTTTTTATAAGCCTGTTACACTTGTTTTGTACAATAAATAAACACAAGTGGATATAACCAGGCTACATGTTCTTTGGCAGTAAATGCGACACTCTGGGACATGTTAACAACTCTAGTTTCTTTCTGTGATTAAGTGGCCCAAAAGAGATAAGAAAGCTTCCGAAAGGGTTTAACTCACTTCCAGAGGAAAAATCTGGCTCACCCACTCACAGATAAAAATCATGGACTCTTTGAGCAAGCTTTATAGCTGCAATATGTGAGAGTATCTATTCCCTTTACTTTCCCCTTGTGAAAATTAGATATAATTGAACATTTATGTTAAAAAGAAAAAAAAAAAGACCATCGCTATTGAGTCAATTCTGACTCATAGCAACCCTGTAGGACAGAGAAGAACTGCCCCCATAGGGTTTGCAATGAGCACCCGGTAGGTTTGAACTACTGACCTTTTGGTTAGCAGCATAGCACTTAACCACTATGCCACCAGGGTTTCCATTTATGTTAGGGTCGGGGAGAAAGATAACCTGTGTTCCCTGAACAGGAAAACAAATCAAGTACAGGCAGTGTTGTCCCCTGGAATTTAGCTGCATCTCTATATTTTTTTGCAGCCTCTGTCTTTGGAAACTCTGGTGGGATAGTGGTTAAGTGCTACATCTGCTAACTAAAAGGTCAGCAGTTCAAATCCACCAGGCACTCCTTGCAAACCCTATGGGCAGTTCTACTCTGTCCTCTAGGGTCTGACTATGAGTCAGAACTGAATCAGCTTGATGGCAATGGGTTTTTTTTTTTTTTATGTCTATGAAAGCAAAGTTGTAATTCAGCCTTTTATTCACTCAACATTCAGTGTCGATAGAGTACCAACTGTGTTGATATGGCAGTAACCAAAAGAGACATAGCCTCTACCTTCATGATGTTTACATTTTCACGGAGAAGATAGACAACAAAGAAAACACTGGCAAATTTTGATAAGCAGAGCAAAAGAAACACCTGGGCAGGGACAGGTCTAACTTATATTTAGCAATCAAGGAAGGCCTCTCCCAGGAGAGGACATTTGGGCTGAGATATGAAGGAATGGGCAGGAGGAAGTGTGGAGCAGGCAAGGGGAACAGCAGGCCTTGACGTAGGAAATAACTTGAGGAACTGATGGCCGAGAAGTGTAGCCACAGTGCTGTTGACCCTGTACGAAATGAGGTTACAGAGAACCAGAGGCCAAATCTCAGAGGCTCTTGTGAGTTTATTGAATTTGGATTTTATTCTAAATGCAAAAGGAAACCATTGAAGGTTTTAAGTAGCCAACCAACATAATCTGACTATCCTTGCTGTTTTGGGGAAATGAATTATAGGAGGTCAAGAATAGGAAGATAATTAAAAAAAAAAAAAAAAGAAAGAAAAGGTTTTAGAAGACAGGCAAGCAGAAATGATGGCCTGAGCCAGGATGGAGCTAGAGAGAATTGACAAATCCGAGATACACATTGGAAGGGAGAATTGACAAATTCGAGGTTTATGTTGGGAGAACTGACAGATAATGGTTTTCAGGGAGGAAGAAAAGTAAAGAGAGTAAGCAGGGATGACTCCTTCGTTTCTGGCTTGAGCATCCCAGTGGATCCTGGTGCTTTTTATTAACATGGGCCAGACTACTTTCATTATTTATATCTGCATAAGGAATATGGCAGGAACCGTTACTTACTAGTGTTTCAGCTGGTGTCGAAATATACAACATGTGACATTTGTCTTTTATCTTGTATTTAGCTATTTTCTGTTTCATCAGAAGTGTAGATGACTGGTGTTGCATGATACATTATACAGATAATGTTGATACGAGACACTGTTTTTAAAAACAAGGGAAAGACCTCTCTGTCTTTAGTTCAACTGTCATTGGGCACCTTGGCCTTGGGTCAGACTGATCGACATAAAGGGGGCCTCTATCACTCCTACCACTTGCTCCTGGCCCTGCCAGCCCTGAATGTCCCTCTCATTATCACAGAGCTTAGAGATGGGGGAGACAAATGAGAAGACCTTTACTCTTAAAAGCAATTTCTTACACATACCCAGTAAATGTGACACTAACCTTTATCATGGAGAAATAAGCCCACAAGTTGATGTAAAGCTTTCTTTCTTTCAAGTACCCATTGTGTGGTCCATAATTCATCCTGAAGAGCTGGTACTATGATAACAAAGGCCCTCTTCAATAGATTCATAACAATGTACAACTGTAGATTTCTGTTTTATACAGGTCAGTAGAGAACCATCACTGCCGAATCAGTGTATCTAACTTCTTGAATGTCTAAATTTAAAAAGAATACATTCCTGCTAAGATTCCTATCAGCTCTTACTGATGATGTTTCATAAAAGCAATTTCTCGTAAGGTGGGCTTTTGAAAGGACCAATTTTCTACTTCTCTTGACTGCATGAGACATTCAGGAATTAATGAAAAAAGCAACGCCTGTCTGGTTTGTAAGCACCACAGTCTTATTTCTGCACAAATTCTCACAGGTCAACTCAGAAAATAGTTCAGGGTCAAAAACTCATCTAGTCACCTAGATTAAAAACTAATTTCTCTAAAGTATATCCTATATTGAAGCTTTTTCATGCAAATAAATAGCAAGAGCCTTATCCTCTTTTCCTTTATTAGTTGGGCATGTCATGAATTTGAACAGAACATTTTGTTCTGTACTCTAATTACATGCGTTATCAGGAAAAGTCCATGTCTTGCATACATATCATTAGATGCCACTCTGAGAGAGGGCTTCCATCATCGGGCTCGTCACGGCACTTTATCGTAATATTGACAGTTTAATCTTTTTGTTTCATACAAGATTAAAAGCCTCATGATATCCATTTCTTCATAGGTTGGATGGCGAATCCAATTGGACTCAGTCTGTATCCAAGTGCCATCTCTGTTGTGAAGATGGATTCTTTTCCCAAATATACTAATTATCTACTGTTATGGGGAAAATGCTGTTGATGAGAAAACCCAAGAAAATGGATTTTCTAAAAACTAATGTTTACTCACAACTCAGTGGCTGAACAAGAGAAATCAATGATATCCCTTCCCTTCAGATGAAGTGGTGAACCAGACTTGTTACCACTGTCTCTCGGGCGATGTAAAGACATCATTCTATCTGGTCATTTAGTTTATTGGCTGTTGGAACACGATGGCTACCTTTGAAATGAAATGACTTTTCAAAGCCCTTTATTGGATCTCAGGATATGTCAGTAAAAAAAAATAAAAGAAATGAATAAAAGAAAGAAAAAGAAACAGATGAAATTTGGATACAGAGAAAAATGGCCTTCACTCAAACTATTTATTAAAATGATAGCGCATGTATGCATTGCTTAATATCCATGATCTGTTCTGTGAAATAGGACGTTACATGACTTGTATGTTGTGTGAACTCCTGTGTCCACAGGTCCCTGGGCTCCTGGGTGCACAGGCCCTGGGGGCTGTTGCCCAGGCAGCTCCTGCTGCAGACGCCTCAGGTGAGTGCTCAACCGCCTTCCCCGCCCAGCCACCTGCAGGGAGGGCTAGCTTGCCCATAAGAACCAGGGAGGGGGTGGGGTGGGCCAATGAGTCCAAAGGTGCCCAAGCCAGGGCTGGGGCGTTTGAATGCATACCTTTCTGTTGGCACCCTAAGGGACCACACTGGGCAAAATGAGCCAAGGACGGCCTCCACCCTTGCAGAGTAGGTGGCTTCTGGGCCACGCACAGCAACCAGGCAGAAGTGGGGCTCAGACATCTAGATGGGTCTGGCATCCTGGCATTCAGACACCAGGGTGCCCTGGTCCATGGATGTATATGTGGTCCGACATTGCCGAAATGGACATTAAGTGATGCATACCTGTACAACATACTTCGTCTGTGAGGTGGCAAGTCACAAATAAGAAATATGGAACCTGTAGTGCTGTCGGAATTTAAATTATGCGGCAGCTTTCCATCAGAAATGCAACCGTAGTTTAGAGTTAGGCTCTTTGGGCATATTTATAATTCAGTAAACAAACAAAAAGACTTTCTTGATTGCAGTGCCAGCTGCAGAAAAGAACCCCGTGGATTGGAGGGTTTGTTGGAGAACTTTTGTGGCTTATTCCTCTCATTCAATGTACGCACGTATTTCACCCACATGTATTCATATTGAGGACCAAATTGTCATGAATGAGAGTCAACATATCCCATCTGAAAGTACTGAAACACCACATGTCAGAATAGCTGGAGACCTGGGTGTTGGAAGGGGGAAGCACTTTTCAATTCTTTGTAGCCCTGTGAAATTTCTAGTTTAATTTCTAGACTGCATCATGAGTGAAAAAAAAATTTTTTTTCATAACTGAGATAATATTCCAACAAGTATCTAGTACTGTGCAAATGAGGACATTCTTTGGTACTTAATAAAAATGAACAGAGTGGATCTGAATAGAAATGAAAGATTTGAAGAGTAGCTTTGAATATTTGAGAAAGTATTTTTTGTAGTTTGAAAGGAGCAGCAGACAGCTTCCCTGTCTGATAGGGGCTTCCTCTCACCTTGTCTTCTCTGGAATGATTGTGGGCATTGTCATATGCCCATTTTTTATCAACATCAAGACAGCCGCTTTGGGAAGTATGAAATCCTTGGAAGCTTTTTTGGAATCTCAGGCCTTTTCACCCAAAAGGTGTAGAGGCAGATGATGAAGTTATAAGGTCAGGCAATGGAAAGATTGGTCATCCAGTTTTCTTTTCTTTCTTTATTCAGGTAGTCCTGAATAATTGATGGTAGTAGGCAGTCTCACTGGCTCTTCTCACTGGAGTTGATCAAATTCAGCTGCTCTTTGTTATTGCATTCCTTGGAATATTCTCTTCCGTTTCCCGTTAGTTACCCCAAGCCTATGCACACTTCTAAGATATAAGGCCAATCAGGCAAACCAGATGGTTTCTAAGAGATTATTAAGGAGGCCCACTGTCTTCACAGCCTTCCTTAGCTCAGATAAAGTGAGGCCACACATCTAACCCTTTCTAATAGAGGTACTTAGGGCGGGGGTCCGAAAGTTGTGTCTGGCTATTATTCGCTGTGTGCAAAGACCTCAAAGCCCAACTTGTTAGAAGTTTTTGCTTGAATTCCAATGGCTTGCTTTGGGAAGAAATAGATTAACCAAACAATGACCACTTTCATCTCTTCTCATGAAAATTAAAATGGTCTGTCACGTGCACTCCTCAAATCACAAGCATAAACCCATTAGTTGCAATTTAATAATTACCAGATAGTAAGAACACTTTTCAGGAAAGAATATTTCTTGACCATTTTGAAATAGTAGGGACCTTCTCAACCTTGTTGTTAATTGCTGTCAAGTCGGCTCCAATTCATCACAACATTATGTATAACAGAAATGTTGCCTGATCCTGTGCCATCTTCATGATCTTTGACATATTTGAGCCCATTGTTAAGGCTGTTGTGTCAGTCCATCTCATGGCAAGTTTCCTTCATTTTCACTGACCCTCCATTTCTTCTTATTGTACTTTAGATGAAGGTTTACAGAACAAACTAGTTTCTCATTAAACAGTTAGTACACATATTGTTTTATGACATTTGTTAACAACCCCAAGACATGTCAACACTCTCCCTTCCCGACCTTAGTTTCCCTATTACCAGCTTTCCTGTCCCCTCCTGCCTCCTAGTCCTTGCCCCTGGGCTGTTGTGCCCCTTTAGTCTCCTTTTGTTTTATAGGCCTGTCTGATCTCTGGCTGAGGGGTAAACCTCAGGAGTGACTTCATTACTAAGCTGAAAGGGTGTCCAGGGGCCATACTCCTGGGTTTCTCCAGTCTTTCTCAGGCCAGTAAGTCTGGTCTTTTTTTGTGAGTTAGAATTTTGTTCTACATGTTTCTCCAGCTCTGTCCAGGACCCTCTATTGTGATCCCTGTCAGAGCAGTCAGTGATGGTAGCTGGGCACCAACTATCTGTACTAGACTCAGTCTGGTAGAGGCCGTGGTAGATGTTGAACCTCCATTTTACCAGACATGATATTCTTCTTTAGTGAGTGGTCTTTTCTGATGATGTGTCTAAAGCAAGAGAGCCAAAGTCTCACCATCCTTGCTTCTAAGGAGCATTCTGGCTGTACAGCTTCTAAGACTGATTTATTGATTCTTATGGTAGTCTATGATACATTCAATATTCTTCACCAACAATTCCAATGCAATTCTTCTGTCTTCCTTTTTCATTGTCCAGGTTTTGTATGCATATAAGGTGATTGACGAAAAGATCATGGCTTGGGACAGTCTCACTTTAGTTATCAAAGAGAGATCTTTGGTTTTTTGGAATTTAAAGTGGTCTTTTGCAGCAGATTTGCCCAATGCAATATGTTGTTTGATTTCTTAACCTTAGAGGAGAATTACAGCTAACTTTTTTAAAGTATGACATTATCTGAGGGGATTTAGAAGAAATAAGACACATAAGTAGAGTATACACGAGAATAGATTAAGATTTCAGTTAGAATTGTCCTTTAAAGAATGCAGACTTCCTTTTCATATGACCATTATGAGAAGTCCATTCAATTTAAGCATAGTAATTACTTGGTGGAGAGCAAATAAAGAGGTATATTTGTAATGTAATAAATACATATTTTATGAAAAGTAATATCTAGTTATACATGAACAATTGCTATTTTGGGCTTTTTGGACTTACTCAACCATGCAACTTGTTCTTTATATGTATATAGATATGTTTTATATATAAATATAATAAATATATACTTTATATATTAATTTTTGATAAATATATACATTTGTATGGGAATATAAATACATCTGTATTATATTCCAGAACACTTAATTGTACTCACGCAGAATCTGTACATAGACCAAGAGGCAGTCATTTGAACAGAACAAGGGGATACTAACATAGTTTAAGGTCAGGAAAGTGTGCATGAGGGCCGTATCATTTTACCATACTCATTCAGTCTCTATGCTAAGCATATAAGCTGAGATGCTAGGCTATATGAAGAAGAACATGCATCAGGGTTGGAGGAAGACTCAGCAACAACCTGCAATATGCAAATGACAGAAGCATCCTTGCTGGAAGTGCAGAAGACTTGAAGCATTTACTGATTAAGATCAAAGACCACAGCCTTCAGTATGGATTACACCTCAACGTAAAGAAAACAAAAATCCTCACAACTGGACCAATATGCCACATCATGATAAATGGAGAAAAGGTTGAAGTGGTCAACGGTTTTGTTTTACTTTTATCCACAATCAACGTCCATGAAAACAGCAGTCCAGAAATCAAATGACATACTGCATTGGGCAAATCTGTGGCAAAAGGTGTCTTTAAAGTGTTGAAAAGCGAAGAAGTCATTTTGAGGACTATGGTGCACCTGACCCAAGCCACGATATTTTCAGTTGCTTCATATGTATGTGAAAGCTGGACAATGAATAAGGAAGACTGAAGAAGAATTGATGCCTTTAAATTATGGTGTTAGTAAAGAACATTGAATATACCACGGACTGCCAGAAGAATGAACAAATCTGTCTTGGAAGAAATATAGCCAGAGTGCTCCTTGGTAGCAAGGGTGAAGAGATTACATCTCACATATATTGGACATGTTATTAGGAGGGACCAGTCCCTGAAGAAGGACATCATGCTTGGTAAAGTAAAGGGTCAACAAAAAAGAGGAAGCTCTTGATGAGATGGATCGATACAGTGGCTGCGTGGGCTCAAATATAGCAATGAGCGTGAGGAGGGTGCAGGACCTGGCAGTGTTTCCTTATGTTGTGCATAGGGTTGCCGAGTCAGAACCAACTCGAAGGCCCCTAACAGCAACATAATAACACATATATAAATACGCACTTGTATATATGTATGCACACATATTTAATGGAATCCTATTTTTGGTTTTCCTTTCCTTTGCTAGTGCTATTCTTTTGGCAAATATTGTTAAGTGGCAACTTGTAAACCATGGATGATCTATGTGACCAATTGCCTCTCTCTATAAATGTAATTAAACACAGGAAAGTGAGTCCAGACATGGTTTGTGCTTCTAGTTCGTTTTTATAGACATCTGGTAATGATGAACAGAGCAATCAAGCATCAGTATAACATTAGTAACTTGTCATAGCAGGAGCATAATTATCACTCTGGTTAAAAGTGCTACTGCAATATAGGCTAAATTGATAGCAAGTATTTTTTTTTTATAGTTTTAATGTGAAACAGAGTCAATAGTGCTTAGAATTGTTTTTTTTTTTCAGGACAGAGTGGGGAAGTGTGAATGTAAGCTATTTATTGTAGATACTCTGCTGTTCAATAATGCCCTAGAAGAAAGCCATTGACTTTGTAATTCATCCCTTCATAGCCCAGGGAAGTGTGTCTCCAACATCTGTTTCCCGTGGAGCCCTGACAATGTTTCCATAGCCCAACCATGAGACCCGGGTATTTTGCAAAATCAGCATAAACCAGATAACCAAGATCCTACTCCTCATGGGGCTTATTTTCTAGTAAGAGAAATTATGAAATAAAAAAGTAAACAAGTAAAACAATTATGTGATAAGTACCGAAACCAAAAACCAAACCCATTGCCGTGAAATTAATTCCAACTCGTGGAAACCGCATGTGTGCAACGTAGAACAGCTCCATAGGGTTTGAGTCTGAGCCCTTTCAGAAGCAGACCACAAAGCCTGTCTTCTGAAGCACCGCTGGGTGGATTTGAACTGCCAGCCCTTAGGTTAGTAGTCAAGTGAAAACCATTTGTGCTACCCAGAGACCTTTAGAAGTACCAAGGAGCACATAAACATAATGTTGCAATGAAAGACAACTGGGCCACCTATTTAGCCATCAAGTTATGTCCCTCTGAGAAAAATGAGATTTCAGCAGAAACTTGAAGGAAAATAAGCCAAGTTTGCTGAGAGCTCAGAAGAAGGAATAGCAAATGCTAAGGCCCTGAGGAAGGAGCCCTGGTGGCACAGTGAAAAAGCACTCAGCTGCTAACTGAAAGGTCGGTGGTTAAAACCCACCAGCAGCTCAGTGGGAGAAAGATGTGGCAGTCTGCTTGCATAAGGACTACAGCCTTGGAAACCTTATGGGGCCGTTCTACTCTGCCCTATAGTGTCACTATGAGTTAGAATGGACTTCATGGCACACAACAAAAACAGAGGCCTTCCAGCAGGAAAAAGTTTGGCTAAGGTAGGTGTTCTCAGAATGGTTGTTTGCCTGGGGGCTAAATGAGTGAGAGGGAGAGAAGGAGGAACAGACCCAGGCTTTTGGGTAGAGCAGAAAGAGAGGCAAAATGGAAATGGGAAGAGAAGGGAAGGAGTCCTCCATTAGCTGATTTTATCCAATGTATGCTGTTAATCTGATTGCTATCTAACCCAACACTTTTCTCCTATTGCCTCTCCCAGTGGGAGGTGCAGATGTCTCCCAGCCACGTAAAAACGTCCCTTATGTTTCATACTCAAAAGCTGTTAGGCATAACATATTGTCCCACCACTCTTGATGTAGACCCTACCAGAGGATATAGATCTCTTCATAGAAAAATCATTCCAAAATTGTCTAGTAACCGTGCTTACCAAAAAGCTAGCTAACTCATATTTAGGACAAAAACTCTAACAAACATGCCTGGCATCGTCAATATCCTTGGATCACATAAAAAGGATAAATTACAAACTAGATCACCATCATTTGGCTCCTTGAAAGTGGTCCTTCACTTAGATGCACTGTATTATTAATTCCTTGATTCTGACAGAAGACACTTTAAAGCACCGCTAATCACAATTGAATGGCCAGTACACATATGATAAATCACCAACCTAACAATAATTAAGAAATGAAAATTAAAAGAGTAAATAAAATAATAAAAGATATGCAACTTTGTTCATAATTTGTTGTTGTTGGGTGCCATTGAGTCCCTTCCAACTTGTAGTGACCCATGTGACACAGTAGAACTGCCCCATAGGATTTTCTAGGCTGTAAGATCCCCAGGCCTTTTCTCCCTGGGAATGGCTGGTGGGTTCAAAGCACCAACCTTTCTGTTAGTAGACAAGCACTGAACTTTTGCACCACCAGGGCTCCTTTGTTCATAATTAAAGGAATCTAAATCAAAACACAATTGTTATTATTATTGTTTATTATATTAGTAACAGTTTAAGTGTTTATCACCCAGTGTTGACAGAAATGTGGAGTGTGCTTTCAAATACTTTTGGAGGGAGTGTACGTTCGTATGACATTTTGAGCGTATTTTGGTGATAGTTTTCAAAATTTTAAGTGGAAACATTTTTTGACTCAGCAATTTTCCTGCTAGAAATTTAACTTATGAAGCCCCTTATTAAAGTATGGCAAGATCTATAGGCCTGGAAATTACAAATTGAGACATTTACCTCACTGTCTGCAAGCAGGTGGAGGCTGAATCTGATGAGCTTTTAAGGTACTTCCTCAGCTAGGGGAATTTATGGTTCCCTGATAAAATTTGAGCATCCTGAGTTCTACATGACACATTTGAGTTTATTTCCTACCACATAATATTTGCTCATGTAGCTAAATATTGTATTCCTTTCCTTTGATTTCCTATCCAATCATCTGTTAAAATTCACAGATGTGGATCTCTCTTAGAAATGCCCCTTTAAGCAAATCCTTGTCTCTCATTTGCCTTACATTCAGGTTCTTTCTAGGATCTCAATAATGTAGGGGGCAGTAGATTTTGTGGATTACCTCTCCAGCAGCCACTTCTTCTTGCCTTCTTCATTTAATTCTTAGTCCTTCCCTTCTCTCTTTGAGACCATGGGATGGACTGAGGACCACTAGCCAAGTTCAGTCAAGATAATCTGTACCTTTGCCTGTGACTGACCCAGGAATTCAAAGATAGCCATATCCCCCAAGTTTAACCAATCAAACAAAAGGAAGGTCTTTATGGTTGGGGAGAAGTTTCACTCTCTCACATTGTCCATATTTTAGACAAAAAGGAAGTTGTCTAAGAACAAATCTGCCATAAGGAAAAGCAAAGGCAAGAGAAACCCAAAGAAAAAGATCCAGAACCTTGATCACACTATGCCTGCAGTTCACCCTATGTCTACATTTCTGATTATAGAATATATTCCCTTATTATTTATTTCTATTTGACTCAGGTTTATGACACATGGAATATCATAAGCCTTTATGAATTAAGACACTTTTTGTGCTCTGAGTTTTAGCAAAGATTTGAATCCAAATCAACATTTTACCTGGTTTAGCATAAAATCAAGAGCAGTATTGTTTTTATATTATAAAAACAAATGGTTATCTGTGTAGTACTGGAAAGTATTTTCAGAGGAGTTCAGTGAAAAGAGAGGAAAATATTTTAACTGTAGGAAAAGTGATAGAACTATAAAAAATTTTTTAAAATCTCAGTACATTATAAAATATATATCACAATTCTATTTCCTTAGCATCAGTGTAAACACCACAAATTTGTCATCGAAGCAAAAAATAAAAACTAAGAAAAACTGTAGACAGTTAAATTGCGTATTATCCTTGAGAATCTTAGCATTTTTAATATTTTCATATCCAATTAAGTTTTACTCTGCACTCACATAATGCATATACCCCCAATAGTTTGATTACGTGCTGTCTAAAGTTGTCCCTCCAAACTATAGATTTTTGAGACTGCCTATAGAAGAATGTTAATTTATTTCTCTTTTTATTAACACTCTTCTGAGAATTTTTTTCAATTAATTTTTACTTCCTTATACCCCCATCCTCACACACCTGGACACTGGTATTTACTGCTTCTCACCAAGTAAGGCTGATTCATTCACTCCATGTATTCAGGAGGACCTGTCAATAACCTTCTGGATTTCTTTTCACCACATACTGCTTGATGGGCAGCTCAAACTTCTGAATTAAAGATTAACTCCAGCTGATAAAGTTTAGTTACACAAACATTGAGAGAACGATGAAGTTTTTATTGCCCGTGGAGGACAAATGCAAACAACTCAAACTCACTACTTAGGTTTTATGGTTTTCCTTCCCTGCTGGAGGGGGCGTCTTTGATACGAAGCTCAACCAGAAAATGGATTATTCAGCCACAGCTTGTCATAGGTATGGGTTGCATATTATCCTTTGCCACGAAAATAAAGCCACCAGAACTGCATGCATCGCCCAAGGTATTTTTTTATGAATTGAAGTTGACGTGACTGATTAGTGGTGCAATTTGTGACAAGTGAGCCTTTGGGAGAAAAGTGCCTGCTAGAAGATTGGGGAAAGGAAATTATACGCTAATAAAGGAAAATGTTACTAATATGTCAATATATCTGTATTCAGGAGTATAATATCATTCCAATGTGCCATGCAAATTGTAGAGTTTGACAGCCATTTGAGTCAGATGAAGGTAAATTATTTTATAGAAATCTTCTCACATATGTTTCAGACACAGAGTTTGTTTTAGAATCTCTGAAATTTCTTCTTTTGTCTATTTTTACTGCTCTTTCTGCTAAACATTAGAATTGAACAAGGGTTTTTTTTTAAAACTGTAACTTTTACTCTCCTTTCTTTCCAAAGGATTCTAGGTTAATAATAGACTTTTCTCCATAGTGCTCAAAAAACTCCACCTGACAGTTCAAATGTTTAAATCAATCAGAAGGTTCTGATTATTTCTTCTTGGGCTTTAGAATTAATTTCTTGTAAGCATTAGAAGTATTACCAGGATTCTCCTAGTTATTTCGCTCCGTGGTCATCTAGCTATTTTATTATTTTCCTTAGGGGGTATACTGATTTCCTAGTGACGCTGTAAAAATTTGCCACCAATGTGTTAGCTTAAAACAAAAGGGGTGTATTCCCTCATAGTTCTGGATGCTAGAGCATCATCACAGCCATTTCCCCACTGAAGGCTCTAGGGAAGAATTCTTTCTTATGTTTTCCTAGTTTCTGGTGGTTCCTAGCAATACTTGGCTTTGCTTGGCTTATAGCTGCCTCACTCCAATCTCTGCTTCCATCTTCACATGGCCTTCTTTTCTGTGTCACTTTTTCTGAATCTTGCTCTCCTTTCCTTTACAAAGATAGCAGTCACTGCATTTTGTCTAGGATGTTTTTATTTTGAGATCTACAGATCTACAGTACCTAGACTTATTTCCAAATAAGGTTACATTCTGAAGTTCTGGGTAGACATGAATTTTGGGGGGGATGCTATTCAACCCACTACATTGGTATTGCTTGAGTAATGACTCTTGATCTTCATCTTTCTCAGTTGCATAAAACAAAACACAAAGAAACATAAAACTTATAAAAATATGGAGTTTATCCCATGCATTAAGACATTCAGAGAAAGGCAAACTAGGACTGATGCATCAAGGATCCAACTATTCTCTCCATTCTCTTTCCATCTTTTCTTTCTACCTCCTTGGTGTGGAGGTCTTCACTGTCATGATAGTCACCTCATGGTAACAAAATAGTTACTCCATCTTTTAGTCTCAAGCCTCTGTTCCAAGCAAGAATGTGACAAAGGGTCAAAAGCACAAAGGGCCATGCAAGTTGAGTCTGCTCCATTCTAAAAGCTTTCTTGGAGGCCCTACCCAACAACACCTGCATACATCCTATTTGCCTATTGTACTTGGCCACCCCTAACTGCATAGGAATCTGGGAAGGTAAGTAATTTTAGCTGAGGATATTGTTGCCCACATGAAATCAGGATGTTAGTAAGGACAAAGGGGAGAATGAATATTGGATAGGCAATGAGAAATGTCTGCCATACTGAAAATTGCTCTTCTCATCATCCAAATGGCTGGATCTGGAAGTAGGCCAGGTGGTTGATGCTCATGGACACAAAATATTTTCTATACTTTCTGTCTTCCTATTTTAAGCACAGCTGAATGGAGTGTGGATACTTCGTGCAGATTTTCCATGACCTTCTTCATCTGCTCCATGCCCTGTTTCCCTTGGAAGACAGATGCAATAGTGTAGCAGGAAAGACCTTTCCCAGCACATCATGTATGAAAACGGTACTGCTGGCCCACCACCTGGTGAGGTTGTATTGAAGTTTCTGTCCTCTAGAGATGGAAATGAGTTGTCACTAACCCATCTATACTCCCATCTCTACAGGACTTTTGAATGATTTCCAAATAGCTTAGAGGGCATAAGCCGTATCTAAAATAGAAATAGCCAAATTTAACTAACTAGACTTGTCCCTGGCAGACTTATTATCCACAAAGAGGCCAGAATGAATATTGAAAAATGTGCCTTTGACCATGCCATTACCTAGTTTATGACAGTTTTATAAATCCCACCCCTTCTGATAGGCTAAAACTCTAACTCTGCTAAGGATGACTCTGTAATCTAGTGCCTTCCTACTTCTCCACCAGCCAATCTCCAGCTTTGCCTTTTTGCCTCAAGTAGCATCAAACTGCCTGCCTTTCTTTGTACCTATCATGCTGTTTCCAGTTTTGCTGCCTTTGCTCTTGCTGGTTTCAGGACTGTCCCTCTCCTACTTCCTTAACCTATTACTTATTCTTTAAGTCAATTGTTCTCAACTGGAGTGGTTTCGCGCCATCCCTTCTCCCCAGGTAACATTAGACACTGTCTGAATATATTTTGTCACAACTGAAGAGGGATGCTACTGGCACCTAGTAGGTAGAGGTCAGGGATGCTGCCAACCATCCTATCATGCATAGGACAGGTTCTCACAACAAAGAGCTATCTGACCTAAAGTGGTAATGGTGCTGATGTTGAGAAATGCTGCTTTAGATATTGTCTGCTCCAGAAAATCTTCTTTCTGAGCCCTCCAAGGTTGGCTCAGGCACTTCCCTTAGACTTATCATAACACTCTTGAGAAACTTATGCCTTGGTGAGTAAGAGCTTGGGCTCTAAAGTAAGAATCTCTGATACTAAATCCAATTCACCACTTACTAGCTATGCGTACTTTGGCAATATACTGAGGCTCAGTTTCCACATCTGCTAAAATTGGTATCTAATTCATGAGGTTGTTGTAAGAATTAAATAAGGTAAGGCATGTAAAAGGCTTAAAACAGTACTAGGTACTCAGTGTATGGTAGCTGCTACTGCTGCTGTTGTTGTTATTATTATTTATTACTCTATTATCAAGATTAGAGATATATTTACCGAAATGCTGACAAAATTTACACTTTAGGAGCCTTTATATTTTGGGAGGCCCTTCCAGTGCCCTGGAGCCCTGGTGGCACAATGGTTAAGCGCTTGGATGTTAACCAAAATATCAGCAGTTCAAATCCATCAGCTGCTCCTTGGAAACTCCAGGGGGCATTTCTACTCTGTCCTATAGGGTCTCTATGAGTCGAAATCAACTCACGGCAATAGGTTTATTTTTGCCCAATGCTGTGGACCTAATTTTGTATTAAAGATTTTGTATTCTTGTCTTAAGAGTTCCTCTCCCTCATTGTATAAGCTCTAGACCCTATAGAATATAGGCCAGCCCTTGGCCAGGGCCCAGTACAAAGCCTTGATATTTAGGGCACAGTAAGTATTTACTAATGGCAGTGAGCTACCCAGGACTGCTGGCTCTTCAGCAAGTTGTTAACCAGCCTGCAGAGAAGTGTGCTGATCCATTATTATCTGATTTTTAAAAATCATTCAGCCTTCAAATCCCATTGTTTACTCTTTTCCTTGGTGGGGCCCTCCAAAAGGCATTTCACCTATCATTCATGAATCAATAGCATCCTTCTCCTTTTGTTCTCTTTCCTGTCGAGTATTCATCATTGTTACAAGGACAATGAGGAAAGAAAGTATGCATTATCACTGATTATTTACTGAAGAGAATGCTGATATAACTGCAACAGCAAAGCCCTGTTTCCATGGCGACTGTCTGGGTCTTGGAAACGTTGGTTAGCACAAACTTCAAGTTACTGTGGTATTTGCTGTACAGGAATCAGATCTGCATAGTCCTCTTTCCCAACCCCAAGCAGGCTTTACCACCTTGCCCTGTTTCTAGTGATAGTTTTGTATCTGTCTGCAACTGGCCTCCAGCCTTCTAGGCTTTCAGTGTCGAGGTAGGCATGACAGGAAGAAAAGGGCTGAACAGGTCAATAAAGAAAAATCCACAAGGGTGGGATCATGCTGCAGTCCGAGCTGCCATTGGTAACTACACAAGACACTGGAATTCTGACCACAGAGAAGTCCAGTGATAGACACCTAATGAAAATGGAAGGATAATAATAGGAAAAGCATTGCAAGAAAATTAAACTCTCAGGCTGGAAAGACTGAAATGAAGATGAGAAATAATAATACAAATACCAAACTTTTCTCCCTTTTTAGCTGACTGATTGTTCAAGGAGGAGGCCTTGTAGCTTTTCTTCCCTTAAATCTGATCTCTTCTCATGATCTGATAGCATACACCCTGCAGGGTAAATGCTCAGCCGCTAACTGAAAACTCAGTGGTTCAAACCTACCAGCCGCTCCACAGAATAAAAGACCTGGCAATCTGCTCCTGTAAAGACTGTAACCTTGGAAACCCTATGGGGCAGTTCTACTATGTCCTATAGGGTTGTATGAGTTGGAATCAACTTGATGGCTACTGATCTTCATCCGTGGGATTGTTGGATTTTTGCTGGGGGCAGAGGTGTAGGGAGGGTCAAGAGCACCCAGGGACAATCTCTAAGTTTTCGCTCCCACCCCTCATCTGCGTGTGTGTGTGAGAGAGAGAGATTCACTGGCTCCCCTTGGACTTACACCCAGGGGCAAATGCCCCCCTCCAAGCCCCCTTGCTATGCCTCTGGCTGAGGATACTGGGTTGAATAGTGTCCCTCAAAATTCATGTCTCAGAATCTGACCTTACTTTATAGATACAAATAGTTAAGTTAGGATGAGGCCATACTGAATTAGGGCTGGCCCCATGTCCAATGACTGGTGTCTTTGTAAGAAGAGCAGCTAACACACAGATACACAGAGGGGAGAAGGTCATGTGACGATAGAGGAAGAGATTGGAGTGGTGCAGGACCTCATCAAGGACCTCAAGGATTGCTGGCAACTACTAGAATCTAGGAGACACACATGGAATAGATTCTCCCTCAGAGTCTCCAGAAGGAATCAAGTGTGTGCACCTTGATTTTGATCTTTTGACCTCCTAGAATGTGAAAGAATAAATTTCTGTTGATTTAAGACACCCAGTTGGTGGTACTTTGTTACAGAAGCCCAAAGAATCTAATGCATAGGGTATAATGAGGTAGGCATGGGAGGTATCTGCCCTGTGCGGTACTTTCTGCCCAGGCACTCTCTTCTAAGGGCTGCAATTTTCATTAACAAGAAGTACATGCTAGTGGCTCTCAAACTGATGTCTTCAGCCAAGGCCTCTTTACTAAGCTCCAGACCCATCTGTTTTATGCCTCCTAGAATGTCTACGTTTGGCCTTCTCTAAGGGACTTCAAACACACATTTTCAACCCTGAACTCATCATCATTTCCCTAAATGAGGTCCTTTTCTAATATTTCCCAGGTCATGAACGGCACCACCATTTATTTGAACAAACCAGAAACCTAAAAGTCAATTTTCTTACCTTCAGCAACTTAATTCTATGTAGTATAGGGTTAAAACATTCTGAATTTATTCCTGGATTGCTTTGCTTCCATGAAGACAGCAATATAAAAGAAAAGCAGAAACTATTTTTATGGATTTCCGGTTCCTTAATAAAGTACCTTGACTGTGTCTGAAGCAGTTCAGCACCTGGGGTTAAGAAATAAATACCCTTCCTGTACTGTGCAAACCTGCAGGGATGGAGCCAGTGCCTAGACAAAGGATCCTGTGAAAAACAGATACTGCATGCGAATCAGAAATGACTTTGTTTATTTTAACTTCCCTAAAAATATAAAGGAAAATTGTGTAAACTTTTAGAAGAGGAAAAAAGGAGAAAAAAGAAAAAAAAGCAGAGTTGAAATACTATTGCCTTCAAACACACCTTGCATTTAGCAAAGGAAATAACATGACTCCTAAAAATGTTTGTTATTGCCTTTTCATTTCTATTCAATAACAACACTCAAGTAGTCCTGTGCAGGCTCTTAGAAAATATGAAATGAGATGGACAGAATACCCGATTTTGTTTTCAGCTTGATTTTATTTCTCATAGGAGTAGATTTCAGCATTCACAATTGCTACCGATCTCTGATTTAGGATTTGTGTTAAAATTCTAACGCGTTAACTTTTTTAAAAAGTGGCAGATGAAATCACACAATTTAAGGCTTAGTGGGATATTTGGGATTACCTAGTAAATCACCTTCATTTTCAAAAGAAACTGGAGCAGAGTGAGCCTAAAACATTTCCAAAGTTATCTAGACAGTGGCAGAAGGGACTCTAGAGCCCTGGCTGTGAATTTCCACCTAATTCCTTCCTCTGGTACTGGTATTCGGTAGCCATTTCATTTTAAACTGTTTCTTCATTAACAACAAGTTCTCTCACTGAAAAGTTCACTGTTAAATTTTGTTTTGTTAAATCCTTCCTACATACTTCGCGACACTCTAATTATACTTAGAATAGTGAAGCTTTGACCGAAAACTAAGGGAAATAAATTCTGTAACTTGACCATCTTTCCCTTCCCCTAGATTCTCTACCCACCCTCCCGAAACACCTCCTGCACCTAGTCTTCTTGGTCGTCCTGTGACCCAGCTTTTCTCACCAACTGCTGCAAACCTAGTATTAATGGTCTTTTGAATTCATTATCTGAATGATCTGAACTTATTATTAAAGGATTTATATCCTCACTTGTCCACATCTAAATGTAAAACTTCCATTTAAATTTAAGTCCAATAAAATAACTATTTTTTAAACCTCTTGGTAACTGGCTTCTAACCATCTTTTTAAAGGAATCAAATTAATTATTAAAACTACAGATTATTTGTCTTGAGATTAACTGCTTGGTTTTTAAAGCCAATTTGTATGGGTAGACAGCCTGCTGTTTCTTGCATATTAAAATGCAGAGTACACAAAATAGGTTTCAGCTTTGTTTAGCTTCTTTGCAGATCCCACATGGTATGACAGTAGCCTTGAACGCAATGTACTCATGAAAAATTCTTAGCATCCACACATGAAGTATATTCCTCTATGCGTATCACAGAGCAACACAAGATCTCACTAATTTAGTGGAGCTCTCTCTGTCAGAAGGGATCATTTTTCAAACAATTATAAATGTAATGAGGACAAATGAAATTTTTCTTTCTAATCAAGCAGCATTTTTACTTCCCCCACCCACCAAATATAAGTAAAGCCAGGCAGGCATACATATCAAGGCAATCCTGAGAATACTGGCTTGGGAGGAATTTCTCCAAATGGCCTGAAAATTTTACTCACAAAGGAGTGCTTGGCCCCTGGCCAGTCAGAGCAGTTCATGCTGCTGGCACAGTGGTTGGCTTCTAAGTAGGCATTTGTCTCAATTAGGGCCTCTAAAGGTCAATACCTTTGTCAGAACTGTTGGGATGGGAGATTCTTTCTTGGTGTAATAAGAATATACTTTTCTTTAGTATACAAATATACAAGGGAAACCCTGGTGGAGTAGTGGTTAAGTGCTATGGCTGCTAACCAAAGGATCGGCAGTTGTAATCTGCCAGGCGCTCCTTGGAAACTCTATGGGGCAGTTCTACTCTGTCCTATAGGGTTGCTATGAGTCGGAATAGACTCGACAGCACTGGGTGGGTTATTTTAGTATACAAGCATACAATTTGCATGTTTCTTCATGTACAAATTTGTAATTCTTGCAAAGAACTTTAAATGAAACAGCCTATTTTTGGATTGATCAGACATGGAACTGATAAAATATTATATTGATTAAGATATCTTTCAGTGCCAACAGTCATTGTTCTAGATCTCTCTCCCTGTTATGACTTGCTTAGAAGATCAAGTCTGTAATTGCTTTGACGTTTTTATTGTAAAATACAGAATGGATGGTCTTGTAAAAAGATAATCCTAAATCGATCATTGACTAACTCGGTTATTTCCTACAACCCCTCTGCCCTTATGTGGTAACAAAGAATAACCAGGCTGATGTTTGACTTTCTTGGTCATAGTACTCAAATTTCCTTTTTTCCAACACCTCCCAAACCCTACAGTCAAAACCCAGGATAAAAAGAGAAATTAAGGCAGGTCGAGGGCTAGGTGAGATTATGGCTCTCGCCACAGGCATTTTAGAGATTTAGAAAGAATAGTCACGCTTTCCAAGCTACCTCACAATTATCACTGGGTGACAATGGGAAACCTGTATTTCTATTTTAGTATTTATAACATCAGCGAGTCATCTTTTCTTGAGTTTATTTTTTTCTGTGCTGTATCCATTTTCCCCTTCTCCTAATATACCAATAACCTGAGTTTCACTTTTCTACTTTATTTATATGACTTGGCTGGTGTCACATGGCCCACAGTTGACTGATTAGAACATTACACTTCAACTAGCCAGTGACTACGAGATTTACATTCCACAGTTTTTGTCAGAATTATTGGAATTATTAGAAAGGGGGAGAGTCTTCTTTCATCCATTGAATTTGATGCTGGGCAGATATCAGCCTGGAGCACCTGGAGTCTCCTGAGGCAGACACTGATGATGCTGGCCTGTCCGTATCTCCTAACCACCCACCATTTCCATGCTGGTTGACTCAAGGGCTTCCAACTGCAAGTTCCTGTGTCTCTTTTCCAGATGGGCTTCCTCTGGCCTTGGCAGACCGTTCAGCTGGCAGACAGGCTGGAAGCGCCAAAGAATTAGTGGTTCCAGAAGCAGCTTCCTACCAGTGACTGATGGGAGTTCATGACTCTAAACTCCAGTTTCTTATCCCCTTGGCTTAGAGATGTGTGAACTATGGATTTGAATTTTCTATGTCAAGCTATATTTGTTATTTCCCTTTATATATATATATATATATATATGTTGTTAGGTGCCATTGAGTCAATTTTCAACTCATAGTGACCCCATATGACAGAGTAGAACTGCCCCATACAGTTTTCTAGAGTGTAATCTATGGAGAGCCCTGGTGGCATAGTGGTTAAAGTGCTCAACTACTAACCAACCAAAAGGTCAGCAGTTCAAACCCATCAGCACTCCATGGGAGAATGATGTGGCCGTCTGCTTCCATAAATATTTACAGTTTTGGAAACCATATGGTGCAGTTCTACTCTGTCCTATAGGGTTGCTATAAGTCAGCATTGACGAGACGGCAATGGGTATCTTTACAGGAACAGATCACCAGCAGTTTCTCCCACGGAGCGGCTGGGTGGGTTTGAACCACCAACATTTTGGTCAGCAGTTGAGTGCTTATTCATTGCATCACCAGGGCCCCTTGGAGTTTTATATATATACACACATATATTCATAAACATGCATATGAAATTCATAATATTTTATACTGTCCTTAACATCTCTGATATTTTGGGGGGAATGGGAGCTTCTCTAGAGTCTCTGCTGCATCGATCACAGACCATTCTTCCAATTAAACCCATTGCCATTGAGCTGATTTCGACTCATAGGGACCCTGTAGGACAGAGTAAAACTGCCCCTAGGGTTTCCAAGGAGTGGCTGGTGGAGCTAAACTGCTAACCTTGTTGTTAGGAGCTGTAGCTCTTAACCAGTGCACCACCAGGGCTCCATTTAGTTCAGTGAAGTCTCCCTATATTTGTAAAATTCCAGAGCTAATATTCAGCCATTATTTACCATACATTAAAGTGAGTGCTCATCCTATGGATAGCCATCTGATTGGTCAATGCCCTGACCATAATCCCTTAAAGCTGAAGCCTGCATCACAGTTTTATGCTCACATCCACTATAAAATCCATGTCCTCATCTCCCATAGCTCAGAATCTAGCCCCAAATGATCACAGGACATTCCTGCCTTCCCCAGCCAAGGCCCAAGATAATTGAATTGAGAGGAGAACACTCATTTCCTGGGTTTGAAGGGGAACATGAGGAATGGAGCCCACTTCCTTAACTCTGCAACAGACTTGAGGCAGAATAAGTTTCTAGACATAATATGTTTGGGTTCTCTTATCTTCTCCCCAGTCCAAGCAGAGAGCCACCCTTGGTCTCTCTTTGCCTTAGGATGTTTATAGGACCAAAAGCAAAATCTTCTTGAAGTCTCTGCCTCCTCTTGTTTTGTGTAAATTCCTGGGTTTTTGAATTTATGTACTCATAGGAGTGTTCGGGGATGAGGAGATAAGATCTCAGAAAGGAATGGGTTCCTGGTGGTGCCTCTATTGGTAGACAAGTAGAAAGCAGCTTAAGTTTAAGGGTCCACTGTGGAATAGGACAGGTAGGTGTCAACAGACCCTTCCCGTCTCCTATCACATATGTCTGTCAGTTTCCAGAGCACCCAGTAGTTTCCCTTGGTAGGAGGAATAAAAGTTTGGGTGCATTCATTTGATTTTGGGAAATGTATTTTTAATTGAAAATATATGCTCTTTAGTTAGGATACAAATAAAAACCCATTGCCTTTGAGTCGGTTCTGACTGATAGCAAACTTAAAGGGCAAAGTAGAACTGTCCCACAGGGTTTCCAAGGCTGTAATCTTTAAGAAAGCAGACTACCACATCTTTCTTTTCTGAGCCACTGGTGGGTTCAAACAACTGATTTTCGGTCAGCAGCCAAGCGTTTAACCACTGTGTCATCAGGGCTCCTAGGATATAAATAAATTGGAAAAATAAGAAAATAGGTATTTCTTAACCACCAGAATTATGGGATCTAAAAACCACAGTCTCAATGAACTCTCAGTGGCCATATAGAACAGGTTCATGAAAAGCAATACTGTATTTTTATGCCAATAACATGCACCTTACGTTATTTTACATGTTGCCATAAAAAGGAAAAAAAAAAAATAGCACAGCCCACTTACGAATATACTTCACGGGAGGAGGGCGAGTTTGGCAAACAAACATAGAAGGCAGTGTTATTTGCGTAAAAATACAGTAGCTGTTCTGTAGTGAGAACGTTATCCCTGGATCAAGGGTTTATAGCAACCACAAGAGTGTCATTTTATAAAGAATCCTAATGCAACTCTAGTGGGAAGTGTTACCTTGTATTCACTGTGTGAAGGGGCTGGGGAAATCATTTCCGTGCTTAGTGAGCTGCTGAGGCCAAGGGCAGCTGGCGCAAGGTGATATAATACTTCCACGGCTTTTGATGTGAGGGGAAACAGCACAGCTTTCAACACCGCCCGTGGTTTTGAGGGCTTTTTGTAATGCTTGCAGATGCTTCAACCTGGATTCTAATCTATTTGAGAATTTTTGCACCATATGAATAATGCCCCAAAGGCTTTAAACAGGAAAAATATGCACAGTCTGACGTAAAGATTTATAGGTTCCAGTGCAAAACATTCCATTGGGGAGATTTTAAAAATTAATTTGTATTCTAGGCTGCACAACATGGAGTATTTGAGGCATTTAAGAATTTTAAATTATGAGAGAGTGTGCTGAATGGGGAAGCTATTCATTTGAAATAGGGTATGAGAGTTTAGAACAGGTGGGGAAACTCAGCTTTTTTTTTTTTTTTTGACTGAAGATAATGTTCCAAACTGAGTTTTGCTTTGCCACATAGGAGTAGTAAGAAACCAAAGCACCAGGCTTCATCTCTGCTAAAAAGCTCCGAATATGTAATATCACAGTCACTTCCACACATTCAATACAAGCCACCATGTGTGTTTGTAAACAACTAAAAGGCCCAGCTAATCTTGAGCAATACACAAATGAGCCATCCTGGAGAATGCCAGTCGCCTGCTAATAACTTTCTAAAATTGCTCTCCAGCACTAATTGAAGCCATAAATCCTCATCACATTCAAAATCTAACCACTGTATACCATTAGCTCACTTCGGTTCTCAATCTTCTGCTTCTGGGACATTTTCTTGCTGTATCCTTCTTCCCCTAACAGGAGCCACATTTATTATCGCAGTTCAAATACCTTGTGAGATGCCTCCTGAAGAGCTATATACCATCTCTCTAAGCAGGTCAACACCACAGCTGCTTAATAGGAATATCTGCCCCATTCCCACTGCAACAAGGTAAAACTATGTTGGTGAAATATATTTTCTCTCATTTCATCCTAGATGCCTGTAATAATGCAGATCCAAGGAATATTTAAATTCTGTTTTGTTAAGACAGGCTACTTCCGTTATAGAGCGGAGCAGGTAGGAGGTTATGGTTGCCTCTAGACAATTTGCCAGACAAGAAAAATGGCTTCGCGGACCATCTGACAGCTTTATTCTTGTGACTCTGGCAGAAAAATAGGCAAAAAAGATTGCAGAGGCGGCTGAGTGGAATACAACACAAAAGTTCAGAAAAATATTAACTGGTTGTAAAATGAGTGGGAGGATATAGTAAAGGAACTGGCATTTCAGTTATATAAAATCACTTATTACAACATTTTTATAGCCAAATTATGCTCCCTTTCTGTGCTGTATCTTTGGGTCTATTGCCCAGAATAGACGGTAAAGAATCTTTCCACAAGGCACAGAATGTTTATATGGAAGAAGAGAGAAGCAATAGCTATGAACCATTTTATGGCTGAATCATGTTCTTGGTCCCAGTGAAGACCCCGCTGACAGTTTTTCGTCTGATTTATATTAGGCCCTGTGCTTTTACAGGTCTTCACTTGCCCCATTTATTTGCCTGCACCTTCTAATAGACACTTGTAATTAATGTGGAATGACTGATACTTGTATCCAGACAAGTCCACTTGGGCCTTCAAAGAGCAGAGGCAACAGTGAAAGCTGCGAGTTCTCTGTTCCTTGAAGAAGAAAAGACTGACTCAATAAAGTGTTTTCTTAGATGATGACCCATTGGTAGATTCATCCTCAGCTTATCCCTTTTAGTCAAGTTGCTTATTAAACAGAAATCATCCTTTAAACCCTTTTCTAAAGAATAACGAGGACTCGGATAGTCCCTTAAGAAATCTCAACTTCAGCATAAAAAGTGGAGAACATAGACCATGTATCCCCATGCATCAATGTGTTCTATAGTTTCAAAAGGTATTAATAGGTATTTAGTCAAAGAAAAAGTCTGTAATGAAATCAACTTGGGAAAATGCTGGGTGAAACAGAGGTCAATAGGTTTTCCTACTGTAGGACTTCTCAGTGCCTCTAACACCCTAAAATGCATTTCAGATTTTCAAGAGGGGAATCTATGCATTTCCAATACTTATTTTACCACAGGACTCTTTATTTTGTGGAAACTTGCATGTGGTCAGTGTTCCTTAGACTATTCTGAGATACAATGCCCTTTTCCATCTAGGACTATGGCATACAGGGAGACATGACATCTCTAAATGTCAGGCAAGTCTAAATGCTTTCCTTTCCAATTTTGTTTTTACAGCTCCCCATAGTCTACCAAATAAAGTTCAAGTGGCTTTTTTTCTGCCTTCAAAATCCTAGATGCTCTAGATCCAGTCTGTTTTCCTCCCTTTATGACCCATTACTTAACTTGCCTCGTCCCTCACACTCAAGGCAAACTTACATCTTCCTACTCCATGAATATTCTTTTTATGAATCTTCTGTGTGTCTCTGTATCTTTATATCTCTCATTTCTATATCCAATGCTTTCCTTTCTGGCACAAACTTTCCCCTTACTTCTACCTATTCGGAACTGAACCATTTTTTTTTCCAGAATCATGCTGAATGCTGCCTCCCCATGAAACCTTCCACAGTCTTGCTGCTGGGAATCAGTCTGTCCTGCCAAAGTCTTCTAATGCATTTCGCGTCGCTCTGCTCTAATTTATATCAATCTTCCCCATGTTCTGGTTGTTTAATTCTTCTGAATGAGTTCTCCTGAAAGAATACAAGCTCCTTGAGGGCAGGAACTATACCTTGTTTATCATTGGCACAGAGCCTATCATGTAGACGAAACAGAATCTAAATCAAGCTGAATTGAAATCTGGCAGCTCTTCAGCCCCGTTTCTACCTAGTTCTTTCCCCCCGGTTTCCCTGCAGTGTTTTCAAAATGGCCAGGCCCTAGGATAGTGCCACATTCCACCTTAGCTCTGGCCTAAGACCACCCTAGCAAACCTGAGTGTACTGTACTGTGTTCCAGTGTCTATTGTCTATTTCATGACTCCAAGATTGACAGAGTGCTCCTGCCGAGGGAAAGGTCCCTGGACATGCCTAGTTTACCTGCAGAATGTTCTAGCCTTATATCTAGAAGGCTGAGCCTGTGAGGGTTGAGGGTTAGGCAGTTGAGCTTGCAAAAGGCCTAATGTACCCCTTTCCCGGACCTATCAACCACATGTGCACATCCCTGATATAGATTTAGAGGTTAATGGCTGCTCCTCCACCAGTCCTGGAGCGTGCTGCTCATCTCTCTGCTGAGTATCCTGACAATGCTGACTTTCTCTATACTCTGAGATAAGGTACCTGGTTTGATTTACTGAGTTGAGCCTTGTCTTTCAGTCATCCTGAGTCAACCTCTGTCCATACTGTGGTCATCTAAGTGGCCTGTATATGTGACAACATATACTTTCACTCCCTTCTCAGTCCAATAATTTAGGAATGATAGCAGCCTTTACCTCGGAACTCTTTGCGTGGTTTAATGAGATGTACCTCGCTAGCCTGAATGATAGGGACTTCAATATTCCTTGTTTCCTGACTTTTAGACACCATAAAAAGGGAAGTTAAGTCTGACCATCAGAGTTGAAATTTGGCACAAGAATGAAGAAGCCTCAACTGAAATATTATGGATTGGCTTGTGCCCCCCCGCCAAGATATGTTGAAGTCCTAATCCCTGTACCTATAAACATAACTTTATTTGCAAATAAGGTCTTTTGAAGGTGTTATCAGTTAACATGAGATCATACCAGAGTGTGGTAGGTTCTAATCCAATCTGACTGGTATCTTTATAAAAGAAGGGAAGAGACAAGAAGAGACAGAAAGATGGCCATGTGACTACAGAGTTCTGCTTCAGCTACAAGTCAAGGAGCACCTGGGACTACCAGAAGCAGGGAAAGATAGGAAAGGATCTTTCCTTAAAGCCTTCAGAGAGAACATGACCCTGCCGACACCCTGGATTCAGACTCCTAGCCTCCAGAACTGTGAAACAATACACTTCTAGTCTTATAAACCATTCACTTTATAGTACTTTTTAAGGCAGTCCTAAGAAAATAATACTTGAAGGAATTGTTTTAAAGCAGAACATTCAAGGCTCAGTCTATCATAAACCAAAAACAAACAAACAAAATAAACCCATTGCCATCAAGTCAATTCTCACTCATGGCGACCCTGTGTGTTACAGAGTAGAACTGCACTTCATAAGGATTTCAATGACTGTCATCTTATGAAAGTAGATTGCCAAGCCTTTCTTCCATGACACTGCTGGCTGGATTTGAACAGTCAACCTTTAGTTTTAGTAGCCAAGTGCAAACTGTTTATGTCACCCAGGGACCTCAGTCCATCATGGTGCACATTAAAACATCACAATAGCTGAGAAAATAGAAATCAAACACTAGAAAGAAGAGAAAGAACCAACATTTGTTGAGTTCCTGCTTTATGCCAGGCACTGTTTAAAAGCCCTTTCTCAATAGGTTATCTCTGTATATTCCATTCTAATTTTGAACAAATGCCTCTCCCTGCTATTGCTTGTCTAAGAACAAAATGGCTCCATAACCTTAAAACTCATTTCCTAGTTAAATGGAGGGCTGTATGAATCTACATAAAGCCATTCACATTGTGCCCAAGGACTTTCTCCTATCTCCTCCACCCACATCACTTGGAAACCCGTTGTTGTATTCTGATGTCTCCAAGGGCTTGTCCCCTTCCCAGAGCCCTCATGATAACACTTGGCTCAGATTGTTTTGTTCTCTGAGGCTTCCATCACTGAATGCTGTCTTAGTTCAATCCTCTGTAATTGAAGAGACAATTTCACCCTCACAGTCAGTTTCTATGCCCACCTTCAGTACTGGGAAGCCCAACCTTGGTTGGAGGCCTGAACCTTCCCATTTTTATCAGGACACACCTACAGTTATTTTGCATCTTTCCAGGAAGCAATGTAGTGCAGATTTAAGAGTAAACATGGGCTGTAGAATCAAGCTGTGTTTAATTTGGGTACCTGTATTGGTTTCAAGACTAAATAGCGATGAGTGTGGAAAAAGTAGCCCTGCTGAGTCTCAGTTTATTCACCTATACAATATGATGATAGTACTGCCTATTGCATAGGGGTTTTGTGAGAGTTACACGAGTTGACACGTGTAAAGCACCTGGCACAATGCCTGACATGTTGTAAGTTCCCAAACAATGGTAGCTGTTACTTTTATTTTAGAACACGGTAGAAGGGGCAATTTAAAGCCCAGGGATACCCTGAGCAACATGCTTAATATCCCCATGCATCCGCACCTGTAAAATGGCTGTATTAATTATCTGTTGCTCCACAACAAATTACAGTGACTTAAAACAACACACATTTCTTACCCTATAATTTCTGTTGATCTGGAGTCTGGGCATGACTTAGCTGAGTCCTCTGCAAGATTGTAATCAAGGTGTCAGCCATGGCTGAATTTTCATCTGGAAGGTCCGTGGCAAGCTCACTCAGACTGTTGGCAGAATCCATTTCGTTGTGGCTGCGAAACTCATGGCAGCTTGCTTCTTCAAAGCCAGCAATGAAAGAAGAGAGAGACTCCAGCAAGTTGGGCACTACACTCTGATCTCATACATCGCATCACATTTGCCATATTAAATTGATTAGAACCAAATCACAGGTCCTACCCACACTCGAGCGGAGGCAATTACACAAAAGCATGAGTACTGGGAGGAAAGGATCACGGGGGCCTTCTTAGTGTCTATCCACCACAGAGCAAACCATCAACCAGTTGCTATCAAGTAAATTCTGACTCATGGCAAAGCCATGGTGTCAGAGGAGAACTGTGCTCCACAGGGTTTTCAATGGCTGATTTTTCACAAATAGATTGCCAGGCCTTTCTTCTGTGATGCCTCTGAGTGTGTTCAAACCACCAACCTTTTGGTTAGCAGCTGAGTGCTTAACCATTTGGACCACTCAGGGACTCCTTTATCCACCACGAGGGGGATGATAATAAAAGAACCTAGCTCATGGGTTGTTGTGGGAATTAAACAAATTAACAAATATAAAGCATTTAGAATATGGCACATCATAGGTGCTCGGTAAGGGTTTTCCATTTATAGTCAGGCCAGTGAGTGAGGAGGAGGCTGATTTGGAATGCATGAATGAGGCAGCTTTCTTTTGTTTTGGAAAGTTTGATTATGATAAGTCTTGGTGAATTTCTTTTGGGGTCTATCCTGTGTGAAGTTCAAGCTTCTTAGATGGAAACCTTCTTGTCTTTCATGATTATTTGGGAAGTTTTCTGCCAATACATCTTCAAAGATTCTCTCTGTCTTTTTTCTTCTCCCCTTCTGGAATCCTATTGTGTGTAAATTATTCCTCTTCATGGTGTCTCACATAACTCTTAGGCTTTCTTCCTTCTTTTTTCTGATTGTTCCTGAAACAAATTAGTATCAAGAGATTTGTTCTCTATTTCCCTGATTCTTTCGTCCATTGATTCAATTCTGCTTCTAAGTCCTATTGAGTTATCCATTTCTGATATTTTATTGTTAATCTTCTAGATTTCTAGTTGTTTTTGTATGGTTTCTAATTGTCTACTTAGTTTGTCATTTTGTTTTTGTACTGTTTCCCAGAATTTCTTCTAGGGTTTTGTCTGTGTTTTCCTTGATCTTTTTAAGGAGCCTACATTTAAGGCTTGTGAATTCTATATCAGATTACCAGTTCTTCCTCAGGAAGGTTTTCTGTCCCTTTATTTTGCTCACTTGTTTGAGCCATCTTGTTCATTTTTTCATATGATTTATTACTGTTTGTTGTCTTTTAGGCATTAAGGTGTTAATTTATTTATTTATATATTTCTTTATTGATTGTAGTTTTTCTGTTTTGTCCTGATTTTTTTGTTTTGTTTTGTTTTGATATATCAGGAGCTTTCTTGCTTCTCTTATGCTTAGAATGCCTTTCTTCCTTTATATTATTTCAATCGTTGTTCTTTTGTGGTACTGGCCTATGTGTGACTTTGGTGGTATCTACTGACTGGGTGTAATCTCACACTAGTAGGTATGGCGAGTCACACACATGTTTGAGTCCTCTTCTTATGTCTTCTCTTACAGGATTGAGTGGAGATGGGGGAGCAGGTTCTTTCCCTGATATTGGGTGACAAGTGTTAGGTGGTCAGGATCTCTCCACAGCCCTTGTGGGGCCCTGGGGTCCTTCTGTGTTGGTGCTAGCATTTAGTGTGTCCTTTGAAGGTCAGGGCAGGATGTCTCCATAGCCGCTGTGGGGGAGTGCTACCCAAATGGATACGATATGCCCTCTGCACGTGCAAGAATTGGTACCTCAGTAGGTGGTAGGAGATTAAGGGGTTTCAGTGCATGTGCAGTGGCCTAGTAGAACTGTCTGAGTGTGGGATGTGTGATATTGTAGCTGGGCAGATGTTGGATGAAGACAATAGGATCTCCTGCTCAGGGGCAGATTTATCAGTAAGCAAGGTATGCACAAGCTTACATTAAGCAAGTTATACGCATGCTTGTTTGTGTTTACTTACTAATCTGTGAGCAATTTCACATGGGTTTCACCACATCTATGCTCAGTCATTTGGCAAAGGTGCAGGTGGCACCTTCCTTCAACTCCAGGTTTGTTTACACAGTATCTCTGTCTCCTATTGGGAATTCTTTGAATTTGCCTTATTGTGCTCCTCACCCAGGAATGCTGTTTGCTTTGTCTCAAGATGGCCAAGCTGTGCCAGACCAGCTGGCAGGGTGCCTAAGATCTGTAAATCTCCTCTTTAGCTGTTTTCATTCAGTTTCTCCTTCCATTCAGTGTTCAGTCTAATTCTTCATCCTTCCATTTACTGCACAGATTTCCAAGATTGTCATATGTATCTGTTTCATTTGGTTTCTTAGGTCTTTGCTGAAGGGGGGTAGCATGGTGTGTCTGACTAAACTGCCATCTTGGGCTGTCTCCAAAAATCAAACTTTTTTCTCTTTTTTTAAAATTGTTCTTTAGTTGAAGGTTTATAGAGCAAATTAGCTTCTCATTACAAAATTAAAACACATATTGTTTTGTGACATTGGTTGCCAATGCACAATATATCAATACTCTCCCCTTCTCAACCTTGGGTTCGCCATTATCAGCTTTCCTGTCCCCTCCTGCCTTCCTGTCCTTGCTTTTGAGCAGATGTGCCCATTTAGTCTCATTTTGTTTTACGGGCCTGTCTAATCTTTGGTTGAAGGGTGAACCTCAGGAGTGACTTCAATACTGAGTTAAAAGGATGTCCAGGGGCCATACTCTAGGGGTTTAAATCAAACTTTTTTAAAGAAACTTAAGACAATGGCGTTCCAGTTATCTTCATGCCACATGTGCTTTCATGGTGCTTTGCTCCGCTCTGGATTTGTCTTGACCACATAAGTGTTTAAGCTGTTATTACAGTGCCGTACTAGATGGCCACAAGTGGACCTCCAGCAAGAGGTAACCACACAGCATTTCAATTACATATTCTTTTCACCTTGCATTAACATATGGTCCACAAATCCCCATGAAGCATGCCAGGAAACTAGCTTGAAAGCAGTAGCAAGGCTGCTTTCAGGATTCATAACAGGGTAGATCCCTCCCAAGCAAGCTGTATGCAGGGCTGATTTCCCCAGTAGTTTTAGATCAGTGCTGCAAACTCTGCTGTGGGTGGTGTTGAATGTCAACTGTAGGTGGGTATTACTTGCCTTAGTCATGTGTAACTAATTTAAAGCACACTGTGTTTTCATGCAAGTGCCTGTAATTGCCATTTTTGCTAATTGTGAGAGTGACTTGTTTGCCATCTTCCCTCATAACCATAAGAAAGGGAGTCAGGAAGCAAAGAGTGGGCCTGAATGAATTGGCTTCCCCCTATGTGAAATGAAGTACCCAGATATTGGCTTGGCACAACAGCTGGCTTGTAGGCAAAAACAGTCAGAGAGCTAGCATTAAGCTCAGAAGTATTCTGACCAACCACAGGCTCCCTGGGAAAGAGACAAAGGGCACCAGGCATGTATTTCCTCACTCAGCTCGGCACCTGTTCTGTGCCAGGCTTTGCGCTGGGTGCTCAGGGGACAGTGGGAAGGAAAATCAAACAAAGCTAACGCTTGTGGACATTTTAAAGCATGGTCCTAAAATTCTATACAGTCCTTCCATTGAGAGCAGAGTTTTTTGTCTCCTCTCCTTGAATCTGTGCTCTGTGACTTCTTGGCCAATAAAAGATGGCAAGAATGATGCTGTGACAGTTTCTAGTCTCCGTTTTGTAACTTGCCACCTCTACTTCCTGTCTCTTTGGATGCATGCTATTGAAACGCAGTCACTGTGGCACCACGGAGAGGCACATGTGGAGATGAAATGACAGCTGTGCCATCTGCTAGCCATATGAGTAAGCCATCTTGAAAGTGTATCCTCTGGCCCCAGACAAGAGATGCCATGTGAAACAGACATACACTGTCCCCACAGGCCCCTGCCCAAATTACAGATGTTTGAGCAAAATAGTGGTGGTTGCTGTTTTAAGCCACGAAATTTTGGGGTGGCAATGTTTTTTGTTGTTGTTTGTTTCATAGCAATAAATAATTGGGACAATACCCATACCATCTGGAAAAGGAGACAGATACTAATCAAAGACTAAAACTAGCAGTTATATATCTACAAGCTAAGATAAATGCTCTGCAGGAAAGGATCATGGTTACATAGGCCATATAACAAAGGAACCTTGCTTAGGCTATGCAGTCAGGGAGGGATCCTCTGAGGAACTGATGTTTGAGCTGAGCTTGAAAGGGTGAAAAAGAGTTAACTAGATGAAGGAGGGGAAGGAAAGAGTTTATGCAAAGCCCTCATGGTGAGCAGGAGCATGAGATATTTAAAGAAGTGAAAGAAGGTCACTGTGGCTGGAGTGGGGAGGGAAGGAGTGATGCAAGATGCTATAGTGGAAGTAGGCAGTGTCCATGCGTTATAGTGGGCTCATTCCTATACTAGGCAATGCCCTGAGTTCTCATGGTAGAATAATAAGAGACTAGGATGAATAGGAGATAAAGGGATGGAACTTGGCAGGGAATTTGTCATAACCTGCCTATCCTACCTACAACTGGAGCCCATAGTGAGTGACCACCCTGCTGGGATGGGGGGGAGGTGGTGCTTAGGATGATTAAGTGAGGAATTCATTGTTTCCCAGCAGAAGAAAGGCTGAAAAACATTGTCTAAACATCTCTTACTACTTTTTAAAACTGCATTTCTCAGCTGACCTAATTCAGCATCACACCGCAACGTCTCCAAGAGTTTTTATTAGATTCATAGGGGCTAGTTTTCCACCGGCTGCTCTCTATTTTTACATCTTTACAGTGAAGAAATTATGCCTTATGTCTAAGCATACTTGCTGGTATTTGAGCCTGTTTTCTCTCCTCTTGCCTCAGTGTAGATGGGGAAACGACAGGGCAGGGGCCTCTTTAAATACATTTTTTACATGTGCATGAAGACTGTAGCTTTATCCCTCTTCTTCTCCCCAACTTTTTTCATTGTCCATTATTTTTCTGTCAGTGTCTTCTGCCCCTAACCCTCAAATTCACCCCTTTCTTTCTTTCCATACCCACAGCATGTCCACATTACCTCAAACCTCAGTGCCAGCTTCATTCAAGCAACCAATATTTTTGGAACTCATTGTGTATCACTCACTAGCTGGGGGGATTTAGGAATGAAAACAACTAGCATAATCTGGCCAGGGCAGTAGTTCTCAACCCTGAGTATGTATTGGAATCTCCAGGGGGGAGCTTAAAAAGATGCCAACACTGTGGCCCTATCCCCAGAGACTGTGATTTTATTGACTTCTCACTGTTGAAGTGGGAGGTTATAAACAAGCAAGGAGAGGAATCTAGAATGATCCATGTAGTAATCTATTAGACTTGGAGACATCAGTATGAACTCATATTGAGCTTAATGTAGATACAGATGGATACATGTAGAATTATTTATAGATATGTATATAAGAATGAGTTGCTCTGTCAGCTGAGAATATCTAGAAGCAATGACACCACAGCAACAATGAACATATCCAATAATCAGACCTTTGATTCTAATACAATTCAACAAAAAAGATACCAGTTCTCCTTGGAGAAATGGCTGATTTTAGGACCAGGCCAGTGAATACATGAGATGAGCCTGGAGCATCTTGCAGGGCTAGAAAGTAAGGAAGTGCTCAGAAGAACAAATGAAATGGAGGTATGCCAAAGGAACACGGAGCCAATGGAAACAGCCCCCAATGGCCAAAACTAGAAAAATTTGAGCAACGAAATAAGTAAAGTAGTATTGGATTATAAACTAAAATATAGAATAAATATCCATGAGTCTATACTGATATAAATAAGTTATTGATTAGGTAAATGGAGAGATTAGACAAATCTCCCATGCAGAAAAATTCCAAATAATCTATGTAGATACTCTGCTCTCAAGAAGCTGAAGTATAATTCCCTTCTCCTTAAGGGTGGGCTGCAAATGGTGACTTCATTCCAGAGTGCAGTATGGACAAGAGAAAAAGAATAACTTTATGGTGGAGAAACTTGACAAATACTACCAGCCAGGTGAACAGTGTTAACATGAATGTGGATAAGTACCCTTGGTATGATGTGATGAAAATGGCACTTTACCTCTGAAGTCTTTCTCTCAAAAACGATGACATCAGGCTAATTCTGAGAAAAACATCAGACAAATCCCAATTGAGGGACATTGTACAAAATCCCTCACCAATACTTCTCAAAACTGCCAAGGTCATCAAAAACAAGAAAAGTCTAAGAAACTGTAACAGCCTAGGATAGCCTAAGGAGATGTAACAACTAAATGTAATGTTGTGGTATCCTGGAAAAGAAAAAGGACATTAGGTAAAAACTTGGGAGGTCTAAATAAAGTATAGAATTTCACTAATAATGTTGTTATTATGAGGTGGCATCAAGTCGGTTCCTACTCACAGCAACCCTGTATACAACAGAATGGAACACTGCTCGGTCCTGTGTCATCCTCACAATCATTATGCTTGAGCCCATTGTTGCAGCCACCGTGTCACTCCACCTCTTTGGGGGTCTTCCTCTTTTTTGCTGACCCTATACTCTGCCAGTCATGATTTCCTTCTCCAGGGACTAGTCGCTCTTGATAACATGTCCAAAGTACATGAGACGAAGTCTCACCATCCTTGCTTCTAAGGAGCATTCTGGATGTACTTCCTCCAAAACAGGTTTGTTTGTTCTTCTGGTATCCACAGTATATTCAATATTCTTCATCAACACCATAATTCAAAGACGTCAATTCTTCTTCGGTCTTCCTTATGTGTTATGTAGCTTTCGCCTGCATATGAGAAGGTTGAAAACACCATGGTCTGGGTTAGGCACACCTTAGTCCTCGAAGTGACATCTTTGCTTTCTAACACCTCTTTAAAGAGGTATTTTGCAGCAGATTTCCCCAGTGCAATGCGTCGTTTGATTTCTTCACTGGTGCTTCCATGGGTGTTGATTGTGGATCCAAGTAAAATGCAATCTTTAATAACTTCAATCTTTTCTCCGTTTATCATGATGTTGCTTATTGGTCCAGTTGTGAGGATTTTTGTTTCCTTTATGTTGAGATGTAATCCATACTGAAGGCTGTGGTCTTTGATCTTCATCAGTAAATGCGTCAAGTCCTCTTCACTTCCAAGAAGCAAGGTTGTGTCATCTGCATAACACAGGTTGTTAATGAGTCTTCCTCCAATCCTGATGCCCCATTCTTCATATAGTCCAGCTTCTTGGATTATTTGTTCAGTATACAGATTGAGTAATATGGTGAAAGGATACAACTCTGACTCACACCTTTCCTGACTTTAAACCATGCAGTGTTCCCCTTATTCTGTTTGAACCAGTGCCTCTTGATCTATGTACAGGCTCCTCATGAGCACAAGTATTCTGAAATTCCCATTCTTAGCAGTGTTATCCATAGCTTGTTATGATCCACGCAGTGAAATGCCTTTGTATAGTCAATAAAACACAGGTAAATATCTTTCTGGTATTCTCTGTTTTCAGCCAAGGTCCAACTGACATCAGCAATTATATCCCTCGTTCCGTCTTCTGAATCCTCCTTGAACTTCTGGCACTTAGCCCTTGATGTACTGTTGCAGCCGCTTTTGAATGATCTTCAGCAAAATTTTACCTGCAGGTGAAACTGATGATATTGTTTGCTAATTTCTGCGTTTTGTTGGATCACCTTTCTTTAGAATGGGCATGAATATAGATCTCTTCCAGTCGGTTGGCAAGGTAGCTGTCTTCCAAATTTATTTATTTATTGATATTTTTATTGTACTTTAACTGAAAGTTTACAAATCAGGTCAGTCTCTCATAAAAAAAATTTTTTTTTTTCAGTCTCTCATACAAAACCTTATATACACCTTGCTATATACTCCTAGTTGCTCTCCCCCTAATGAGACAACACATTCCTTCTCTCTACCCTGTGTTTCCGTGTCCATTCAGCCAGCTCCTGTTCCCCTCAGCCTTCACATCTCCCCTCCAGACAGGAGCTGCCCACATAGTCTCATGTGTCTACTTGAGCCAAGAAGCCCACTCCTCGCCACTATCATTTTCTGTCTTATAGTCCAGTCCAATCCCTGTCTAAAGAGTTGGCTTCAGGAATGGTTCTTGTCTTAGGCTAACAGAAGGTCTGGTGACCGTGACTTCCGGGGTCCCTCTAGTCTCAGTCAGACCATTAAGTCTGGTCTTTTTATAAGAATTTGAGGTCTGCATCCCACTGCTCTCCTGCTCCTTCAGGGATTCTCTGTTGTGCTTGTCACGGCAGCTATCGGTTGTAGCCAGGCACCATCTAGTTCTTCTGATCTCAGGCTGATGTAGTCTTTGATTTATGTGGCCCATTCTGGCTTTGATTTATGTGGCCCATTCTGGCTCTTGGGCTCATACTTACCTTGTGTCTTTGGTGTTCTTCATTCTCCTTTGCTCCATGTGGATTGAGACCAATTGTTGCATCTTAGATGGCCACTTGCTAGCATTTAAGACCCCAGACGCCACTCTCCAAAATGGGATGTAGAATGTTTTCTTAATAGTTTTTATTATGCCTATTGACCTAGTTGTCCCCTGAAACCATGGTCCCCAAACCCCCACCCCTGCTATGCTGGCCTTCAAAGTGTTCAGTTTATTCAGGAAACTTCTTTGCTTTTGGTATAGTGCAGTTATGCTGACCTCTCCCGTACTGTATGTTGTCCTTCCCTTCACCTGAATTAGTTCTTGTCTACTATCTAATTAGTGAATCTCTCTCTCCTCTCTCCCTCCCTTTCCCCTCTCATAACCATCAAAGAATATTTTCTTCTCTGTTTAAACTATTTCTTGAGTTCTTATAATAGTGGTTTCATACAATATTTGTCCTTTTGCAATTGACTAATTTCACTCAGCATAATGCCTTCCAGTTTCCTCCAAGTTATGAAATGTTTCACAGATTCATTGTTGTTCTTAATCGTTGTGTAGTATTCCATTGTGTGAATATACTATAATATATACTATAATTTATTTGTCTATTCATCTGTTGATGTTGATGGGCACCTTGGTTGCTTCCAACTTTTTGCTATTGTAAACAGTGCTGCAGTGAACATGGGTGTGCATATATCTCTTTGTGTGAAGGCTCTTATTTCTTTAGGGTATATTCCAAGGAGTGGAATTTCTGGATCATATGGTAGTTCTGTTTCTAGCGTTTTAAGGAAGCACCAAATCGATTTCCAAAGTGGCTGTACCATTTTACATTCCCACCAGCAGTGTATAAGTGTTTCAGTCTCTCCACAGCCTCTCCAACGTTTATTATTTTGTGTTTTTTGGATTAATGCCAGACTTGTTGGAGTGAGATGGAATCTCATTGTTGTTTTGATTTGCATTTCTCTAATGTCTAATGATCGTGTGTATTTCTTCATGTATCTGTTAGCAGCCTGAATGTCTTCTTTGGTAAAATGCCTGTTCATATCCTTTGCCCATTTTTTAATTGGCTTATTTGTCTTTTTGTTGTTGAGTTTTTGCAGTAACATGTAGATTTTAGAGATCAGACGCTGATCGCAAATGTCATAGCTAAAAACTTTTTCCGAATCCGTAGGTAATCGTTTTAGAGTTTTGGTGAAGTCTTTGGATGAGCATAGGTGTTTGACTTTTAGGAGCTCCAAGTTATCTAATTTCTTTTTTGCTGTTTTTGCAGTTCTAGTAATGTTTTGTATACTCTTTATGTATTTATTTTATTTTATTTTATTTTATTTTATTTTATTTTATTTTATTTTATTTTATTTTATTTTATTTTATTTTATTTTATTTTATTTTATTTTATTTTATTTTATTTTATTTTATTTTATTTTATTTTATTTTATTTTATTTTATTTTATTTTATTTTATTTTATTTTATTTTATTTTATTTTATTTTATTTTATTTTATTTTATTTTATTTTATTTTATTTTATTTTATTTTATGTATTAGGGCTTCTAGCATTGTTCTTATTTTTTCTTCCATGAACTTTATACTTTTATATTTAATATTTAGGTCTTTGATCCATTTTGAGTTGGTTTTTGTGCATGGTGTGAGGTATGTGTCTTGTTTCATTTTTTTGCAAATGGATATCCAGTTATGCCAGCACCATTTGTTAAAGAAACTGTCTTTTCCCCATTTAACAGATTTTGGGCCTTTGTCAAATATCAGTTGCTCATATGTGGATGGATTTATGTCTGGATTCTCAATTCTGTTCCATTGGACTGTGTGTCTGTTGTTGTACCAGTACCAGGCTGTTTTGACTACTGTGGCTGTGTAATATGTTCTAAAATCAGGTAGTGTGAGGCCTCCCACTTTGTTCTTCCTTTTCAGTAATGCTTTCCTTATCCAGGACCTTTTTCCCTTCCATATGAAGCTGGTGATTTGTTTATCCATCTCATCATAAAATGTCACCGGTATTTGGCTCAGGATTGCATTGTATCTATAGATCGCTTTGGGCAAAATAGACATTTTTACAATGCTAAGTCTTCCTATCCATGAGTAAGGTATGTTTTTTCCACTTATGAAGGTCTCTTTAGGTTTCTTGCAGTACTGTCTTGTAGTTTTCTTTGTATAGGTCTTTTACGTATCTGGTTAGATTTATTCCTAAGTACTTATCTTTTTAGGGGCTATGGTAAATGGTATTGATTTGGTGACTTCCTCTTTGTCGCTCCCTTTGTTGATGTAGAGGAATCCAACTGATTTACGTAAGTTTATCTTGTATCCTGAAACTCTGCTGATCTTTTCTATTAGTTTCAGTAGTTTTCTTAAGGTTTTTCTGTGTATAAGATCATGGCATCTGCAAACAGAGATACTTTTACTTCTTCTTCGCCAATTTGGATGCCCTTTATTTCTTTATCTAGCCTTATAGCTCTGGCTAGGGCCTCCAGTACAACGGTGAATAAGAGTGGTGATAAAGGGCATCCTTGTCTGGTTCCTGTTCTCAATAGGAATGGTTTCGGTCTCTCTCCATTTAGGATGATGCTGGGTGTTGGCTTTGTATAAATGCCCTTTATAATGTTTAGGAATTTTCCTTCTATTCCTATTTTGCAGAGAGGTTTTATCACGAATGGGTGTTGGACTTTGTTAAATGCCTTTTCTGCATCAATTGATAAGATCATGTGGTCCTTGTCTTTTGTTTTATTTATATGATGGATTATATTTATTGTTTTTCTAATGTTGAACCACCCCTGCATACCTAGTATGAGTCCCACTTGGTCGTGGTGAATTTTTTTTTTTGATATGTTGTTGAATTCTATTGGCTAGAATTTTGTTGAGGATTTTTGCGTCTAAGTTCATGAGGGATATTGGCCTGTAATTTTCTTTTTTTGTGGAGTCTTTATCTGGTTTTGGTATCAGGGTTATGCTGACTTCATAGAATGAGTTTGGGAGTATTCCACCCTTTTCTATGCTCTGAAATACCTTTAGTAGTAGTGATGTTAATTCTTCTCTGAGAGTTTGGTAGAATTCTCCAGTGAAGCCATCAGGGCCAGGGCTTTTCTTTTTTGGGAGTTTTTTAACTACTTTTTCAATCTCTTCCTTTGTTATAGGTTTATTTAGTTGTTCTGTCTGTTTGTGTTAGTTTACGTGGGTAGTGTGTTTCTAGAAATTTGTCCATTTCCTCTAGGTTTTCAAATTTGTTAGAGTACAACTTTTCATAGTACTGTGATGATTCTTTTAATTTCTGTTGGGTCTGTTGTGTTATTGCCCATTTCATTTCTTATTTGGGTTATTTGCTTCATCTCCTGTTTTTCTTTTGTCAGCCTGGCCAATAGTTTATCAATTTTATTAATCTTTTCAGAGAACCAGCTTTTGATCTTGTTAATTCTTTCAATTATTTTTTCTGTTTTCTATTTCATTTAATTCTGCTCTAATTTTTAGTATTTGTTTTCTTCTGGTGCCTGAATGTTTCTTTTGTTCTTCTCTTTCTATTTGTTCAAGTCATAGGGATAATTCTTTGATTTTGACCCTTTCTTCTTTTTGTATGTGTGCATTTATTGACATAAATTGACCTTTGAGCACTGCTTTTGCTGTGTCCCAAAGGTTCTGATAGGAAGAGTTTTCATTCTCACTGGATTCTATGAATTTCTTTATTCCATCATTGATGTCTTTTATAACCCAGTCTTTTCTGAGCAGGGTATTGTTCAGTTTCCAAGTGTTTGATTACTTTTCCTTGATACTTCTGTTACTGACGTCTTGTTTTATGACTTTAAGGTCAGAGAAGATGCTTTGTAATATTTTGATATTTTGGATTCTGCTAAGGTTTGCTTTATGGCCTAATATATGGTCTATTCTAGAGAATGTTCCGTGTGCATTGGAAAAGAAAGTATACTTGGATGCTGTTGGGTGGAGTGTTCTGTATATGTCTATGAGGTGAAGTTGGTTAATTGTGGCATTTAGCTCCTCCATGTCTTTATTGAGCTTCCTTCTGGATGTTCTGTCCTTCACCGAAAGTGGTGTGTTGAAAAGCCTCCTTCTATAATTGTGGAGCTATCTCAGTTTTCAATGCTGTTAGAGTTTGTTTTATGTATCGTGCAGCCTCGACACTGGGTAAATAAATATTTAATATGCTTAAATACTTCTGGAAACCCTGGTGGTGTAGTGGTTAAGTGCCATGGCTGCTAACCAAAGGATCGGCAGTTCAAATCTGCCAGGCACTCCTTGGAAACTCTACAGGGCAGTTCTACTCTGTTCTGTAGGGTTGCTATGAGTTGGAATCAACTCTACGGCACTGGGTTTGGTTTGGTTTTTAAATCCTTCTAGTATATTGTCCCTTTAATCATTATATAGTATCCTTCCTTGTCCTTTGTGGTGCATTTTTAAAGTGTATTTTGTCAGAAATTTGTATTGCTGCTCTTGCTGTTTTTTGATTGCTGTTTGCTTGATATATTTTTTTCCATCCTTTGAGTTTTAGTTTGTATCTAAGGTGTGTCTCTTGTAGGCAGCATATAGATGGATTGTGTTTTTTATCCTTTCTGCCACTCTCTGTCTATTGGTGCATTTAGTCCATTTACATTCAGCATAATTATGGATATGTATGAGTTTAGTGCTGTCATTTTTGTCTTTTTTGTGTGTTGTTGACAGTTTCTTTTTCCCACTTAATTTTTTTGTGCTGAATAGTTTATCTTTATATATTCCCTTTTCCTCTTATTTGTTATTTTTGATGTTGTTTCTTCTGAGTCTCTATTTTTTTCCTGTATTTTATTTTGATGAGTAGGATTATTGTCTCCTTTGTGGTTACCTTAATATTTGCCCTTATTTTTCTAAGTTTAAACCTAACGTGTACCTCCCTATATTGCCTTGATTTCCTCTCTATATGGAAGATCTATGTCTACTTTATTTAGTTCTTCTTTATTGATTTATTGTCATCTTTTAAATAATGACATCACTGATTCCCTGTTTTCAGTGTTTTTTTTATTTTGATTTATTTTTGTGATTTCCCTATCTGAGTTGATATCTGGTTGCTCTGTTCTGTGTTCTAGCGCTGGGTTGATATTTTATATTATTGATTTTCTATCCAAAGAATTGCCTTTAGTATTTCTTACAGTTTTGGTTTAGTTTTTACAGTTTCCCTAAGCTTCTGTTTATTTGTAAATGTCTCAATTTTGCCTTCATATTTGAGAGATAATTTTGCTGGATATATGATTCGTGGCTTGCAATTTTTCTCTTCAATGCTTTATATATGTCATCCCATTGCCTTCTTGCCTCCATGGTTTCTGCTGAATAATATATGTCATCCCATTGCCTTCTTGCCTGCATGGTTTCTGCTGAATAGTCCGAATTTATTCTTATTGATCCTCCTTTGTAGGTGACTTCTCACTTATCCCTGGCTATATTTGGTTTTGGCAAGTTTGATTATATGTCTTGGTGACTTTCTTTTAAGATCTACCTTGTGTGGAGTTCAATGAGCATCTTGGATAGATGTCCTATCATCTTTCACGGTACCAGGGAAGTTTTCTGCCAACAAATCTTCAACAATTCTCTCTGTATTTTCTGTTATCTCTCCCCATTCTGGTATTCCAATCACTCGCAAGTTATTCTTCTTGACAGAGTCCCACATGATTCTTAGGGTTTCTTCAGTTTTTTTTTAATTCTTTTACCTGATTTTTCTTCTAATATATTGTTGCCAAGTGTTTTATCTTCTTTCTCACTATTTCTGCATTCCAGTTCTTCAGTTCTGTTCCTCGGACTTTCTATTGATTTGTCTAATTCTGTAATTTTATTGTTAATCTTCTGAATTTCTGATTGCTGTCTCTTTATAGATCTTGCAGTTTATTAAATTTTTCATTATGTTATTGAATAACCTTTTTAATTTCTTCAACTGCTTTTTCTGTGTACTCTTGGCTTTTTGTGTTTGTTGCCTGATCATGTTCCTGATGTGCTGAAGAGTTCTGTATATTAATCTTTTGTGTTCTACATCTGGTAACTCCAGGACGCATCTTCATCTGGGAGAGTCCTTGATTCTCTGTTTTGGGAGTTAGTTGAAGCATTCATGGTCTGCTTCTTTATGTGATTTGATATTGACTGTTGTCTCCGAGCCATCTATACGTTATTGTATTAATTTATTTTATGTTTGCTTATGGTGTCCTTGTTTCTTGCTTTATTTTGTTTCAATATACCAAAATAGGCTACTAGAGTGAGCTAACTTGATTATTGGAGCGTTTGAAGCACTAACGTCCTGTTACCAGATGTCTAGAGCTGTTACCAGGTATATGAGCCTAGGAGTCCATTCACTATTCTTGTATGGATTCATCTCAGGTGTTCTGATATTCAGTCACCTAGAGTGTGGTGTAGGCTCTCACCTACTGTCTTAGAGAGGAAGTGGTGATGGGTGTATGCACTGGTTTCTGGTAGCGGCGGGGGGGTCACACTCCAAGGAAGGCAGGGGGCTGACAGCCTTTCCCCAAGTGTCAGTGAGGAAGGAGCGTCTCTGTTCTCTAGAGCACTCTGGTGGGTGGCTCTGGAGCTGTACTTTAGGCACCCACTGCTTATACCTGTAAGGACTGGCAGGCACCACTATCTATGAACCCCTTTTGTGGGTGGCTAGGTGGTGTAGATGGAACCTCCAATCCTCAAGCCCCTGCAGTGGGTAGGTGAAGGCCTTGTTTAATAGGCAGAGTGGTATTATACCTCCAAAATCTGCCCTTCTATTGCACAGCTGAAACAGTTATTCAGACATCAAACAGATTTGCCCTTGCAATATAATTGCTACCTGGATCCCTGCAATGGTGAAAGACAAAGTCTGTGGATCACTTATGCCTGGACTGGAGCTGCTTCTGGTCTGAGCTTCCAGATTAGGGGAATCTGCAGAGTATTTTTCCCCCGTTTGTTAATTTGTTCCTTCTCGCAGGCCAGGAGAATAGCTCAGGAAGAGCAGCAGGTTCTATCTCAAGCCCAGGGGAATCAACTGTTAATGAAGCCAGCTAGGGCAGAGGGAGGAGGGATTAGATAGATAGGAGAGAGTTCTTTCAAAAGAAGGAGCTATTAATCTGCATGCTCACAGTAAATTCGACAAAATCATTTATCTTGTGCTCAGATTCCAGAGGTGTGTGTGGCCTGTGTGCACTGGCTGGGTTCCCACCAAGACTGCCCCAGGGGGTTAGGGCTGTGTCCCATGCAAGCCTTCTTTCTCTGAAGTAGCTATGTTCTAAACTCCACATCCAGTCCCATGGCCGTCACAACAGGGGGTTGAGGTGCCAACACTTCTGTTGCCTTCTTTCACTGAAGCAGCCGCTTCCTAAATGCTACAGCCAGCCCCACTGTAGACATGCTGCAGGGTCAAGGGTGTGTCACTCTGCTTGCCTTCTTTCTCTTAAGCTGCCGTGTTCCAGGAAACTACCATCAGCCCTGCCACAGTTGAGCCAAAGAACAGCTCCAAGGAATCAGATCTAAGGTGCTGCGTGGGCTCGGCAACTCGTTGCTGCTTCTGCGCCATCTCTCCCTCCCCCATCACTGAGACTGATTCCTTAATTTTGCCTTTGATGCTCAGTGTTCCTAGCTTGTCATATATATAATCTATTCACTTGTTTTTTAGGGTCTTTGTTGTAAGAGAGATCAGCGGAAGCTCCTGACTAGTTCGCCATCTTGGCCCCACCCCATCTTCCAAATTTCTTGACACAGGCGAGTGAGCACTTCCAGTGCTGTAACCATTTGTTGAAACATCTTAATTCATATTCCATCAATTCCTGGAGCTTTGTTGTTCACCATTCCCTTCAGAGCAGCTTGGACTTCTTTCTTCAGTACTATTGGTTCTTGATCATATGCTACTTCCTAAAATGGTAGAACACTTACTAATTCTATTTGGTATGGTGACTCTGTGTATTCCTTCCATTTTCTTTTGATTCTTCCTGCTTCATTCATTAGTTTCCCTATAGAATCCTTCAGTATTACAACATGAGGGTTGAATTTTTCTTCAGTTCTGTCAGCTTGAGAAATGCCAAGCATGTTCTTCCCTTTTGATTTTCTAACTCCAAGTCTTTGCACATTTCATTTTAATACTTTGTCTTTTTGAGCCACACTTTGAAATCTTCTGTTCAGCTCTTTTACTTCATAATTTTTTCCATTCACTGTTTCTGTTCGACTTTTAAGAGCAAGTTTCCGAGTCTCTTCTGACATCCATTTTGGTCTTTTCTTTCTTTCCTGTCTTTTTAATGACTTCTGGCTTTCTTCATGTATGATGTCCTTGATGTCATTCCATAACTCATCTGGTATTCAGTCGTTAACTTTCAATGTGTCATATCTTCTCTTGAGATGGTCTGTAAATTCAGGTGGGATATACTCAAAGTCATAATTTGGCTCTCATGGACTTGTTCTAATTTTCTTTAGCTTCAACTTGCATAGGAACAATGGATGGTCTGTTCTGCAGTTGGACCCTGGCCTTGTTCTGACTGATGATATTGAGCTTTTCCATCGTCTCTTTCCACAGATGTAGTCTTTTGATTCCTGTGTATTCCATCTGGTTAGGTCGTGTGTAGCTTTGCCATTTATGTTGTTGAAAAAGGTATCTGCAATGAAGAAGTCATTAGTCTTGCAAAATTCTGTCATGTGATCTCTGGTGTCACTTCTATCACCAAGGCTATATTTTCCAGCTGTCAATACTTCTTCCTGGAGCCCTGGTTGCACAGTGGTTAAAGAGCTCAGCTGCTAACCAAAATATCAGCAGTTTGTATCCACCAACTGCTCCTTGGAAACCGTGCAATGTTGTTATACTCTGTCCTATAGGGTCACCATAAGTCAGAATCGACTCAATGGCAATGGGTTTGGTTTTTTTTTTTTTTTAATCTTTATTCCTTGTTTCCAACTTTTGCATTCCAGTCACCGGTAACTATAAATGCATCTTGATTTCATGTTTAATCAATTTCAGACTGCAGAAATTGGTAAAAATCTTCAATTTCCTCATCTTTGGCATTAATGGTTGGTGCATAACTTTGAATAATAGTCATATTAACTGGTCTTCCTTGTAAGCGTAAGGATGTTACCCTATCGGTGACAGTGTTGTACATAAGGATAGATCTTGAAATTTTTTTTGATAATGAGTACAGCACAGTTCCTCTTCAATTTGTCATTCCTGGCATAATAGACCATATGATTTTCTGATTCAAAATGGCCAATAACACTCTGTTTCATCTCACTAATGAATAGAATATCTATCTTTATGCATTCCATTTCATTTTTGACAACTTCCAATTTTCCTAGATTCATACTTTGTACATGCCATGTTCTGATTATTAATGGAAGTTTGCAGCTGTTTCTTCTCATGTTGATTCATTCCACCTCAGCAAATGAAAGTCCGGAAAGTTTTACTCCATCCACATCATTATGGTTGGCTCTACTTTGAAGAGGCAGCACTTCCCCAGTTGTATTTTAAGTGCTTTCCAATCTGAGGTGCTCATCTTCCAGCACCATATCTGACAATTTTCTGCTGTTATTCATAAGGTTTTCATTGGCCAATTTTTTCAGAAATAGACTGCCAGTTCCTTCTTCCTAGACTGCCTTAGTCTGGAAGCTTTGCTGAAACCTCTCCACCACGGGTGACCCGGCTAGTATTTGACACACGGGCCATTAATAATAATGTGTCAATATTGGTTCATTAATTGTGACAAATGTATCATACTAATCTAAGTTGTTAATAGAGAAACTAGGTGTGGGGTATATGGTAACTTTGTATTGCTGTTTTTTTTTTTTTTCTGTAAATCTAAATGTTTTAAAATAAATAATTTAAGAAATGAAAGTATATTTCATTGTATTTTGGTCTTTTGACCAACTAACTAGGCTATGAATTCTTTGAAGGCAAGGGACCATCTTTCCTTTTATATTATTTTAGTGTTCACTACAAGGTCCTACACACAATAAATGGTCAACTGATGATTGTTAAATTTATTGCTATGGCCTGATAATTTGTAATTTTTAAATAACGTGTTTCTTTTATAAAATTGAGAAGGATTTAGTTAAGGCACTAACGTTGTTGTGGTTAGGTGCCATCGAGTCGGTTCCCACTGATAGCGACCCTATGCACAACAGAACGAAACACTGCCTGGTCCTGTGCCATCCTTACAATTGTTGTTATGCTTGAGTTCATTGTTGAAGCCATTGTGTCAATCCACCTTGTTGAGGGTCTTCCTCTTTTCCGATGGCCCTGTACTCTGCCAAGCATGATGTCCTTCTCCAGGGACTCATCCCTCCTGACAACATGTCCAAAGTATGTAAGACGCAGTCTTGCAATCCTTGCCTCTAAGGAGCATTCTGGCGCACTTCTTCCAAGATAGATTTGTTCGTTCTTTTGGCAGTCCATGGTACATTCAATATTCTTCACCAACACCACAATTCAAAGATGTCAACTCTTCTTTGGTTTTCCTTACTCATTGTCCAGGTTTCACATGCATATGATGTGATTGAAAATACCATGGCTTGGGTCAGGCACACCTTAGTCTTCAGGGTGACATCTTTGCTCTTGAACACTTTGAAGAGGTCCCTTGCAGCAGATTTGCCCAATGCAATGCATCTTTTGATTTCTTGACTGCTGCTTCCATGGCTGTTGATTGTGGATCCAAGTAAAACGAAATCCTTGACAACTTCAATCTTTTCTCCGTTTATCATGATGTTGCTCATTGGTCCAGTTGCGAGGATTTTTGTTTTCTTTATGTTGAGGTATAATCCATACTGAAGGCTGTGGTCTTTGATCTTCATTAGTAAGTGCTTCAAGTCCTCTTCACTTTCAGCAAGCAAGGTTGTGTCATCTGCATAATGCAGGTTGTTAATGAGTCTTCCTCCAATCCTGATGCACCGTTCTTCTTCATATAATCCAGCTTCTCGGATTATTTGTTCAGCATACAGATTAAATAGGTATGGTGAAAGAATACAACCCTGAAACACACCTTTCCTGACTTTAAACCAATCAGTATCCCCTTGTTCTGTCTGAACAACTGCCTCTTGATCCATGTAAATGTTCCTCATGAGCACAATTAAGTGTTCTGGAATTCCCATTCTTTGCAGTGTTATCCATAGTTTGTTATGATCCACACAGTTGAATGCCTTTGCATAGTCAATAAAACACAGGTAAACGGCCTTCTGGTATTCTCCACTTTCAGCCAGGGTCCATCTGACATCAGCAATGATAACCCTGGTTCCACGTCCTCTTCTGAGACCAGCCTGAATTTTCTGGGAGTTCCCTGTCAATACACTGCTGCAGCTGTTTTTGAATGATCTCCAGCAAAATTTTGCGTGCGTGTGGTATTAACGATATTGTTCTATAATTTCCATATTTGGTTGGATCACCTTTCTTGAGAATAGGCATAAATATGGATCTCTTCCAGTCAGTTGGCCAGGAAGCTGTCTTCCATATTTCTTGGCATAGACCAGTGAGCACCCCCAGCGTTGCGTCTGTTTGTTGAAACATCTCAATTGATATTCCATCAATTCCTGGAGCCTTGTTTTTTGCCAATGCCTTCAGAGCAGCTTGGACTTGTTCCTTCAGTACCATCGGTTCCTGATCATATGCCACCTCTTGAAATGGTTGAATATCGACTAATTCTTTTTGGTATAATGACTCTGTATATTCCTTCCATCTTCTTTTGATGCAAAAGAAGGCACCAATAAGCATATTAAAATTTTTCAGGATTACATGATGTCTGAGAAGGTTAATGTTAATGTTTTGATATTCTTCTAGGTATTCTTTCTTTCCCACTGTAAAATTGGGATCTGTACACTTCTTACTGTTTTGATTTTTTTTCACTTAATGGTTTATTATGTACCCTTTTCCATGCCATAAATAATCTTTTTAGAGAAGCAATTTACCAACTGCATATTTTTAATATCTGAGTTTGAGCAAAAACATAGGGAAAGAAGGTAAGAAGCACAATAAAGAATAGTGAATAGACGGGAGCAGTGGTAGGTGATGACAGTGGCTACAGCACTGGGTGTCAGGAGTGCTTGACTTGCTAGTGTAATGAGAGGTTGACAGGCAGAGGGAAAATTAGTCCTCCTTGCCCCCCACTCCAAATCCACTTTCCTCCAGATGAGAAGACTTAGATAGGCAATTTCAACATCTCTCCATTTCCATTGCAAATAAGCAGGAAGGATATTCACCGGCAAGTTGAACAGCATCCTCAGCACCATGTTATTTCTGGGTCTCATTAAATGGATGATTCTGAGCCTCAGAGGTTAGTTGGCAGGCATTGAATAGCTCTGTTGTGGCTTTGTAGAGCTGCAGCTTTTTTAGCTCAAAGGCACTTTCTGGCCCATTTGTACAGTGGTAGAGTGCTGCCAGGAAATAACTAAGAGGATGCTGGTTTTCCCTTCAAGGAGCATTGGTGGTGCAGTGGATAAAGCACTAGGCTGCTAACTGAAAAGTCAGTGGTTTGAACCCACCCACCGCTCCATGGGAGAAAGATGTGGCAGTCTGCTTCCACAAAGATTATAGCCTCGGAAACCCTATGGGACAGTTCTACTGTGTCCTATAGGGTTGATGTGAGTTGGAATCAACTCCACGACAATGAGTAGTGGGTGGGTTTTCCTTCCTGTCCTCAATGTTTACTAAAGGATAAAGTGATCAGCAGGATATGGGAGTTGACCCTTGCTGCAAATCCTCCACCAATTTAAAAAAATTAATAAATAAAGTTTCAGAGAGTCCAGACAGGTTCTTTGTCTGTAAAACAAACTGTACTTAGACTAGCCTATGTAATCTTGCCCCAATTTTTAGTTAGGACAGTGCTTAATTGGTTATCTGGAAGCAGAAAAAGAAATCAGCTAGGCCTCATAAAAACCAGTTGCTAGATCCCAAATTCTATGGCATCCATCCCCCTCTAAGCATTTGGAAGCAAAGTTGAAGGGAAAACTTCATCTGAGTGGGTTGCTGTGAGTGGATACTTATTTTTGGCTGGCATAATAAGAGACATTTAGAAAATAATGAGTGTTTATGTGAGGTAGTGAGGGAGGCAGTCACGAAAGTGTGGGACCAGTGTGGATTTGGGGTTTTGAATAGCATGTGGGTGACTGCTGACATTTGAGAACTTTTATCTGGGGTGGATTACAGATGTAGAAATTAAATGTGTAGGCATTTAATAATGCCAGATCAACAGCTGATTCAATATGGTGAAAAAGTCCATGAATTGATCAATCCTTTTAGAACATTACTGTAAGATCATGTAGATAAGCATTTATGGGTGTTAGGCATTGTATGTAGCCAATGGAAGCCAGCCTTTCTGAAATACCACAACTCCAAAACGATTCTTGTTGTTACAGAGAAAATTTCAGGATCGTATGAGTCCATCTTAAATCCCATTGCAAGAAGTTTAGTTGGAGAAATAATTAAAGTTGTCTTAACTATGAGACATTGCATGTCACTGAAATGTATACTGGGAACGTGAAATCAGAATGTTTGGTTCATATCCCTGCTTCATTACTGTCTCACTATGCAACAAGAATAAATTACCTCACAGGCAATTTTCTATCACTGTGATGAGCCCTGGTGCTGTGAGATCAGAAAGTGTATGTCAAGGTCCTTGCTCCATCACGTCCTCAGTATGTGACCGTACTAAGCAAATCGCAAAAGATTGTGGAGCTTCAGTTTCCTCCTCTATAGAATGAGAATCCTGGTGATAAAAAGCCTGCAACCATGTTGTAAGAATGGAATGAGGAGGATGTAAAAGTCTGGTTAGACAACATAATTACAATATGAAATGCTGGCACAGAACTAAAGTTGATATTGCTATGTGGTTCAAGTCCTGAGCAAGGAAGCTTTGGGACCTTGGATTAAATGTATCGTTTAGTCATGAATTGCTTTTGCCAACTTTGTTCACACAAGCCAAACTAACTCTGTCCCTAGACCAAAACGGGGGCCTGACGCCGTGTTTAAGTAGAAGTTGTTTGAGGTCAGATCATTGGTACCTTATATCCCAAGTTGGTGTAGTGAATAATGCCAGGGTCAGTATTCCAGTTGCCCCCTTGGCTAGTGATAGGAAATATTTCTCATAACTCTTTCTCCATAAATGACTATGAGATTCTCACCAAAAAGGCAGCATCTAGGAGACCAGATCTCACAGTCTGGACATGAAGCAAAGACCAAGGCTTTCCACAACCAGGACTCCTAGGCCATGGGTTCTGGAAACCCCCCCATTTTAGATTGTTACTTAAATCTTCAATTTATGGACTCTTGCTTTATCTCTTCCACTACTAAAGTGTAAGTTCCTTGAAGACAGGAATGTGACTTGTTCATTAGCAAGAAACCAAAAAAAAAAAAAAAAAACCCAAACAACCATTGCAGTCAAATTGATTCCGACTCATGGTAACCTCACGTGTTACAGGGTAAAATTGCTCCATAGGGTTTTCTTGGCTGTAATCTTTATGGAAGCAGATCACCAGGCCTTTCTTCCACACTGCCACTGGGTGGGTTCAAACTCTAATCTTTAGGTTATTAGTCGAGCACAAACCATTTGTGCCACTGAAACCTCCCCCAAACAAACCAAACCCATTGCTGTGGAGTCAATTCCGACTCATGGCAACCCTACAGGATAGAGTAGAACTGCCCCACAGGGTTTCCAAGGAGCAGCTGGTGGATTCAGATTGCCCACTTTTTGGTTAGCAGCCAAATACTTATCCACTTTGCCACCAGGGCTCCATTCAGGGACCTGCTTATTAGAAAGAAAGTGTGTGGCAAACGAGGGGGAGTAAATACTCGAAGTTAGAAAGAAGAACCAGACTCAAATCTCATCTTCATAAATTTATTGCCTGTATGACATTAGGCAAGGAGCTCCTAAACCCCACTGAACCTTGTTTTTTGTTTCTAGATAATGGGGATTATTCTAGTCATTTTGTTTCAGTTTATTTGGTATTTATACTACATGCTAGGACATGTGTGCTTGGTACTTACACGTTTTCACTCTTGAAGCCTCACAACTCAATGAGGTATATAATATGATTTCCATTTTCAAATATAATCATTTGGCGTTTTGCAGAAGCATTGGCATGCCCTGGGGCTCAGTCTTCGCTTGTTCTCTACTATTTTGTTTTTAAACTCATTCCCTGGGTGATGTCATTTGGCTTCGTGGCTTTAAATATCTACTTGCCGATGACTTCTGACTTCAGTATATTGAATCTTGAGTGTTTCCCTTAACTTTAGACACACATGCCCAACTGCCCACTTAATATCTAATAGGCACCTGAACGTGACCCAAGGTGAGCTCCTGATATTTCCCCCTAAATGGACTACTTTTCCTGTTCCACCCTTCTCAGTGTTAACTTTGCTCTTTCAGTTGCTTAGGACAGAAACCATGGAATCATCCTTGTGTCCTCAGTTAGTCTGACCTCCCACGTTCAATCCTTAGAAAAACACTGCCAGCTCTGCTTCTGGATCATTCTTATCTGTGTTTCCATCACTGCCCACTAACATCGCTCACCCAGATGATTGCAAGACCCTCCTAACTGATCTCACTGCTTCTGACTTCACTCTTCTCCAGTCTGTTCTCAGCACGACAGCCAGGCAGCACTGTGGGAGGTAAAGTTAGACCGTGTGTCCCCTCTGTGCTATACCCTCTGGTGACTGTCCATCTCAGGGTAACATCCAGGTCCTCACAGGCACCTAGAAGGACTTACGTGATCTACTGCCTCCTTGTGCCCCCTCTGACCTCCTCTCCACTAACCTCTCCCTCCCCTACTCTTCTACTGCCTCCCTGCATCCTGGCTGTTTCTCCAACACACCAGGCACACTTTCTTCTCTGAACCCTTGTGCTTGCTGCTTCCTTCGCCTGGAATTCTCTGCTCCCAGAGGTCCAAATGGCTCCTTTCCTCACTTCCTTCAGTCTTGATTCAAACATTACCTTCACAAGAAGTCTTTCCTGGCCACCCTTTCTAAAACTGCACCCCCGCTACAACCTGTCCTATCCCGATTCCCTGATTTGTCTTTCCCCTTGGCGCACATCATTGCCTAAAATATTATGTATTCACTTGTTTATTGTCTGCCTTCCCCACCAGAATGAAAACTCCGCGAGTGCAATGGTCCTTGGCTGTTTCTTTCAGAGCTCTGTCCCCCTGTTCTAGAGCAGTGCCTGGCACTTTAGTAGGTGTTCAATAAATAGTGTTGGAATTAATTAATAAGGAAATCAAACCTCAAAGAACTTGAAACATACAGTATTATTTTCAGGCTGACACTTGTGGTCTCTCTGAGATGGTAAAAGGCGGGATTCAGGCCCTTCTGACTTTGGTTGACTAATTTCTGAAAGCCCCTGAAGTGCTCTTCTTGCCACAAAGTGTTTTTTAAAACTCTCAGTGAGGATACCCCAGTGAGAAAGGCCTGCCGGGCTGCCTCATGCATAACAAGCTGACACTGCTAACTCCTGGAGCTCTGCGTATAGCCCAAATTCATAGCCCTTGACATGGCCTGTCAGCTTCCACTGCCTTCAGTTCTAAATTTGTATGATCTTAGCATAATTAGCCCAGTTTTTGTCATTCCACAACTGCTAAGTATGCAGGGGCTGTGCCGTGTTATGGTTCCTCTTGGAAGCAAATGACATATCATGAAATATTTATTAAAAAAACAAGTGCAGGCTTTCTTAATTATTACTGTGACTGCTTTCCCCTCAAAGTCCAGGAGAGGTGAGCCTGTGCACTGCAGAGCTGCTGGAATATGACAAGTTCCTTTTGATCTTTAATTTTCCTCTTATGCATTTGGGTACATTTAATGGCTTCTTTGAAAAGCTCCACTCAGCCTCACCGGCTGCCTGTTTACTTTCCCCAGTCTGCAATGCCTTTTGTTTTATCATTTACATTTCTTAGGCTGTTTCAGATGAATAAATATTGCCCCAACTGCTCTACCTTAATAAAACTATTATTGCTTATTAACTCTCTAGACTAGTATTAGCCAGAAAAATACACACTGGGGTTGTTTCCTGTTTTTGTGTATTAATATTATAAAATCATCTTTTTCTCTGGGACTCCTGAAGTATATTCTTGGAAGTTGGAAGGCAAGGGTTTGGACACAAGTTAATGACATCAGGCCACTTCTGCAGAAGGCCCATTTGTCACTGGAATTACCAGTTCTTGGGTGGGCAAGTAGAGCGAGGCAGTGAAACGTGACTCAGCTTTCCACAGACCCCTGGAGCTCATCAGAGGAAAAGAGGGTCATTAAAGCAAATTGCTCTCTCTCCTCTCACCCTAATCCCCTACCTCTCTTCAGTCTTCTCCCTGTTTCTTGCCTTCCCTTTCTATTGCCCCACAGCTCCCTTCTCAAGTGAATATGAGAAACTTACAATGAATTTTAACATGTGACAAAGCCCAGGGAGTAACGTATTCTGAAAATATAACCAGAGAATGGAAAGTCTTTCTGTGTGAGAACCATAACCATCAACTGTACAGCCCCATTAAAACAAGAACCGCAACAGCACTGAAGGTCTCCTTGCTGTTCTCTGCCATTCTCAGCCTGACTGTGGTTTCGAGAAGCCCAGCTAACTGGAACGTATAGAAGCATCTGCTCTAAGTTCTCAAAATAGTTATTAACTCTTATATTTTCCCAACGAGGGAAGTAAAAGCTAGTCTTATAATCCTCATTTCATAGATGGGAAAGCTGAGGAATTGAGAAGCTAAGATCTAAAATTAAAGTTGAAATCCAGGGTAATTAGAGGGAATATTTAATACGTACAAAAAAATATACAGGTAACACATGTTCACTATATTTTTACACAAATAATGTGCACCTTCTGTGTTTTGTTTGCTGGCCGCGCCCTCCCCCGGCCCCTCAAGGCACCCTTACGAGGCCTGCCATGCCAATTCTCTTCCACGTGTTGCTGTAAAAAGAATTAGCATAGCACATTTACAAACATACCTCACAGGGGGCAGAGCACAGCAGGCCCTGGTGGCGCAGTGGTTAAGAGCTATGGGCTGCTAACCAAAAGGTCAGCAGCTCAAATCCACCAGCTCCTCCTTGGAAACCCTATGAGGCAGTTCTACCCTGTCTTGTAGGGTCACCATGAGTTGGAATTGACTGGATGGCAACATGTTCGTTATATCTATATATGTGTATATAGATATGTGTGTGTGTGCTTGAAGGTATGTATGTGTATATATATGTATATGTATAAACCAAAAACCTGTTACCGGGGAACTAGGAAACCTGTTTCAACCATATGCTCAGAAGGCAGGCTTATAAAAACTAGCACTGTATTATCTTTATTATTCAATGCAATATATTTTTTAATTTCTGGCATGATTTCTTCTTTAACTCACAGGTCAAGTTTGTCTTTTTTCTTTCCATATTGTAAATATTCCTTGTATATTCTTTTATTGTTAGATTCAGAGTTCCATATATGTCTAGACATGTGTGTTTTTCAAATAATCTGCACCTTTACTTTTTTTACTTGAGATATGCATGTTGACGTCTTTCACTGTGGTAGTGGAGTTGCCAATTCCTCCCTGTAGAACTCAATTTTGTCTTAATTCATTTTGAGGCTGTTTATTTGGTTCATTCAGGCTTGGTTTTGTTACATCTTCCTCATTAGCTGAACCTTTGTAGCATTATGTAGTGACTCTCTTTATCCTTAATATTGTTATTTTATCTGATATCAATACAGGGAAACTGCTCCCTATATTAAGATTTGGGAGTTTAATTCTCCAGGCTGTTATAGAGCAGCTGTGGGCTACAAGCATAGGAGAGGAATGAGGATTTCATGTGTGTGGTATTTTCCTGGTATATTTTTTTCCATCTTTTTGTTTTCAACCTTTTTGTATCCTTACGTTTTATGTATATTTCTCCTAAACATTAAAGTATATCGATTTTTCTTTTGCTTTTTTAATTTCAGTACAACAGTCTTGCTCCTGTCAAACTCCTATATACAAACCAAACCCAGTGCCGTCGAGTTGATTCCGACTCATAGCAACCCTATAGGACAGAGTAGAACTGCCCCATAGAGTTTCCAAGGAGCACCTGGCAGATTCGAACTGCCAACCCTTTGGTTAGCAGCTGTAGTGCTTAACCACTGTGCCACCAGGGTTTCCAACTCCTATGTAATTATTATTTATTCTTATATTTAAATTTGTATCCATCATTTTTTTGTGTATGTGTGTGTGTTTTTATGTAGCCTTTCCTCTGTTTTCTAGCCTATTTTTGTACGAGTCTGGTGCTTTTGTTGTTGTTGTTTGTTTTCTTCTTTCTTATTCCATTTTTTCCTCTCTCCTAGTTTAGAAGCCATGAACTCTATTTTCATTCCTTTGGTGATTCACTTGACATTTTACCATGCATAATTACAAAGTCTAACAATCAATTTTAACTTTATACTCTTTTTGTTTTTTATAATTTATTTTATTTTTGTCATTGTTAATAAGAATATATACAGTAAAAATATATACCAATTCAACATGTATAATTCAATGGCATTGATTACATTATTTGAGTTGTGCAACCATTCTCACCCTCCTTTTCTGATTTGTGCCTTCCCCATTGACATAAACTCACTACCACCTAAGGTTCCCATGTAATCTTTTGAGTTGCTCTTGTCAATTTGATCCCATGTAGATTAGATAGATCTTAAAAGTGCATGATGCTCAAGGTAGACATTCTTTACTAGTTGAGCTAAACTATTGTTTGGTTTCAAGAAGACTTCAAAGGATATTTTTGGTTTAAGGTTTAAAGATTACCTTATTTTTATGCAAATAATGTACCCCTTCTGCATTTATTTACCAGCCAAACCCTTCCACCATGAGGTATTTTCCTAAGTGTGCTATGCTAATTTTTTTACAGCAACATGTAAAAAAAAATTAGCATAGCAGTGCTTATGAAAATATCTTGTGGGGGGGAGGGCTTAGTTGGCAAACAAACATAGAAGGGGTACCTTATTTGCATAAAAATGCAGTATCTTGGGGCGGTAGTTTCACAACTTCATCCAACCTCCATGGCTCGAGAAAGCATGGATTCCCTGAGAATTTGAAATTACATTCTGCATTTTCCCCCTTTTGATCAGGATTTTTCCATAGGATTTTGATTAAAATGTTCAGTAATGTTACCCGGGCACCATTCAGTTCTTCTGGGCTCATGGCAAAGGAGGTAGTTGTTCCTGGAGGTAATTAGTCACATATTCTATTTCCTTCTCCTATTCCTGACTCTCCCTCTTCCTCTGTTGCTCCTGGCAAATAGAGAACAATTGTTGTGCCTTGGACTTCCACTTGCAAGCTTTTAAGACCCTAGGCACTATGCAATGAACTCAGAGGTAGAATAGAAACACGAACCGTGATATTAGGGCAATTAATTGGGATGTCCCATGAAACTATGACCCTAAACCTCGAAATCAAGGAACCAAATCCCATGAGGTGTTTGGTTGTACATAGCAGCCTCAGCCTCTACTCTTTTTTTTTTTTTTTTTGGTTATTGTAGATATATCACACTTTTGCCCACTCAACTTTTTCAGTGTACAACTTAGTGACAGCAATTACATTAATCAAGCTTTACCCTTAATCAGTGCAATTTTTCATTCACTGTAAACCAAAACTCAGTACTCCGTAAGCAATTACCTACCTTTTCCCCTTCTCCCTGCCCCTGGTAACCACTAATAAACTTTGGTCTCTATGCATTTGCCTGTTCTTGTCTTTTTATATAAGTGAGATCATTATTTGTCCTTTTGTGATTGACTTATTTCACTCATCATAATGTCTTCAAACTTCATTCGTATGGTAGCTTGTATTAAGACTTCCTTTCTCCTACTGGCTGAATAGTATTCTATCGAATGTATGTATCGCGTTTTGTTTAACTACTCATGTGTTGATGGGCATTTAGGTTGTTTCCATCTTTTGGCTACTGTGAAGAGTTCTGAAGTGAACATCAGTGTACAAATCTCTTTGAGTCTCTGCTTTCAAGTCTTTTGAGTATATACACTGGAGTGGACTTGTTGGTTCATACAGTAGTTCTTTTTTTTTTTTTTAATTTTTTAAGGAACTGCCACTCTGTTTTCCACAATGGCTGTACAATTTGCATTCCCACCAGCAATGGATAAGGCTTCCAATTTCCCCACATTCTCACCAACTTTTTTTTTTTTTTATCTTAGCCGTGCTAGTGGGAATGAAATGGCATCTCGTTGTGGTTTTGATTTGCATTTCTCTGATGGCTAACGGCATGGAGCATCTTTTCATGTGTTTAGTAGCCATTTGAACGTCCTCTTTGGTGAAATGTCTATTAAAATCCTTTGCCCATCTTATGATTCAGTTATTTGTCTTTTTGTTGTTAAGTTGTCAAAGTTTATGTATGTTTTTGTTTATTATATTCTTATTGGATATATGGTTTCTGAAGATATCCTCTTAGTTGATAGCTTGTGTTTTCATTTTTTTACTAAAATTGTTTGATGAACAATAGTGTTTAATTTTTACAAGGTACCAAATATTTATTTTGTCTTTTCCTCTTTGTGCTTTTGTTATTGTATTAGATAATACATTGTTAAAAGCTAGGCCCAACAGTTGTCCCTGAATTTTTGACTAAGCATTTTATGGTTTTATTTTTCATATTTAGGTCCTTAACCCATTTTGAATTTGTTTTTATATACAGTATGAGGCATGGATCCTGTGTCATTTTTCTGCATGTGGAAATCCAGTTTTCTCAGCATAATTTATTGAAGAGACTCTTCTTTCTCCCATCAAATAAACTTAGCACCCTTGTCAAAAATCGGTTGACCATAGATGTGTGGGTTTATTTCTGGACTCTCAATTCTATCCCATTGGTGTGTGTGTCTATTGTTGTACCAGTACCAGGTTGGTTTGATTATTGTATCTGTATAATACGTTTTAAAATCAGGAAGTGATTCCTCCTACATTGTTCTTCTCTTTCAACACTGCTTAACTATTTTGGGCCTCTTGCCATCCCATGTAAAGTTGAGGATTGGCTTTTTCATTTCTGTAAACAAGGATGTTGGAATTTTGATCAAGATGGCATTGAAACTGTAGATCACTTTGTTAGTGTTAACATCTTAACAATATTAAATCTACCAAACCATGAACACGGAATACCTTTCCATTTATTTAAGTCTTCTTTAATCCCTTTCAGCAGTGTTTTATAGTTTTCATTGTATAAGTCCTTCACATCCCTAGTTAAATTTATTCCTAAGTATTTTAATCTTTTAGATGTTATTCTAAATGAAATCGTTTCCTTGATCTTAACTTTGTTCTCTATTATACTGATCTGTGTATTTACCTTTACTGATACGCTTTATTTTTTTCAGGTGGATTTGAATTACTGTCTAGTATCCCAGGCAGTACTGAAGGACTCTTGTTACTATTTCTTGAAGGGAAGAATTCTCTCAGTTTTTATTTATCTGGGAATGTCTTTCCTTTTCCTTCATTTTCGAAGGATAATTTCCTGGATGTAGACTTTTGGGTTGATGATATTTTTTATTTAAGCAAGTTGAACATGTCATTATTATTGCTTTTACATTTTCCACAGATATGACATCATCTTATTACCTGCACCTGAAACTAATGGCTCTCGCCAGCTACCCTTTGTATGCCACTGTCAAAGAACACACATCTAGAGATTGAGAGCAGGAGTTGCTGAGCAAGAACTGGGCTCTTCATCCTTGTGATGGTAGGGTAGGGAATATCTCCCTCTCACATAACGCCTAGGAGAGGCAGGCCTATGATAATGGTAGCACGTGGATGCCTAGAGAGTGAGAACTATCTGCTGCAGCTTTGGGAGCCAAAATCCTAATGGGGGTGGATGCCATGGGCATCTTTGAAGGAATGATAGGCATGAATGAATGATAGGCATGAACATCTTAGCTGCTACTCACAGTAGACTATGAACATCAGAAGTCCTTTCCCAAGCTTACCAGACTTCCATAAGTTTCAGGGTTCCGATCCATTCACTTTTCCAAATTGACTAAGATTGGATTTTCTACAATAGATGGTGGTATTAGATTTTATTTGATTAAAAAATAAATAAAGAATGTGATGATTCTTACATTGGTATATCAAGAAGCAAACTTATGTCTATTATGCTGTCTTATTTATTTCCATATTTATTCTTGTAATAACCCCCATGGCTTGTGAGAACCTGAATGATCCTTTATTCTTTGCCACAAAAGGGGCCAAACTGACTCAGAGTATATTTCAAAATGAATCTCCTCACCCAAAAAACTGTTGTTTCCAGGTCAGAGTGAGGAAATATACAGTTTTACATGGAAGTTCTTGTCTCAGAAAATGAATTGCTAGCCCTGATTCTTTCCCTTTAATTGTGCCCAACAAGCCCCCTTTCCTGTTCAACGAAACATTTTGAGGAATACTGAGTGGGGACCTAAGCCAAAGAAAAGACAGGGTGAGCCCTCAGGAGAAGCAGGGAAAACAAAATTTGTGTTTCCACAAATACAGAACATGTTCTTCTATCTATCCTTCCTGCTGAGCAAAGGTGTTACTTGGAAAGCCATGTATTCTCTCACAGCCTGTCTGATCCTTCTGAATAGTATGCTATGGTCCCCTTTCAGAGGTACTTATTTCTCTTGATAGTTACCAGTCCAGCCTATGTCCCTCAAAGAAACATCAGTGCCTCCCTGACCTTGAAGTCAACATCCGTTTATTGCTGAGTTCCAATAATTCTTTAACACGCTTCCAGAAGCACCCATTTTCCCATAGCTGGTAGCTAGATTTTTCTCCCAACGTAGAAGGCAAGTCAAGGAGTGGAGATAATACTATCCTTGAATGATACAGAGTCCGTTCAAGTCTCTAATGAGACAGATTTAAATTTTCACTCCCATGATCAAACGTTCTTGCTCAACCAGAGAATTAGGATTCAGCCACAGTAACTAAATCAATTCAGACAATCTTTTAGGCAAGGCTGAGTAGATTTTTTTCACACAAGTCTGTTTTCTGAATTCCCTCATTTTGGGGGGATGCCTTTCTCTAGTCCCAGTGCTCTTGTTTCCTGGGGCAATGAGAGGACCCCACCCCACCATTCTGGTCCTAACCTTTTTGGAACTCCTCCTTTTTCCAAAAGCTATAGTAAAATTAGCCTGGCTTGACTTACTCAGTGTTGGAACCAAATTTAGATTAGATGTTAATGGCTGCTTTATTTTCTTATTGCTGCATAAAATCAGCTCAAAATTTAGTAACTTAAAATGACGATACTGATTGATTATCTCTCCCAGTTTCTGTTGGTTCTGTTGGTCAGAAATTCAGGGAAGGCTCACCTGAGCAACTCTTACTTGGTTCTCTTACACAGTTGCAGCTCTATGTTGCCTGGGGGGAGTGGGGGTGCTACAGTCTTCTGAAAGCTTGACTGGGGCTGATGGATCCACTTCCAAGATGACTCAGTCACACGCCTGGCAATGTGGTGCTGACCATAGGCTGCATGAGTGTTCTCATTGCCTGGCAGCTGGCTTCCATAAAGTGAACAATCCCAGAGAAAGGTGGAAGTTAAAATTTGGTCACTGCTACTTCCACTGTATTCTATTAACTGAGACTGTAACAAAGGTCTGCCCAGGTTCAAGGGGAGAGAACATCAACCCTACTCCCAACGGAGGAGTGTAAACAACACATTCTAAGAAGAGCATGTGGCATGGGATATATATTATTCCAGCTATTTTGGTGAATAAATCTGACATAATGGCTGATAAAAACTTACTGAGTGTCCCAGGGGTATTTTTGGTAACAGGGGTTGCTTAAATTTTTGAGGCTACAAAGGCTTACCATAAAAACTTGAATATCAAATGTTAGGAATTAGGTTTGGTCCTTGCAACATAATCTAGGTCAGAATAAGACACTGTGTAAGGTATGACAGATTAAAAAATGAGTGAGATTAAGATGATTTGGGATACTTCATAAGTCTGAAAAAAGAATATTAGCATTTATGATTTGGGAATGTTCAAGACTCCTCTACACATTTGCTTAAAATAAAGGGTTCTGAGACAGCTTTTGCTTAGGGAAGTTCTGACTTCATAAGACAAGTTATTTGAGCTTTTGGGATGCAGAGTTGGGAAAATGGGGTGGGAAGGGTTGGGGGTGGGCCTGCAGAGTAAAACAGGAAGAAGGAAAAGGTGTAGAATTTAGTTCTCCAGGAGCGAACTGATGTACTTAATCAAAGTAAGAGAGAAAAATAAAAGAAAGCATTTTGCTCTGAGATGAAGGAGGCCAAACCCATTGCTGTTGAATTGATTCCGACTCATAGTGACCCTATAGGACAGAGTTTTACTACTCCATAGGGTTTCCAAGGAGCGGCTGGTGGATTCAAACTGCCAACATTTTTGGTTAGCAGCCAAACTCTTAACCACACATAACCGCTGTGCCACCAGGGCTTCATGTATGTGGACTCTTTGATATTCTTGAATAGTTTTGATAAATTTGGGCAAAGAGTGAGATTCATTTCAAATTAATTTTACCCACTGAAATGTGGTTTTTGGAATGTGATTCATCCCAAAGACTGAACCACTTGGATCTCAAGGTTCAAGAACCCAGAAGTTACATGTGTACCGTTGTTCATTGCAGCACTATTACTATAGGCAAAATGTGGAAACAACCTAAGTGCCCATCAATGGATGAGTGGATAAACAAAACATTGTACATATATACAATGGAATACTACTCAGCTATGAAGAGAAATGAAGTCCTGATCCATACTACAACATGGATGAACCTCGAAAACATTGTGCTGAGTGAAATAAGTCAATCAAAAAGGACAAATATTATATGATCTCACTTATATGAAATAACAAGAATATGCAAATATATAGAGATTAAAGCTTACTAGTGTTATTAGTGGTTACCAGGGACAGGAAGCTCTAAGGGCAAGAATGGTTCTTAGAAACAAGAATGGTGAGACTTCATCTCACATACTTTGGACATGTTATCAGGAGGGACCAGTCCCTGGAGAAGGACACCAAGCTTGGTAAAATAGAGGGTTAGTGAAAAAGAGGAAGACCCTCAACAAGATAGATTGACATAGTGGCTGCAACAATGGGCACAAGCAGCACCAACTGTGAGAATGGCACAGGACAGGCAGCATTTTGTTCTGTCGTTTGTAGGGTCACTATGAGTCAGAGCCGACTCTACGGCACCTAACAACAACAGGGACAGGAGGAAGAGGGAAAGGGGGAGCCAACGTTTAGGAGGCAGTGAGTTTTCATTCATGGGGATGGGAAATTTGGCGATGATTATGGGTGACGGTTGCACAACATGATTAATGTAACTGCTATCTCTGAACTATACACCTGAAAAATGTTGAACTGGCAAATGTTGTGTTATGTATATGTTTACAACAATAAAAAACAAAGAAACAAGAAATTAAATGTGTGGTTAAAAGTGTGATCTCTGAAGTTGAAGATCTGCGTACAAATCCTGGCGTATCACAAATCAGCTACAAGACAGATTATCCAACTTCTTTGGGCCTCAGTTTTCTACCCAGTCATATAAGGTAACTAGTTTCTAGTCTTGTCTATTAAAATGCTAAGTCTTCTCTGGCATTTTAAATACTAGACCCGATGCAGTAGATTCAGACCCAAATCATATGACTTCATACAGTTTGGCATCCAGGCCAAATCAGGGCTTTGAAAAAGAGTTCCTGAAACAGAATAATATGAGAAGTTGCTTAAAATAGAGATTCTCTAGCAAATCCAGGGCAAAGGACTCTGCATTTAAAGCAATTAAAGTTTTTCAGCCCTTGCTGTGGGAAACTGGGGCATTCTACCTGACTCGTTGGTTTCTATTTGGCATATCATTCACATCAGGGAGGAAAATTGTACTAAAACCATAATGCTTTCAAAAATATCCAAACTCTCTTATGCTCTGATTGAATTTTCACTATTCTTCATAGATGTTTCAAGGGACAGTGAGGCTAGAAACAGGCAAAATATCAACTTTCCCCCCACACTTAAAATTTTATTCTGGAAGATGATTAGACTTTTTTTTTTTTAAGTTTAGTTAGATAGATTTTTTCTCCGTCTGCTATAAAAAGGAGTTTTATTATGATTCATACAAGTTTGGAATTATTTTTAAAGATTCCATTTTTTTCTTTCATTTTTCCTAACTAGTAGGGTTGCACTGATGTAGAGAGTCATAGGTTGGCGAAGGTGGTAATGACAGTGGTTGAATATGAAAAACCTGCAATATTCTGAAGCCCTCATATATCCTCACATCTATCAGTTCTTTCTTCTTCTCTTCCTCCTCCTCTTTCTCTGGTCATCATCTTCATCATCATCATCTCAGCCATGTATTGAGCCAGCCGCAGTGCTTAAAACTTTTAGTATATTCTCTCATATAATTTCCTTGACAACTCTCTGAAGCTCATATTATCATCTTCACTTTAGGTAAACTCAGTACCATTAATTAACTTGACCGAGGACTCATAGCCAGTAAGACAGCAGAGCTAAGATTTCCTGATTCGGTAATGTTTTTCCTGTAACATACGGTAATAGACTTCATATTTTTTCACCTCCATCACTAGCACTAGAAGTTGACTGTTCCCCCCAAAACACACCAAGTAACATTTTTCAAGAAGTACTTATAAATATGATGAGTAGCTGACAGTAACTGCCTCACTGCTTTTTAAGAGGGCCTTTCAAATTGCTAAAATTTAGAAATGTCCAGATTCTACAGTTTTACCAAATATTGCTAGTTGAAATGAGCAAAAAAAAAAAAAAAACCTTTCAATAAATAAAGTGAATAGTTTCCAACATTTGGATCTACTTAAACTGATAGTTTCCAAACACATAAGCACCTCCAATACCAGCACTCACTCTATTATCAGAGCATCCACGGTTTGTGACCTTATATGGTAAAAAAAAATGTGGTAGTCATGTATATAAATAGGAAATTTGATCACTGCTAATTAAAACTGTCCCTGGAATTGCTCCTTACCCCCTCTAACCAAATGTGATTTCTTCCCTGTTCTTCATTATTCTCAGGTCTTCAAAGTTGGAGCAGTTCCATGACTCCTTGCTGATTCCTTACTTATTCATTGTTCATTCAACATACAGAAGTGGTCCTGTATCTTTGGGAATTTCTCCTTAGTTATTTTGACTTATACCCACTCTCTTGTATGGCCCTAGGCTAGACTAGGCTAGGCTGCAGTAGCAATCCAACAATCTCAGAGGCACAAAACCCACAGATCACATCTCATGTCTATGAAGGACCTGCTCCTTGTTTTCCTCAGTTAGTGATGCAGGCTGATGGAGGCTGGACCATCTGGAAGGTTGCTGGTTGCTATGGCAAGAAAAATGGAAATTGGGGATGGCCCACTGGCTCCTAAATTTTTCTACCCAGAGCGGGCACATGTTTTGTGAGCCGTATCCGGTCACATAACCACATCAACTTGAAAGGGACAATGAAGTATAATCCTACTATGTACCGAAAGGTGGTTGTGGTTGTTGTTGGAGCAGATCGCCCGGTCTTTTCTTCCACGGAGCTGCTGGATGGGTGTGAACCATCAACCTTTTGGTTATCAGCTGAGCGATTAACTATTATGCCACCAAGGGTCCTTCCTAAAGGAACAGCCCTAATAACTGCCACAGCCCCATGTTTGGGGAAACTCAAGATATTCTGGCTATTATTGATAATTACCATCTAACCGGCACTATGGAAAGTCCAGAGAGGATCTTTCCAGTTGTTGAGGAATTGGTGATAACCCCTAGGTGAGGTCAAAACACACCCTCTATCCTCACATTCAGGCAAACATACCCTCTAATCTCACATTCAGGCAAATGTCTGCACTTTTTTTTTCTTTTCAGTTAGAATTTGTTCTACATTTTTCTCCAGCTCTGTCCAGGACCCTCTATTGTGATCCCTGTCAGAGCAGTCGGTGATGGTAGCCAAGAACCATCTAGTTGTGCTGAACTCAGTCTGGTGGAGGCCACAGTAGTTGTGGTCCATTAGTCCTTTCGACTAATATTCCCTTGTGTCTTCGATTTTCTTCATTCTCCCTTGCTCCAGACAGACGGAGACCAGTGGAGCATCTTAGACAGCCACTCACAAGCTTTTAAGACCCCAGGCACTACTCACCAAAGTAGAATGTAGAACATTTTCTTTATAAACTATGTTATGCTAATTGGGCTAGATGTTTCCTGAGACCATGGTCCCCACAGCCCTCAAGCCCAGTAATTTGGTCCCTCAAAGTGTTTGGATGGGTCAATGGAGCTTCCATGACCTTGCCTTGGACAAGTTGTGCTGGATTCCCCAGTATTGTGTACTGTCTCACTCTTCACCAAAGTTACCACTTATCTCTTGTCTATTTAGTGTTTTCCCCTCCAACCTCTCCACTCTCTTGTAACCATCAAAGATTGTTTCTTTTTGTGTATAAACCTTGTCATGAGTTTTTATAGCAGTAGTCTCATACAATATTTGTTCTTTTGTGATTGACTTATTTCACTCAGTGTAATGCCCTCCAGATTCATCCATGTTGTGAGATGCTTCACAGATTCATCATTGATCTTTATTGTTTCCTAGTATTCCATTGTGTATATGTGCCATATTTTGTTTATCCATTCATCTGTTGATGGGCACTTAGGTTGTTTCCATCTTTTTGCTATTGTGAGCAATGCTGCAATGAACATAGGTGTGCATATGTCTATTCCTGTGATGGCTCTTATTTCTCTAGAATATATTCCGAGGAGTGGGATTGCTGGATCATATGATATTTCTATTTCTAGCTTTTTAAGAAAGCACCATATTGTTTCCCAAAATGGTTGCACAATTTTGCATTCCCACCAGCAGTGCATAAGAGCTCCAATTTCCCTGCAGCCTCTCCAACATTTGTTATTTTCTTTTTTTGTTTTGATTCATGCCAGTAATGTCAGAGTGAGATGGTATCTCAATGTAGTTTTGATTTGCATTTCTCCATCGACTAATGATTGGGAGCATTTCCTCCTGTGTCTGTTAGCCACGTGAATGTCTTCTTTGTGAAGTGTCTGTTCATATCGTTTGCCCATTTTTTAACTGGATTATTTATCTTTTTGTTGTAGAAGTGTTGGATTTTCCCATAGATTTTAGAGATTAGACCTTGGCCGGATTTGTCATAGCCAAAAAAATTTTTTCCCAATTCTCTTTTTACTCTTTTGCCAAAGTCTTTTGATGAGTGTGTTTAATTTTTAGAAGATCCCAGTAATCTAGCTTATCTTCTGGTGTTTGAGTGTTGTTAGTTATGGTTTGTATCCTGTTAATGCCAGTATATTAAGGCCTCTAGTCGACTCGACAGAACTGGGTTACTGGGTAGAGTTGATCCTATTTTTTCTTCAATGATCTTTATAGTTTTATATTTAGGTCTTTGATAAATTTTGAATTAGCTTTTATGTATGGTATGAGGTATGGGTCCTCTTTCATTCTTTTTGTAGCTGGATATCCAGTTTTGCCAGCATTGTTTGATAAAAAGACTGTCTTTTTCCCATTTGATGGACTTTGGGCCCTTGTCAAAGACGAGGTGACCATAGGTGGATGGATTTACAGATGAGCTCTCAATTCTGTTCCATTAGTCAATGTTTATGTCATTGTACCAGTACCAGGCTGCTTTGACTACCATAGCTGTATAGTAGGTTCTGAGGCCAGGTAGTGCGAGTCCTCCTACTTTATTCTTCTTCAATAGTGCTTTACTTATCCAGGGCCTCTGCCCTTTCCATATGAAGTTGATGATTAGTTTTTCCATCTCTTTAAAGAATGCTGTTCGTATTTAGATTGGGGTTGCATTTTCTTTATAAATTGCTTTGAGTAGAATTGTCATTTTCACAATGTTGGCTCTACCTATCCATGAGCGTGGTATGTTTTTCCATTTATGTAGATCTCTTTTGGTTTCTTGCAGTAGTGTTCGGTAGTTTTCTTTGTATAGGTCTTTTACATCCCTGGTAAGATTCATTCCTAAGGTTTTTTTTTTTTTTTTAGGTGCTTATTATAAATGGTATTGTTTTCCTGATTTCCTTTTCATCATTCTCTTTTTTGGTGTATAGGAGCCCAAGGGACAGTTTTATTTCTTCATTACCAATTTGTGTGTTCTTTATTTCTTTTTCTTGCCTTATTGCTATGGGTAGGGCTTTCAGCACGATATTAAACAGGAGTGGTGATAGCGAGCATCCTTGTCTTTTTCCTGTTCTCAAGGGGAATGTTTTCAGCCTCTCTCCATTAAGGACTATGTTGGCTGTTGGTTTTGTATAGATGCCCTCTATTATGTTGAGAAATTTCGCTTCTGTATGTGTTTTATTGAGAGTTTTTATCAGGAATGAACGTTGGACTTTGTCAAATGCCTTTCATGTGTGAATTGAGATGATCATGTAATTATTTTCTTTCATTTTCTTTATGTGGTGGATTGTGTTGATTTTCTAATGTTGAACCTTCCTTACATACCTGGTGTGAATCCTACTTTGTTGTGGTGTATTATTTTTTTGATATAATGCTTAATTCTATTGGCTAGAATTTTGTTGAGGATTTTTGCATCTATATTCGTGCAAGACATTGGTCTGTAATTTTCTTTTTTTGTGTGGTGTCTTTGCCTGGTTTTGGTATCAGAGTTATGCTGGCTTCATAGAATGAATTTGTAAGTATCCCTTCCTTTTCTGTGTTCTGAAATAGTTTGAGTAGTACTGGTGCAAGCTCTTCTCTGAATGTTTCATAGAATTCTCCAGTGAAGCCATCTGGGCCAGGGCTTTTTTTTTTTTGGTTGGGAGTTTTTTTTTTTTTAATTACCTTTTCCATCTCTTCTGTTGTTATGGGTCTGTTTAGATTTTCAACTTCAGTTTGTATTAGTTTAGGTAGGTAGCGTGTTTCTAGAAACATGTCCATTTCCTCTAGGTTTTCAAATTTGTTGGCATATAGTTTTTCATTTTACTGTTATGACCCTTTTTATTTCAGTTAGGTCTGTTGTTATATCCCCCATTTCATTTCTTATTTGGGTTATCTGTACCTTCTCCTGTTTTTCTTTTGTCAATTTAGCCAATGGTTTGTCAATTTTGTTGATCGTTTCAAAGAACCAACTTTTGGTTTTGTTGATTCTTTCTATTATTTTTCTGTCCTCTATCTATTTCATTTATTTCTGCTCTGATCTCTATTATTTCCTTCTCATACCTGTGTGCTTGTTTTGCTGTTCTCTTTCTATTTGTTCAAGTTGTGTAGTTAACATTTTGATTTTGTCCCTTCTTGTTTGATTTGTGCATCTATTGCTATAAATCAACCTCTAAACACTGCCTTTGCTATGTTCCAAATTTTCTGGTATGATGTGTTTTCATTCCCATTTGATTCTTAGAATTTTTTAATTCCATCTTTCATTTCTTCTATTGCCCAGTGGTTTTTAAGTAGGGTGTTACTCAGCTTCCATGTGTTTGATTTTTTCTTTGTTCTTTCTGTTATTAATTTCTACTTTGATATCATTGTGATCAGAGAAGATACTTTGTATTATCTCAAATGTTTTAGATTTTATTGAGGGTTGCTTTGTGGCTTAAGATGTGGTCTATTCTAGAGAAGGTTCCATGAGCGTTGGAAAAGAATGTGTACTTTGCTGCTGTTGGATGAAGTGTTCCATATATGTCTATGAGGTCGAGTTGGTTGATTGTGGCCTTTAGATCTGTATCTCTGTTGTGTTTCTTTCTAGATATTCTGTTCATACTGAGAGTGATGTGTTGAAGTCTCCTACTACTATTGCAGAACTATCAATTTCTCTTTTCAGTGCTGTTAGAGTTTGTTTTATGTATTTTGGAGTGCTGTCATTGGATGCATAGGTATTTATTTTGGTTATGTCTTTATGGTGGATTGTCTCTTTAATCACTATATAATGCCATTCTTTGTCCTTTATGATGGATTTTGTTTTAAAGTCTATTTTATCTGATATTAGTATTGCCACTCCTGCTCTTTTTTGGTAGCTGTTTGCTTGATATATATATTTTTTATCCTTTGATTTTTACTAAATTGACATCTTTGTTTCTAAGATGTGTCTCTTGTAGACAGCGTAATGATTTTGACTCACCAACTTTTTGACTGGTAGTCAAGCACTTAACCATTTGTTTCACCCGGGAACTCCCTTTCATAATTATACCTCAATAAATTGAGACTCTTTAGTCAAAGTGATTCACGTAATAACTCACATTGGTGTAGTGCCTTAGTTTAACAAATACTTTCATATCCTTTTTCTCCATTGATTCTTTTAGCAGCCTTGAGAGGGATGTAGGACAAATATTATAATGCTATTATTGGATGAGGAACTAAAGTTTCAAGTGACGTGTCCATAGCTAAGTAATTGGCTTAACCACTTTCAGGATGTTTGATTTGCTTTCTGTTCACCTGCTTATCATGATGAGTTAAGAAAACAATTTTAAAATTCAGATATATCACGGAAGTAAAGGAAATAATGGATTTGAAAATAATTTTGCAAATAGGTAGAAAATGAAGTAACCATGAAAGTGTTTTGCATAATGGGATCTTTGGTCCATATGCATCAAATCTCCTGCTCATGAATTTATTAAAATTTTAGATACCTAGGATATACTCCCAGGCCTTTTGAATAAAAATTTCTGAGTCGGGGGGGGGCAGTGGCAAATTTGTACATTTTTATTGCATTCCTCAGGTGATTCTTACTCATTCCAATAGTTAAGAGTTACTGACATAAAGCCTTCAAGTTTCTTCAGCTCTTTTCTTTCTTAGATCTTGCTGAGACCTAGACTCAGTACTCTAATAATACTTTACAAAATTTATCTCATTTAATCCTTACAACTGTCCAAGGTTATAGGTGCTATTATTATTCCCACTTAACAATTCAGAAAATTGAGGCACAGAACTTTAAGTAACTTGTCCAAAATCACACTCCTAGCAGGTGGAAGAGCTAGGATTCAAACCTAGGTCTGCTGGACTTATGAGCCTACAAGATTAATTTCTAAGACCTTTTGCTTCCTCTCATGTTCCAATGTCCTAAGTCCTTTGGTTCTAGCAAAAGGTGTTGCTCACTTCTGTCTGACAAAAATCAAACATGTGCCAGAGTCAAGCAACTTAACTGAGGTTAGATAAGCTCATTTTCAGTCCTATAAAAGGAGTCAAAAGGCTGCTTTTAAAGGATGTTGTTTACACACTGACTTAGCTCTCAATAATTTATTAATCTATTAATGTCTTTCTTTTTGTCAACTTTATTCTCAGAGGAAGCAGCCAAGTTTTTTCTTAGGGCATGTTTGGTGTGAGGATGTGGAGAATAGGATTGTTAATAGGCTGTCCATTATTACTTCATACTTTGCATCCCAAGAATATCAAAAGTTGGAGGAGGGTAGGGAACAGGATAAGGAAAAGGAGCCCATTCAGGGCTTTCTCTCATCTTTCCTCTGAAACACCCATTCATATAACCTCTTATATTTAGACCTTCCTTTTTATCAACCATAGCCTGACTTCAGAATTTCGTCCCTTTGTGCCCACCTTACTCACTTAGCCTCTTAACTTTAGGTGTCCCTTTGAAGCCATCTTGCTTGTTATGGCCCATTTTCTGGACTATATATAGAACCTTTGCCTTGTAGCTCAATAAAAGGGTTTTAATATGGGGATCTAGTTGCTGAGGTGTTAGAAAAGCTGAGAGTAAAGAGGGAAAGGTGAGTCAACCAGTTATACAAGTGCAAGAAGGTGCTACTACTCCTAGGACTGAAGGTACTAGGAAAGGAGACGGTATTATCAGAGCCCAGGAGTCAGGGATGCCTGTAAGGAGCTGACCAGCCTTAGAGTAGAAGCTGGCCCAGGGGACCATGTGGCTGAGGCTGTCAGGTAAAAGCTGGAATTCTAAAGAAGTAGCAACTGTATGGGAGCTAAATGAATGTTATGACTAAAAATTAAGATAGAAAGGTGGAGCAGAAAATAGTTCACAGGGGTCGACTAGAGAGTAGGGAGCACAGAGGGAGTGTCTGTCCAGCAGGAGCTAGAAACATGCAGGAGATGTAGCCACTGACGGGATGCTACTTGAAGAAGAGAGGGGAAAAAACCTGTTGCCGTCAAGTCAATTCCTATTTATGGTGACCCCATGTGTTACAAATAAGAACTGCTTCATAGGATTGTCTTGGCTGTGATCTCAACAGAAGCAGATCACCAAGGCTTTTCTTTCATGGTACTGCTGGGTGGGTTTGAACCGCCAACCTTTAGGTTAGCAGTCAAGCACAACTTGTTTGTGCCACCCATCTTTAGCATGCCCCAGAAGAACAGTGTTCAATCTGTAAAATGTGTGTGTGTGTTTCCTTCTACCTCAGATACTTTAACTTATTTAAGTAGCTATTGTTAATTTTTTTTTTTTTATTGTTGAGCATTAAACTCCACCTCCACTTTACTCCAGAGAGGATATCCGAGTTAAGCTCTAGAAAAGTAAACACATTCCATTTGCACACGCCCAATTTCATGACAAATCATGGGACCTAGTGATCAGTATGGGCTGAAGAAATAAATTAGGTACAGATTCTTCCATGTGCCACAATTCGTTTCAAAATAATAGCTCATTGTGTGGAAATCTAGAAATGCTGTCCACCTGACACTCAAGGAAAAAAAAAAAAAATCATGTGAGAACCACTCCTGGAGGATCGTAATTTGAACAGAAGAGAAAATTTCAATTTTATTCCTTCTTGATCCAGAAGGAAAAGTTGAAGGAGAGAGGTTATTAGAGGCAGATTATCAGATCACAAGTTGATCTCAGAATGTTTAGAGACCATGCACAGTGGACAAGGCCTGTGAACTATTTTCTGCTCCACTTTTCTATCTTAATTATTAGTCTTAACATTTATTTAGTTGTACAACTTGTAAATCTCAATGAGGTTTCCTCACTCCTTCATTGCCTTTCACTTTCCTTGTCAATTCTACTTATGCATTTTTTTTTCCAATCTAGCTTGTCTTGCCTATTCCCACAAACACTGCTTTATTTCAAATCCACTTCATCTCGTGACTTGACCACCACAATACCCTCCTAATTAATCTCCCATCTTGGTTTGTTCCTTTGTTCCATAAATCTTTCAATCTATATTTACATGTGATATCTAGAATAATATTTCTAAAATACGGGTATAACTGTGTAACTCCTTGGTTAAAACCATTAGTGGTCCTTTTCCTATTGACTAAAGTCCATTAAGACTACCCACTGACCACAGGGAAAACTACAAACTCTTTCGCATGTCATACGAGACCCTCCATAATCTAACCCCAACCTAATTTTATAGCCTTGTCTCCTGCCATTCCTCGATAGTCAAGGCTTTGTGTTGTTCTAAGGAACAGAAGCTTATTCTGGTGTGGATACAACCAGATATTTTCAGGCATCTATTTTACTCTTTAATACTCTGCGTCAAATATTTCAGGTTCTCCACCTTCCTGTTACACGGTAGAATTGCACATTTAGATCCCTTTGTGTTGGGTAGGACTCTGTTACAAGTTCTGGCCAATGCATTTTGAGTGAAGTGTTGTGTGTCAGTTCCAGACTGGAGCATTTAATTGCTGTTGCAAGACCTTCCAGAGCCCTTTCCCTCTGGTGCAATGTTTGACACTGTTCAACATGATGGCTGCTCTGTCAGCCTCCTGCCCAGAGTAATGAGACATAGAGCAAAACCCTGAGGCAGCATGACTGAAAATGAACCTTTCTTCTTATAAGCACCTAAGGTTTGGTGGTAGTTGTTACAAAAGCACAGGGATTGGCAAACTTTTTCTGTAAAGGCTTTATGGGCCACACAGGTATCTATCTCTTCTCCTCTTCTTCCTCCTCCGCCTCCTCCTTCTACATCTGTTTAAAAATGTTGAAACCATTCTTAGTTCAGGCTGTACAAAAATAGGCCCTAGGCTTGATACTCCCAAGGGCCATAGTTTGCCATCCCCTACTATAGTGTAGCCTGGCCTATCTTGACTAATATAACATCCAAAGTCAGGAAACAAAATACGCATGGCTTCTTTCACCATCTCCTTTTACTATGAGTCTGTTCAGTTCTTGTTTATCTCTAGCTTCCTCTACTTTCTCACCCTGTTCATAGCCTAATAGAGGGCAGTGATGGTTCAGTGGTAGAATTCTTGCTTCCCATGAGGCAAACCTGGGTTTGATCCCTGGCCAATGCCAGTGCATCCACCACTTATCTGTCAGTGGAAGCTTGTGTGTTGCTCTGGTGTTGAGCAGGTTTCAATGGAGCTTCCAGACTAAGAGACTAGGAAGAAAAGCCTGGTGATCTACTTCCAAAAATCAGCCAATGAAAACTCTATGGGTCACAACAGTATGATCCTGCTGTGCATAAGGTCACCATGAGTCAGGGGCTGACTCAACAGCAGCTAAAAACAACAACGACATGGCTTAATCTAGGCATCACAGATGGCCAGCATGGCTGCCCTTGTTTCAGCTTTTCCGCTTGAGTACCTCTGGTCATTTGTTCAAATTCTCTAGAGATAATCTGATTTGTTATTAAGAAATCAATGTATTAGGAAGATATCCATTCTTGATCCAATCAGGGGCTGAGGGTGGGACAGGCTCTAGAAAGGATCATGAACAGGGTAAATTTATGGACTTTTCTAATACAGTACTTTAACATTGTTTATATTCCCTTTCCAGTCCTCTTGATATGTATGTTTCTTTCCCCTGCTCTTCACCTGGGAATCTTCAACCCATTTTTCAAAACTCAGCCTAAATATCACCTCCTCTGCAAGGCCTTTCATTAGCAAGTTTCTCTACTCCCACTAGGCAAAGTTGGTTGCTTCTCTTTTTTAGTCCCATAATACCTTATATAAACATGCCAAGTTAATGTTATGTAATAATTGCACATATATTTCATTCAAAAGGGGCTCAGTTTGAGGGCAGAAACCAAATCTTATTCACTATTATGATAGCTTTTCTTGCTATCAGGGTATTACCACCTCAATCCATTATGGGACACTGTCTCATCATAATTTCTATCATTGCATATTCAGATTTGTCTTTGGCATTCATATCTGAGGTCCTTTAGTAACAACAATTACTACAATAGAGATTCAGTGAACATGTTTTTCTTTAGCAGAACATAGTCTTAATTTTATTGGCAATTAGTTCTGAGAACTGAAGAAATTGCAAAATGTATAGACAGTCCTGTATAAAATTTAACCCCCTAAATCAAGTGACAGCCTGAGAGTTAACAAGAGTTACATAACTGATGCCTACAGCCTAAATTCACATGATGGCTTTTTTTGCCTTCAGTGCAACTGAACAGTTCAGACTTTTTAGCAAATCAAGGTATAGCTTCAGTTACCAAATTGCAACCAGCTGGGTTAACTTTAATAAAGTATCAAGCTGCTAAACATGCCATGCCTATTTTGTTCCAGTATTTAACATGTGTGCTTATAGTTTCTGGGATGCAGGCAAAAATAAATAAATAAACAGAGTGATATGTGCAAAATATTTATTTGTTTTGAATTATTATTGGGCAACATTTGGATCCTGTCATGCCATTATGAAAACAATTTAAAATATTTTTTAGCACATCATGTTATTTTAAAGGTAGGACTGTGCTCTTAAAAGGTCAGTCAGGGAGGCAGAGTCAAAATGGCACCCTTGACAGATGTATCATGCTGTCCTTCTTCAGCAAAAAAAAAAAAAAAAAAAAATTTTTTTTTTTAAGACCCCCCAAAATAAGTAAAACAGACACAAATGTCAATCCTGGAACCCTAAGCATCAAATGAAGAGACAAATTACTAGATCAAACACTAAAGGGAAAAAGAAACTGAAGGAAAATAGCAAATGAGGAGAGATACTGAGTAGAGATTCCCTGCCAACTACCATGACACAGTGTCACCATATTGGAACACAGCCAGCAACAGTCTTGGACAGGGGGTACAGGAAGGCAACTTCATCAAGCTCCCAACCAGACACAGAGCACCTGGTAACCAGAGAAACACAGTTTCCTACCCCTCACCCTTCTGCCCTGTACACCATCCCCACCACTTCCTGATGGGCCACACCACACCATCCGGCTAGAGAGCTACCAGCCCACCGTCATCCCAGGTCCCCCTCACCCCAACTGGCTGACACCTGCTGTGCCATTTTTTCCTTTCTTCCTTTTCTTTCTCCCACCCAGCCCTGAATGCCACCCCTACCCCTTCCTGATGGGCCACACTGTGTGGCTCAGGTAGAGACCAGCCTGCCATCACCCAGTTCTGCCTGATCCCCATCCACTGGTTCCTGCCATGCCATTTTTTTCCTTTCTCCCTTTTCTTTCTCCCTCCCATCTAGCCCCATATGCTACCCCAGCTGCTTCCCAGCGGGCCATACTGCACTGTGTCACTTGGCTAGAGAGCTACCAGCCTGCCATTCCTCGGGGTCCACCCCGTCCCTACCCACCAGCTTCTGTCATGCCTTTTTTCCCCTTTTCTTTCTCCATCACATGTAGCTCTGTATGCCACTTCTATCCATTCCCACTGGGCCACACTGCACCACCACAGGTAGAGTGCTACTGGCCTGCTGCCCCCGGATCCCTCCCACCCATACCTGCCAGCTGCCAACATGCCATTTTTCCCCCTTCCCTCCTTTTCTTCCCCGCCCAGCCCTGTATACTACCTCTATCCCTTTTTGTGTGGCCCAGCCTCACCACTGACAGTAGAGAACTACTGGCCCTCTGCACCCCCAGGTCCCTCTGGCCCCGCCTGCTGGCTCCCATTGAGCCATTTTTTAATTTTTTTTTCCTTTCTTCCTTTTCTTTCTCCCTCCCGCCAAGCTGCATAACCCACCTCTACTCTTCCATAGATCCCTGCCACACCACTGTTGCTAGAGAGCCACTGGCCTGCCACAACCCCAGGTCTGCCCTGGCCCAACCTGCCGGCTCCCATCATGTCATTTGTTTTCCTTTTCTTTTCCCTTCCCATCTAGCCCCATAAGCCACCTCTTCCCTAACCATAGCTCCTCCAGGTCTGCCCCACCCCAGACCTGGTTATTTTTTTTTTTTCCTCGCTCTTGTCCTTCCTCTCACCTAGCCCCACATGCCATCCCCACTTCCTACAGGCCCTCACCATGCTGCCATGTCTAGAGTGTCCCCAGCTCAGGCCCACTGCCATGCTGGGCCTCTACTTCCCTTCCTCTCCTGCCATTTGAACAGCTGCTGAATGGTAAGAAGTGAGCCCCTAACACTCCTTGTCCGACACCCATCCTAGCCAGTGAGGGGCTGTGAATGCTCCCACACTGTTGGACCAACATCAGGAAGCAAACAGCACTTGCCCAGTCCACCCTCAGCCAAATAGCCAAATCAGTGTTCAGAGAAACAAGCTTGCCCTGTCTGCTACTGCCCTGCCACTTGGTCAGGGTGGTGAGAAATATTGTGCCCACAGACAAGGAAGCAGCCAAGCATGCCTGGTCCACCTGCTCTGACATATCAAAACAAAACAAAGAAGCAGGACCAAACAAATCAGCATACAATCAGTAAATAAAGAAAATAATATTTTAATGTCTCAGAGACAGCAGACGATATCAAAACTTATGAAAAAAAGCAGGAAAAGATGGCTCCAGCAAATGACCAAAATGATAACCGGATGACCGTCCAGTAGAAGAAAATGTAGTGGAACTACCTGACATAGAATTCAAAAGTCTAATATTTAGGGCTCTCCAAAAGACTAGGAAAGAGATCAAGGAAAACACAGACGAAACCAAAGAAAAAATCAACAAAATTATGAAAAACAGACAAAACCAACAAAAATATAACCAAAATCAAGGAAAACACAGAGAGAGAAATAGAAGAATTCAGGAAAATAATACAAGAAAAAAAAGTCAAAATAAATTATTAGAAATCATAGAAAAACAGCAACTAGAAATCCAAAAGATAAACAACAGAATTTCAGAAATGGGCAGCTCAGTAGGTTTTAAGAGCAAATTTGAGACACTGGAAGACAGAATCAGTGAGATTGAAGATAAATTCATGGATGCTACTTTGTTTAAGGAAAAATCAGAGAAAAGAATGAAGAAAACCTAAGAATTATGTGGGACACAATTAAGAGCAAAAATATGTGTGTGATTGGAGTTCCAGAAGAGGGGGACAAAATGGAAAACATAGAGATGGTTGAAAATTTACTGGCAGAAAATTTCCCAAATATCATGAAAGATAAAAAGCTGACCATCCAAGAAGCTAAATGAACTGCATATTGCATCAATGCCAAAAGTAAATCACCAAGGCATATCATAATCCCACTTGCCAAAACCAAAGACAAAGAAAGAATCCTGAGAGCAGCTTGAGAAAAACTAAAAGTCATTTACAAAGGGTAAAAAATAAGACTAAACTCTCATTACTCGGTAAAAACTATGCAGGCAAGAAGGCAATGGGATGACATATAAAACCTTGAAAGAAAAAAACTGCCAACCAAGAATAATATATCCTGCAAAACTTTCTGTCAAATATAATAGTGAAATTAGGACATTTCCAGATAAACAGAAATTAAGGGAATTTGTAGAAACCAAACCAAACTCACAGAAATATTAGACAGTTCTTCACCTAGAGAACCAACAACAATTGACAGAGACGAGAGTCTAGGAGACAAAAACAAAAGACAAGGATCACATGATTTTATCAATTGATGCAGAAAAGGCATTTGACAAAGTCCAACACCCTTTCATGATAAAAACTCTCAGCAAAATAGGAATAGAAGGAAAATTCCTCAACATAATAAAGGGCATTTATACAAAGACAACAACCAACATCATCCTAAATGGAGAGAGCCTGAAAGCATTTCCCTTGAGAACAGGAACCAGACAAAGATGCCCTTTAACACCACTCTTATTCAACATTGTGCTAGAGGTCCTAGCCAGACCAATTAGGCTAGATAAAGAAATAAAGGGCATCCAGATGGGCAAGGAAGAAGTCAAAGTATCTCTATTTGCAGATGACATGACCTTATACACAGAAAACCCTAAGGAACCCTCTAGAAAACTACTGAAACTAATAGAAGAGTTCGGCAGAGTATCGGGATCTAAGATAAACATACAAAAATCAGTTGGATTCCTCTACGCCAACAAAAAGAACATCAAAGAGGAAATCACCAAATCAATACCATTTACAGTAGCCCCCAAGAAGATAAAATACTTGGAATAAACATTACCAGAAATGTAAAAGACTTATATAAAGAAAACTACAATACACTTCTGCAAGAAACCAAAAGAGACCTACATAAGTGGAAAAACATACCTTGCTCATGGATAGGAAGACTTAACACTATAAAAATGTGTATTCTACCAAAAGCGATCTATACATTTAATGCAATTCCAATCCAAATTCCAACGACATTCTTTAATGAGATGGAGAAACAAGTCACCAATTTCATATGGAACGTAAAGAGGCCCCGGATAAGTAAAGCATTACTGAAAAAGAAGGACAAAGTAGGAGGCCTTACTCTACCTGATTTTAGAACCTATTGTCCCACCACAGTAGTCAAAACAGCCTGGTACTGGTATAACAACAGACACACAGACCAATGGAACAGAATTGAGAATCAGACATAAATCCAGCCACATATGAGCAGGTGATATTTCACAAAGGCCCCAAAACAGTTAAACGGGGAAAAGACAGTCTTTTTAACAAATGGTGCTTACATAACTGGATATCCATCTGCAAAAAAATGAAACAAGACCCATACCTCACTCTATGCACAAAAATGAGCTCAAAATGGATCAAAGACCTAAATATAAAATCTAAAATGATAAAGATCATGGAAGAAAAAATAGGGACGAAGTTAGGAGCACTAATACATGGCATAAACAGTATACAAAACGTTATTAAGAATGCAGAAGAAAAACTAGATAACTGGGAGCTCCTAAAATCAAACACCTATGCTCATCCAAAGACTTCACCAAAAGAGTAAAAAGACTACCTACAGACTGAGAAAAAGTTTTTAGCTATGACATTTCTGATCAGTGCCTGATCTCTAAAATCTACATGATACTGTAAAAACTCAACTACAGGAAGACAAATAACCCAATTAAAAAATGGGCAAATGATATGAACACACATTTCACTGAAGAAGACACTCAGGTAGCTAACAGACACATAGGGAAATGCTCACAACCATTAGCCATTAGAGAAATGCAAATCAAAACTACAATGAGATTTCATCTCAGTCCAACAAGGCTGGCATTAATCCAAAAAACACAAAATAATAAATGTTGGAGAGGCTGTGGAGAGATTGGAAAACTTATACACTGCTGGTGGGAATGTAAAATGGTACAACTGCTTTGGAAATCGATTTGGCACTTCCTTAAAAAGCTAGAAATAGAACTGCCATACGATCCAGCAATCCCACTCCTTGGAATATATCCTAGAGAAATAAGAGCCTTTGCACGAACAGATATATCCACCCAAAAAAACCCCAGTGCCGTTGAGTCGATTCCAACTCATAGCGACCCTATAGGACATAGTAGAACTGCCCCATAGAGTTTCCAAGGAGTGCCTGGTGGATTCAAACTGCCGACCCTTTGGTTAGCAGCCGTGGCACTTAACCACTATGCCACCAGGGTTTCCAGATACATGAACAGTCATGTTTATTGCAGCACTGTTTACAATAGCAAAAAGTGGGAAGCAACCAAGGTGCCCACCAATGGATGAATAGATAAATAAATTATGGTATATTCACACAATGGAATACTATGCATCAATAAAGAACAGTGATGAATCTGTGGAACATTTCATAACATGGAGGAACCTGGAAAGCATTGTGCTGAGTGAAATTAATCAGTTGCAAAAGGACCAATATTGTATAAGGCCACTATTATAAGAACTTGAGAAATTGTTTAAACTCAGAAGAAAACATTCTTTTGTGGTTACGAGAGGGGGGAGGGAGGGAGGGTGGGAGAGGGGTATTCATCAATTGCATAGTAGATAAGAACTACTTTAGGTGAAGGGAAAGACAACACACAATGCAGTGGAGGTCAGCACAACTGAACTAAACCAAAAGCAGTTTCCTGAATAAACTGAATGCTTCGAAGACCAATGTAGCAGGGGCAGGGGTTTGGGGACCATGGTTTCAGGGGACATCTACATCAATTGGCATAAAATCTATTAAGAAAACATTCTGCATCCCACTTTGAAGAGTGGCGTCTGGGGTTTTAAATGTTAGCAAGCGGCCATCTAAGATGAATCAATGAGTCTCAACCCACCCAGATCAAAGGAGAATGAAGGACAGAAGGTAATTACGAGCCCAAGAGACAGAAAGGGCCACTTGAACCAGAGACTACATAATCCTGAGACCAGAAGAACTAGATGGTGCCTGGTTACAACTGATGACTGCCCTGACAGTGAACACAACAAGGAACCCCTGAGGGAGCAGGAGAACTGTGGGATGCAGACCCCAAATTCTCATAAAAAGACCAGACTTAATGGCCTGACTGAGACTAGAAGGACCCCAGTGGTCATGGCCCCCAGACCTTCTGTTGGCCCAGGACAGGAATCATTCCCAAAGCCAACTCTTCAGACATGGATTGGACTGGACAATGGGTTGGAGAGGGATGCTGGTGAGGAGCGAGCTTCTTGGATCAGGTGGACACTTGAGACTATGTTGGCATCTCCTGCCTGGAGGGGAGATGAGAAGGTAGAGGGGGTTAGAAGCTGGTGAAATGGACATGAAAAGAGAGAGAGGGAGGGAGGGAGCTGGCTGTCTCATTATGGGGAGAGTAATTGGGGTATGTAGCAAGGCATATATAAGTTTTTGGTATGAGAGACTGACTTGATTTGTAAACTTTCACATTATATTAAACAAATATACTTCAGAATATATGTGGTCAATAAACTTCATGGTGTTTCCAAAAAAAAAAAAAGAGTCTAGGAGACGGGAAAACATCAGCCAGATATCAACCTAGGTAAAGAAATATCAACAATAAAACAAAGCTTTTTTAAAAGATTAAAACAGGGAAACAGAGACATCAATCTGTAGATGACTACAATGTCAAAACAATAAAATGGGGAATCAATAGCGTATGTATAAAACTTTCAAATGGAGAGGAAGTCAAGGCAATACCAAGTAATAAAAGACTGATTCAAGTTTAGGGAGATAAGGATAAATTTCAAGGTAGCCACAAAGTTAACAAACCTGCTCACCAAAATTAAAAGAAGAAAAATATAAAGTCTTGGTAAACACAAAATATATAATAACAAAAGAAAAGAAAATCAATAAGCAAAAGGAACTTGGCACAGGAAAGTAAGAGGAACAAAGAAAATGTCAGTAACAAACACACACAAAAGCACAACAATATGACAGCAATAAACTCAGACCTATCAATAATCACACTGAATGTAAATGGCTAAAATGCACCTGTGAAGAACAGAGAGTGGGAGAATGGATTAAAAACACACGACTCATCAATATGCTGTCTACCAGAGATGCACCTTAGACACAAATATATAAATACATTAAAAATCAAATGATATAAAAAAAATATCAAACAGCTACCAAAAAAGGGAAGGAGTGGGAATACTAATCTCAGACAAAATAGACTTTAAGGCAAAATCAACCATAAAAGGCAAGGAATGACATTATATAATGATCAAAGGGATGACCTACCAAGAACACGTAACCTTAAGAAATAAGTATGCACCTTATGACAGGGCTCCAAAGTACATAAAATAAACTCTAACAGCACTGAAAAGAGAAATTAACAGTTCCACAGTAATAGGAAACTTCGACATGCCACTCTTGGTAAAGGACAGAATGCCTAGAAAGAAACTCAACAAACATGTAGAAGATCTAAAGGCCACAACCAACCAACCCGGGCTCATAGATGTATATAGAACACTTCACCCAACAACAGCAAAGTATATATTCTTTTCCAATGCAAATGGAACATTCTCCAAAATAGATCACATCTGAGGCCATGAAGCAGCCATCAATAAAATCCAAAACAGCGAAATACTACAAAGCATTCTCTCTGATCACAGCACCATAAAAGTAGAAATCAATAACAAGAAGAGCAAGAAAAAACATGGAAACTGAATAAAACCTTGCTTAAAAACAATGGGGTAACAGAAAAAATCAAAGAGTGAATCAAAAAATTCCCAGAATTAAATGGGAATGAAAATGTATCACACCAAAACTTTAACACAGCAAAGGCTTCAGAGGTCAATTTTTAGCAATAAACTCACACATCAAAAAAGAATGGGCCAAAATCAAAATGTTAGCCTTACAACTCAAACAAATAGAAAGAGAACAGCAAAAGAAGTGTACAGGCACCAGAAGAAAGGAAATAATAAAGATTAGAGCAGAAATAAATGAAATATAGAGCAAAAAAAAAAAAAAAAAAAAACAATAAAAAGCATCAACAAGACCAAAAGTTGGTTCTTCAAAAACTCCCAACAAAAACAAAAGTGCTAGCTTGGATGGCTTCACTCAAAAATTCTATCATAGATTCAGAGTCGAGTTTGCACCAGTACTATTCAAACTAATTCAGAATGTAGAAAAGGAAGGAATACTCTTGAATTCATTTTATGAAGCCAGCATAACCCTGATATCAAACACATGCAGAAACCACAATAAAAGAAAATTACACAGCAGTATCTCTCATGAATATAGATGTAAAAATTCTAGCTAATAGAATTCAGCATTTTATCTATATATCTATATATACCATGACCAAGTGGGATTCATACCAGGTATGCAAGGATGGGTCAACATTAGAAAATCAATCAACATAATCCACCACATAAATAGATCAAAAGAAAAGAATCACATGATCATCTCAATCGACACAAGGAAGGCATTTGATAAAGTCCAACACCCATTCCTGGTAAAAACTCAATAAAGTAGGAATAGAAGGAAAATTCCTCAACATAATAAAGCGCATCTATACAAAACCAACAGCCAACGTCATTCTCGATGGAGAGAGGCTGAAAGCATTCCCCCTTAGAACAGGAACAAGACAAAGATGCCCTTTATCACTGCTCCTATTTAACATTGTGCTGGTAGCGATAGCAATAAAACAAGAAAAAGAAATAAAGGGCATCCAGATTGGAAAGGAAGAAGTAAAACTATATCTGCAGATGACATGATCCTATACATAGAGAACCCGAAAGTTTCCACAGGAAAACTACTGGAACTAATAGAAAGATTCAGCAGAGTAGCAGGATAAAAGATCAACACACAAAAATCAGTTGGATTCCTATATACCAACAAAGAGAACTTCAATAAGGAAATCAAGAAAGCAATACCATTTATAATAGCCCCTAAAAAGATAAAACACTTAGGAATAAATCTAACCAGGGATGTAAATCTTTCTATACAAGAAAACTACAAAATCCTATTGTAGGAAACCAAAACAGACCTACAGAAATGGAAAAACATACCATGCTCATGGATAGGAAGACCCAACATTGTGAAAATGTCAATTCTATCCAAAGTGATCTACAGATATAATGCAATCCTGATCCAAAAACCAACAGCATCCTTTAACAAGATGGAAAAACTAATCACCAACTTTATATGGAAAGGAAAGAGCCCCTGAGTAAGCAAAGCGTTACCGAAGAGAAAGAACAAAGTAGGAGACCACACACTACCTGACCTCAGAACCTACTGCACAGCCATGGTAGTCAAAACAACCTGGCACTGGTACAACATACACATAGATCAGTGGAACAGAATTGAGAACTCAGATGTAAATCCATCCACCTATGGTCAGCTATCTTTGACAAAGAACCAAAGTCCATTAAATACAGAAAAAAACAGTGTTTTTTTACAAAAGGTGCTGGCAAAAATGAATGTCCATCTGTGAAAAAAATGAAACAGGACTCATATCTTACATTGTACACAAAAACTAACTCAGAATGTAAAACCTAAATATAAAACCTAAAATGCTAAAGATCATGGAAGAAAAAATAGGAACAACCATAGGGGCCTTAATATATGGCATAAATATAATACAAACCATTACTACGAATGCACAAACACCAGAAGATAAACTAGATAACTGGGAGCTTCTACACGTTAAACATTTATGCTCATAAAAAGACTTCACCAAAAGAGTAAAAAGAGAACTTACAGACAGGGAAAATAATTTTGAGCCATGACATATCTGACAAGGGTCTAATATCTAAAATCTGTAGACTACTTCAACACCCCAACAACAAAAAGACAGATAATCCAATTAAAAAATGAGCAAAGGATATGAACAGACACTTTACCAAAGAAGACATTCAGGCAGCTAACAGACAGATAAGGAAATGCTTGGGATGATTAGGCATTAGAGAAATGCAAATCAAAACTGCAGTGAGATACTGTCTCACCCCAACATTACTGGCACTCATAAAATTTAAAAAGAAAATAACAAATGTTGGAGAGGTTGCAGGGAGATCAGAACTCTTATACACTGCTGGTGGAAATGTAAAATGGTACAACCACTATGGAAAATGATATGAAGCCTCCTTATAAAGCTTGGAACAGAAACACCATTTAAAAAAAAAAAAAAAAACTATCCAGAAAGCCCACTCCGAAAAACAACAGCCATCACATGACTAGACATATGGACACCCGTGTTCATTGCAGCATTATTCGCAATAGCAAAAAGATGGAAATAATCTAAGTGCCCATCAGTAGCTGAATCAATAAAAAAAATTCTGGTACATACACACAATGGAATACTACGCAATGATAAAGAACAATGTTGAATCTGAAAAACATCTCACAACATGGGTGAATTTGGAGGGCATTATGGTGAGCGAAATAAGTCAATAACAAAATGACAAATATTGTATGAGACCTCTTTTATAAAAACCCAAATAAGAGTTTACGCACAGGAAAAAACAAAAACAATCTTTGATGATTATGGGGGGCGGGGTTGGGGAGGGGAAATCATTAACCAAATAGTAGACTAGTTAACTTTGGTGAAGGGAAAGATAACACACAATATAGGGGAGGGCAGCACAACCTGACGAAGGCAAAATCATCGAAGCTTTGTAGACACATGCAAACAGCTTGAGGGACTGAGTTACTGGGGCTGAAGGCTGGGGACCATGGTCTCAGAGAACATCTAGGTCAATTGGCATAACATAGTTCATAATGAAAATGCTGTACATCCTACTTTGGTGAGTAACATCTTGGTCTTAAAAGCTTGCGAGGGGCCATCTAAGATATATCTATTGGTCTCATCCTATCCAGAGCAAAGTAGAATGAAGAAAACCAAAGAAACAAGGGAAATATTTGTCCAAAGGACTAATGGACAGCACGAACCACAGCCTCCATGGGCCGGAACCCAGAAGGACTAGATGGGACCTGGCTACCATCACTGACTGCTCTGACAGGGATCACAATAGGGGGTCCAGGACAGAGTGGGAGAAAAATGTAGAACAAAATTCAAGTTCGCAAAAAAATACCAGACTTATTTGTCTGACAGAGGCCAGAAGAGCCCCTCAGACTATGGCCCCCCGAAACCCTGCTAACTCAGAGCTGAAGCCACTCCCAAAGTCCACTTTTCAGCCAAAGATTAGACAGGGCTGTAAAACAAACACAGGTGAGGAAAGTGCTTCTTAGTTCAATCAAGTATATGAGACCAAATGGGCAACTCCTGCCCAAAAGCAAAGAGAAGAAGGCAGGAAGGAACAGGAAAACTGGTGGAATGGGCATGGAGAACCCAGATTTGAAAGGGAAAGGTGGAAAGTGCTGACACATTGCCGGAATTGCAGCCAATGTCACAAAACAATTTGTGTATAAATTTTTTCATGAAAAACTAACTTGTTTTGTAAACTTTCACCTCAAACGCAATAAAAAATTTAAAAAATACTACAAGCAAGAAAATTTACTCATTAAGATCTAGAAATAGGTTCCATTACTCAAAGAAAATTATCCATAAATCTCAGAAAAAAACACAACCTGATTCCCTTGAGCAAGCAACGTTTCCAGTCTGGCTATTTCAGCTAGGAGCTCACAGATGAGTTTGACGTCGGCGCCCTCATTAATACTAGGCTTGTTGATAATGTTTTTGGTTCTATTTGCATAGTGAAGAGTACTTAGGGTTTCTCCATAATTGATATCAGCAGGTGAAATGGCTTTGAAGAATGTATTCAAAAAATAATTTTCCAGCACTCTGTGTTTCATTTAACTCAAAGTTGGTTTGTAATTGAAAAGTCAGATTAACCCCAGGTCATTGGATAGACTAAATATTCATTGCCATAGCAATGAATAATAAAAAGTAAGATTTATAGAAAAGAGTACTCACTATAGCAAATTCTATGTCATTTTGTTCTTCTTAAGCCTAGAATCAGCCATCAAACCAACTCTAAATTGATATATGAGATATCCCACTGTAGTTAGGGGCATTCTCTTTGTTGAAAATATAGGAAAAAAGAAGATTTCAAGACTATTTGTACTCCTCAATATGAAGTAGGAATTAAAATATTTTAAAAAGGTCTGGCAAAGCCTATTGTCTTTGTAAACATCTAAAGCCTGATAATTTTTGATGAGTCGTACTTCAGTCAATTATTTTCCTCTCAACACTTTTAGTTAATACTACCCCTCACCTCCATACCAAACTTTAAGGTTTAGGAAGCTGTACAGTAGTATCTGCAGTGTATACCCCAGGGTAGATTGAGGTGCTACATGTTGTTCCCATGACCAAGGGTCCCAGGAACATACAAATGTTGCCTTAGGCCAGCTACTTATTTTCTTTATGAGATCCTCATAAAAGACACATAAGTAGGAACAGTAACCAGTGACTGGTTGACTTAAGTATCATAGTGATTGAACTTAAGTACCAATAAAAGTTCTAGTAAGATAGCTTGACCCAGTTGAAGTTCCCTTTCTCCAAAGCTGGTTAGACCCAATCAGCCTTAGATAAAGCAAGCTTGAGGATGGCTCTGACTTTTCCTCTACCTCCCACAATGCTCAAAAGCCAGACTCTGTTTCAATTACCATGAGATAAGGAATGTTCAATGTCTACCAACATGTGACAATGCCTCTAGACCTACGTGGCCTGGGTTCTCTGCCCAGGCTACCCTGAAGGAAGGAAAGAGAGCATGTAAGGAGAGATAAAAAAAAAAATCCAGGCACTGCTGAAACAGCCCCAGGCTCTCACCATCTCTTTTTGGAGCAAGGAAAAGAGAGAAGAGAATCTACATGTCCACATATGACATGACCTTTATCCTCTTTGATAGTCCCACTTATAAGCGTCCTTAAATTTAAGCCACACATCTCTTCTTGGGAGGCCAAATTTCTTGCCACTAATCCTAGGGAGGTAAGAATCAGGGGATACGATTGAGAAAGGACTTCCCCTAAAGATCAACAGTTACTCACTTTATTCCATTATGTTACCTAAGAATACTATAGGCATAATGAAATAGTATTTACCAAGTGCAGTATTCAGGTCATCCCAGACTATTGTGGAATTGCATGGAGCAAAACCTGATAATTGTTTGTAAACTTTGGACCCTTGGATTCTAAATATTACTGATATTTCAAACTTCGTTTGGACTCCTGACCCTGATGTGACTCTTCTATCTGACTCCTTTATCTTAATGGTCTTCCTTCTGAATGCCAGTTGAGCTGCCTGCCTGACCATCTGCAGACTCCCAAACTCCTCTTGAAGGCACCTTGCTTCTTTAATCCAAGAATCTGATTCCTGACTTTTGAAAGAGAGGGCATTTAAACAGCCCACATTTTCCCGTAAGAAAGCTTTTTATTTTTTTAAACGACAACAAAAGAACTATTTACAAGGGACCAATTTAGTAACATTCATTTCTAAAATCATTTTCTTTTTATAGGCTGTAAATAAATTTGCAAAATCATGGAATTTCATGGTAATAAAACGACCTGGAAGTTACAAGGTAATTAAACCCAAAGCATCTAAGTATAGTACTCCAAGAATAATTTACTTCTCATCGCCAGGAGTCAAGGTTTTCTGCTGCTAAGCACTAATGCAAAATGAATTAGCACTGAGAGTTCCAAGCTGCCCCACTCCAGGAATTATGGGGGGCTACCTCTAGTTGCTGAGTATAATTGATGACTGCATGGAGCGAGCAGAAGCAGTGGTGTTGTAACGATGTTCAGAAATGACTTCTTACAAAAGTTTATCATGATTTTTAAAGCAAGTTCTGTGTTTCTGCTGGAAGGCGACTCTAGGTGTATAAGTGGCATATATAAGCATCTATTGCCCTAAAAGTCAGGGTTTAATCAAACCAGGACTTATCCAAAAGTTTGAAAGTGGGGGTGATAGTTGAACAGTGTAGCTTGAGTTTTAGTAGAAGGGCGTGAAAGAAAATTCTCCAGAGTGAAAATGGAAGGTTTTCAGATCATAGTTTGAACTGTCCAATCCCAGTTGAGAGGAATCCAAAACCAAGTATTTCCCCGAAACTCTGAGGCTAACTACCTGCCCCAAAGGCAGCTGGCCAAGAGATTTGTGGCAGCCATCTTGATATAGACGCTTTTCTTTTGAACTGTCCTTATCTGCTTCACCAGATGTCTGGCACTGAAAGTGCCTCTCTCTCTGCCAAAAAAGGTCACCTGCATATTGTCCACTTTGGCCTCCTGAAAAGCTAATAAAGAGACATACTGCTTTCTAGTATACTGAAGAGTTGGCCTTATCTATGGTGGCTGTGACTCAGCTGTTGAAATGGCTGCAAACATACTGGGAATTGTGTCAAAGTTGTTTTCTCTTTGGAGCCACAGGGTGGCTGTGACTCAACCTAAGGTCACTTCTCCCCTCACAGTGGTCCTCTCACTTGACCCCTGTCTTCTAAGTCCTGCTTGCCTCTCCTACCCCTTGCCTATTCGGGCTGAGAGATGGTGATGGCTCTGCTCCTGTTAGTCCTGTTAGACTGTAATGTCCCTTGTGGTTTCCCTACACCTGCCCACTTCTTTTAAATAGCCCCTTTCTTAAGCCCTCCTTGAACTGCCCTAATTTAAATGAACCATCTATCCCCTATTGGGATCCTAACTAATATACTTACTAATGTTTGGGGGAATTTGTTAGTTACTATTTGTCATTGATATCTATTGTAATTGTTAAGACCATGTGGTCTGTGGAATAGTAATTCTTTGCTTTTTTTTTTTTTAATATGATTTGTGACCTAGAATGTGGTCTATTTTTATAAATGATCCATAAATATTTAAAAAGAAATCATATTCTTTATATCAGAAGCAGGGATCTACATAGATCCATTAGATTGAACTTTTTTTTAAATGAGGTTCACCACCACTCATAAGAGAGATCTTGAATGAAGAAGTTAGGACAATAGCAGTATCTGTCCCCAAATTACCTGTATCATTCAGAGAAGTGATATGTGGCCAAAATGCATATAAGGGTATTATCACTATCCATCTCACATGAAGCCCCAGACTTTTGTCATCCTAAGCTCTTTTAAGCTCACCCCCAATAGTATCCTAACATAACTGTGGAGCCCTAGTGGTACAGTGGTTAAGGTCAGCAGTTCAAATCCACCAGCTGCTCCTTGAAAACCCTATGGGACAGTCCTACTCTGTCCTATTGGGTCTCTGTGAGTTAGAATCAACTTAAAGGCAATGGGTTTGGTTTGGTTTTGGTTTAAAATGCTGCAGATACACAATGAGTAGACAGGGTGGGGGCTGAGTGCTGGTACAGAGCTAGTGCTGATGGCTTGTGGGGCTGACATCTAATATGGCTTTATAAGGCCTCATTGGTTTTCAAATAGTAGGCCAACTGTGTTGGTCACTACAACCTTTCCTTTGGTAATGCCCAATTTGGCCGACCAGGTCCAGATACCTTTAAGCTGTTCAGTCTCTGTGCTAAGCTAGTAACAGCAGGACTGTGATTCCCCCCTGGTGGAATGGAGGGAGTGTATGTATGTGTGTGTGTGAGTGTACAGGTATGTGTGTTGTCAGTGTGTGTGAGTGTGTGTATGTGAGTATGTGCGGGTATGTCTGAATGTGTATGAGGATGTGTGAGTGTGCGTGAGTGTATGTATGTGGGTGTATGTGTACGTGAGTGCGTTGTGAGTATGTGTGTGAGGGTGTGTGTATGGCAGTTGAGGGTGATAGTAGGTGTTAGTAACAGAAAAGGAAGAATTCAATAAGAGAGGATTCATTCACCTCAGGGAAGAGAGCGTCTCTATTAAGGTGGCCGTAGACTCTGAGCGATTTGGAACCAGTCTCAATTCCCCTCTGTCTTCGTATGTCCTAGCAGTAATCCCAGAAGCTCTGGTACAGAAGTGGCTGGGAGGGGTCCATGGGTCACCCTGCTGTCATCAGTCACTTGCAGACGACCGACTCCTTGAGCATTCTCAGTCTTGCACTTGTGTGATCTGTAGCACCTTCCAGCAACAAGATGTGTGAAGCCTCTGCTCCTCCTTGCGCATCTTTCTTTTCTAAACGTCAGCCTCGGCGAACCATTCCGGCGGGGGAGGGGGGGATAGATACCTTACAGTTCCTTTAAAACGAAAGCATCTTCTGCACATATAGTTTTAAAAGAGGATTATAATGCATATAACTTTTTTTACTTTGGGCAACCCACTGAACGCATTAATGTGTACAAAGGAGATCATGTATAAATAGGGTCACTGTTCTAAGTTGCCGTCGCGTCCCTTCCTACTCGTGGGGACCCCGCGTGTGCAGAGCAGAGCAGGTCCATAGGGTTTTCGAGGCTGTGACCTTTCAGAAGGAGCTCACCAGGCCTGTCTTCTGAGTTACCTATGCGTGGGTTTGAACCACCAAATTTTGGCTGGTAGTCAAGCATGCTATCATAACCAGAGACTCATAACCTACTTAATCTCTTAGTGTATACAACACAGCTCTTGTATACATGGAGTTAGTATAAACTTTTATATTTGTCCCCCCTGCCTCAAAGGATTGTTTTGCGAACCCTCAGTGCAAGTGAAATTGCATTGCTATTTATTTATCACCCTCAATACACCAGCATTTTCCAAAATGCGATCTGCACAACAGTAGTCCTTTGAGATGCTCATGATGACATAGGTTTGGTTCACTTTGGTTCTGGAAGTGCTGCCCACCCTACCTCATTCTTAGAGATCCACAGTGCACATTAAAGGATCCGAGGAGCCTTCTTTAACTTTGTTTAGCCCCGAGTTTCCTAAGCTTATTTGATGATGGAACCGTTTTCGCATGTATGTAACTTTTATTCATATCCCCAATACAGAATACTTCCCATAGGCATGCGCTGGAGGCATACAATGTAGTGATTATGAGCCTGTGCACATAATGTTTGGGTTTGAATTTCAGCTATGCCACTTACAGGCTGTGTGACCTTGAACAAGTTCATTATCTTCTCTGTCTCTCAGGTTCCCATCTAAAAAATTGGAAGAAGAATAGTAACACCACATAGGGTTGCTGTGAGGATCAAACGAGTTCATGTGTTTAAAGTGCCTGGAAGAATGCCTGGCACATAGCAAGCATTCTGTAATGGTTCCTGCTAGTGTTGTGGCTTTCTGTGTTTGTCTTCAAAAAACAATTTTGGCCTAATAGTAACAATAAATAAGAAGTGAATGTAGCTTTATGGTTGACAAACTCTCACACATACTACCTAGTTTTCAAACCAATCTTCAAAGGGAGAGATTATTATTATTATACCCATTTTACGGATTAGAAAGGAAGGCTGAGAAATTTGGGGATATTTTATGAGTGGGCAGTAAAGGAGGGAGCCAGGAATCAAACATGAATATTTTGGCATCAGATCTCACGCCTTTTCCACTGAACACATTTGGTTTTCCTGTGATTCTAAATTAAAATGTGAAAACTGCTTATTTATAATAGCTGTGAAAGTCTGCCTTTCACAACATATTTAGTCCAAACCCCATTGATTAAATACAAAAGCTAGAAGTTAAAGACATTAGAGTGAATAAAATGTAAGTAAAGCAAATGAAACAAGGACCTCCCAAGTTAGAAATCTCCAGGACTAGTGTTGCAGAAGAATGAAGAGCACTTATATGGTATAAATACATTCAACAAGTTATAAACTAAGAAAAAGTCTATATAATCTGTCTTTGGGTTTAGTCATCTAGAGTTGCTGTAACAGAAATACCACGAGCGGATGGCTTTAACAAGCAGAAGTTTATTCTCTTACAGTTTAGTAGGCTAGAAGTCTGAATTCAGGGTGCCAGCTCTAGGGGAAGGCTTTCTACCTCTGTCGGCTCTGGAGGAAAGTCCTTGTCATCATCAATCTTCCTCTGGTCCAGAAGCATCTCGGCTTAGGAACCTCGGGTCCAAAGGATGTGCTTCGCTCCTGGTGCTGATTTCTTGGTGGGATGAGGTCCTCTGTCTCTCTGCTCACTTCTCACTTTTATATCTCAAAAGAGATTGGTTCAAGACACAATCCGTTGCTGTAGATTGAGTCGTGCCTCGTTAACATAACTGCTGCTAATCCCATCTCATCAACATCATTGAGACAGGATTTTCACCACACAGAAAAATCACATCAGGTGACAGAATGGTGGACAGTCACACGATACTGAGAATCATGGCATAGGCAAATTGATACACATATTTTTGGGGGACACAATTCAGTCCATGACATAATCTGACCAAAGATCATTATGCTTTCTTCACATGAAAGAGACTGAAACAATGCAATGTGATAATGGAGTTACGAGGACAATGAAATTGAATATTTCAGATCTGGATCTGAGTTGAAAAGAACTGAATTGGTCCTTATTTTAGCATAATTTATGGTCTCCTTGAGCCATACCGTTGTTAGTTGCCATTTAGTCAGCCCTGACTCACGTATAACAGAATGAAATATTGACCAGTGCTGTGCCATCTCCAGGAAACCCTGGTGGTGTAGTGGCTAAGAGCTACAGCTGTTAACCAAGAGATCAGCAGTTCAAATCCACCAGACGCTCCTTGGAAACCCTGCGGGGCAGTTCTACTCTGTGCCACGGGGTTGCTATGAGTTGAAATCGACCGGACAGCAAGCGTTTTTTTTTTTTCTTTTTTTGACTTGGTGCCATCTCAGTGGTCATTGGTATGTTTGAGTCCATTGTTGAGGCTATTCTGTCAATCCACCTTACTGAGGTTTTCCTTATTTTTGCTGACTCTCTCTTTTACGAACCATGATGTCCTTTTTTTAGTGATTAGCCTTCCTTGAAAACATGTCCAAAGTGAGTTGAAGTCTCGCCATCCTTGCTTCTAAGGAGCAATTTGGTTGTATTTCTTCTAAAACTGATTTGTTTGTTCTTCTGGCAGTCCATAGTATAGTCAATATTCTTTGCTAGTACCACAATTCCAGTGCATTAATTCTTCTTCTGTCTTCCGTTTTCATTGTCCAGCTTTAGTATGCATATGACGCAATTGAAAAGAAAAACAAGGCTTCCAGTGCTTAAAGGTTTTGAGAACAAATGCAAAGTTAGGTGTATTTGTCCTGTAGCTTCTTAGGTTAGTGATGTTCCTTATTGCTAACTCATCTTTGAGTCCCTGATTAATACTGGAATAACTAGGTAGTCTTTGGAGCATTTTTAGAGGATGATTTCAAGGCTACTATGTGGCACTGGGTTTTTTTTTTTTTTTATGAAACTAGCCCAGCCAAATGTACATTTTTAAAAATGGTTAAAAAAAAAAAAAAGTCAGGAGGGTAGGACCATGATCCCACTGGTTTACTTTTTTCTGCCTTTATAACCAAGGAATCCTGGTGGAGCAGTGGTTAAAGTCATCTACTGCTAACCAAAAGGTCAGTGGTTCGAAACCACCAGTGGCTCTGAGGGAGAAAGATGTGGCAGTCTGCTTCTGTGGAGATGTATAGCCTTGGAAACCATATGGGGCAGTTCTACTCTGTCCTATAGTGTCGCTATGAGTCGAAATTGACACAATGGCAATGGGTTTTTTGTTTTTTTTTATAACCTAAGAGAGCCTGATAATTTAATTCAAATTCTAATCAAAAGAGCTTACAAAATCAAGTAAAATATATGTGTGGAAGTGTGGGCAGGAAGAGAGAGAAAAGATTTTCTTCTGTCCACATTATAGTCCTCCAATGATGTGATGTCAGATTGGTCTAATGACCAATGAACAAGCACATAAACCTTCCCTTAAAGTCACTATTCCTAGATTTAATGGTTCCCATCCCCCCAAGTAACAAACAAACAAAAAACCCTTTTCCTTTCTTTATGACCCACTTTGCTCCTTTTGATAGAAAATGTGATATATTCTCATATTGCTTTCCTGTGGGGGAGCTCAGAGCTAAACTTAGCTCCAAATCTTACTTACGTATGGAACCTAAAGCAGTTCTCTCCTCTCTTGTAGTCACCGTTTCTTCTTTTTTTTTTAAACTTATTTTTTTTAATTTAATCTTTTATTGTACTTTAGATGAAGGTTTACATAGAACAAACTAGCTTCTTATTAAACAGTCAGTACACACATTGTCCTATGACATTAGCTAAGAACTCCATGACATGTCAACACTCTCCTTTCTCAACCTGGGGTTCCCTAGTACCAGTGTTCCTGTTCCCAACTGCCTCCTAGCCCCTGCTGCTGGGCTGGTGCACACCTTTAGTCTTGTTTTATTTTATGGGCCCATCCAATCTTTGGCTACAGGTTGAGCCTCAGGAGTGACTTCATTACTGAGCTGAAAGGGTATCTGGGTCTCAGGGTTTCTCCAGTCTCTGTCAGACCAGCAAGTCTGGTCTTTCTTTTTGAGTTAGAATTTTGTTCTACATTTTTCTCCAGCTCTGTCCAGGACCCTCTGTTGTAATCCTTGTCAGAGTAGTCAGTGATGGTAGACAGGCACCACCTAGTTGTACTGGTGGAGGCCTTGGTAGATGTGGTCCATTAGTCCTTTGGACTAATCTTTCCCTTGTATCTTTAGTTTTCTTCATTCTTCCTTGCTCCCGAAGGCGTGAGATCAGTGGAGTATCCTAAATGGCTGCTCACAGGCTTTTAAGACCCCAGACATGTAGCCATAATTTCTTATATTAATTTTTCTATTTTTGAATTTGGATTTTTCTGTGCTGGTATCTATGTGTTTTTTTTTTTTTTTTTTTTTTTGTCTGTAGGACCAGTAGATATAAGGGTGAAAGGAAGAGAGGGAAAAAGGAAAAAGGATATTTTAGAGAAAGATTTTCAATAACGAGCATTTAAATGTTAAGAATTTTCTTCTTTAGCACTCAATCAACCAGAGTCCCCTTCTCTGAACATTCTATTAAATGAAACTGTTAGTTCAATAATTATACTTAAAGACAGGCATTGCAGGAGAACAGAAAAATATATTCAGGTGGGGGGCAAAAAGAATGTTTAGGAGAATAGAAAGACTGAACCCAATCAATACCTGTGATTTTATTAAATGTTCAAAGGAAATAGTGGCTAATATTAAGATAAACATTTTGCAGGTTAGAGAAAACCCATTACTTCCATCTGTCTGAGAGCAGCCAAAAAGACAAAATTGAAAAGTGAGTTTCACATTACTGAGGTTCATGCCAAGGACACTCTCCTAGTTACATTTTTTTTACCTGACTCTCAGCTCTTTGCATTCCCAGGAATTTTTAAAAATATTTCCTTTTTCTCCAGAGCATCAGAAGAGAAATCCATGGGATATTTCCAAAGACCTTTCAGGAGAGGAAGAGAATCCATTTCCAAGAAATTTGGAATGAAAGCAAGGTTGGACTCATTCTTTATCTGGGGGGCCCCTCCAAAATCTTCCCTTCCAACTAAAAAAACCAAAACTTGTAGCCATCAAGTAGATTCGGACTCATAGTGACCACATAGGATAGAGTAGAACTGCCCCATAGGGTTTCCGAGGAGCGATTGGTAGATTTGAACTGCCAACATTTTGGTTAGCAGCTGTAGCTTGACGTAGCTCTTAACCACTGTCCCTTCCAACTGAAAGAGGTAAAAAGAGAAAAAAGAGCAATCTGACTGTCACTTTCTCTCTCCCCAGAGAGTATTGACCTTTTTCCTCCCCTTCTTAGGGGTCTCCTAATTCAGATAGTACTTGGAGGCTGCTATGTTGTCATTGTTTGTTTCATCTCGGATCCGAGTTTGCAGCCTTGCATCTTTCTGAAGACCAGTAACTATTTACAGGCCTCAAACAGCTAGTAAGTGTGTACATGGAGGCAAGTAGAATTGTTGTTGAATGCATAAATTGATTTTCACCTACAATTTACATTTATTCTCTGGGTATATTTGACACTAATGTTGTGACTGAACTGCCATGATGAAGATTAATCGTATAAACATTTTTTGCTGACTCTGTGAGAAGGTGCGTTGATTGTTTTACTTGATTTTCTAAACTTGGTGCCTAATAGCATGATGGGAAATATTTCTTGGTTTTGCTCGGTGTCTTAGTAGATCAAACACCCGTGACCAGTCTTTCCTAAGAAGCATTTGTGGAAAGGTTTTTGCTAGCTACAGTGTTCTAGCTTACTTGATTGCTAAGGAGGAAGTAGAAGATTACTCAGTTCTTGGAATTTTGCAAACATTTGAATTTTGACAGGATTCTGCAAAATAAAATAAGAATTGTACTTCTCAAGTGGGTATGAACGTGCTCTAAAAACAAGAAATGGCACAATTGTTTAGTTTTTCTCCGTCAATCAGTACTGGCTTAGGCCCCACACACCTTGAGCTGGGGAAGGTGAAGCTCTCAGAGGTTCAGTTTTCTCCTTTATAAAATGGGGATAATTATAGTATCTACCTCACTGTTCTCAGTGGAGATTGGTATCGGCACCCCTGGGCACATGCTAAAAATTCTGATCTAGAAGCCCAATTCAAGCCATACAAAATCAGAATGACTGGAGAGAAGTCTGGATATCTTTAGTCACAGTTTAGGAGGCCTCTCTACTCTCCCTTGGGATTATAGAGAAATTCTGCTGGGCTTGCATAGTCCCAACAATTCTAACTAGAAAGCCTCTTGTTGTCAGTCAGTACATGGTGGGTAGTGCTACAGCATTCGCTGTACAAGCCCACGTGTGCATTCAAAGAGGGCAACTCAGGCTTGGTGGGAATTCATTGCTGAAGTTTCAAAAACCCTAGAAGTCAAAACCCACCATTACTACTGTGTCCAAGCCAGATGACTTCTGGCACCAGTCTACCTCCCTGAGCATCAACTCCCAAACAAAACCTATGTTCCTAGGTCAGCTGGTAACTGCTGTTTTTATCCCTGAAACACAAACTCAGCCTTAATGAACTCTTGAAACAAGGAAGCCCAAATTTAGCAAACAAATTTGTATAACCTTTTTGTGCTGGACCTAAAGAAAAATACCTTTTTTTGTTCAAGTCCCTTATGTAAGCCAAAGTAAAGCACAATTTAATATTTCCAGAAATTTTCCTGCCTCATTTGTGTTTGAAATCACTTTCCTGGTATATGGTTAATGCATTAGTCAGGGTCCTGGAAACAGAAGACAAAGATGTGGGGAAACCACAGGAGTATGGCAGCACCCCAGGATTTTTAGAATCAGGGAGGGGTTACCACCCACTGGCCAGAAGGAACCTTTACAGGGACCTGAAGACATAGAGGCTGTATGAAAAGGACCACTTTACATCCACTTGGCTGAAGGGTGCTGCTTGGAGGAGCCTGGGGGGATACATACCCTGACCTCCTTCTCTCATGCCTCTTACCTCACACCAGAAGTCATAAAAGACAAGGGAGCCCACTGATGTAGTCCGTGCTGGTTAGCTTTAGGAAAGAGCAGGGTAGAGGAAGAGAGGAATGGATGTCGGGGGCAAAGATATCCAGAACCCCTACTTTCCCTGTGGTCTTTATTCATAATATTAGCTGACATTCCTGGTCATGGACCAAGCATCGTTCGAGGCATGTTTTATGTATCATGTAATTTAACCTTTACAACAGAGCTATGGAGTAGACACTTACGTTAAGGACGAGAAAAACAGAGGCTCAGAGAGGTTAAAGAGTCATGATCTCTTTGGCTCCAAAGGTCATTTTCATAATCAGAACACTGGTTTTATCCTTGGATTTGACAGACCAAACAACCATATTTTAATTTCTGTTTGGCAGTAGGTGATAGAGCTGATCGTCTAGGCTTATACTCAAAACTGGCTGCGAGACTTTTTTTTACATTAGTTGTCGTTAAGGAAACTCAAGCAGGCAGTGATGCTCTGCTTTCTTTCTTTAACTTTATGTATTTTATTTACGTATTTATTTTTTTAACTTGCAAACTTTTTTCAGGGTATAACATACATACAGAAAAGTACACACATTTAAGTGTACAACCTGATGAATCTTTACAAAGTAAATTCACTGTGTAAGCAGCACCCAGATCAAGAAACAGAATGTTCCCAACACCTGAAAAGTCCCCATGCCCACTTCCAGTATGTAACCACCTCTTCGCCATCCTGATTTCTAACTGCCATACATTAGTTTGTTCTTTACTCCTTGTTGGGACTCAATGCAAAAATGAAACATACCTATTTTATACTTCATGCAGATTTAGTAATGATTTATCGTGCTAGATCAGGGGATCGCAAACTACAGCCCATGGGCCAAATCCAGCCTACCCCTTGCTAACTAGCCCCCACACCTGTTTTTGTAAATCAAACTTTATTGGAACACAGACATGATCACTTGTTTATATATTGTCTATAGCTGCTTTCAAGCTACAAGGGCAGAGCTGAGTAGTCCCAATGCCAAAAATATGTACTATCTGGCCTTTTAAGAAAAGCTTGCCAACCTCTGTGCTACAGTATGAAGTCCCTGGGTGGTACACATGGTTAACATTCTTCACTGCTTACCAAATGTTAGAGGTTTGGGTCCACCCAGGAAGACCTTGGAAAAAAGGCCTGGAAATCTACTTCTGAAAAATCAGCCATTGAAAACTCTAAGGAGCACAGTTGACTCTGACACATGGCGCCACCATGACTTGGAATCAACTCAACAGCAACTGGTTTACTGGTGCTGGTTTACTGACCCAGTCTGTGTCCTCAAAATGCTATGGACTGGTGAGGGAGATCGATATTAAACAAATAACCATACAAATAAGTAATCAATTCTATACCATGAGAAGTACTCTGAAAGAAAATCCCAGAGTGCCATGTGGGAAAAGCAAGGAGGATCACAGATGCTGTACAGTTTGTATAGTCGTGTTTTTCAGGAAGTCCACCTAACTTGTCATAACACAAGTGTTTTCTGTTTGGTTTGCTTTGTTTTATTGTGATGCAAATACACACAAAAACATTGACAAATTCAACAGTTTCTTCATGCACAATTCAATGACTTTGATCACATTCACATTGTGCAACCCTTATCCCTATCTTTTTCCTAATTATTCTACTACCATTAACACAAACTCAGTACCTCTTCCCAAGGGAAAACTTCCCCTTTTCTTCTCCTTCCTACCTCTGATAACCATTAATAAGCTTTGGATTCTATATATTTGCTTATTTCATATAAGCGAGGTCATATAGTATTAGTCCTTTTGCAGCTGACTTATTTCATGTGTCAGGACTTCATTTTCTTTATGGCTGTGTAATATTTCATGGTATGTATATACCCCATTTTGTGTATCCATTCACCTGTTGATAGACAATTAGATTGTTTTCACCTTTTGGCTATTGTGAAAAGTGCTGCAATGAACACTGGTATACAGGTATCTATTTGCATTCTTGTTTTTACTTCTTTTGAGTATATAGCTAGGATTGGAATTGCTGGGTCATGTGGTAGTTCCACGTTTGAATTTTTGAGAAACCATCAAACTGTTTTCCACTGTCACTGTATCATTTTGCATTCCCACTAGAAACAGATGAGGGTTCCAATTTCTCCACATCCTATCTAACACCCCTTGTTTTCCTTTTCTTTTTTTTTTTAATCATTGCTATTCTAACGGGGGTGAGGTTAGAGGTATCTCATTGTAGTTTTGATTTGGTGCAGTGGTTAAGAGCTCGGCTGCTAAACCAAAAGGTTGACAATTCGAATCCACCAGGTGCTCCTCGGAAACCCTATGGGGCAGTTCTACTCTGTGCTATAGGGTCGCTATGAGTCGGAATTGACTCGAGGGCAACGGATTTGGTTTATGGTTTAATGGCTAATGACAGTGAATATCTTTTCATGTGCTTATTGGTCATTTGAATACCCTCTTTGGTGAACTGTTTGTTCAAGCCCTTTGCTCATTTTTTGATTGGGTTGTCTTTTTGTTGTTGAGTTGTAGGAGTTTTTTAAAATATATTTTGGATATTAGACCCTTATCAGATAAATGGTTCCTGAAAATTTTCTCCCAATCTATATGCTGTCTATTCACTTTGTTTGTAAAGTTCTTTGATGAACAGAAATATTTAATTTTTATGAGGTCCCAGTTATCTATTCTATCTTTTGTTGCTCATTCTTTTGTTGTCATTAACAAGATTTTGTTTTACTTGGACAGGGACAGTAATGGATTCTCTGGAGCCATAATGGAATATATAAGTGAGCATCCTGGTGAGAATAATTTTTGAACATCCAGCATCCCCTATGACAGACAGGTAAGCTGGTGAAGAAGACCGCGCTGAAGGCACTGCACAGAGTTAACCCCCACCATTATTGCATGTGTCTGCTTAATAATGGGATGTCCCCTTGCTTGTTCGCTTTTAAACTTGAGGCTCAAACATGCTTCCTCCCTTTCATTACCCAGTGAGCTCTCCTCTCAGCAGCCTGTGATTGTGAATTCTTTATGCATGTGAACTTGGCTGCCATGTGTAATTCTGATGGAGGACAGAGAGAAGCCCTGGCCTGGGGCGGCAGGTGCAAGCTTCAAGGGAATATGGTGGGTTTACATTTAATATTGTTGGAAAAGGTTTTATTTCATTTTTGCCCCTGAAGAATTTGTAAAGAGCGAACATTTCGGCTTGTCTGTGAAGGCAGAAGCTTGTGTTGTCTTTCAACTCTTGCCTGGTCCAGAATTGTGTAAGAACAGAGGTGTGGGGGGATAAAGCCTGAGAATTCAGTGGGGCCACAGACATTGCCAAATGAATTTCAGCCTTCAGACCTGCCAGGGCCTAATGCTTGAGTTTCATGGTATGATTTGTTGGAGTGTTTTTCTTTTCTTTCTTTCCTTTTAAATATTTTATTGAAGGGAAATGTATCCTCACTCGGCAGACACTTCAGTTCCCTTGAGTTGGGTTTCTAGTTCTGAAAGAGTCATCTTTCCAGCTGATTATTGGGACAGACATCTTTAAACCCTCCCTAATCACAGGCAAGTAGCCCTCGAAGCTTTCCACGTTCTCAGCACATCTGCAACACGACCTCGCCCTTCTGAGCTGTCTGCAAAACAAGAAGGAACTGGGATATGATGATTTTGTTTCTTTCTGAGCAAGAAGCCTCAGAAAGACTGAGAACACTGACAAGAGAGGCAGAAATAATGCTTAATTTACTGAAAAAAAAAAAAAAAAACCAAAACTAGTTGCTGTGGTGTTAGCTCTGATTCATGGAGACCGCATGTGTGTTCAGGTAGAATTGTGCTCCATAGGGTTTTCAGTGGCTGATTTTTCAGAGGGAGATCACCAGGCCTTTCTTACAAGGAACCTGAGATTAGACTTGACCCTCCAACCTTTCTATTAGAAGCCAAGCACATTAACTATTCGCACCATACAGGGATCTCTTACAGAAATTCAACCAAAAAGCCAAAATTGTTGCCACTGAGTCAATTCCAACTCATAGCAACCCTATAGAACTGTCCCATAATGTTTCCAGGTCTGTTATCTTTATGGAAACAAACTGCCGCATCCTTCTGCCATGGAGCGGTCGGTGGCTTCGAACCACCAACTTTCGGTTAGGAGCCCAGTGCTTAACCACTGCGCCACCAGGGCTTCTTTTACAGAAATTAGGGATCCTTTAAAGCAGGATGGCAACACCTCCAGGCAAGTTTCCATGTGCCTAATCCAAGCCCAAGTCAGACATTAATAATCAATCACTAAGCTCCTTTTTGCTGAGCCTAGACAAGGCCTCGACATCACTGTTAACACGGTATTTCTGGTAGCTGCTATCAGAAAATAAATGCCAATTTAAACAGGCTTGATACTCCTGATTTAAGTAATAACTTTCTGAGTGTATAGCATATCATAAATAATAATAACAATGCCTAACATGTATTGAGTATAATGTGCTGGGCGTTGTTCTGAGTGCTTAAAATGATTCATTCCTTTCATGGCAATCACATGAGTAGAGACTTGGTTTGGTTTGTTGTTTTATCACCACTGCCTGGAAGAGTCCCTGGTACATAGTGAGTGCTCAGGAAATATTTGTTATCTAAATGAATTTTGGGGAGTCCCAAGGTGGTGCAAATGGTTAAGTGTTGGCACTTAACAAAAAGGTTGGAGGTCTGAGTCTGCCCAGACGACCTCAGAAGAAAGGCCTGCCATCTACTTCTGAAGAATGAGCCATTGAAAATTCTAGGGAGTAGTTCCACTCTGACACACATGGGGTCGCCATGAGTCGGAATTGATTTGATGGCAACTGTTTGGTTTTTGTTATCGTTGTTGTATGTTCTGTTAAATGAACTCTAAAGGTAACTATTATTGTCACCAGACTTCGGATGAGGAAATTGCGGCCCAGAAATACCAAGGAACTTACCTAAGCTAGTAAGAGCTGGAGCCGGTACCTCATACTGCCTTAGTATTTTGCTGTAGAGCTCACACCACTTTCCTCTACTGCTTCTCTTAGCAGCTGTTTGATATCTCCGTTCTTATTTACTGATGTCCAGTATGTTCATTTTTCAGTCTCCTTGTTTCTCTTTATTCTTCTTGCTTCCATGAGTTTTGAAGTCTAGAGGCCTGTGGGGTTAGGCCGGGAGCATCAATGCGGGACGCAGTCCTGGTGGGGACTTGGGGAAGTGGAGAGAACATGTCCCCCGGGCAGCTGCTCCTCAGCTCCAGGAATTACAGCTGTGGTTGGAATCCAAGCCAATATTGCCAGACCTTTCAGTTTTTTTTTTTAAAGAAGTGGTAAATCTGGGTTTTATTATGAGAATATCAAACAAATTCCAATATGAAATATGAAGTATTCCATATATAAAATGTTGATAAGCAAGGCAATTTATAAATCAAAAACAAACACACAAAACATTACAAGTCAAACAAAATATCTCTGAATGGGAGCTGAATCTAGGTAATTGATCTGTAGTTTGCAACTTGTTCGAGACAACAAAGGAGTTCAAGGAGAAGTGGCTTTGGATAGCTGATCCTGTAGTTCTGGTAAAAAGGAATGTGATAGGAGAGAGTTGCAACTATTTGTTAAGATATGAGAATAGGAGTTTCTGGGAAACAGAACTGCAATAATGATAGTATCTCATTACGTCTGCGCATTGCTTTATATTTTCAACCCACTTCTATATAAGTATTTGAATCTCTTTGAAAATCTTCTTGATGTTTCTATCGCTTGGTCAAAATTAAGAAGTGGGATTCGGGAACAGACCCTGGTCTCCCAATTCCAAACATGCTTTTATTTTAGCTACACAAACCCTAATTGGTGGTGACTGTAACCACCAACATTTGTGATTCTACAGGGCTGTGCTTTCTCATCTCCTATAACCGAGAAGTAAAACCATAGGATAAGAGACAGAGCTCGTGGCCAGTTACTGGTGAATGTTCAGATGAGAGAAAAACAGGACAAACATTTGAGGATACTTGTATAATTGCTAACGCTTGTTATTCTTGGCAGATCCAGGTTGCTGATTTCCATTTGGTCCTCCCCCAATTATCTCTAATTACAAAAATATGTGCCTCGCAAAGACTGGTGAAATGATGTAATCGTGGCCTAATCGCTGTGTACATTCCTAAACACTTGCCTAATGACTAGTTGGTTTGAGGTTTAGCTACTCCAAGTGCGTGTCCTCCAAACTTTCTGCCAACCAGAGTTGAAACGTGGCATGTTTTGCCTGCTCCACAGAAACATTTTATATTAAGCGGATTTGAAAAATCATTACATGGAGGAAGATTTTTTCCAATCTCTGGGCCTGTGTGGGCCTCTCAAATGTCAGTTCCAAGAGAGAAAGACCCTTAGCATTTGATGCCTTTCTGCCAGATTGTGTATTTGACAGCTATTCTGGAGTGTCTTTTTCCAGCCACTAGCCTGGCCACTGTCATAAAGCCGTTAGAATCACAGGCAATTAATGTTATTTTCCTGAAGTGCTCCTGGAAATGCTTATCTCATGTAGTGTTTCAGTATGAAATCTGTGACCTTTGGAAACAGAAGTACAAGACAGCAAATAAGCTTGGCTCTGCATGTCCTGTATTCCATTCTGTTACGAAGGCTATGAAAACAGATCAGAGGTGCTGGATGTAGAGGTGGCTGTGGGGCACTTTACACTTCAAGGTTCTTAGAAATAAGGATATGTGCCCACTCCAAAACCCAGGTAGATGATAAAGGGGTGGAGGGTATACTGAACAGCAATACATTTATATGTGTTCAGAAAATTAATAAAAAATATGAATTGAAACAATCTCAGAATGGGGCTCCATAACTAGTCCTTTACACTTGTTATGTGCCACATTTTAAGAAGGCTTTAACAAACTGGGAACAAGGGAAACCTTGACACTTTAGGGAAAAAAAAAAACGACTCGTGAAAATAGAGCTATTTGATCTAGAAAGAGATGAGTCTGGGGCAAAGACAGGAGAGTTACCCTCCAACAGGTAAAATGAAACTCCAAAAGAAAGCGTATCTTATTACCTGGATTATCCCCCAGGTATTCCTCATATCCCTATGCTGGATAAGAGGACCTAGAGCACAGCATACCTGGTTGCCATCAAGTTAATCCCAACTCATGGTGACCCCACAGGTGTCAGAGTAGAACTGTGTTCCATAGGGTTTTTCAATGGCTAATTTTTCAGAAGTAAATTTCCAGGTATTTTGTCTGAGGTGCATCTGGGTGGACTCAAATCTCCAACATTTTGTTAGCAGTCAAGCATGTTAACCATTTGCACCATTCAGGGACACCTAGAGCATAGTAGGTGCTCAATAAAAATATGTTGAATGAATGAAACCAATGAGGACAAGATTCTTGAAAATAAATGAATACATGAAAGAAAATTCTAACAATCAAAGCTCTTCCATGCAATGGGTTTCTTTGTGAGGCGTGCTCCTTGTTACCTGCTTAAGACAGGGCTGGAAACTAGTGGCCTGTGGACTGCTTGCATATGGGTAGGTATTGTTTATCTACTCAGTGTTATCCTAATTTGTTTTTTAAATTTTTAATTGAGATGAGTGCTTTCATACACATACATATCCAGCTTTCTAGATTTTCTGGAAAAATGGATGACGTGAGCAACATGGTGCCCTCCTTTCTGCCTTTCAACAATTGGTTGAAGCAGAGTAGATGCTGCCCCATTAGATGAAGCGTATGCTCCTTGGTTTTCCTGAGACCCCACTTACCCCTGTTATTTTAGACTCAGCTTCATTTCACTCGTATACCTTACCTTTCTTGCTGCTGAGGGTGGCCGATTTAAACAGAGGTGGTAGCCAACCACCTGTCACAGGTGTGGTGGAAGCCAACCACCTGTCACAGGTGTGGTGGAAGCCAACCTCCTGTCACAGGTGTGGTGGAAGCCAACCACCTGTCACAGGTGTGGTGGAAGTGGTTCCTATGTTGAGAAGAATGGGCCTGATGAGCTCTCCAGCCTTTTAACTCTAAGATTCCTTGGTTCAATAATGAATAACCCTGTCTTCTTCATCAAAGTGAAAACATCGCCAGTCGATGGTTTTAACCAACTCACAAGCGCTTCATTTGAACCCAACGAATCCATCAGAAGGAGCACAGCCTCAAGCACAAAATTCCCAGCCTATATATGTCCAGATGGCAGTAAGTGTCCAACTTCTATCCCCCAAGGTAATTAGCTAAGACTGCATTCTCTCTCCTTCCACCCTTTGCCCTTCTCTTTTCTCAATTACGTTGGTTTCCCTCCAGCTGCACACACACAACCATTCCTCAGGATCAAATTAAGGGCTTGTAGGAAGTGGGCAGGTAGGCAATGAGTTGTGTCACCAGTTAGTGACATCAGTATGGAGAATAGCTAGAACTGAGCAAGTTTACAGGGAGCTGGATCAGGGCCTGCTTTGAATTTAAAGGTTGCCAAGGTTGTGCTAAACCTTAGTCACTTTTCATCACATGGCTAATGGGTGCAGAATATTTGGCTCAAGTCCTTTTTGGTTATTCCGGGCCAGCTCCTGAGAGAGCTGCAGAGTTCTACCTCCAGCTGTGTACCTTCCTTCCCTCCTTTTAAGACCATGAATTACTTTTAGACACAGTTCGCTACAATTTAGACAGTGATTCACAGGAGATGTGGGGAAGCGGAGAAAGTGCAAAACAAACCACCTGCTTCAGACTCAAGGTCCAGCCGCTGACAACACACCTAATCAAGTAGAATTGGTACTAAAATGCTCTGTGTGAGTGCCATCGATATTCTACAGATGCTGTATACAGGGGCCGATCAATGGAAGAAAGCGCCTATGGCAATTAGTTTTAAATTGCTGAATGATCTCTCACAGCCGGCATTGGAAACTGTGATGGCCAATAGAAACTGCTCATTAGTGTTCCTCCCCCGGGCACGCACCCTACCTGCCATATATGCCTCTGGCTGTATAACCGTATCATAAAAGGCCAAACTGTCATATTACTCATTGGAGAATGGGACAGCATAAAAATTTTAAAGTGAGTCTCATCTACATTCACCTTGCAAATTCTGCCTAAGTGCCAGCGAGGCTGGAAAGGCCATTTGCATGGATTCACTGTGTTTGGTTCAGCTGGGTTGAGAGGTTCGTGTTTCCACCATCCCTTAGGTGCCATAAGCCAGTGGCAGGTTGGTGCCCTTGGACTACACACGTTTTGGTCCCAGAGTCAGTGTCCAATATGTCAGGCCATCAAGGCAGATGGCGAGCAGGACAATGTTTCTGAACTTTTGGAAAATATACCACTTGAGAGTCCAGTCAGGAAGATGCCTGAAATTGGAAAATAATGTAATAGAATATTTGATTTGCCACCAAAGACCTTAACTGGAAAGGTTGCCACATTGAAATGAAAGGACAGCTTGGCTGACTTCGATCTTTCAGCTCTGCTTAGTAACTGCCTATCAGCTGGCTAGGTCCTGGACTCCCAATGGGTCCCCCAAGTGCCTGCTTTACCTTCCCCCTCAAAGACTTTACATCCATAAACACACACTCCAATGAGGTTTGAGGCTATGTTGACAAAGTTGTAACATTTGGCTACGAGCAAAGGTCAAAGCCAGTGGTCACTGGCTGTTTGCTCTGAGGGCCCGTAGGTGGCCGTCAGAGTTGACAGCAAGGTAAATGAAATATCATTTCCATTTAATTCAATTTGCTTTTTCTCCATGCTATTAGTTACTGACTGGGCCTCTCTGAGGTAAAGTTGTTTTTTCTATCATTCACTAGAACCGTCATGAACCAGAATACCTAAGTCCTCGATGGTGAGCCTCACTGGAGTTGCTAACTTGAAAGTTAGGTTGTCTCTTATCCATTCACATTCTAGTTCTTAGGGTAAAATATTGTGTCATGTATTCCCTAATATCCTCTGAGCTTCTCAGAGAATATTTTCTTGGCATGAAGGTGACTTATTTTAAACACCTGCAATTCTCTAAATGTTTTTTTCCTTCCCTTGGCAAGGGAACACTCTTGGCAAATCTGAAATGCTAGAGGGTTAGTCGTTCCAGACGAAGCTTTCAACCCATGACAGATGGGAAGCCAGTATATATACACTAGCTTCTTTGCCCCTCAGTTGGGACAACTCTCTAGAGTTTGCTCAACACAGTTTTCTCATAGTTCCCTGTGGCATTGAGCTCTAGTTGTCCACAGCTGTACCTGACTTGATAACACATTTCTTATTTGTTTCATTCCTTTCCCTATCTCAATTCCCTACTCCTTCCTTGGTATTTCCAGTATCTCCTAAATAAACGATTTACACTAAAATCCTTCGCTCATCATCTTCTTAGGGAGACTCCAAACTAAGAGAATCTGCTTCCACATAGTAAGGAGGGTGTACAAATTAGACTGAGATTGTACGTTCGAGATCCTGCATTTGGCTCCAGGTCTGCATTACAAGGAAGCATTGGTCCTCAGAAAACATAGAGAAAGCAAAGCAAACCATAGAAGGATTAGGCAGATGAATATTAGAAAGGAGAAGGTTGGCATTTGTTAACAGGCAAAGATGGCCAGTGTCTTTATCACTGGTTAACGTCTATTTTCCACAGTGAATTGTAAGCCCCCAAATGAACAGGGGCTGTAACAGTTTTTATTTACCAGCATCCCCATAAGGTAGACACATATTACGTGGCTGTCTGCTAATAGTACTAACTATTCTGGCCCAGTGGTGAAGAGTTCGGCTGCTAACCAAAAGGCCGGGCAGTTCAAAACCACCAGGCACTCCTGGGAAGCCGTGTGGGGCAGTTCGACTCTGTCCTATAGGATAGCTATGAGTCAGGGTCGACTTGATGTCGACTTTTTTTTTGTCCTTAATATTGAGTGCTTTGTATGTATTAATTGGTGCAGAAAATTTCCCACCCTTTTGATGGAACAGCTCCATTGGGTAATCAGTGAGCTTTCAATGGTGGGAGGAGGTTTGGTGTTATCAGCACTGTCATGATGGGTGAAGAGAGGACCAAAGAGTCATAGACAGGGGACGGCTGACTCTGCCTGTGGAGCTAGTGAAGGGGAATTTTCAGGGAGGTCTTGAATATTAAGTGGAGTTAAACAATTAGAAAAGGGATACGGGGTGGAGGGTGATGGTTATTTTTTTATTCAACAAATATGTAATCTAGTACCAGTGATACAGCAGGAATTCTGCTAGGCATGGAGGAGTAGCTATGAGTGAGACAGACAGGTAACCTGTCTCCGAACTTTAACTGAAGCACTATTCACGTTGTGTTTTATGTGAACACTGCCCCCTGCCCCGAGTTGTATGACACTGTCCAAGAGGTAGAGAGAAAGAAATAAAGAAATACATAAAACAGTTAAAGATTAAGGTAAGTGTGATATAGTAGAGCAATGCTCCCTGTTACAATGCAGATTCTGATCTAGTAGGTCTGGGGTGAGCCTGAGACTCTGCATTTCTAACAAGCTCCGAGGTGATGCCGATGCTGCTGGTCCAGAGACCGCACTTCCAGAGCACAGTGACAGAGCACTGGTTCTCAGCCCTGTCTTCACACTGGAATTACCTGGGGAACTTTAAAAATTACCAGTGACTGAATCGCACTCAAAAAGTTTTAATTTAATTTGACTAGGAGAGGCCGCCTGGACATTGAGATTTTCTTCAAAAACTCTTTATTGAGGTATGATTTATAGATCATAAAATGCATCCAATTTGTTCTGCATTTAAATGTATAATTAAATGATGTTTAGTCTATTTACAGAATTTTGCCACCACCACCACCCAGTTTTAGGGCACTGTCCAGCAGCCGAAAAACGTCTCTCCTGCTCATTTGCAGTCACAGGCAACCACTAATCTACTTTCCTTAGTGGTTTGCCTTTTCTGGACATTTTCTATAAATGGAATGGTACGCTATGTGGTCTTTGGTGCCTGGCATAATGATTTTGAGATTCATCCATGTTGTAGCACGTATCCGTAATTCATTCCTTTTAATTGCTTAATTAGTTCTATTGTATGGCCATACTACAGTGTGTGTCTATCCATTCCCCAGTTGACTGACATCAGGGCTGTCTCTCACTTTTCAGTAAATAATGATGCTTTGACTAGTCACATACAAGTCTTTTCATGAACATATATTTTCATTTCCCTTGGGTAGATACCTAATGGTGGAATTGCTGGGTCATATGAGAAATTTGTGTTTAACTTTTTAAGAAACAGCCAAACTGTTTTCCAAAATGGCTATGCCATTTCTAATCCCATCAGCAATGTATAACGGTTCCCATCTCTCCACATCTTTGCCAATACTCATTATTGTCTGTTGTTGTGATTATAATTATCCTATCGGGTGTGAAGTGGTATCTCATTGTGGTTTTGATTTTCATTACCCTAATGCCTTATGATGTTGAGCAAGTCTTCATGCTCTTGTTAGCCATTCATATCTTCTTTGGTGAAATGTCTATTCAGATCCTTTGCCCATTTTTTAAATTGAGTTATTTGTCTTCTTATTATTGATTGTAAGAGTTCTTTATATAGTCTCTATATAAATCCTTTATCAGATAGATGATTTGGCTATTTTCTCCCAGGCTGTGGTTTGTCTTTTCAGTTTCTTGACAATGTCTTTTGAAGCACAAAAGCTTTAATTCTGATAAAGCCTGATTTATCTTTTTTTTTTCTTTTTTTCTTTTATAGATTGTGCTTCTGATGTCTAAAGACTCTTTGCCTAACCTAAGGTCACAAAGATTTTTTTTTTTAAGTTCTATAGTTTTATGTCTTGCATTTAGATTTATGTTCCATTTTGAGTTAATTTTTGTGTATGGTTTGAGGTGTCTACTAAATTCATCTTTTTGCATGTGGATACGCAGTTATCCGGCACTATTTGCTGAGAAGACTATCCTTTCCACATTGACTTATCTTGCTACCTTCATCTAAAATCCAGCATGTAACATGTCAGAATCTCAGTTCTGTTCCCTTAATTTATATACGTATCCTTATGCCGGCATTATACTGTCTTGATTTCTGGAATTGAGATTTTTTAATATCTCCAAGTGACTCTAACGGAAAGACAAGTCTAGGATTCACTATGATAAAGAATAATGTAAGGAGTGGGATGGGGAGGCCACTTTAGATAGGGTGGTCATGGAAGTCCTTTCTCGGGTAGTGATGTTTCAGCTCAGGTCTGAAAGATGAGAAAGGTCAGCCATGAGAAGAACTGAGGGAGAACATCCATGAGCCACTTTGCCAGTCCAGGCTAGTGATGTGCAATCTGGTCAAGGGAGATTAGATGGCCATTCTGATAACCCAAGGGGCACTGTTCCATGAAGTCTCCAGTTTCCAACTCCAACACTTCATTCATCCACTGAGTTTCAAATTGGGGTAGGTGTAGCTTCCTGGAGTTACTCAGCAATATAGCAAGGGATTTGCCACAAGATGAGCCATGCAGTGTTTACTTAACTCATTTGTTCACTCATTCATTCATTCAGCAAGGGTTCATGAAGTGTCTCCTGTATACAGAGCATTATACTAAGTGCTAGGGATATACTGATGAATGTAACAAAGTCTTTGCTTCGTGCAATTTACCTAGAGTATCAATTTATACACACTGTCACAAACACAATGTAAGGTTTAAATGAGATGGTGCTGGTTGAAGAAATTAGCACATTCACTCTCCGTAACTGTTGGACTCCTTCATTACTTCTAAATAGGCTGAAATAGGGCTACCCTCTAAAGTATTAATTGCAGTAGTATAGTAGTGCTCACATAGTGGTATGATGGCTTCATATATACTCATGTGCTACTGTCTGTCACCTCTTTCTTTGCCCTGCTTTGTGATACTGGTGCTGGTCCCTATAAACATTTTCCTTTGCCAACGGGCAAAATGTCACATTTTGTCAAAAGAGGCCACGGGAATGAACCTGCAAAGCTATAGCAGCAGGAAGACACTTCCTTTCTGGGCTCCAGTCTTCTGTTATTTATTATGCACTGTGGGAGCTGAGTGGCCTGTATGGACCAGCTCCAGGTGAGTCCTCAGGCTATGCTCTGACCACTACAGCTGCTTCTGCGCAACTCTGGCTCACCCAAACCTGACAATGGCAGGCCACTTCTAGAGACCAGAGGTCTGTACCCTCTGGCAAGTTTCTTTGGGTAGCCACACTCTCTTCAAAGAGGTTTAAATCTTGCCTTGCTGGAGAAAGGGGCTCTGTTGGCCCTTAATTCTCAGTCTTGAGGTAATAGCTGCTCTTTTGCTTCTGGGCTAGTTGGAGTTATCACTTACCCTTTTTAGTAATTAACTACCTTTTTTTACTAGTATTCAATTCTTTATATTAAATTTTCTCTGTTCAATTAACCAGTGATGTTTATGTCTTCTGGCTAGATCCTGAATGATAGAGCCCAGAATTATTATGAAAACAGTTTAGTTTCCGTCTGCGTTCAAGCAACAGGGTACATTTCATGGTTTTTTCAAAATGGAACGGAAAAAAAAAATGAAGTAACAATGGTTCCCTTTCTGAAACCCCCTGGACTAATTTCACAGCCTTGTGTCATACCAGGAGTCCATGACCAAACAACATTTCCCAAGGCTTTGCAGCTCTACCACTCAGTGACAGCTGGGGTTGAAAATCCATGCGGCCATCCCAGAAGCTGATTTCATTTTCCTCCCAGCTTAGGTTTGCTTCATGTTGAGGAAATTGTTGGGATGGCTAGAAAAAGATCCAAAGCCAGATGTTAGCCCTTGGGATGTGTTTACTGAAAAGAGTGTTCACAACAAAGTTCATAGCATGGTGTTTCCTGCACCTGGGCTATGTCTTGGAGCCAGTGTGATGTAGAAGGGACATTTTGGGGTGTCTGGCCTATGAATATTTTGTCCTCCTACCTATGTTCAAAGAAAGCAACACTGCACAATGGTTAAGCATACAGACTCTAGAGCTTGGCTGTCTGGTTCAAATCCTGGCTCTATGACTTTCTGACTGTGTGATCTTGGTCAAATCACTTAACATGTCTCAGGTTACTTATCTGTAAAATGGGGGTTATAACAGTACCTATGTCCTAAGTTTGTTGTGAGGATGAAATGAGTTAACATATATAAAGTGCTTAGTCAGGTACCTAGCACATAGTATGGACTTTAAGTGTTAGCTGTTAGGATGACAATGATGATGATGAATGGTAAGCCCTGGAAGGTGAATGCAAGGAGAATAAATAACAATAACAAATGCAATGAAAACTTATTAAATATTTACCATATTTCAAGTGGGGGCCCTGGTTGCACAATGGTTAAGCACTCACCTGCTAACTGAAAAGTCAGTGGTTCGAATCCACCCAAGGGCTCCATGGGAGAAAAGACTCAGTGATCTGCTCCGGTAAAGATTACAGCATAGAAAACCCTATGGAGCAGTTCTGCTCTGTTACGTGGAGTCACTATGTATCAGAATTGCTTCAACAGCACTCAACAACAACGATATACTCCATGTATTTACAAGCCAAATCTCATTTAATCATCTAATACAAGTATTATCCTATTATATGGAAGAGGAAGCTGAGGGTTAGGCCGGTTTAGTCCCAAATCATTGTTAGCCAATGGCAGAGACCAGTTTTTTCTGCATGCCTACCTGGCACCAGGTAGTTGTAGTACTTGCATTTCCCAAATCTTCTTTTTGTCCTTGATGAAAGAGTCTACCTTTCCATCTTTAGGTCACACCAACTTCTCCCAAGATCCCCCCACCTAAGTTACAGGGGCTTCTTTCAGTTCCTGATACGGGTTTCCCCTGCTATCCGAAGGCAGAGCGTTCCCATGAAACCTTTTGTAAGCCGAAATAGCATAAAGGGAAGAAGCAAGTTCTACTAGGTTATATGGGAAAACTTTCTTAGTGTTCCCAGACCCAAAAAACAACCTACCAAATTATACCAGATAACACATAAAACCTAAAATAACCCGAACATATAGTAAAAGCAGGAATGATATGATAAATATACCCAATACCTCCTATATAAAGTAGAAATAGTGTATGTACAGTCTAGTTTCACAAACAGTTCAAAGCTATGGTGGCTTAATGCTGAGATGCTGAGTGTAGTTCCCAGGGAAGGAGCTTGGGATGCCACTGTCGCTGCTCAGGGTACACACTGCCTCTTTAGCAGCTCACTGCAAAACAAACACTGAATGCTATTTCTGCTTTTTGCCACTTTTCGTAAAAGTGGAAATCCTTTTCAGATTTCTTTCGATTAGCGAAAACAGGTACTAATGTAGGTCTCTTGTAAAAGTGAAGCATGTAAAGAGAACTTTCGAAAAGTGGGGGATACCTCACTTCCACCCCAGGACCGTGGTACATGCTGATCCTTCTGCCTGGGAAGTTCCTTTCCTACCTAATTAGCTTCTCAATAAGATCTTTTCCCAGACAAGACTGCTACTTACGATGATGAAGGTTGTTCTCTACACTTGGATTGGTGTCTGCTTCTGAATACAAGTGCCCTGGTGTGAGGATGGCAGAAGGCATGCCTTTTCTCTAATTCCTACACACTTACTTGTGAAGCTGTGAGTCCACAGGGCTGCACACCCTGGAGCCAGACCCTTTCACTAATTCGGCAAAGGTTCGAACGTTCCAAATGGGCTGGCAGTGACCCTCCCTCCCTGCCTAGGCCATATTCCTCTGTTATGAGGTCTCATTGCATCACAGACCTTGCATCTAGAGCATTTACCATTTTTTATTATTAAACAACTTTTTATTATTGAAATTTTCCAACATATAGAAAAATTGAGAAACTAATTCAAGGCACAAACTTACATTTGCTATCTTAGTGAGATTCAACAATTGCTAACATTTACAGTTTTCTATTATCTATCTGCACACCTGTTTATTTTTGAGTTTTACCAAAATAGAGCACCTACATAAGCATAAGTTATAAGTTACAGTGTGATGAATGTCCACACAGTGAATGCACGTGCTTGGAGGTCAGCACTCTGACCCTCCCCTGGCTATGCCCTCTGCACAGGAAGGGAATCTGCCTGGCAATGGGATGTACCTGGCAAACCCAGAGCTCATGCCACCTCTGAGTAACGGAGATTCCAGGTTTCTCTTCCCAAATGTCCATAAGCCCACATCCAAGGGCAGATCACATAGCCCTACACCTCACTGGTAATCTAGGGGTTGATCTTTGCTGGGAGTGAGAATAGAACTGAGTTTCAAATCCAGGGCCCTGATAAGGTAATGCAGCCACCAGCTGTAAGCATCACGGCAGAACTGAGTTTCAAATCCAGACAGCCTGGCTTCAGATTCGTGCTTGACCACCATACTATATGGTATTTCTTATGCAGAACACTGAACACTAACAGTAAAAAATATGTTAAAAAAAAAACAACCCATAAAACAAAAACACTTATTCTCTTCTCTACTTTTCCACCTCTGATTACCCACATTCCTACTCCCAAATTAACTGTGAGCTAGTGGAGGGATTAGACATACACATAGGAATACCTGTATGTACAGCCATATTCAGGTCAACATAGATGCTTTGAGAACACTTGCAAAGACCCACCACTTATTCACGTGATTAAGCACAGAAGCCTTGAGGGAGGGGACTTTGGTGAAGTATGAAAGGAGTTAGCCTAGAAAAGCAGGAAGGAGTAAACAATTTAGCCAAAGAGGTAGTGTGACCACTTCCAGTGGGCACAACACCCACTGAATCATGGCCCTCATTAATTCTGACCCAAGCTCAGTGCAGCACACAACATCCACATCAGCCTCCCCTCCCTTTATGAAGGCTGCATAGTGAGCCCTGTGAACACCGCTTCTGGAAGGATACGTGTCCTGTAGATCTTGCTCCCGCACAGATATCTGTGTAAACATCACTTCCCCAAAAAGTTCTTTCTGGATCATACTATTTATAATTGAACATTCACACGCTATATCCTTTCACCTTATTTTTTGTTTGTTTTTGCTTTGTTTTCAAAGCCCACATCACTACCTGAAATTATATATGAATTATGCTAGAGGAGAGGTACACTATATGTCGTGTTCATTATTACAATAGCAGCACCTAGGATAGTGCCTGGCATATAGTAGGTGCTCAGAAAATATCTGTTGAATGAATAAATACATGAGTTCAAGTTGTTGTTACGTTCCATCAAGTCAATTCCTACTCATAGCGACCCTACATACAACGGAACGAAACACTGCCTGGTCCTGCACCATCCTCGCAATATTGCTGTGTTTGAGCCCATTGTTGCAGCCACTGTGTCAATCCATCTTGTTGAGGTTCTTCCCCTTTTTCGCTTACCCTCCACGTTACCGTGCATGATGTTCTTTTCCAGGAACTGGTTCCCCTTGATAACATGCCCAAAGCATGTGAGATGAAGCCTTGCCATCCTCACTTCTAAGGTGCATTCTAGCTGTACTTTCTCTCATACAGATATGTTCATTTCTTCTGGCAGTCCATGGTATATTTAATATCCTTCACCAACACCACAATTCAAAGGCATCAGCTCTTCTTCAGTCTGCCTTACTCATTGTCCAGCTTTCATATGCATTTGGGGGAATTGAAAATACCATGGCTTGGGTCAGGCACACATCTTTGCTTTTTAAGACTTTAAAGAGATCTTTTACAGCAGATTTGCCCAGTGCAATATGTCATTTGATTTCTTGACTGTTGTTTCCATGGGTGTTGACTGTGGATCCAAGTAAAATGAAATCCTTCACAATTTCAATCATTTCTTCGTTTATCATGATACTGCTTATTGGTCCAAGCGTGAGGGTTTTGTTCTCTTTATGTTGAGGTGTAATCTGTATTAAAGGCTGTGGTTTTTGATCTTCATCAGTAAATGCTTCAAGTCCTCTTGATTTTCTGCAAGCAAGGTTGTACCGTTTGCTTACTGAGGGTTGTTAATAACTCTTCCTTCAGTTCTGATGCTGCATGGTTCTTCATATAGTCCAGCTTCTTGAAGTATTTGCTCAGCATACAGATTGAATAAGTATGGTGAAAGGATACAACCCTGACACACACCTTTCCTGATTTTAAACCTTGCAGTATCCCCTTGTTCTCTTCAAACAATTGCCTTTTGGTCTATGGACTCACATGAGCAGAATTAAGTGTTCTGGAATTCCCATTCTTCATAATGTTATCCATAATTTGTTATGATCCACAGAGTTGAATGCCTTTGCATAGTCAATAAAACACAGGTAAACATCTTTCTGGTATTCTCTGCTATCAGCCAAGATCCACCTGACATCAGCATTGATATCCCTCATTCCACATTCTCTTCTGAATTTGGCTTGAACTTTTGGCAGTTCCCTGTTGATATACTACTGCAAATGCTTTTGAATTATCTTCAGCAAAATTTTACTTGTGCGTGATATTAATGATATTGTTTGATAATTTCTGCATCCTGTGGATCACCTTTCTTTGGATGGGCACAAATGTGTATCTCTCCCAGTCCATTGACCAGGTAGCTGTCTTCCAAATTTCTTGGCGTAGACAAGTGAGCACCTCCAGTGCTGGATCCATTTGTTGAAACATCTCAATTGCTATTCTGTCAGTCCCTGGAGTCTTGTTTTTCACCAATGCCGTCAGTGCAGCTTGGACCTCTTCCTTCAATACCGTTGGCTCTTGATCACATGCTACCTTCTAAAATGTTTGGACATCGACCAATTCTTTTTGATAGAGTGACTCTGTGTATTCCATCTTCTTTTGATGATTCCTGAGTCGTTCAATATTTTGCCCACAACCCAAATTGAAACCCATTCTGAGGCTTGAATTTTTTTCTTCAGTTCTTTCAGTTTGAGAAATGCTGAGTGTGTTCTTCCGTTTTGGTTTTCTAACCCAGGTCTTCGCACATTTCATTATAACATTTTACTTTGTCTTCTCAAGCTGCTTTTTGAAATCTTCCGTTCAGCTCTTTTACTTCATCATTTCTTTCGTTAGTTTTAGCTACTCTACATTAAAGAGCAAGTTTCAGAGTCTCTTCTGACAATCATTTTGGTCTTTGCTTTCTTTCCTGGCTTTCTAATGACATTTTGTTTTCTTCATATATTATGTCCTTAATGTCATCCCACAGTTCGTCTGGTTTTCAGTCATTAGTGTTCAGTGCATCAAATCTATTCTTGAGATGGTCTCTAAATTCAGGTTGAGCATGGTCAAGGTCGTATTTTGGCACTTATGGACTTTTCTTAGTTATCCTCAACATCGGCTTGAACTTGTGCATGAGCAATTGATGATCTGTCCAGCAATCAACCCCTGGCCTTGTGACTGATGATATTGAGTTTCTCCATCATCTCTTTCCACACATGTAGTCGATGATTTCTGTGAATTCCATCTGGTGAGGTCCACGTGTATAGTCAGTGTTTATGTTGTTGAAAAAAGATATTTACAATGAAGAAGTCATTGGTCTTGCAAAAGTCTATCACGCGATCTCCAGTGTCATTTCTATCACCAAGGCCATATTTTCCAACTACCTATCCTTCTTCTTTGTTTCCAAATTTTACATTCCAATCATTAATATTTATCAGTGCATGTTGATTGCATGTTTGCTCAATTTCGGACTACAGAAGTTGGTAAAAATCTTCAATTTCTTCATCTTTGGCATTAATGGTTGGTGTGTAAATTTGAGTAATATTTGTATTAACTGGTCTTCCTTATAGTCATATGGATATTATCCTATCACTGACAGCACTGTACTTCAGGATAGATCTTGAAATGTTCTTTTAATGATGAATGCAACGCTGTTCCTCTTCAATTTGTCATTCCTGGCATAGAAGACCATATGATTGTATGATTCAAAATGGCCAATACCAGTCCATTTTAGCTCACTAATGCCTAGGATATCCATCTTTATGCATTCCATTTAATTTTTGACAACTTCCAATTTTCCTAGATTCATACTTCATACATTTCTTGTTCTAATTATTAATGGATGTTTGCAGCTGTTTCTTCTCATTTTGAGTTGTGCCACATCAGCAAATAAAGGTTCTGAAAGCTTTACTTCATCCACATCATTGAAGTTGACTCTCCTTTGAGGAAGTAGTTCTTCCCCAGTCCTATTTTGAGTGCTTTGTAGCCTAAGGGGCTCGTCTTCCAGCACTATATCAGACAACGTTCTGCTGCTACTCATAAGGTTTTAACCGGACAGTTTTTTCAGAAGTAGACTGCCAGGTTCTTGCTCCTAGTCTTAGTCTGGAAGCTCCACTGAAACCTGTCTCCTATGGGTGGCTTTGCTGATATTTGAAATGCTGGTAGTATAGCTTCCAACATCACAGCGATACACAAGCCTCCACAATACGACAAACTGACAGATGAATGATGGTGTGAGTTTGATAAGGATATATAAGTATATATTAAAGTTAATTGTTAATGTAGTTACTTGTTAATGACAGTAACAAACTGCATTCATTAACTTACCCTGCCTCAGAAGATGTTTGTCATTCAGAGACTTTTTCGTCCTGCGTGTCATTAGTAAACTTGAGGAAACCCAGGCCTGGTTTCTTGGATGCAGAATGGCAGGATAATTTTCTTAAGTATTAATTTCAATTTTGTCCTCTTTGTTTTTTTTTTTTTTAGTTCTCTTTCTCTTTTTTAAAATAATATTACATTGTGTTTAAGGTGAAAGTATACACAGCAAATTTGGTTCCCATTTAACAATCTTTATACGAATTATTCAATGGTATTTGTTACACTTTTCACAATGTGTCATCATTCTCATTCATTCCATTCTAGTTGTACCATTTCGAGTGCTCTAGTTTCCCTGCCCCCTTACATTCTTATCTTTCCTTTATAGTAATTTTAATCATTTGGTCTAATATAGATGATTTTCTCACCCCTTCTCTTTTGTAAGTCAGGTGCCAGGTCTTGATATTTCCTTCTTTCAAAGATTCTCAAGTGTTCAAGGCTGAGAGCAGAAGGAGCCTCCTGTATGTGATTTTCAAAAGCTAAAACTTGAAGAGGATGTGCTAGGTCATTCTCAAGGGGGAGGAGAGAGAATCAGGGAAAGACGGAGTTGGCGAGGTAGTCTGAGGGTGGGCAAGTGCTGGGGAGAGATGTCAGAAAGGCATTTGTTGCCAAAGGAAAGGGGAGAGGAATACTGCTTTCTAGGCTCCAGCTGACATGAGGTGAGAGAGGAGTCTTTACAGAAATGCATGTAGATGCTCATGTTTCATATAAGACATGTCACTAGCTTTGTCTCAGGTGAAAGGATATCCCAATAGAATCAGGTGAATATCCCAGTTATTAGTGGTGAAACTTAGTGTCAAAAATCAGATTTCTTCCTCAAGGCAAAAATAAGCCTGTTCTGAATACGAGTCTGTTGGGCATAGGCCAAATTTACTACTTCAGTAGGAAACATTCGAGACCAATAGACTCAGGAATACATATTTCAGCCAGTTTACAGGTGCTATGCAGAAACGGACTCATTCAGGCCTATTTCTGTGCCTTTAGGAAGCCACTACTTTAACTATTGACCTGTGATTGAATTCATGTTGATTTCTGTGATTCTGGTAAACTGCCATCGTGAGCTGCACACTCTTAACTTCATTGCCACCATCACGTATGTAGCCCCGGCCGCTGGCTGCAGAGAGCCCCATGCTGCTCAATGCTCAGTTCCTGGCATGTCACAAGCCTCGTCATTCCTGTCTCTGTCCTAGCTTCTCTGACAGCCTAGCCACGTACACTGAACAAGCAGGTCCAGAGTCTCTCAGTATGGATCTGCTCCTTTATGCATAAATGCTTTACTTGCATTGCTGTTAATTTTTTATTTCTTTGATTTACAACAATGATGGCCATTTCTTTATGATTTTTCCCATTTTTATTTCTTCTGTTGCTGTCCTTTGTCCACTTTTTAAAAAAAGAACAGCTCTATTAACATGTAATTCACATAACATGAAATTCACCATTTAAAGGGTATAAACTTTATTTTAAAGTTTCACTGGTTTTTAGTATATTCACAGGCTTGTGCACCATCACCACTCTCTAATTCCAGAACATTTCATCACCCCAAAAAGAAACCCTGCACTCATGAGCAGTCACTTCCTACTTCCGTCTCCCCCTAGTCCCAGGCAACCGTGAATCCAACCTTCTGCCGCTATGGATTTGCCTACTCTGGACATTTCTTATAAATGGATTCATACAATATGTGGTCTTTTGTGACTATCTTTCTTCACTTAACATAATGTTTCATCAATGTTGTAGCATCTATCAGTACTTCTTTTCTTTTTTTGACTGAATAATATTCCATTGTGTGGATGTATCACATTTTATCTATGCATCATCAGTGGACATTTGGGTTATTTGCACTGTCTGAGTTATGCTGAGAGGAACATTTGTGTCCAAGTAGTTGTGGAGATATACATTTTCAGTTCTCTTGGGTACCTATCTAGGAGTGGAATTGCTGGATCATATGGTAACTCTGTTTAACATTTTGAGGAACTGCCAGACTGTTTTCCAAAGTGGCTGTACCATTTTCTAATCCCAGTACCACTGTATGAGGGGTCCCATTTCTTCACATCCTTGTCAATGCTTATTGTCTGTCTTTGTGATTTTAGTCATCTTGATGGGTGTGAAGTGGTATCTCATTGTGGTTTTGATTTGCATTTCCCTAATGACTAATGATGTTGAGTTATGGTTATTGGCCATTTGTATATGTGCTTATTAGAAATTTATATATGTGCTTATTGGCCATTTGTAAATCTTTGGAGAAATGTTGACTCAGATCCTTTGCCCATTTTTTAATTGGGTTATTTCTCTTTTTATTGTTGAGTTTCAAGAGTTCTTCATATATTCTGAATACAAGTTACTTTATACATTTTTGAGAAGGAAGTTGAAAAATATTTCATCCATATTAGAACCATTAAGAATGGTTCCTGTCCCTTTGAAGAGATGGAGCCAGGCATGCTTAACCTAGGATTCATGTGCCTGTCTCAACATTTCCATCACAGAAAGACAGCACAGAAAGTAGGCAGGGAATATCCAAAGGGAAATGGGTCAGGGGACATTACAGCTCTTTACTGAACCCCCATTTCTCACAGGAAGAGTCCATCAGACCTGAAGGTGACTGCAGATTGTTTGACAAAAATACTTTTCTAGAACATTCATTTACCTGTTTAGGAAAAAGAAATGATGTAAAGTCTTTCATACAGTAATCTCCTTCTGTACACTTGATATAGTATGCACACATAGAAATGAACAAAACCCAGTTGGATGCCTTAATGAAGCTCAGAGTCTACAAGTGAAGAGACAGTAAGCAAGAAAGTTCAGAAAGTCATGGAAGCTTGGAGAGGGGTATCTCACCTGGACTTGGGGTGGAAAAGAGGAACCAAGATATCTTCTGGAGGAAGAGGCAGTTGAGCTGAGACCATGAGCAGTGCAGAAGGAGAGGTGTGCATATTAATAAGGTTTGGGGTAGCTGAGAGAGAGAGGGAAAAATGGCACATTCCATAACTGAAATTATACAGTGTAGATAATGTTTAGAGCCTGATGAAACTTGAAGATAATACACTAAGGATTGGCTAATTATGGCTCTTGTACCAAATTGCACCAGCCACCTGTTTTTGTAAATAGTTTTATTGGAACACAGTCACTCTATTTGTTTACATATTGCACTACAAAGGCAGAAGTGAGTAGCTGTGACAGAGACCATTAGACTCAATGCCTAAAATATTTATTATCTTATCCTTTACAGAAAAAGTTTGCTGATCATTGGTATACAGAAACAGAGTAACAAGGACATGTTCAAGAGTTTTGACTTTATCCTGAGTGTAATAGGACCATAAACAGAGGATGGCATAATCAAATCAGTCCTTTGGAAAGATCTTTCTGGCCACTGAATGGAGAATGGTTCAGAGAATGTAACCAGAGCTAAGGAGAACAGTTGGGTAATTGTTGCAGTGATTCAGGAAAGAGATGATGGTGGCTGTCATGGATTGAATGGTGTCCCCCCAAAATATGTGTCAATTTGGTTAGGCCGTGATTCCCAGTATTCTGTGGTTGTCCTCCATTTTGTGATTGTAATTTTATGTTAAAGAGGGTTAGGGTGGGATTGTAACACCCTTACTAAGGTCACATCCCTGATCCAATGTAAAGGGAGTTTCCCTGGAGTGTAGCCTGCACCACCTTTTATCTTACAAGAGACAAAAGGAAAAGGAAGCAAGCAAAGAGTGGGAACTTCATACCACCAAGAAACCAGTGCTGGGAGCAGAGTGTGTCCTTTGGACCGGGAAGCTTCTAGACCATGGAAGATTGATGACGCAGACCTTCCTTCAGAGCTGACAGGAAAGCCTTCCCCCAAAGCTGATGCCCTGAATTTGGACTTGTAGCCTACTGGACTGTGAGAGAATAAATTTCTCTTTCTTAAAGCCATCCACTTGTGGTATTTGTGTTATAGCAACACTAGATGACTAAGACAGTGGCTGAATGTAGGCTCCAGCCATAGCAAGCAGACAAAGACAAAAGATGTTTAGAGGCGGGGCCAAGATGGCGGACTAGGTAGATGCTACCTCGGATCCCTCTTGCAACAAAGACTCGGAAAAACAAGTGAATTGATCACATACATAACAATCTACGAACCCTGAACAACAAACACAGATTTAGAGACAGAGAACAAACAAATATGGGGAAGCAGCGACTGTTTTCGGAGCCTGGAGCCAGCGCCCCAGTCAGGTAACCTTGGCGTCTGGGCTCAGGGGAGCTGAACTCAAAATCTTGTGATGGCACAAACAAGGGGCACAGCCCTACCCCCCTGAACTGACCCCAGGAGGGGGCCCAGCCGGTCCCCGCAGGCGGCGTGTCGATGCAGCGGGTGGGAAAAGTCCCCGGGAGGCAGTGACTGGTTTTGGAGCTGGGAGTGCAGCGTCCCAGACAGGGAACCTTGGCGCCAGGCTTTTGAGTGGGCACTGTCACGGCGCAAGCACGGAGCACAGCCCTACTCCCCTGAACTAACCCCGGGAGGGGGCCCAGCCGGTCCGTGGAGTCGGCGCGGCGACCCAGCTGGCGACGAGAAGTCCCCAGGAGGCAGCAACTGATTTTGGAGCTGAGAGTGCAGCATCCCAGCAGGGGAACCTTGACACTGGGCTTTGGACCGGCAGTGGAGGATCTGACCACGGCTTCAGCGGGCCAGACCCTCGGGGGCAATCTCCACACAGCCAGCACACATAGGCGACACGCCCCTTGGGAACCTCAGATAAAATAGTCATTCCAAGCAAGATAAGCAACTTTGGCTATATTCCGAGGTACTACTCTCCTATTTCTCTGAACCCTCCCCCACCCTTCCCAGGCAGCTTCATTAACATTGGAATTTCCTGAGCCAGAGAGAGAACGGCTCCGGCTCCGCGGTGGCTTTGCTTTTCCCTTTTTTTTTTTTTTTGGTCTTTTCCTCACCCGTTCTTCCAGCCTGAGAGAAGGAACCACAAAACACCCAGGGACCAAAAATCCATCCCTAATTGGACTAAAAACACAGAACCAGCTACAGCCAAGCATATATTATCCAAATCTTGGACTTTCATCCTTACGGGGAACAAGGTGGTGGTTATAATCCAAAGGCAGTTCTGATAGGGATCTGACTGCATTTTTTTTTTTAGCAGATTTTCTGGAAAAACAAGTCTCCCAGGTCTCATATCTCTCCTTATTCAACAGAGCCCTAACTGACCCACAACAGGGAACTGAGGGCCGAAGCTCCCCCCAGAACACCTAGCCTCTTGCCTTAGGGGTCTAAGGAGGGTGACACCTACCAATCAGTAGAGGTACTTGCATTGGGGGCCTAAGGTACAGCTGCAGTGCCCTCCCACCAAGGTGCTATAGGAATAGAGACACACCTACCTCACTGACACCTGGGGGAAGCCTGTCAGCATCCTGACCCCCCTGGAGGGTGAACCCCAGCTGCTAATAGAATCTGGTGCACACAACTATCACCACTACTTCTCGAGGTGGGTAGGTGTTAGGGTGCAGCACACACTTGATGACCCAAAATCAGATTCTACTCAAGAATAGTGAATAGACTCACGCATATATATCTGGCAACAGCCCAAACCAGCTGGTAATAGGTCATAAGTAAGTCAAGGGCTACAACAAACAAGACAGCACAATCTAGTAGCCCATCCATGTATATTGAAAGAAAACAAAACAAGACTCAGTGAGCAATTATAGAATAAACCACTACTATGGCTCGGAGACGGCAGTCAATATCAAACCACATAAAGAAGCAGACCATGACAGCTTCTACAACCCCACAAACAAAAGAATCAAAATCTTTCCCAAATGAAGATACAATCCTGGAATTATCAGATACAGAATATAAAAAACTAATTTACAGAATGCTTCAAGACATCAGGGATGACCTCAGAAACGAAATAAGGCAAAATGCAGAAAAAGCCAAGGAACACACTAATAAAACAGTTGAAGAACTCAAAAAGATTATTCAAGAACATAGTGGAAAAATTAATAAGTTGCAAGAATCCATAGAGAGACAGCATGTAGAAATCCAAAAGATTAACAATAAAATTACAGAATTAGACAATGCAGTAGCAAGTCAGAGGAGCAGATGCGAGTAATTAGAATGCAGACTGGGACATCTGGAGGACCAGGGAATTAACACAAACATAGCTGAAAAAAAATCAGATAAAAGAATTAAAAAAAATGAAGAAACCCTAAGAATCATGTGGGACTCCATCAAGAAGGATAACTTGCGTGTGATTGGAGTCCCAGAACAGGGAGGGAGGACAGAAAACACAGAGAAAATAGTTGAAGATCTGCTGACAGAAAACTTCCCTGACATCATGAAAGGGGAAAGGATATCTATCCAAGATGCTCATCGAACCCCATTTAAGATGGATCCAAAAAGAAAAACACCAAGACATATTATCATCAAACTTGCCAAATCCAAAGATAAAGACAAAATTTTAAAAGCAGCCAGGGAGAAAAGAAAGGTCTCCTTCAAGGGAGAATCAATAAGAATAAGTTCAGACTACTCAGCAGAAACCATGCAGGCAAGAAGGCAATGGGATGACATATACAGAGCACTGAAGGAGAAAAACTGCCAGCCAAGGATCATATATCCAGCAAAACTCTCTCTGAAATATGAAGGAGAAATTAAGATATTTACAGATAAACACAAGCTTAGAGAATTTGAAAAAACCAAATCAAAGCTACAAGAAATACTGAAGGAAAAATTGTTTGGTCAGAAAACCAATAATATCAGATACCAGCACAACACAAGGTCACAAAACAGAACATCCTGATATCAACTCAAATAGGGAAATCACAAAAACAAATTAAGATTAATTAAAAAAAAAATGCTCATAACAGGGAATCATTGAAGTCAATACGTAAAGAATCACAATAATCAAAAAGAGGGACTAAATACAGGTGGCATAGAACTGCCATATAGAGAGTGATACAAGGCGATATAGGACAATACAAGTTAGGTTTTTACTTGCAAAAATAGGGGTAAATATTAAGGTAACCACAAAGAAGTATAACAACTCCATAACTCAAGATAAAAGCCAAGAAAAACATAACGACTCAACAAAAATAAAGTCAAACACTACGAAAATGAGGATCTCACAATTTACTAAGAAAAATGTCTCAGCACAAAAAAGTAAGTGGAAAAATGAAATTGTCAACAACACACATAAAAAGGCATCAAAATGACAACACTAAACACTTATTTATCTATAATTACGCTGAATGTAAATGGACTAAATGCACCAATAAAGAGACAGAGAGTCTCGGACTGGATAAAGAAACACGATCCATCTATATGCTGCCTACAAGAGACACACCTTAGACTTAGAGACACAAACAAACTAAAACTCAAAGGATGGGAAAATATATATCAAGCAAACAATAAGCAAAAAAGAAGAGGAGCAGCAACATTAATTTCTGACAAAATAGACTTTAGACTTAAATCCACCACAAAGGATAAAGAAGGACACTACATAATGATAAAAGGCACGATTGATCAGGAAGACATAACCATATTAAATATTTATGCACCCAATGACAGGGCTGCAAGATACATAAATCAAATTTTAACAGAACTGAAAAGTGAGATAGACACCTCCGCATTTATAGTAGGAGACTTCAACACACCACTTTCGGAGAAGGACAGGATATCCAGTAAGAAGCTCAATAGAGACGCGGAAGACCTAATTACAACAATCAACCAACTTGACCTCATTGACTTATACAGAACTCTCCACCCAACTGCTGCAAAGTACACTTTTTTTCTAGCGCACATGGAACATTCTCTAGAATAGATCACATATTAGGTCATAAAACAAACCTTTGCAGAATCCAAAACATCGAAATATTACAAAGCATCTTCTCAGACCACAAGGCAAGAAAACTAGAAATCCATAACAGAATAATTAGGGAAAAGAAATCAAATACTTGGAAACTGAACAGTACCCTCCTGAAAAAAGACTGGGTTATAGAAGACATCAAGGAAGGAATAAGGAAATTCATAGAATGCAACGAGAATGAAAATACTTCCTATCAAAACCTCTGGGACACAGCAAAAGCAGTGCTCAGAGGCCAATTTATATCAATAAATGCATACATACAAAAAGAAGAAAGAGCCAAAACCAGAGAACTGTCCCTACAACTTGAACAAATAGAAAGTGAGCAACTAAAGAATCCATCAGGCACCAGAAGAAAAAAATAATAAAAATTAGAGCTGAACTAAATGAATTAGAGAACAGAAAAACAATTGAAAAAATTAACAAAGCCAAAAGCTGGTTCTTTGAAAAAATTAACAAAATTGATAAACCATTGGCTAGACTGACTAAAGAAATACAGGAAAGGAAACAAATAACCCGAATAAGAAACGAGAAGGACCACATCACAACAGAACCAAATGAAATTAAAAGAATCATATCAGATTATTACGAAAAATTGTACTCTAACAAATTTGCAAACCTAGAAGAAATGGATGAATTCCTGGAAAAACACTACCTACCTAAACTAACACAATCAGAAGTAGAACAACTAAATAGACCCATAACAAAAAAAGAGATTGAAACGGTAATCAAAAAACTCCCAACAAAAAAAAGCCCTGGCCCAGATGGTTTTACTGCAGAGGTCTACCAAACTTTCAGAGAAGAGTTAACACCACTACTACTAAAGGTATTTCAAAGCATAGAAAATGACGGAATACTACCCAACTCATTCTATGAAGTTACCATCTCCCTGATACCAAAACCAGGTAAAGACATTGCAAAAAAAGAAAATTATAGACCTATATCCCTCATGAACATAGATGCAAAAATCCTCGACAAAATTCTAGCCGATAGAATTCAACAACATATCAAAAAAAATAATTCACCACGACCAAGTGGGATTTATACCAGGTATGCAAGGCTGGTTTAATATCAGAAAAACCATTAATGTAATCCACCACATAAATAAAACAAAAGACAAAAACCACATAATCTTATCAATTGATGCAGAAAAGGCATTTGACAAAGTCCAACACCCATTTATGATAAAAACTCTCACCAAAATAGGAACTGAAGGAAAATTCCTCAACATAATAAAGGGCATCTATGCAAAGCCAACATCCCTCTAAATGGAGAGAACCTGAAAGCATTTCCCTTGAGAATGGGAACCAGATAAGGATGCCCTTTATCACCGCTCTTATTCAGCATTGTTCTAGAAGTCCTAGCCAGAGCAATTAGGCTAGACAAAGAAATAAAGGGCATCCAGATTGGCAAGGAGGAAGTAAAATTATCTCTATTTGCAGATGACATGATCTTATACACAGAAAACCCTAAGGAATCCTCCCGAAAACTACTGAAACTAATAGAAGAGTTTGGCAGAGTCTCAGGTTATAAAATAAACATACAAAAATCACTTGGATTCCTCTACATCAACAAAAAGAACATCGACGAGGAAATCACCAAATCAATACCATTCACAGTAGCCCCCAAGAAGATAAAATACTTAGGAATAAATCTTACCAAGGATGTAAAAGACCTATACAAAGAAAACTACAAAGCTCTACTACAAGAAATTAAAAAGGACATACTTAAGTGGAAAAACATACCTTGCTCATGGATAGGAAGACTTAACATAGTAAAAATGTCTATTCTACCAAAAGCCGTCTATACATGCAATGCACTTCCGATCCAAATTCCAATGTCATTTTTTAAGGTGATAGAGAAATAAATCACCAACTTCATACGGAAGGGAAAGAAGCCTCGGATAAGCAAAGCACTACTGAAAAAGAAGAAGAAAGTGGGAGGCCTCACTCTACCTGATTTCAGAAGCTATTATACAGCCACAGTAGTCAAAACAGCCTGGTATTGGTACAACAACAGGCACATAGACCAATGGAACAGAATTGAGAACCCAGATATAAATCCATCCACATATGAGCAGCTGATATTTGACAAAGGCCCAGTGTCAGTTAATTGGGGAAAAGATAGTCTTTCTAACAAATGGTGCTGGCATAACTGGACATCCATCTGCAAAAAAATGAAACAGGACCCATACCTCACACCAAGCACAAAAACCAACTCCAAGTGGATCAAAGACCTAAACATAAAGACTAAAACGATAAAGATCATGGAAGAAAAAATAGGGACAACCTTAGGAGTCCTAATACAAGGCATAAACAGAATACAAAACGTTACCAAAAATGATGAAGAGAAACCAGATAACTGGGAGCTCCTAAAAATCAAACACCTATGCTCATCTAAAGCCTTCACCAAAAGAGTAAAAAGACCACCTACAGACTGGGAAAGAATTTTCAGCTATGACATCTCCGACCAGCGCCTGATCTCTAAAATCTGTATGATTCTGTCAAAACTCAACCACAAAAAGACAAACAACCCAATCAAGAAGTGGGCAAAGGATATGAACACACACTTCACTAAAGAAGATATTCAGGCAGCTAGCAGATACATGAGAAAATGCTCTCAATCATTAGCCATTAGAGAAATGCAAATTAAAACCACGATGAGATTCCATCTCACTCCAACAAGGCTGGCATTAATCCAAAAAACACAAAATAATAAATGTTGGAGAGGCTGTGGAGAGATTGGAACTCTTATACACTGCTGGTGGGAATGTAAAATGGTACAACCACTTCGGAAATCTATCTGGCGTTATCTTAAACAGTTAGAAATAGAACTACCATACAACCCAGAAATCCCACTCCTCGGAATATACCCTAGAGAAATAAGAGCCTTCACGCAAACAGACATATGCATACCCATGTTTATTGCAGCTCTGCTTAAAAAAAAAGCTGGAAGCAACCAAGGTGTCCATCAACGGATGAATGGGTAAATAAATTGTGGTATATTCAGACAATGGAATACTACGCATCGATAAAGAACAGTGACGAATCTGTCAAACATTTCATAACATGGAGGAACCTGGAAGGCATTATGCTGAGCGAAATTAGTCAGAGGCAAAAGGACAAATATTGTATAAGACCACTATTATAAGATCTTGAGAAATAGTATAAACTGAGAAGAACACATACTTTTGTGGTTACGAGGGGGGGAGGGAGCGAGGGTGGGAGAGGGCTTTTTACTGATTAATTAGTAGATAAGAACTGCTTTAGGTGAAGGGAAGGGTAACACTCCATACATGGAAGGTCAGCTCAATTGGACTGGATCAAAAGCAAAGAAGTTTCCGGGATAAAATGAATGCTTCAAAGGTCAGCGGAGCAAGGGCGGGGGTCTAGGGGCCATGGTTTAAGGGGACTTCTAAGTCAATTGGCAAAATAATTCTATTATGAAAACATTCTGCATCCCACTTTGAAATGTGGCGTCTGGGGTCTTAAATGCTAACAAGTGGCTATCTAAGATGCATCAATTGGTCTCAACCCACCTGGATCAAAGGAGAATGAAGAACACCAAGGTCACATGACAACTAAGAGCCCAAGAGACAGAAACGGCCACATGAACCAGAGACCTACATCATCCTGAGACCAGAAGAACTAGTTGGTGCCCGGTCACAATCGATGACTGCCCTGACAGGGAACACAACAGAGAACCCCTGAGGGAGCAGGAGATCAGTGGGATGCAGACCCCAAATTCTCATAAAAAGACCATATTTAATGGTCTGACTGAGACTAGAAGAATCCCGGTGGTCATGGTCCCCAAACCTTCTGTTGGCACAGGACAGGAACCATCCCTGAAGACAACTCATCAGACATGAAAGGGACTGGACAGTGGGTAGGAGAGAGATGCTGATGAAGAGTGAGCTAATTATATCAGGTGGACACTTGAGAGTGTGTTGGCATCTCCTGTCTGGAGGGGAGATGGGAGGGTAGAGAGGGTTAGAAACTGGCAAAACGGTCACGAAAGGAGAGACTGGAAGGAGGGAGTGGGCTGACTCATTAGGAGGAGAGTAAATGGGAGTATGTAGTAAGGTGTATATAAGTTTATATGTAACAGACTGACTTGATTTGTAAACTTTCACTTAAAGCACAATAAAAATTATTTTTAAAAAAAGTTTTTAAAAAATCCAGGTAAAATGAATTTTAGTGATATATTTCATTTAACTCCATATAAAAATGTGACTATTTCAATATTAAAAAAAAAAAAAAAATGCCAGTTTTAGGACCCCAGCCAGGACATACTGAATTATTATTACCTTTGGGTAGGGCCCATAACCTGAGGTTTTTTAGTTTGTTTGTTTGTTTTTTAATTAATATTTTATTTTTTGTGTGTGTTTAAGATGAAACTTTACGCAGCAAATTAGGTTACCATTTAACAATTTCTACACAAATCATTCAGTAACATTAATTACATTTTTCACAACGTGTCATTATTTTCATTCATTCCATTCTGGTTGTACCATTTCCAGTACTCTAGTTTCCCTGCCCCTTTACCTTCTTGTCTTTCCTTTAGAGTAATTTTTGACCATTTGATCTACTACAGATGATTTTTCTTAAAGAATCTCATTACTCATGAGTGATATTCTTTATTTTATGAGCCAATCTGTTATTTTGCTAAAAGGTGACCTCAAGGGATAATTTTGGCTTAGGCTTTAAGGCATCTCTTAGGGCAACAGTCTGTTCCACATTTTTCTTCCCCATACCCTGTGTTTTAACAAACCTTCCAGGAGATTCTGATGCACACTCAAGTTGGAGAACTACAGGGGTAATGGACACACGTGTGAACTTTGGATTCACTCCACCTAGTTATGAATCCTAATTTTATCACCATTAGCTTGTGAACTTAGTCATTACTGAACCACCATGCCTCCTTTCTCTCAGCCATAAAACAGGGGTAATAAAAGTTCCTGTTTCATAGGATTTAAATAGGGTAACAAATGTAAAACATTTAGAATAATATCTGTCACACAATGGGTATTTAATAAACGTCAGTTATAATGACTATAGGAGTCTTTGAATGGCACAGACAATTTGTACTCAACCACTAACCCAAGAGTGCCATGTAAGAAAGGCCTGGCTATCTGCTTCTGAAAGGTCACAGCCACAAAAACCCTATGGAGCACAGTTCTACTCCAAAACACATGAGTCGAAATTGGCTCGATGGCAACAGGTTTGTTTTGTTTTGGGGGTTTTTCATTTTTGGATACTGACTATAATAATCCCACTTTACGGATGAGAAAACTGAAATTATGAGAATGAGTTTGTGATGTGAGAGTTCTACTGACTGAATTAAGGTTCCAAAGGTTCCAAAGTCCCACAGCATTCTAAAAATGGGTCAGGCTGTATCAGGAAGGGGAACATACCCCCAAACAGGTTTGACTTACTTCAATTGTAAAGTGTTTTCTAAATGATTTATTTCCGTGAAAACAACGGTTGGTTTGGGTATCAGTCAAAAGAGGAGCCTGGTTAAAAGCTTTGCCTCTTTTCTTCTTATTCTGCATATCACCTTATGCACAGTAAACTCTTGAAAAACCACAGACGATCTACGAGGCTAAGAGCAATAAAGGCTCCATGTGCCCAGCTCACATGGCAATCTAGTCTTTGAAGTTTCTTTTAAAACCTTCGAAATGTCTTAAGAAAAAGAGATGAGGGGCCTAAAAGACAGGCAAATATAGGAGTGATAAGGGAATCTATCTCCTAGGGAAGACTTGAGGCTTAAATAGACAAAGGATACAGAGTGTTTCTAAGTATCAGCCAAGAAACCAAACCCGTTGCCGTCAAGTTGGTTCTGACTCATAGTGTCCCTGGCTGGCAGTTAGTAAGTCATCAGTAAGTGGCAGCTATGCATTAAAAAAAGCAGCTCAACCAACCAGAGAAAGACCTGTCTGTCTAACTCCCGGAAAAGGGTGAGAAGTATGGGAAAGGGATCCAAGGAGATTTATATGTGTTGTTGTTGTTAGTTGCCGTCCAGTTGATTCTGACTCATGGTGACCCCATGTGTGCAGAGTAGAACTGCTTCATGTGGTTAAGAGCTCAGCTACTAATCAAAAATGAAGATAATAATAATCATGATGGGGTTGTCAGGGCTAAAGAAATAACAAAATGAGATACTTCTCACATTGTTTATTGTTGTTAGTTGCCACCAAGGTGACTCCAACTCATGGCGATCTTACATATAGCAGAATGAGACATTGCCCAGTCCTGTATCATCTTTGTGATTGTTGGTATGTTTGAATCCATTGTTGAGGCTATTGTGTCAATGCGTCTTATTGAGGGTTTCCCTCATTGTTGCTGACCCTCTATTTTACCAAACATGATGTCCTTTTCTAGCAACTGGTCTTTCCTGCTGACATGTTCAGAGTAAGTGAGGAAAAGTCTCCCCATCCTCACTTCTAAGGAGCGTTCTGGTTTTATATATTCTAAGACTGATTAGTTCATTCTTTTGTCAGTCCACAGTATATGCCATATTCTTCACCAACATCACAGTTTGAATGCATCAATTCTTCCTCCATCTTCCTTTTTCATTGTCCAGCTTTCACATACATATGAGGTAATTGAAAAGACCATGGCTTAGGTTAGGTACATTTTAATCACCAAAGTGACATCTTTGCTTTAAAAAAATAAAAGCAAAAAAGAAAGACACAATGTCTAAAAAATGCTTAGTAAAGGTGGCCATTGTTATTATTTTGTTATTGTTGTTATTTCTATGACTATAATTTAAATTTTCTTACAGATAAGGAAACTGGAGCAAAACGAGGATAAGGGACTCTACTTTTTCGGGTTATTGTAAAGAATAATATAGATAGGTTTTGTGTCAAGCTTCTTAAGTGAACAGACACATAGCAGGTGATCATAAATGACAGCTAATAACTACTTTCTTATGGTTACCACTTACTTTTTACATGTTTGACCAGGAAAGGAGGACAGCTTTTAGGACACCCATTAGTAGCAACAGCTGTTGGCCAAAACTGAGCATAAAGCTTTTCAAAGCATGATCTCAGCAACTTCTGGGCTGGAGCTATGTTTGTCTTCCAGCTCATTTTGATGGATTGTTTTAAGGCAGCTGTTATTGTGACACCAGGAAAAAAAAAATCAAAACGTGCTAAGAAAAGGATATTTGAGGCAGGTTAGACCACTAACAATGCCTCCCTCAGATGACCCATATTGTGCAGATACTCCTTGTCCGTCCTGCCAGGAGCACCATAAATCACCTCTAAATTGACTATTATGTCATCATCGGGCATCAGAATGACAAATAATCTGGGGCAATCTCATGGATCCTAAGGAGATAATATTCTTGCTTGTGTCAACTCAAACCAAAGTACTTAGGAACAGTGCTGAATTTATGCCCTAGGTTTTTAATTTTCCTTTTTTTTTTTTTTTTAATAATAAAGACAATCAGTCTCTGCTTCCTTACATAATAGTGGTAGACAAATATATGGAAGGTTGTGAGATGTTCTCATTGTTTTCGACTCTGTTTGGAACAACGTGCGTGGAGGTAAGAACTTCATCTGCCAGGGAATAGATACTTTTACAGGAAAAACCAATAAGTAAATAGGATGAGGAGAAGAGTTGCTAGTGGCCGTTCCCAGGCCACGGAGTGTGATAATGTCGGATTTTAAGAATAATCCTCTTGTGACATTTAGTCTGTCCATTTAATCCTTCTGAGCAGGTAGGGAGTGAAAAGTTATCCAAGGATAGTGCTATCTACCCTTATGAATTATGCATCTTAAACAAACTTGCATGAACCAGAGCACTCAAGTGGAAGCCTTTTAGCTAGAAGGAGGCCACTGAAGAGCCCCACTACAGATCTCTGTGATGATTTTTAAAAATGTTGCATTTCATCCCTAGCATCAGGCTGGAGACTCTCCAGTCCTGTCTCTGACTCATTTATTAGTTGCCATCTACTGCTATTCCCACATGGATGGCCATCTTACGGCATTTTTTTTTTTTTTTATCTTGGAGCTTTCAAAACTCTGCACTCCTTGAAATGAGAATTGCAAAGGTCACTGGTTTCTTGTTTTAGGGGCTATGAGCAGAACTAAGCAATGCCCTGTGGGCTCCTGAGTACCAGTAGTGCCCCACGGCATAGATGCCAAAGATGAAGGGAAGCAGAGAGGTTGGGAAGTCCAGCTTGTTCAAGAACAGAAGAATGGTAGAGAGAAACAGTAGAAATGAGGAAGTGTATTTGGAAAACAGTAAGTGCCACCCAGAGTTACCTCAAGTGCTAATATCATGAACTGCTCACCTCAACTGAAGACTTTGGGTTTTCGTATGTGTCGTGCAATGGATAGCTTTTGTATGGGTTCCCAGCCCACAGAATGAGAAAGCTGAGTGCCTGAGGTGCCTCTGGGGACTTGTTGGCAGGGGCTAAAAGAGCTTTGTAACACTTGCCTGAGCAGGGCAGAGGCCTAGGGCCAGAGAGAGGTGTGCCTGCAAGCATAGCTGAAAAGAGGCTGTCCTGATGAAGGAACTGTATTCTGAGTGTTCCTGAGCTTGTATTGCAACCTGTTACTTTCCTAATAAACCCCACAAGCATTAGTATTGTCTGTGAATTCTATGTGGCCATTGCAATGAATTATCAAACCCAGCAGAGAAGTAAAGAGTGCTGTGGGATGGACAGTTGGTGTCAGAATTGGTAAAGATGATGGAGAGTGGAGGCATATCTGACCTCTGCCTCAGGAATCAGCCTTGGGCTGTGGATCTTGATTCTCCTCCCCCTTGGTGAAGTTAGAGGAGGTCAGACACTGCCCCAAGCCATTTTTACTGTACAATAGATCATTTGGACTGTAATGGGAAAATCACAGGACTAGGAGTCAAAATATATGCACTTAGAACATTATCACCTACTGGATACCCAATAATTGGTAGCTGAAATAAATTGGGTTGGGTGGAATTGAAATGAAATAATTTATACGACTCTAGCACTTACTAGCAGCCTCTTGTTTGTGGGTAATAGTAATATCTAACATTAATGTTTATTGAGTATTTAGTATGTGGTAGAGTTTTAGGCTTGTACGCACATTGTCAATTTAATCCTTTTTACCACTCTAGAGGCTGGCACTGCAGTATTTCCATTTTGCAAATGAAAAAACTGAGGCTCAGAGGAGGATAAGCAGTTTTTCAGGGTCATATAGGCAGGAAGCAAGAGAACTGTGATTTGAACCCAAACAATGTACTTTTCAATCAACCCTTTTAAAAAGGGTTTGTCTAGCACAAATCTGTTAACTTATTAAGAAAAAAAAGAGTGACTATAAATACATGCCTTGCCCACATCACAGGGTTACCATTGGGTTTAACTTAAAATGAAGATGACTAAGGCTAAAAGTGAGCTGCCAACTGCTGTCGAAATAAAGGGCTTCATTAATATTTACTATGATCAGTCTATAATCTTGTAAAAAAGTATAAAGGCTTCAGAGGTAGGTAGTCTTGGGTTCAAGTTTTAGCTCTGCCACTGCCCAACTGTGTGACCTTGAGCAAATAAATTCTCTGAGTCTCAGTACTCCCAGTTGTAAACAGGGGGTGGGGAGGATGATAATAGTCCCTAGGCTACGCGATAGGGTTTTTTTGAAGCTTAAGTGAGGCAAGCCTATAAAGTGTTTAGCCCAGTGCCTTGGGCTGAATTCAGGAAAAAGTAACTTCTATTAGCATTATTTTCCCATCTCTGTAATTTTTTTTTTTTTTTAATTAGTTTTCTCCAAGTATTGGCTAAGTACTGGCCTATAAGTTCAGACTTGAGGTTCCCATGCTTTCTTTGAGCAGCTGATGAGCCACAATCATTCCGATTACATGGTTGGAGCAGTGGGGATAACTTACCTGGGGATTAGCATAGGAGGCCTCCTGGGCCATCTCAATGACTAGATTGACAGGAACAGTGATTGTTCAGCTTCTGATCATCACGAGAGCCAAACCCCAGCTCTACCCAAGTCATCCAACTGAAGAGCTGTAGGATTGTCTTTCTTGTCTAAGTAAAACTGGTTGCCTCTTCCCTTGCTAGAAGAAATTTGGTGTCTCTTCACATGTAGCCTATTTAAGAGATGGTTGCTAACAGCTATGCTTCATTAGAAAAATAAATACAATTTTGGTTTTCATTTTGGCCCTTGTTTTTTTTTTTCCCTTTTGGCTCCCTGGTCGTACAGTGGTTAAGAACTCAGCTGTTAACCAAAAGGTCAGCAATTCGAATCCACCAGCCACTACTTGGAAACCGTATGGGGCAGTTCTACTGAGACAGGCCTGGGGTCCTGAGGTAAAATTAACCATCTTGTGAACAGAGGCTACAGAAAATTCCAAAGCAAACAAGATATTGCATAGGCCGGACACAAGGAAACCAGTATCTCAACCTATGGCTGAGTTTTAAACCGTAAGCAGCTAGATTTCCCTTAAAGCTTTGTCTTAGGATTGTTTTTCAGGCAAACCAGCTAAAACCAGAATCCCACACAGGTTCAGAAATGATTTGGTTGACTGCTGGATGTCCCCATCCCATAATGAGTCCTGCCTAGGAACCAAGAAACTCATGTCAGGGAACTAAAAACACCAGACACATATCACCAGACAGTAGCTAGACCCAATTCAGATGCGAGAAGCCTGACACCCACTTCGTGCTAAGTCTCAACCCAGCCCTTTTTAAAAATATGCGTGCTATTTCCCAGCAGTTTAATGGATATGTAGAACTTCCCTTTTACTGTATAGTATAAACCTTCTCCCAGCCCTTTGTTCTGGGAGACAGCTCTTTCAGAGTGATCTCTGTCTCCTACTTGCTGCGAGTATTAAACTAAAAAAAAATTTTTTTGCTTTAAATCCACTTGACTCTTAGTTATTCTTAACGAGAGTACAAGTGGTGGACCCATTGCATTCAGTGACACTATTCTGTCCTTTAGGGTCGTAATGAGTCAGAATTGACTCAAAGGCAGTGGGTTTTTATTTTTCTTCCCTTTTTTAATGATTAAAAATATAATCCATAGTTCAAAAGAGGGTATTGAAATTTTCAGCCTGCATGACCTTATTTCAGGTGACACTCATTCTGGAGTGTCACCTGAAATACAAAGCTATGCTCATCCATTTCATAAAATATTTACTGAGCACCTACTATATGCCAGACATTTGGTATAATAACCTGAGTATGATACAGATCTCAGGTGCTTCTGATCTTGTTGGAGAAGCAGCACAACTTAGCAAGATACTCGACCTAATTTTTTTGTCTAGATGTCCTCTCTTAACTTTTTCCTAGACTCCAGCTTCCAAGCAACTTGCCAAAATGAGCTTTCTAAGGTCATGCTATTCCCTGAGGAAACCATTTAATGGCTTCTCACGGACTACCAAAAAAGAAAAAAATCTAATTTCTTGGTATGCCAAGTGAGATCTTGTATCATCTAACCCTTCCTGATTCACTGGCCCTAACCCTTGCTCCATCCTCTTTCGAAAGCTCCTCTGTTGTTGTTAGTTACCAGCAAGTTGGCTGCGACTCACAGCAGCCTTACGTGTAACAGACTAAAACGTTGCCCAGTCCTGCCATCTTCATGGTCATTGATGCGTTTGAGCCCATTCTTGTAGCTATTGTGTCAATTCATCTCATTGAGAGTTTCCCTCATTTTCATTGGCCGAAATCTTTCTAGCCAGTGTGAACAGAATGCAGCTCCCCAACAAGATAGGATGGATCTCTCACGTTCTCACAGTCACCATGCCCACCTGATTGGGATGTTCTTGGGCCCCATAACCTACATGGGCCTGAATATCCTAACTCATCTTCCATATCTGCTATCAGCTCACTTTCTCTATGAATCCTTCATGCTACAAATCCCGGGCCTTAGGGACAAATATTACCTCTTTGGAACTCTCACTGAACCTTGTAAAGTCTTCTTTCACTTAATAATAACTTTTTGTTTACATATCTGCCTTCTTTACTACATCCAGCACTAGATATGCAATAGAAGTTTAATGAATGAATGAAATATACTGCAAAACTCATAATCTAAAACCAGAAATTAATACTCCTGGTCCTCTCATGGTGATACTAACCTGTTGCCGTCAAGCCAGTGCAGACTCATGGCAACCCTACAGGACGGAGTAGAACCGCACCACAGGGTTTCCAAGGCTGTCATCTTTACAGAAGCAGACTGCCACATCTTTCTCCCACAGAGGGGCTGGTGGGCTTGAACGGCCAACCTTTCAGCTAGCCTCCAAGCGCTTAATTGCTGCACCACTAGAGCTCATGGTGATGCTAATGATATAAAAAGCTAACATTTTCTCAGTACTTTAAATGCGATTCAGACAAGGTCAGGCACTTAAAGTGGCAGAATTGGGACTTGGGATTCCCAAGTCTATTTTCTGAGCTGAATGAGTCTTTGGAGTTTGTGGTTCTCTCCATCTGACTTCTGACCTCAATTTTGGAGAGTTAGCGTGTGATATGAAACCAAGGTCCACTGGCCAGATATGTGAGGAAAGCATTTATGTGAGAATTTAGGCATTTTAGAAGATTTAACATTTGGTGCTATAAACTCACATTCGTATCACTGTGAAGTATAAGGTGGTGACGGAGCGCTCATTTTGCTGTTGGAAAGCCTGATTTAGGTCCCTCACCACCACTGTTTTTTTCCCATTTGTCTGATACTGCAGAAGGTGTTTTTTGCTTGCTTGTTTTTGGTTTTAATTTCTCTGGCCCTCCATTTCCTAGTCTGCAGAATGAGAGGAATTAGAACAAATCATTTTTATCTAATGTCCCTCCCAGCTCTAAAGGCCTATTCATGAAGCTATTTGTCCACTCAGTGTGAGCACACACACTATGCCAGGCCCGGCACCCACTGCTGAGGAGGGCGTGATGATCCTTAATCCCGACACGTATGTAGAGCTCACATTTATATTTAGTAGTGTCCTATGGTTTTGACCTGCAAGAACGCTGAGTTTAGAAGGTTATGAGGGAATTAGAGTTTCTGCTCAGCTAGGTAAATGCATATTTAATCACTAACATATACTCTAGCAAAAATGTCCCAATTGAGTGATTTTTTTTAAAGTAAAGAGAAGAACTTGAGTTTGACCCTAGAAAGCCCCCCTTAATAGTTTCTTTGATCAGAATTTTCTCAGAGGGCCTCTGTCAACTTTCCGAAGTGTCATCCTTGAATCGCACCTGCCTCCATGCCAAAGCAGCAGAGGCAGCCTGTAGGTTCTCTTAAATTATTATTGTGCCAGACTTGCCCTTCCTCAACTCATTGTGTTATCACTCTCAGGATTATAACTTTCTCCCCTTTTGGTTCTTTGGGAGAAGGACATTAAGATGGAGAAATAGTACCAAAGCAGAGCTCTCCAACTGCTTACAAATTAAACAACTTCTGGGCTACCTTCATTTCAGTTAGCATTAAGAAGGATACAATTGTTAAAAGACTCTGCCTTTCTGTTTGATGGAGAATGGCTGAAGCACGCATTTCTCACCCCAGTCTTTATTATCTCCATCTGCAGGCTGTTGTAATTCTAATTTTTTTTTTCCCCAGAAAAAAGCCTGTGTGTTTTGGGTATTTGTCATACAGCCTCTGAACTGCAAAATAGGTGTCGCTAACTAAAAGTAATCTTAACTTGTTGTCAGTCAATTCTGACTCATGGTGACCTTATATATAACAGAATGAAACATTACCTGGTCCTACACCATCTTCATGATTGTTGGTCTGTTTGAGTCTGTTATTGTGGCTACTGTGTCAATAAATACCACTGAGGTTTTCCCTTGTTTTTGCTGATCTTCTACTTTACAAAGCATGATGTCCTTTTCTAGCAACTGGAATTTCCTGATGACATGTCCAATGTAAGATAACCAAAATCTCGCCCTTGTCATCAAAGTGACATCTTAGTTTCTTAAAATTTTAAAGACGTGTTTTACAGCAGATTTGCCCATACTATAAGATTGCACATTTTATTATCTTAATTATATTCTTTTATTTTTATGTATGCATTTACACAACAATGGAGAACTCTCTACTAAGGTAAGAAGTTGAACAAGTGTGATCGTTTATAGTTATGAGAAACGTAAGTCAGATCACGATATGGTCGTGCATTTCTGTGAAAGCCTTCAGCAAAAATAAAATCAGTAAACAGCAAATTATTTCAGTGTGTGGAGAAATTTTTGTTTTCTAATTTTTAATCAATTTCAATAAGGAATAAGAAATGGAAACATGCTAAAAAATTCTCTAATCATTTGTAAAATTAAATAAAAATCTAGGAATTAATTCGTTTTGGTTAGAAAACAACTCCTTTCAGAAAATAAAAATCCTATACTATAATGTCATGTTTACAAATACAATATCCCCCCCCCCCACAACTCATCCAGGTGACAAGTAAATTTTTGGATCATTGATGAGGAAAAATAAAGTAAAAAATACTAAGTACGATTATTGTTTAGTGTGAGCCACTGGTCACGCCATACTTTTATCTCCCTACCACTGCCATTTCCCCCTCACTACTCGTAATTCCTCCATGATACCAGTATTTCTTACTTCAATTATCTTGACAGGTGCCTGCTTACCTTGATTCATTTCCATTAGGAGATTTGAATTTTCCTTTTTTTTAAAAAAAGTATAAATTATACTCATAAATCTTTGTGTGATATACCTTCTTTATTGTTAAAGCTCTTCTACTAAAGATATTTCAGCACTCTATAAACTTAGAATGTTGGGGTAATTACCATTTTTTAAATTCTTGTTCCATGCATAATATTTTTTTTTTTTTAACATAGATTATCTAAATCTTGAAATTGTCCTTGGAGTTTTCATTTGGAATTCTCATTTCATTAGGATTCCATGTATGTGTCTTAAACTTATTTTTTGAAATTGAAAACCATGAGATGAAACTATTATTTAATGATTGTAAAACCCATCCCTCCACCTGTGCTTCCAACAAATAATTATTGAGACAATGACTATAACAGGCAAACAGCATTCTGGATTTTGAGGCTACAACTTTAAAAACAACTGTCCCGGTCTTTTTGGACCTTACAGATGAGGCATTATCATTAACAATAAAGGGCGATATAGGCCAAGTGGCAAAGGGCAATGGCAAGAGCAAGTGGTTAAGAATTTGTAAGAGAGAACATTCACCTTGGGCTGGGATTATCTACAAAAAATTGGGGGAATAGAATTTGAGTTGGAATTGAAGGAAGCTTAGGCACAGTGGTTAAGAACTATGACTGCTAAACAAAAGGTCAGCAGTTCAAATCCACCAGCCACTCCTTGAAAATCCTATGGGGCAGTTCTCTGTCTTACAGGATCTCGATGAGTCAGAATTGACTTGATGGCAACAGATTTGGTTTGGCTTTGGTTTAGGGTCTGGATAAATGAGGGAGAGGGGCAAAGAGATCAGACACTAATTAGGTGATGCCAAAATCAAACTCAAGTCTCGTAACCACTGGCCCAGTCATGTTTTTCTTGTGTCAGAGTTCCCAAACTATGTCCTGGTGAGTTATTAACGGGTGTAGAAAGAGCTAAAGTAGGGTTCTATCATTAAAGAGTATTTCTTTGCCTGGAAACTTGCTATTAACATACTTAGTGCTCTGAGAACCCCTGCAATGAAGAAACTCACTTATCCTTATTTTCCTCTATTTTTTCCAACCTCATTTTAGTTCAGACAAGACATCCCCCTCCCCAGTTCATTTCTTAATATCCCATTGAGCAATATTCCATGGGATACCAGTTTTAGAAACCCTCCTGTATATCCTGCTGCCTCAAAAGAATTGACATCGGAACCCACTTTTTCCTTTACTTCCCAGAGCGTGGCTTTTCTGGTATGCCCTCCAACCAATGCACTATTTCTTGTTAAATTGTTTAGATATGTCACAACAGGCAAATGTTTTGCCTTTTCTAAAATACATTAGGAACACATTTTAGAAAATCAGAAAATTGACTAAGCAAGGGAGAAAATAGAACAAAAGAAACACTACCCACTGGGAATACCGGCTTGCCTATGAGTGTAAATTTTTTCAGAATTTTCCATATGAAAATATGTTATTTTATATAAAAATAGAATCTTAGCATGCATACTGTTGGTTAACCTGACATCATTTGAAGTCAGTAAATATAGTCTATATCTCCTTTTTAATGGCTGCAATGAGATCCACCGTACAGATCTAATGTCATTTTTAAGCAAATCCTCTACTCTTGAATATTTGGGCTATTTCTACCTTTATGTAGAGGGAATGATTTCCTAAGGGGTGGCATTTTCCAGGTCCAAGTGTTTGTAGCCAATGCCATTAAACACAGACTCTCCTCCCCAAGGTCTACATGACTCAGATGATCATTCTCCGCTCGCTGCCTGTGGCCTCATTGCACCCCAAAATTGCCTAGCACCACTTCATCTACCTGCTTTCTTCAAGCCTCAGACCTCGCAAAGTTTCTGCAACCTAATTTTTTTTTTTTAATCCTCAGTCATCTGGGAGTATCGTCCATTGATGATTGTTATCTGAGCCAGTTATTTCATTTGGAGGTCATAGTAGTGTTTTAATAAAGCATTATACAAAGAGGAAGACTATTCCCAGAATCAACAATTCAATAAAGTAAACTCTCAAGTCTTCTCTCTGGGAGAGTGGCCAAGTTTGCTTTTGTGTAAATGAGTCCGGCACAAGCCAGAGTCCTACCAGGAAGGAGAGACAGTGCCTTTCCAGGCTTCCTGTCTAGCCACTGTGCTTGGGTTTGTTTCAAAATGTGGTTGCCATTAAACAAGGATTTGGCCAAACAAGGATGAAAGTGCTCAGCTGAATTCTCCACAGAATGCTGAGGACAAAGAACAAATTCAGGATATTAAATCTTAATTCTAGTCAAATAACAAAATCTTAAGAAAATAATGTTGAAACTCTGTGTAAGAGGCTTAAATACACATGCTGACTCTTCTCACATTTAATAATTTGAGAAAACCATCGCTGCGGCCATTACAAACCAAGGGCTCTTAGCAACAATAATTTTTTTCAGAAGGTCCAAATACCCCTAATGTTTGAATTCCAGGCACTATGACACGCTGATCGAGAGCACTGGTGATGCGGTGTTTAAGCACTCAGCTGGCTAATCGAAAGGTCAACAGTTTGAATCCACCAGTTGTTAGTCAGGAGAAAAGACCTGGCAAATTATGGGGCAGTTCTACTCTGTCCTATAGCATCACTATGAGTCAGAATTGACTTGAGAGCACAAAACAACAAGATGACAGATGATAGGGAAAGATTTCTTAGGGCAGAGTGTGACCAGAAGAATTCTAGGCTGAGCCTAGAAGCCCTTTCCCTATTAAAATTTGTTTTGAAGTTAATGTGGTTTTCAAAAGAATACAGACTTTTTCCCCACATTTGTGTGTGTGTGTGTAGGTGCGTGTGTGTGCACATGTATATGGATGTATGAATATATGTCCACACACCCATATATATACACATATAGTAACCCTATCAAAAAAACAAACAAACCCAGTGCTGTCGAGTTGATTCCGACTTGCAGCGACCCTACAGGACAGACAAAAATTGCCCCATAGAATTTCCAAGGAGGAAGCAGCTGATGGATTCCAACTGCTGACCTTTTGGTTAGCAGCTGAGCTCTTAATCACTGTGCCACCAGGGCTCCTATATACATGCCGTGTCTGTGCATATATATACACATACAGAAAAACTATATACATATTTGTGGATATGATAATATTAAGAATTTATACCATTACTTCATTTAACAAAATCTTCATTGAGGATCTACTATGTGCTGCTCCTCTCAGTTCAAGCTGCCATCCTTTCACATGTAGAACACTGCAGTGGCTTCCCCGCTTTTGCTTTTATACCCTTCTAACTCATTCTGCTCATACACGTTAGGTGATCTTTTTAATTCCAAAATTACTTCATGTACCTGCTTCCCCTTCCCCTTTAGTGTATTTAATGCAAATCCTATACGTCATAATTTTAAACCTATATATTGTATTATGCATATTTAAAAAATATAGATTTTATGTAATTATTATGCTATTATCCCTTCTACAAAATTAGGAATAATTCATCGTTACCATTTAGCACCTAGTTCACATTCAAATTTTCCCACTTATTTCACAAATGTTTTTTTACTGTTGGTTTGTTTGAATCTCCAGCCAAACAAGGTCTGCAAATTATCTTGTGTTATATTTCTTAAGGTCTCTTAACATTAGGGAGTCATTTCTATTTTTTTCCCCCATGCTAGTGACTTCCCAAAGGAGCTGGGTCAGTTGTCCTATAGAATGTCCTGAATATCTCTGCTTAATTGCTGTTTCTCAGAGTAAGGTGGTGGTCAGAATGATCTTTTTTCAAAGTTAATTTGGGTCATGTACATTCCTTGCATTCCTTCAAAGATTTCCATTGCTCTGCAGTCAAGTTCAAGATGCAGGCATGGCACACATCTATCTAACCTGCCTCATTGGGCCACTCCCCTCTCTTCCTGAATAGTGGCCACAATGGGTTCCTTTCAGTTCTCCAAACTCCTCCAGTTCTTTCCTGCCTTGAGGTCTTCACATAAAATGTTCCTTCTGTCTGGATACTCTTCTCTCTGCCCAAGGCATGGCTGGTTCCTTCGCAACTACTAGGTCCTGGCTTACAGGACACCTTCACAGAGAGGTCTTTCCTGATGGTGCAGCTAAAGTTGGGCTCCTCCCACCGGAATGGCCTAATCCTAACTTTGATCATTATCTTCATAACATTTACATATTCCAAACATTTTTGTTTAACGTTTTATTGTTGGTTTCCCCATGAGGGAGGCTCCATGAGAGCAGGATCATGTCTGTTTTCTTCACAACTAACATTTGAAGCCTGGTACATCATGGGCCATCAGAAAATGCCTACGTGACAGAGTGGTAAAATGGACTTAGTTTAGATCTTCACCCACTGGGCTTACACATTAATGGGGCAGTTTGACAAACAGGGAAGTACCATACCTTGCGGTAAGTGCTGTGTGGAGGAGTACGGAGTAATAAATGGAAACACATTGCAGATGTGTCTGATATGGGCTTGGTGGTATCAGAGAAGGCTTCAGAGAGATGAGCCCTGCAGAGTGAGTAGAATTTAGGCAAAGACTCTAACAGAGAGCATTTCAAACAGAAGGAATAGCCAATGCAAAGGTGAGCAGGAGAATGGACAAGATTTTGTCTTTGATTAGATCTGGACATGTGGGAGTGAAAGAGAAAAACCCAACTTGATAGAAGATGTGCCGTTCAATAAGATAAGCATCCTTGGAAGAGAAATGGGGGTGAGAAAAGAATAATAAATCTAGTTTGGAACATTTCAAATTTGAGGTCCCCTTGGGACATCCAAGCAGAGGCAGTTTATACATAGATCTGAAAGAGTCATGTGAACTGAAATCTAGATTAAGGAGACAATAGCACATAGTTGTAATGAAAGCAGTAGAATTGGATGAAGCAAACTCAAAGAGGATTTTAAAGTTTAGAAACCACTATCATATGCAGCATCTTTTTGGATCATCACGGTAGCCTGTGAGGTTGACAAAGATAGGTATTACTGACCTTTTCTATAGATGAGAAATTTGAGCCTCAGTAATATCAAAAAACCTGCCCAGTCTCATAGCTAATAAGAGGTAGAGGTAACTATAGCCTATTTTCTTTTTGCTCTTTCATTATATTACATTAACCTTGGTATATAGAGATGAACAATAACTATTTTTAGCTTTTATAGCGTGTATTTTTCATTCTTATGCTCTTTATTCTTACCTTCTTACTGTGTTTAAATATTTTTCTTGCAAACAGAATACTTTCAGAATTTGTGTGCTATTTATATATTAAGGCTGTAATTATTAAGTTCTTGTTCATTTTTAAATAAAAATTAATATACCTACCCTTCCCAAGCAGCCGTTTGATGGCAGAGGTATACCCTTCCCAAATCCAGGGATACAGCTTAGTAGCGAACAAAATTATCACTGACGTCCTGACTGCTAAATTAAACAAACAAAAAAAAGCAGGTCCAAGTCATGGCCCTGTCACTTATTAGCCGTGTGAGTTCGAACAATCTCTCTGTCTCCATTTTCTCATCTAAAAAGAAGAGAGAAATACAGTTATATGTGCCTAGTCACATTAGGAGACTATTGAATTTAAAGAGCTAATATGTGAAAGCACTTTGTAAATTGTAAGTAGCCCTAGTGGTACAGTAGTTAAGCATTCGGCTGCTTACCAAAAGGTAGGTGGTTTGAACCCACCAGCCACCCCATGGAAGAAAGTCGTGGCAATCCGCTTCCATAAAGATTTACAGCCTTGGAAACCCCATGGGGCAGTTCTACTCTGTCCTATAGGGTTGCTATGAGTCGGAATAACTTCACGGCATCGGGTTTGAGTTTTGGGGGTTTTGTAAATCGGAAAACTCTGCAAATGAGAGTCTTGATAGTAAATGCCTTATACTTATGGGAAAAGTACACTGTAATGGTTAAGAGCTCACTTTCTAGGGTTAGACTGCCTTGCTGTCCAAGCTGGGTGACTTACAGCAGTGTCATAGATTGAATTATGTCACCCAAACAATGCGTATATTCACTAGGTTAGGCCACGATTCCCAGTATTCTGTGGTTGCCTTCCATTTTGTCATTGTAATTTTATGTTAAAATGGATTAGGGTGGGATTGTAACACCATTACCAGGTCACATCCCTGATCTAATGTAAAGGGAGTTTCCCTGGGGTGTGGCCTGCACCACCTTCTCTCTCTCAAGGGATAAAAGGAAAGGGAGCCTAGCGGAGGTGGGGGTCGGGGGAGGGAGGCTCATACAACGAAGAAAACAGCACAGGGAGCAGAGCACATCCTTTGGACCTGAGGTTCCTGACCTGAGATACTCCCAGACCAAGGTAAGACTGATGACAAAGACGTTCCTCTAGAACCAACAGAGACAGAAAGCTTTACCCTGGAGCCGGCACCCTGAATTCGGACTTCTAGTCTACTAGACTGTAAGAAAATTAATTTCTCTTTGTTAAAGCCATCCACTTGTGGTATTTCTGTTATAGCAGCAATAAATGACTAAGATAGGCAGTTACTTAATCTCTCAGCATAAAGTAAAACCAAACCAACCCATTGCCTTCGAATCAATTCTGACTCATAATGATCCTATAGGATGGAGTAGAACTGCTGCATAGGGTTTCCAAGGCTGTAAATCTTTACGGAAGCACACTACCACATCTTTCTCCCATGGAGTGGCTGGTGGGTTTGAACCTCTGATCTTTCGGTTAGCAGCCAAGCATTTTAACCACTGTGCCATCAGGGCTCCATCTCTCAACTTATCAGCCTATAAAATAGTGGTGATGATAGGTTCTATTAGTTATTGTATGCAGAGTGATAGCACATAGTAAGCACCTGAATGTTAGCTACGATTACTCATTTATTTTTATTAATTGGCTTTTGGACATCTTGACTGTGCATTACCTTCAGAAGGACATGTGACTGGTATGGTTACCTTTAGTTCCCAGGATAGCTGCCCCAAAATGGCCAATGGCTGTTGACTATCAATCTTTTTGTTTCCATTAGGAAATAAAGAAATACTATTGGCTCCCACTTGCCTGAGTCTATGAGAAAATTTGAGAGTGAAAGATCCTTCCTCCTAGCACCGTTATTGGAATGTGAAAAAGCACATGAATTAGGTGTTCGTGCAAGAAACTAAGATCAGAGCTATCCAGTGACCAAGCGGAGAGAAATGGAACCGAGTTCTGTTTTTGTGTGTGCTGTGCCTTTTTGACGATCAGGAGAAGGGCAAGGTATATATATTTGTTGGACAACTATAACTTGGCAACTGATTCTCTAAACCCTTTGAATATATTATCTTATTGTTTCTTAATGGGATGGGGGGGAAGGAAAAGAGATTATCAGATGGCTTCTTTGGCTTCTTTTCCTTCAACATTAAAAAAACAACTCTTTTAACTTACAAAATAAATACACGACTATGTGATCATTGTAAACACAGAAATAATGTAGAAAGAATCATATTGGAAAAAAAATGAAAGCCTCCTTCACTTATTTCTTCCTAGCTCCCCTCAGCCTCCCTCTCCTTCTAATATGTTTCCACGAAGAGTGGTGCATCTCTTTGTGCATCACCGACTGTGTCTTTGCATTTATACAAATAAATACAGTTTTTCATATACAATAATGACCATGCCATACATATTATTCTGCAACTCCTTTTCACTTATTTTTTTTAACTACTATTGCAGTTTTTTTTAATTTATTTATTGTGCTTTAGGTGAAAGTTTACAAATCAATTCAGAACCTCTTACAAAAAGCCATACACACCCCACCGTGCACTCCCAGCTGCTGTCCCCTTGATGAGACAGCACATTCCTCCTCTTCAGCCTGTATTACCCGTGTCCATTCAACCAGCTCCTGTCCTCCTCTTCCTTCTCCTCTCACCACCAGACAGGGGTTGCCTGCAGAGTCTCATGTGTCTACTTGAGCCATGAAGTTCCTTCCTCACCAGCATCGTTGTCTGTCTTATAGTCCAGACCAATCCCTGTCTGTAGAGTTGGTTTAGAGAATAGTTCCAATCTTGGGCTATCAAAGGGTCTGGGGACCATGACGGTCAGGGTCCCTCTAGTCTCAGTCAGACCATTAAGCCTGGTCTTTTTGTGAGAATTAAGGATCTGCATCCCATTGTTCTCCTGCTCCATCAGGGATTCACTGTTGTGTTCCCTGTCAGGGAAGTCATCGGTGGTAGCCAGGTGCCATCTAGTTCTTCGGGTCTCAGGCTGATGGAGTCTCTGGTTTATGTGGCCCTTTCTGTCTCTTGGACTCATAATTACCTTGTGTCTTTGGTGTTCATTCCCCTTTGCACCAGGTGGGTTGAGACCAATTGATGCATCTTAGATGGCTGCTTGCTAGTGTTTAAGACCGCGGATGCCTCTCACCAAAGTGAAATGCAGACTGTTTTCTTAATACATTTTATTATGCCAATTGACCTAGATGTCCCCTGAAACCATGGTTCCCAGACCCCCATCCCTCCTACTCTGGTCTTTGAAGCTTTTTGTTGTATTGAGGAAATTGCTTTTGGTTTAGTCCAGTTGTACTGACTATGTGTTATGTGTTGCCCTTCCCTTCACCTAAAAAAATGTTTGTCTACTATCTAGTTAGTGAATATCTCTCCCCCTTCTTCCCCACCCTCGTAACCATCAAAGAATATTTTCTTCTGTGTTTAAACTTTATCTGGAGTTCTTATAGTAGTGGTCTCATACAATATTTGTCCTTTTGCAATTGACTAATTTCACTCAGCATAATGCCTTCCAGGTTCCTCCAAGTTATGAAATGTTTCACAGATTCATTGCTGTTCTTAATCGTTGCATAGTTTTCCTATTGTGTGAATATACTATAATATCTACTATAATTTATTTATCTATTCATCTGTTGATTGGCACCTTGGTTGCTTCCAACTTTTTGCTATTGTAAAAAGTGCTGCAGTGAACATGGGTGTGCATACATATGTTTGTGTGAAGGCTCTTATTTCATTAGGGTATATTCCAAGGAGTGGAATTGCTGGACCTTATGGTGGTTCTATTTCTAGCTTTTTAAGGAAGCTCCAAATCAATTTCCAAAGTGGCTGTACCATTTGACATTCCCACCAGCAGTGTGTAAGTGTTTCAGTCTCTCCACAACCCACCTCTCCAACATTTATTATTTTGTGTTTTTGGATTAATGCCAGCCTTGTTGGGGTGAGATGGAACCTCACTGTAGTTTTGATTTGCATTTCTCTAATAGCTCATGATCGTGTGCATTTCCTCATGTATCTGTTAGGAGGCTGGATGTCTTCTTTGGTAAAGTGCCTATTCATATCCTTTGCCCATTTTTTAATTGGGTTATTTGTCTTTTTGTTGTTCAGTTTTTGCAGTATCACATAGATTTTAGAGATCAGACTCTGATCAGAAATGTCATAGCTAAAAACTTTTTCCCAGTCTCTAGGTAATCTTTTTACTCTGTTGGTGAAGTCTTTGGATGAGCATAGGTGTTTGACTTTTAAGAGCTCACAGTTATCTAATTTCTCTTCTGGTATTTGTACAATGTTAGTAATGCTTTGTATACTGTTTATGCCATGTATTAGGGCTCCTAGCATTGTCCCTATTTTTTCTTCCATGATCTTTATCTTTTAGATTTTATATCTAGGTCTTTGATCCATTTCGAGTTGGTTTTTGTGCATAGTGTGAGGTATGGGTCTTGTTTCATTTTTTTGCAGAAGGTTATCCAGTTATGCCAGCGCCATTTGCTAAAGAGACTGTCTTTTCCCCCATTTAACAGACTTTGGGCCTTTGTCAAATATCAGCTGCTCATATGTGGATGGATTTACGTCTGGATCTCAATTCTGTTCCATTGGTCTATGTATCTGTTGTTGTACCAGTACTAGGCTGTTTTGACTACTGTGGCAGTATAATATGTTCTAAAATCAGGTAGTGCGAGGTCTTCTACTTTGTTCTTCTTTTTCAATAATGCTTTACTTATCTGGGGCCTCTTTCACTTATTTTTTTAATCTTTCCATCTTAGTACGTAAAGATATAAACAGAAAATTATACATAACATCATGCACAGGAACATTTTAAGTGTTCTATGTGATTTAACTCATTTAATGTTCAGAATATCCTAAGAGGTAGGTACTGTCATTGGTCACATTTTATAGATGATAGAAACTGAGGCACTGAGAGGTTTAGCAACTTGCCTGACGTCAAAAGCTATTAAATGGAGTCACTTGGAATTGAGCATTATTTTCAGAACTTATTCTCTTAACCACTCTACCAGACCACCTCTCCAACCACTTGTTCCTTTCAATGACCATATAGTATATTTTAAAATATACACAATACTACTTTATGAAAAAAAAAACCGACAGTCAAAAATATAAAAAGAAGTACAGTCCTTTTTTTTGTCCCCCTCAGCACAAACAACCTCCCCTACCCCTCTAATGCAGTTCGAGACTTATTAGGTTTAAAGTGGGGCCCAAGAATATGTATTTTTAACAAGTGACACCCAGATTGCTATCATCAAGGGAAGTTGGAGAGGTGGGGAGTTGAGAAGGAACAAAAGAGAATTACACAGGATCACAGAGCCAGAGAGCTCAAGGACTCTATAATATCACTCCTAAATTGTGGCTTTGATAGCCCTAGAATCCACTGACCATTGTTGTCATCCCTCCACTTCCATCCATGATGTTGGCCTCTTTGTGTAACCTGACCCTACGAATACCAGTAAATTTACATTAGTCAGAAAAGACTGCCTTAAACTAGCCCGAGCCAGATTTGGCTGGCCTTTCTGAGCCACATGCTCAGAAAGGCCAGCTGTGACCGTTAGTTGACCTCGACAGAGTATCTGCAACACGTAGAATGAATCAGAAGGAAAATCATCACTAGGACCCCATTCCAAAATGAGAGGTCTGACAAGAACCATGTCATCTCCTGTTTTCTGCCTGCCATAATTCCTTCTACAATTTTCCCTCCCCGGAAAAAAAAAAAATTTTTTTTTTTTTTTTTTGTATACCTGCAGCCTCCGTCTTACCACCCAAATCATATATAAGCCCTGCTTTTTTTTCCCCATAGCTTGAGGAGTGAGATCCCAGAAACTTCCTCCCTGCTCCTTGCTCTGCGCATTGCAATAAAGTTACTTTCTTTCTTAAAGACCAGTGTCCAGATCGTTAACAAGTCTGAGCACACCAGACTCACCTTCCTGGGTTCAGCAACATTTGGGTCAAGCTGCTCAGGAAGGTTTCCTAAAAGCAGTGACTTGACTGCCTTCTAGGAGGCAAGCCCTGGGCTAGGCCAGGAATGAGGGTAAGAAAGGCTCCTGGTGTAGTGGAGGAGCTAGACAAGTAAGTAAGCAGAGTAATGTTACAGTAGCTCAGATGGTGAACAATTGACCATATGATTTCACAAGCAAATTGTATTTGCTGAAAAGAGTACTAAGTGAAGTGTAACAGCATTATCTTTAGAAACAGCCTTGTGACCCTGACAAGTTACTTTTCCTCATGTGTAAATTGGCAGTAATAACACTTTCTCACAGTTTTCAAGGATTGAATGGAATGTTTATAAACAACTCTCCCCAATTTCTGGCACATGGGAAGTGCGCAACAAAAATAGCTATCATTGTTAGTTAAGTTTTAGGATGCCTACGCATCGTACCTATCTGTCAGTTTGTCGTACTGTGGTAGCTTACTATGTTGTACTATGTTTGCTGTGATACTGGAAGCTATGCCACCAGTATTTCAAATACCAGCAGAGTCATCCATGGCAGACAGGTTTCAGAGGAGCTTCCAGACTAAGACAGACTAGGAAGAAGGGTCTGGTGATCTACTTCTGAAAATTAGCCAGCGAAAACCTTGTGGATAACAATACCAATGATTATGAGGATGGTGCAGGACTGGGCAATGTTTTGTTCTGTCATATGTAAGGTCGCCATGAGTCAGAGCTTACTCGCCAGCCAGTAACAGTAACAACACATGTTCCTTTCTTTTATCAAAATCAGAACCATGGCGAGCTGGTTGGGAATGACCATGTTCTTGGTGAATCCATACTGGTCCCTAGCAATCGCTGCATTATTTTCTAAAAACTCAGACAACTTATTCAATAATGCATAGTAGCATTATGTTTTCCCTTTCAAAAATGAGACATTTGCACATCTCTAATCTTCAGGCATATCTTTCCTGGTTGATACAGCCAAGGTACATTAGTCAAATATTTACATTACTAATACAATCTTCCCAAGACATTCAGAGGACTTTTGACTAGTTCATAAATAAATGGATAAATAACAGTTAGGTCACTTTGGATTTTTTTAAAACCACTCCAATAGCTCCTTGTCAATTGAGATATAACATCACAGTTTTTAAAATGCTTAAGATCTCAAATTCCAATTAAAGTGAGCTCTTTCCTTCATATGCAAAAAGTAGCTGAACTTGTCTGTTGAAAAAATATAAAAATCAATGAGAAAGATTTAAAGGAGCAATTAATGAGATAATGTCTAGAATGCTGTTTGAGCCCCCGGGAAGAAATATTTTTATATCCACAAAGTATTTTTACCATTATGTTTGTTCACAAGCCATAAATACAATTGAATTCTTTAGTGAAATCAGTGCCTGGAGGTAAGAAAAAAATAATTGGTATTTTGTCTTTATGTCTCATAGAGATGTTTGTTCATAAGTATTTGAATATTTATTTACAGTGTACTAATAGAATACAAAACCTTTTTTAAAAGACATTTGCCTGATCTCAGGTTGAAGAAAAGTGGCTACTAGCAATCACCTTCATTGTTACCCTTGAAACGCAGGATTTTCCTATTATTTTAAAATTGGACTGTTATATTTAGGTTGGCTTTAAGTCATTTCAGAAAGATTCTGGGAGAGGAATTCTTTATTTGTACCTTCACCTATTTCTTCATTGACTTTGTGATTTATGTAACAGACACTGGATTTCTTTAGAACCATCCATCCCCATATCTAGGACATTGCCTCCAAATTATAGACAAATTCAGGAAAACTAAGCTAGACACACTTCTTAAATTTAAAATGATCCAACCAGTTTGTCATTGTTCTACATGTGCCTGAAAACAAAGCAAAGACCCCAAGTAATTTTACATAGCTCTGGTTCCAACAATGGAAAATTGTAATCTTTTAATCTCTTCAGACAAATGTGAAGGATGGAAAGGTTGAACAAGTCATTTTATGCTGAGGTCCCATATGCTAGAACAGTGCTTCTCAAACTTTAATAAGCATACCAATCATTCTGAAATCTAGTTAAAAGCAAATTCGTATTCAGTAGGTCAGGGTGGGACCTGAAATTCCGTATTTCTAACAAGTTCCTGTGTGATAACAAAGCTTTTCATTCGTGGACCAAACTTTGAATTGCAAGGATCTGGAATGTTTTCAAATATTGAGGTGGAAGATACTATTATCCAAATTGAGTCACACCCTTGGAAAATATGAAGGTGTACATAATATACAAAGGCTTATTTTACATCAGAAGTTAGAACATATTCAAATGCAGGTTTTCAACGTGTGGAAACCAGAGCAGATTATTTGCTAAATCGCACCTCTGAAAATGCATATCCAGTATTAATACAGATATTGGAAAGAGAATTTGACACTGTTGACAATACAAAGATTTTAATGGGCCTCACAGCTGCCTAGTTTTTGAAGCATACCATGTGTTTAGAGTAGAAATACCTGCTGATTGTGCAAAGATTTCGCAGAGAATCTCTACCTAAACAATCTTGGATTGTTTTCCAAGACATCCATTCCCACTTTCAACTGACTTTTTCCTCAATTTATTTTTCTGCTCATTTTAAAATTCCACAGATACTGTGTCCCCAGATTTGTTAAGGAAAACAAGTTAAGAAAATTCATTTTGGCCAACATTCACTGAATGCCTAGTACGTGTACTAAAAAAACAAACTCATTCTGGCCAGTGGATTCTGACTAATAAGAGACCTTATAGGACAGAGCAGAACTACCCCCTAGGGTTTCCAAGGGTGTAGTCTTGACGGAAACAAACTGCCACATCTTTCTCCACATAGCTGCTGGTGAGTTCGAACCAACGGCATCTTGGTTAGCAGCTAAACGCTTAACCGCTGCCTCACCAGGCCTCCTTCAAAGACACTGGAATTACCTATAGAAGTAAATAAGTCAGAGTCCTATGCTCAATAAGCAAAATAGCTAATGGAGCAGAAAGGTAAGCATATTGCTAAACTTTAACCCTGTTAGAACTGCAGCCTACCACCCCCACCAGTTGCCGTTGCGACGGAATTGACTCATGGCGACGCCATGTGCGTCCGAATAAAACTGTGCTCCATGGGGTTTTCAATGGCTGATTTTTTGGAAGTAGAACACCATGGCTTTTTTTCCCAGGTGCCTCTGAGTGCACTTGAGACTCCAACCTTTTGGTTAGCACCTGAGCACGTTAATCATTTGAACCGCCCAGGGACTCCAGAACTACAATATTAGGGCTTTGGAAAACTACAAAAAAGTGCTTTGGAAGCAAAGGGCAAAAAACAATGAATTCGGACTAGAACCAAGGCTGTGAGATGAAGTTTCTTGAATATAGCGTTTGGGTTTGCCTCAAAACAGAAATAAGATTTAAATTGCATAGGTAAAAATTCAAGCAAAGGGCATGATTAAAAGATTAAATATTATTAATAACTTGTTTAAATGGTGACCACAATCAGAAAACTTGGGAAGCAGAAGAATGTTCCTAATAAAAGCTACTTGTACAATCATTGTTATTTTTATTTATTTTCTCTCAAACATTCTTACATGTCTACTTCTACATGTTTAAATGCATTTGTAACCTGTTTGTTTTTCTTTAGGTTATATCTTAAACATTCTACACATTATGTAGTTTTTTAAAATTATATCTTAAGCATTCTCCACATTTTTTAGTGCTTATACTAGGATTTATCCAACCTTCTCCTTTGGTTGGACAATTCAGTAGCTTATAGTTTTATAGAACATTATGACATTTTATAGCATTTTGGAAATTTCCTTGGCAGTTTCTCAGCAGTGGAATTGACAGGGAATATTTTCAGAGCTGTTCTGTATTTGTTAAATGACTGGACAAAATGAAAATTTTTATAACCCTTGACACATATTGACGAATTGCTTTCCTAGAAGACTGCACCAATTTTCATGCCACCAGCAATGTGTGATGGTACCAGTTTCATGCTCGAGTGTCACTTTTGTTGTGTCCTGTGATGCTCTGCGGTAGCCTACTGCTGGCCCATATTCACCACCCCACCCTCTTTTGCTCCTTTCACGGCGCTTTATCTGGCCTGAAATTATCTAATTGATGTGTTAACTTGCATGTTGTTTTTCTGTCTCCTAGAATACAACCTCCATAACTCAACAATCTTGTCTGAATTGCTCACTGGCTAGTGCATAGTAGCCACTCAAGGGATCTTTGATAAATGAATCCATCTTGCTAATTTGATAGAGAAAAAGTGTATTTGGCTCTTTTAATTTGATTTTTAAAAAAATTACTAACCTCATTAGTAATTTATTATTAGGTGTCCACTCCCTTTAGTGAACTATTTCTTTAAGTCAATACAAATGCAAGTCTTGGCGGTGTATCTGTAATATGTACACGCCAGGTGGACTGCAGCTCAGGGTGTAGAGTTGGTATCTTTCTGAAACAGTGCCCATTTATATTGAAGATGAACATGTAGACCAAAGTGACCCAGGGTTATAAGGGCATGGATGGAGATAATGCAGAAGAGATAAAAAGGAGCACATTAAAATAATGATAAAAACATAAGATGACTAGGCACCACCACTGGGGGAGGAAGGACAAGGCTAACAATGTTGCACTTCAAGGGAAAATTTAGTATTGTTTATACACATTTTTATACACATTTTTGCTTGTTGGGGGGAGTGCTAAGCCACCTATTGTGTAGCAGCCAGGGCTATCCCCCACAGCACAGAATTATCCAGCTCTAAATGTCAATAGTCAGAAGTTTGGAAAATTGTTGTCTAGAGTAGAATCCGGGCATCAATGTTGTTTAATAGCTTCTCAGATAATTGAGATAACATGCAGCCATGATTGTGAATCACTGGGATTTTGGAGAAAGGATTCTCAAATATGCATTAGCTGAAGGGGTTTATTAAAGTCCCCTGGGGGGTAGCATTTAAAAATTAGATTCTCATTCCTTAACCACCACTCACCCCACCTCCTCACCAGTGGTCTGAAGTAGGACAGAGCAATCTATAGTTTTCAAAAACTCTCCAGCTGATTCTACCAAGCATCTAGAGTAGGTACCACTGGTGAGAGTCTTGGGAGATTACCACTGAGGTGGGAGGGGAGAGCATTTGCACCAACACATGCTTTCAGGAGTGTTCCCTGTGTGATTCATCGAAGGGCCCTCCCCTGGGGAGTTAAAGATTCCATGCTTTGTCTCATAACCATGGAGAGAAGGGAGAGACCAGGTAGGTGTCTAAAGTGGGGAGGGACTGCTCTGGCCTGTGTGTTTTTCAGGAAGGCAGGGTTGCTGGTCTTCATGTGCATAGGAGTCTAGAGACAGGAGGAAATACAACCACATTTGTGCTGGTCAGAGCACATGTCCACAAGCCCAATCAACTCTGCCATTAAACAGCGAACTCTCTGACTCCCTTTTGTGGTTCGTCTGGGTCAGGCTGGAACTCGAAGCTCCTGAAAGTAGATGATAAATGAGGCCACCTGAGAAATGGCTTGTTCTAATTTACCCCATCACTAAACTAGGATTTCAACAAAAAGCGTAATCCTTTGCATGACCCTTGTCTCTGGCTGCCTCTCCCACATACTCTGGCTCTGGCTGTAGTATGGACTGAGTTTAACCATAGTTTTCAAATACAACTTTAGGTTTCCAGACTTCTCATGGAGTTCTCAGTTTCACTATATTGGGCATGTTATCTGGATTATCAAAGTACTGGAGCTTGCTCACAATTTATAAACAAAAGTACCTGCCTACCACCTTCAAAATCACTGAAGCTGGAAAAGAGGAAGATGGATTTCAGCAGTCTGCCTGCCCGCAGCTCTTCCTGTCCTAGGTTAAAAAAAAAAAAAAAAGAAGAAATGACACTTTGATACATGCTTACTGTGGTTTATTGATCCCATTAACATTATCTCTCAGGAAAATCAATGCTTCAGTCTTGCAGGAGACATGTAAATAAAGTGATGAAAAATAAACTGAGGCCAACTGATTCCTGATGGAAAAATGAGATGCGAATTAAGACAATTTGTGATGCACAGCAGAGGGGCATTTCTGAGCTCACTGGGGATTTAGGAGGGATGAAAGCTGGGGTTCTGTTTGGTGAGTCAGTGGTGCCAGCGGTTCAGCCTGCTTGGAGGATTTTCATCCAAATGTGCGGTCTCCTAGTCGTCAATGGTGTTGCTTGGGCTTTCTGGTTTCATCTGATCGAGACCAACATTGTTTATTCAATTTTCCCATCAGTTTTATCTTGTAAAATAAAGTTTTGTCCCAATCGACTGGCCTAACTGACAAGACAAGACACTATTACTGTAATCTCCTACCTGTCTATTCATTTATTCAGCAATTTTTTTTTTTTTTTTTTTTTGCCTCTCTGTACATAGGCTCTGGGATAGAATGGTGTCTAAGACAGACATATTTTTTGCCCTCAACCAACCAACCAACCAACCAACCAACCAACCAACCAACCAACCAACCAACCAACCAACCAACCAACCAACCAACTAACCAACCAACCAACCATTTGGTGTGGAGTCAACTCTGATTCTTGGCCACCCCATGTGTGTCAGAGTAGAACTGTGTTCCACAGGGTTTTCAATGGCTGATTATTCCAAAGTAGATCACCAGCCCTTTCTTCTGAGGTGTCTCTGGGTAGGCTCAAACCTCCAACCTTTGAAATTACCAAACTAACGATCTGCACCACCCATAAACCCCTCCTGCCCTCACAGAATTTACCAATTAGGTGGTGGAGGAAGGGGAGGCAGACCATAAACAAATGTCAGACAATGAAGAAAAGAATAAAGCAGAGTAAAAGGATAACAAGTGAATGGGGCACAGTTTATAGGGGGCGGTCAGGGGAGTCTCTCTGAGCTGGCATTTAGGTAGAGACCTGAATCAAGAGAAGGATAAAGACATTTCTATGACAAAACACATTCCTAGTAATGATCTTATCTGCGAGGTCACTGGATATATTACAAAAACCTGAGCTGCGGAAGCAGGAATTCTGGGGATCTGATCTTGGCTGCAACTCTGATTATCTGTGTGACTTTGGGAAGTTAAGTAATCTCTCTGTGTTCTGATTTCCTCAGTTGGAAAAAGGAAGTATCTCAATTCCTCTTATAAGGTGGTTTTTAAACTTGAATGAGGGAACCCACGAAGTCTTAAATTCGATGACTAGAACATAGGAAGCCCTTGGCAAATGTCCATTGCCTTTCCCTGAAAGCTCCTTAAGACAGTTCTGGGAGCTAGTCTGGCAGTTACTCAACCCAACACATTACTACAGAGAAGCTACTATGCATTCATTCAATTGGTCAGCAGCTGCTTGAGCACCTACTGTGTGCTGGGTCCTCTAGTGAGTACTGTAGTGCAAAGGAAAGTCCAGTACCTGCTCCTGAGCATCTCTTTAGCAGAATATGTTCTACATCTTAGTGTTTTAGCAACACAGGCCCTGGAGCCTGACTGCTTGGGTGGAAATCCCAGATCCTTCCTCATAGTAGCTCATTGAGCTTGACAGGTAATGTAACTTTTCAATGCCTCCATTTCCTCAGTTGTAAAATGGGACAATAATAATTTCTCATAGGGTTGTTAGGATAATTAAATGAATTACTATTTGTAAAACATTGGAAACCAGGTCCTGCACATGCTAAATATTGGAAAAGTGTTTCAAAGGTTAAAAATAAGTAAGATTCCATGTGAAAGGGACTGTCCTATGGACGAGCCATGCTAATCTTCCAGCTTATTCCAGACATTGTTGGAGGCTCTACATGTCATCTCATTTAATCATCTCATTAGTTCAGTTTATAGATGAAGAAACTGAGACTTAGGAATGTAAAACCCTTTGCCCCAAAGTAGCATATCTAGTTAGTGGAGGAGCTGGAATTTTAAAGTTAAGTTTGACTCTGAAGTCCTCATTTGTCCCATACTCCCCCAGGAAGGATTACTAAAGGTTATGAACAAGAATGGAATCCCTGAATTTGCACATTTGCCCTCATGTAAGAAGTCCAATTCCCTGCTGGACAGATTACATGGAAAGTCCACATGGAGAGGGAGAGGCCCTGAGACTAGCAGAAGGAGAACCAAGGAACTCAAACTGACATTGAGAATTGAGGCTTCAGAAGTGTGACTCCAGCTGAGCCAGTCTAGCCAGTCCCCAGAGTTTGATCCCATAGCTGAAGCACCAAACAGGTGAATGGAGAAGCCATTTTGGACATCCCAGCCTAAGCAGACATCACATGTAACAGAGATGAGCCATCCAGAAGGTTCTGTCTGAATTCCTCACTATTTTTTATTTTCGTTTAATGAAGATATAGGACAATAGTTTGCTGTATCTTAATACTCTCTTAACTTCCTCTTTACTCTACCATAAGAAATGGTGTAGAGGCGGGGCCAAGGTGGCGGAATAGCCAGATGCTTCTGGCGATCCCTCTTACAACAAAGACCCAAAAAAAGTGAAACAATTATATTTATGACAAGCTAGGAGCCCCGAACATCAAAGGCAAAGTCAGAAAACACCAAGCAGCAGGAGGATGGAGAGTTGATTCAGAAGCAGAGAGGAGTTACTGAACCTGAATCGCTGGGATCCCTCAGACACCATTCCTGGGAGTGGCTGCAGCAGGCTGATGGTAACGTTTGGCCACAGTTTCCTCAGGGAGAAGCAGCCAGCACCACAGCCTACTCACACCTCCAGAACCAGAGAAGAATGGGGCTCTCAGCAAAAGCTAAGTACTTGCGTGTATTTTACCATGCCCACAGGCCCCAAACTGGCTTCAGTGGCTGCTGATTTCCCTGGGCCTGAGATAGGCTGTGTTGAGTGTTCAGAGCCATCCTCCCAGCCTTGGAGTAGGAATAAATTCACAATTAGGGGAAAAGATAATTTGCCAGCTCCACTAACCAGTGGAGCTCAGGACAGAAGGTGCTCCTATCCAGGCATAAATGGTCTGTGGACTTTGTATACCTTTCCCCCCTGCATGGACCTGTGTGGCCTATTTAAGGAGAATAGGCCCTTGTTGGCAGACTGCAACTGTTTCAACTATGTGGTGAAGAGTTGGGTGTTTGATGATTGACACCACTTTGCCTGTTAAACAAGGTCCTCACCTACCCACATCAGGAGCATAAGGACTGGTGACTCTACTCAGGTCACACAGCTACCTGTGATAGAAGTCCAAGGATAACTGGTACCTCCCAGTCCTTACAACCAAAAGTATTGGGTGCCCGTGGTCTGTTGGAAGAACCCACTCACCTGTATAATCTAGGGAAGAGGGATGTGCTTGCCTCAGAGTCACTTGGGGGACAATACTCAGCACTCTGGCTTGTTCAGAGTATGACCCCCTGCTGGAATCTGATACCAGTACTTATACCAATCACCCCTGCCCCTCTGGAACTATAAAACAAAGCCTGTACCACACACTTGACGATCAGCTACCTGGACAACTGAGCTGAATCCATACAAAAAAAAGTGAATGGACTCCTAGACTGATATACCTGAAAACAGCTCTAGCCATCTAGGGACAGGACATCAGAGCTCCAAAGGAGAAAATAATCATGCTAGCTCACTCAAGCAACCAATTCGGGCATATCAAAAGTAAACAAAGAAAGAAGCTATGACAGAGTAAGCAAACACAAAATAAACTAATACAAAAACTTATAGATGGCCCAGAGACAAGAGTCAGTATCAAACCACGTAAAGAAACAGAACATGATCACTTCAACAAGCTCTCAAAATAAAGAGTAAACAGATCTTCTAGATGAAAGTGCCTTCCTGGAATTACAAGAGGCAGAGTACAAAATATTAATACACAGAACCCTTCAAGACATCAGGAAGGAGATTAGGCAATATGCAGAACAAGCCAAGGAATACACAGAAAAAACAGTTGAAGAAATTCAAAAGGTTATTCAAGAACATGAAGAAAAATTTAATAAGCGGCAAGAATCCATAGAGAAACAGCAATCAGAAATTCAGAAGATTAACAATAAAATTACAGTAGACAACTCAATAGAGTCAGAGGAGCAGAACTGAACAAGTGGAAGGCAGAATTGGTGAGCTTGAAGATAAAGCACTTGGCACCAATATATTTGAAGAAAAATCAGATAAAATAATTTAAAAAAATGAAGAAACCTTAAGAATCATGTGGGAATCTATCAAGAGAAATAATCTACGAGTGACTGGAGTACCAGAACAGGGAGGGATAACACAAAATACAGAGAGAATTGTTGAAGATTCATTGGCAGAAAACTTCTCTGATATTGTGAAAGATGAGAAGATATCTATCCAAGATGCTCATTGAACTCCACATAAGGTAGATCTCAAAAGAAATTCACCAAGACATATTATAATCAAACTTGCCAAAACCAAAGATAAAGAGAGAATTTTAAGAGCAGCTAGGGATAAACAAAAAGTCACCTACAAAGGAGAATCAATAAGAATAAGCCCAGACTACTCAGCAGAAGCCATGCAGGCAAGAAGGCAATGGAATGACTTATATAAAGCATTGAAGGAAAAAAATTGCCAGCCAAGAATCATATATCCAGCTAAACTGTCTCTCAAAAAATGAAGATGAAATTAGGACATTTCCAGATAAACAGAAATTTAGAGAATGCATAAAAACCAAACCAAACCTACAAGAAATACTAAATGGAGTTCTTTGGTTAGAAAATCAATAATATCAGGTACCACCCCAGGATTAGAACACTGGACAGACAAATCAGAGGTCAACCCAGACAGAGAAATCACAAAAATAAATCAACGTTAAAAAAACACTCAAAAAAGGGAAACAGTGATGTTATTATGTAAAAGAAGACAACATTAAACAAAAAAGAGGGGCTAAGAAATGTAGTCATAGATCTTTCAAATGGAGAGGAAGACAAGGCAATATAAAGAAATAAAAGTTAGGTTTAAACTTAGAAAAATAGGGGTAAATATTAAGGTAACCACAAAGGAGACTAACCATCCTACTCATCAAAACAAAGCACAAGAAAAAAAAAAATGACTCAGCAGAAACAAAATCAACAACAACGAATAAGAGGAAAAGACAATAAATAAAGAGAAACTATTCAGCATAAAACATTAAGTGGGAAAAAGAAACTGTCAACAACACACAAAAAAGACATCAAAATGACAGCACTAAACTCATACGTATCCATAATTACACTGAATGTAAATGGACTAAATGCAGCAATAAAGAGACAGAGGGCAGAATGGATAAAAAACACAATCTATCTGTATGCGGCCTACAAGAGGCACACCTTAGACTTAGAGACACAAGCAAACTAAAACTCAAAGGATGGAAAAATTATATGAAGCAAAGAACAATCAAAAAGGAGCAGGAGTGACAATTTTAGTTTTTGAAAAAATAAAGTTAAATCCACCACAAAGGATAAGGAAGGACACTACATAATGATTAAAGGGACAAAATACCAAGAAGGTTTAACCCTATTAAATATTTATGCACCCAAGGACAGGGCTGCAAGATACATAAAACAAACTCTAACACCATTGAAAAATGTGATAGCTCCACAATTATAGTAGGAGATTTCAACAGGCCACTTTCAGTGTAGGACAGAACATCCAGAAAGAAGCTCAACAAAGACATGGAAGATCTAAATGCTACAATCAACCAACTTGACCTTATAGACATATATTGAACACTCCACCCAACAGGAATCAAGAATACTTTCTTTTCAAGTGCACATGGAACATTCTCTAGAATAGACTACATATTAGGTACTAAGGCAAGCCTTAGCAGAATCCAAAACATTGAAATATTATAAAGCATCTTCTCTGACCATAAGGCCATAAAAGTAGAAATCAAAAACAGAAAAAGCAGGGAAAAGAAAGTTAACACTTGGAAACTCAATAATACTCTACTCAAAAAAGACTAGGTTATAGAACACATTAAGGATGGAATAAAGAATTTCATAGAATCCAACAAGAATGAAAACACTTCCTATGAGAACCTTTGGGACATAGCTAAAGCAGTGCTCAGAAGTCAATTTATAACAATAAATGCACACATCCAAAAAGAAGAAAGGGCCAAAATCAAAGAATTATCCCTACAACTTGAACAAATAGAGAGACAACAACAAAAGAAACCCTTAGGCACCAGAAGAAATCAAATAATAAAAATTAGAGCTGAACTAAATGAAATAGAAAACAGAAAAACAATTGAAAGAATTAACAAGACCAAAAGCTGGTTCTTTGAAAAAATTAACAAAATTGATAAACCATTGGCCAAACTGACAAAAGAAAAACAGGAGAGGAAGCAAAAAACCTGAAGAAGAAATGAGAGGGGCAATATTACAACAGACTAAACAGAAATTAAAAGAATCATATCAGATTAAAAAAAAAACAGATTACTAAGAAAAATTGTACTCTAACAAATTTGAAAACTGAGAAGAAATGGATGAATTCCTAGAAATGCACTACCTACCTAAACTAACACAAACAAAGGTAGAACAACTAAATAGACCCATAACAAAAGAAGATATTGAAAAGGTAATCAAAAAATTCCCAACAACAACAAAAAAAGCCCTGGCCTGGGCGACTTCACTGCAGAGTTCTACCAAACTTTCAGAGAAGAGTTAACACCACTACTACTAAAGGTATTTCAGAGCATAGAAAAGGATGGAATACTCCCAAACTCATTTTATGAAGCCAGCACATCCCTGATACCAAAACCAGTAAGGTCACCGCAAAAAAAGAACATTACAGACCTATATCCCTCATGAACTTAGATGCAAAAATCCTCAACAAAATCCTAGCCAATAGAATTCAACAACATATCCAAAAAATAATTCACCATGACCAAGTGGGATTCATAGCAGGTATGCAGGGATGCCTCAACATTAGAAAAATAATTAATGTAATCCATCATATAAATAAAACAAGAGACAAGAATCACATGATTTTATCAATTGATGTGGAAAAGACATTGACGAAGTCCAATACCCATTCATGATAAAAACTCTCAGCAAAATAGGAATAGAAGGAAAATTCCTCAACATAATAAAGGGCATTTATACAAAGCCAACAGCCAGCATCATCCTAAATGGAGAGAGTCTGAAAGGATTCCCCTTGAGAACAGGAACCAGACAAGGATGCCCTTTATCACCACTCTTACTCAACATTGTGCTGGAGGCCCTAGCTAGAGCAATTAGGCTAGATAAAGAAATAAAGGGCATCCAGATTGGTAAGGAAGATGACATGATCTTATACACAGAAAACCCTAAAGAATCCTCAAGAAAACTACTGAAACTAATAGAAAAGTTCAGCAGAGTATCAGGATCCAAGATAAACATACAAAAATCAGTTGGATCCCTCTTCGCCAACAAAAAGAATATTGAGGAGAAAATCACCAAAACCATACCATTTACAGTGGCCCCCAAGAAGATAAAGTACTTAGGAATAAATTTTACCAGAGATGTAAAAGACCTATACAAAGAAAACTACAAGACACCATTGCAAGAAACCAAAAGAGTCCTACATAAGTGGAAAAACATACCTTGCTTATGGATAGGAACACTTAACATTGTAAAAATGTCTATTCTACCAACAGTCATCTATAGATACAAAGCAATTCCAATTCAAATTCCAAAGACATCTTTTAATGAGATGGAAAAATAAATCACCTATTTCATGTGGAAGGGAAAGAGGTCCCAGATAAGTAAAGCATTACTGAAAAACAAGAACAAAGTGGGAGGCCTTACTCTACCTGATTTTAGAAACTATTATACCGCCACTGTAGTCAAAACACCTTGGTCCTGGTACAAGAAGAGATACACAGGCCAATGGAAAAGAATTGAGAATCCAGACATAAATCCAGCCACATATGAGCAGCTGATATTTGACAAAGGCCCAAAGTCAGTTAGATTTGGAAAAGACAGTGTTTTTAACAAATGATGCTGGCATAACTGGATTAAAAAAAAAATCCATCTGGAAAAAAATGAAACAAGAACCATACCTCACACCATCCACAAAAACTAACTCAAAGCAGATCAAAGACCTAAATATAAAATCTAAAATGATAAAGATCATGGAAGAAAAAATAGGGACAAAGTTAGGAGCCCTAATACATGGCATAAACGGTATACAAAACATTACTAACAGTGCACAAACACCGGAAGAGAAACTAGATAATTGGGAGCTCCTAAAAATTAAACACCTGTGCTCATCCAAAGACTTCACTAAAAGAATAAAAAGATTACCTAAAGTCTGGGAACAGTTTTTAGCTATGACATTTCTGATCAGCACCTGATCTCTAAAATCTACAGGATACTGCAAAAACTCAACAAAAAGGCAAATAACCCAATTAAAAAATGGGCAAAAGATATGAACAGACACTTCACTAAAGAAGACATTCAGGTGGCGCACAGATACATGAGGAAATGCTCACAATCATTTTCCATTAGAGAAATGAAAATCAAAGCTACAATGAGATTCCATCTCACTCCAAAAAGGCTGGCATTAATCCAAAAAATGCAAAATAATAAACATTGGAGAGGTTGTGGAGAGACTAGAACACATATACTCTGCTGGTGGGAATGTAAAATGGTACAACCATTTTGGAAATCGATTTAGCACCTCCTCTAGAAATAGAACTACCATACGATCAAGCAATCCCACTCCTTGGAATATATCCTAGAGAAATTAGAGCCTTTACATGAACAGATATATGCACTCCCATGTTCATTGCAGTACTGTTTACAACAGCAAAAAGATGGAAGCAACCAAGGTGCCCATCAACGGATGAATGGATAATAAATTATGGAATATCACACAATGGGATACTATACATGGATGAAGAACAATGATGAATCCATGAAACATGGATTCTGGAAGGTATTATCCTGAGTGAAATTAATCAGTTGCAAAAGGACAAATATTGTATAAGACCACTATTATAAGAACTCAAGAAATAGTTTAAACAGAGAAGAAAATATTCTTTGATGGTTACGAGAGGGGGGAGGGATGGGGAGAGGGAGAGGGGTTTTCACTAATTAGATAGTAGATAAGAACTATTTTAGGTGAAGGGAAAGACAACACATAAAACAGGAGAGGTCAGCGCAACTGGACTAAACCAAAAGCAAAGAAGTTTCCTGAATAAACTGAACGCTTCAAAGGCCAGCATAGCAGGGGAGGGGGGTTGGCGACCGTGGTTTCAGGGAACATCTAAGTCAAATGGCATAATAAAACCTATTAAGATAACATTCTGCATCCCACTTTGGAGAGTGGCTTCTGGTGTCTTAAACGCTAGCAAGTGGCCATCTAAGATGCATCAATGAGTCTCAACCCACCTGGGGCAAAGGTTAATGAAGAACACCAAAGACACAAGGTAATTATGACCCCAAGAGATGGAAAGGGCCACGTAAACCAGGGACTACATCAGCCTGAGACCAGAAGAACTAGATGGTGCCCAGCTACAACCAATGACTGCTCTGACAGGGAACACAACAGAGAACCCTCGATGGAGCAGGAGAGCAGTGGGATGCAGATACCAAATTTTCATAAAAAGATCAGACTTAATGGTCTGCGTGAGACTAGAAGGACCCCAGTGATCATGGTCCCCAGATCTTCCGTTAGCCCAAGACAGGAACCATTCCCAAAGCCAACTATTTAGAAGGGATTGGACTCGACAACGGGATAGAAAATGATACTGGTGAAGAGCAAGTTTCTTGGATTAAGCAGACCCATGAGACTATGTTGGCACCTCCTGTCTGGAGGAGTAATGGGAGGGCGGAGGGGGTCAGAAGCTGGCTGAATGGACACTAAAAGAGAGAGTGGAGGGAAGGAGTGTGCTGTCTCATTAGAGGGTGAGCAATTAGGAGTACATAGCAAGCTGTGACGTAGTGGTTAAGTGCTACGGCTGCTAACGAAAATGCTGGCAGTTCGAATCCACCAGGCGTTCCTTGAAAGCTCTATGGGGGCAGTTTTACTCTGTCCTATAGGGTTGTTATGAGTTGGAATCGGCTCACCATGGTTTGGTGTTCAGGTTAGCAAGGTGTGTATAAATTTTTATATGCAAGACTGACTGGATTTGTAAACTTTCACTTAAAGCCCAATAAAAAATTAAAAAAAAAAAAGAGAAGAAGAAGAATGGACTCCCTGTCCTGCGAGGATTAAAAGTGATAATCCTGTGTTGTTATTGTTGTGTGCTGTTAAGCTTATTTCAACTCATAGCCACCCCATGTAACAGAGTAGAACTGCCCCACAGGGTTTTCTAGACTGTAGACTTTAGGGGAGCAGATCACTAGGTCTTTCTCCCACGGAGCTTCTAGGTGGGTTGAAACCACCAACCTTTCACCGAAAGAAGAGCTATATGTAGTTAAAGGACTTACAGAGTACCTTGCAGCTCAAAATGAATCCAAACCCAGAATATTAAGTCCAGAGTATCTTTGCTAAGCTATTTGTAGAACTGGATTCCATAAACATTTATTAAGTGCTTTTATATATGAAAAGAGCAGGATAATCCCTGATGTGTTAAGACTACCAGAAAGCATGGCCCTCTCCAGGGAATACTAAGGGTATTCTCTAACATTGATTATCTAGAGAGAAATCTACTGCCACTTCCTCCTTTTTTTTTAGATAAACTTTTTATTTTGGAATCATTTTAGATTTCCTGAAAAAGTTCTCAAGATAATACAGAGGTTTCCATATACTTTTCACCCAGTTCCCCCATATGGTAAAATGTCTTACATAACCAGGGTACATTTATAAAAACTGTGAACACATTAACATTAAACTATAGATTTTATTTGGATTTTACCAGTTTTTCTACTAACATCCTTTTCCTGGGATCCATTCCAGGATACCAAATTGAATTCAGGAAATCCCATTTTAAATTTTAACTTGTGCCCCATTTACAAATCTTGCATGTTAATCAAAGCATCTCATTTAATAGTTTCCCCTGTCTATTCAGAAAGGAGCAGGGTACCTTGAAGCCTTAAGTGGCACAGTCCTTACAGAGATTTGTTCTCCAGACTGAAGAAAAAAAATATCAGTTATCCCCATATTACAATCTCAAAATGTCATTGTAACAACAAAAACCGAAAAAACCAAACCCACTACCATAGAGTCGATTTCGACTCATAGCGACCCTATAGGACACAGTAGACCTGCCCCATATAGTTTCCAAGAATCACCTGGTAGATTCGAACTGCTGAGCTTTTGGTTAGCAGCCGAAGCACTTAACCCCTACGCAGCTAGGGTTTCCTTGTAACAACCCAACCCAGTGCCGTTGAGTCAATTCTGACTCATAGCGACCTTGTAACAACAGGAGGGTCAATAAACTCAATGGTAAAAATCTGCCAAGATTTCCTCCTTTCTGATTTCCTGATTATCTCAAAGACAAAAAGAATTTATGAAGCTGTGATATGTTAATTCATTGGCTCCCCCTCCCCGGCATATTTAACTTTTATTTCAATGCACACCTCTTGCAACTACCCCATACTGACTCTGGTGTGCGTGTGTCTCAAGTTGGGAGCTATTCCAATGAGGATGAAATAACACTAAAGAGAGCAAATGAAGTAAGTATTTATGAGCTTCACGTTCAGTGGTTTTTATTATATAATTTTGTCTGAAATGTTGGTAGAATTAGATACACAATGTGACCTAATGTATTTGCACTCAATCAGTAGCTTTTTAATTTGTTTTTAACCAGAGGTATTGCTGACCTTGGAGGCACTCGAAAGATTGCTTTCATGTGGGTGAATGGTTCTGGGCCCATTTCTCCAGTGTATTGGGCAAGAATGGGTTTGTCTTTTCACCAACATGGTGCCATTCTTCTTTAACCTCTTGTGTATTTTTGTCAACAAAATTAATTATGACCATTTGGGAAGAAAAGTAAAACACAAAGCAACTTTTATTCATGCCTGAGCTTCTAGGTGTTTTCCTTGCCCTAAGCAGCTCAGGGGAGAGGTTACCAAAACCCAAAACCTAGTGCCGTTGAGTCGATTCCGACTCATAGCGACCTTATAGGACAGAGTAGAACTGCCCCGTAGAGTTTCCAAGGAGCACCTGGCGGACTTGAACTGCTGACCCCTTGGTTAGCAGCCGTAGGTTAGCATTTGATAATTCATGCAGTCTTTTCCTGACTCAGTCATTTTTTTACTGTGCTATGAGGTCTTCGAGCGCTGCTGCGTAGCTATCTGCTATCTAGCCATCATTTATCTTTAGCAGTTCGATTGTTCCTGCACAGTAGAACTTAGAGGGATGCGTATCTGGTCTAAAACATTCTTTTGTGTAGACTCTTTTTAATTTTAACTTGGAAGCAATTGGTTTGAGAAGCAAAAAATAAAGGCATGGAGATCAGTCAGATTGGAAATCACCACCCAAAAACAACCATTGCTTGATGATTTTACTTCAGTTTAATGAACTCCCCATTTTTTGCAGTTTATCCTCTTGAGCCTGGCGTTGTGATCCCTTTGAGTGTACAACCTGAGAAAGCCTACATGTTTGAAGGTTGTTTCTCATTATTACCTGCATAAATCTTTGACTCCAACCTGGTTGCTCACTTCTTTATTCCTGATGTATGCCTAACAACCTCCTCCTTCTCTTCGACTTTGTTCTTGCATTTCCACAACCTGTAATGTTTTCCATTCTATCTCCACATGAAAAATTCTTTTCATCCTCTAGGGGTCGGTTCAGGTGTTTTCCTTAGTTCCTTCCATTCAACCCCCGACAAGAAGAGTTTTTAATATAGTCTGTATGTTCTCAGTGGGGGTGCTACGGTCTCCACTGGGGCAAAAATGGGCTCTTGGGTTGAGGAAAACTTAGCCTTTTTCGGTATAAAGATGCCATTGATTCCAACTCAGGGTGACCCTGGCATGTTAGAGTAGAACTGTGCTTCGTAGGGTTTTCCTTGAATGACTTTTCAGAAGTAGATGGCTAGGCCTTTCTTCCAAGGCAACTCTGGGTGGACTTACCCCTCCAATTTTTCAGTTAGCAGCTAAGGGCATTAACCAATGGCACCACTCAAGGACTCCACAGATACACACATGCAGCACATAGATAGTTATACAGTATATGTGTGTATTAAAATCTGAATGGGAGTGATTAGGAAAAAAATCTAAAACGACTTTTTAAGAGAACAATAATAAAAAAAAAAGTTGAGAAATGCTGATATAGGCTACTCCTTGGTTTTGGAGTAGTTTTTTTTTTTAGTAGTAACATGGTGTTTTTACACAAAGAACACATACCTTCTGCGTTTGTTTGCTGGCCGCACCCCCGTGAGGCATTGTCATAGTGTGCTATGCTAATTCTTTTACAGCTGCATGTGGCAGAGGACTGGCATGGCAGTGCTTGTGAGGATGCATCTCAGAGGAGGGCATGACCAGCAAACAAACGCAGAAGGCACGTGTTATTTGCATAAAAGGACAGTAATGTTTCCAGCCCCAGTACTCCTTTCTCTAGTTGCTGTACCCTCTTCGTGTCCTGAGGTAAAACAAGAGATACAGAGACCATCTTGAAGATTGTATTGGCCACACTGTAGGAATCAGTCAGCTCCCCATCCCATAACCTCTGATCATCATGACAGAAAGAAATGTTTTTGATGTTACCTAGTCCAGGGGCCTTGTCTGCCCTGTCACACCTTCTGATTTACCATACCCTTAGTAAGTTTGTCATTGTGTCTGTGTTTTGAAGATTCCAAGTTACCTAAACTTTCTGTGTCTGTATGCCTGGACCTATCAGACAAAATGAAAAAATAAAGACATTCTGTAACAATTGCTGGGAGCAACACAAGGAACTACCAGGAATGACAGAAAAAGTAAGTGTCAAAGCCATGAGGAGAAATAGAAGACCCTGTTTGGGCTACAAAAAATCATTCCTTATCCCCCCATCCCTGATCTTCCTCCACTAAAAGCCTGGAAAACGTGAAATACTCTTGTTGCAGCTACTCTTTCAGCCAGAGGTGGCCTGTTAGAAAGTTGCTGGTGGTTAGGATAGTAGTTCTTGGAAAGTTTTTGCTCTCTGACTTAGTAGTTCTTGGGAAGTTTTTGCTATCTTACTAAAATAGACAGATACACTTGCTTCTTTTCCTTTTATTCTGTCATTGATTGCAAATATAGTATCTGGAGCTGGCAGCCACCTTGCAATCTTGAGGCAGCAAACCCAAGGACAAAAGCCCAGCACACTATGGATGGCAGAGTGGAAAGAAAGGTTAAGAGACTAAGTGTGATGCCATCACTGAATAGCTGATTCAGTGCCAGCACCTGCCCTGTTTCTCCATGGCATAATGCGTATCTGCACTACTTAAGCCACTCTTCATTGGGTTTTCAATTATTTGCTGCTAAATGCAATCTTAACTGATGTACCTGTTGCTGTCAAGTTGATTATGACACGTAGCAACCCTATAGCATAGGGTAAAACTGCCCCGTAAGGTTTCCAAGCAGTGGATGGTAGATGTGAACTGCCAACCTTTTGGTTAGTACCCATGGCTACTTTGCCACCAGGGCTCCCTTAACTGATAGGAGACAGTATCAGATGATGAGGAAGGACAGAAATTCAACATTTTTTCTGCCCTGCCTTCTAAATCTAAGTGAATATTAATCCTTCAGATGATTTCTATAGCATCAAACCTCTGCAACCTTAACGCAGTAGTATTTTTAAACAAGGAGCATGTTTTGCCTTCTTTTTCTTTTTTTCAATTGTGCTTTAAGTGAAAGTTTACAAATTGAGTCTCGTCTCTCATACAAAAACTCATACACACCTTGCTATGTACTCCTAGCTGCTCTCCCCCTAATGAGACAACACACTCCTCCTCTCCACCCTGTATTCCCCATGTCCATTCAACCAGCTTCTGTCCCCCTCTGCCTTCTCATCTCCCCTCCAGACAGAAGCTGCCCACATAGTCTCATGTGTCTACTGGAGAAAAGAAGCTCATTCCTCCTCATCAGTATCTTTTTCTGTCTATAGTCCTGTCCAATCCCTGTCTGAAGAGTTGGCTTCGGGAATCGTTCCAGTCTTGGGCTAACAGAGGGTCTAGGGACCATGACCTCCGGGGTCCCTCTAGTCTCAGTCAGACCATTAAGTCTGGTGTTTTTTTGTTTTTTGAGAATTTGAGGTTTTCATCCCACTGTTCTCCTGCTCCATGAGGGATTGTTTGTTGTGTTGCCTGTCAGGGCAGTTATCAGTGATAGCTGGGCACCATCTGGTCTCAGACCGATGTAGTCTCTGGTTTATGTAGCCCTTTCTGTCTCTTGGACTCATATCTACCTTGTATTTTTGGTGTCCTTCATTCTCCTTTGCTCCAGATGAGTTGAGACCAATTGATGCATGTTAGGTGGCTGCTTGCTAACGTTTAAGAACCCAGACACCGCTCACCAAAATGAGATGCAGAACATTTTCTTAATACATTTTATTATGCCATTTGACCTAGATGTCCCCTGAAACCATGGTCCTCAGATCCCCATCCCTGCTACTCTGGCCTTCAAAGTGTTCCGTTGTATTCAGGAAACTGCTTTGCGTTTGGTTTAGTCCAGTTGTGCTGACCTCCCTTGTGCTGTGTGTTGTCTTTCTCTTTACCTAAAATAGTTCTTGTCTACTAATTTTTTTTACTATCTAATTAGCAAACACCCCTCTCCCTCCCTCCCCACGCTCATAACCATCAAAGAATATTTTGTTCTGTGTTTAAACTTTTTCTTGAGTTCTTATAATAGTGGTCTCATACAATATTTATCCTTTTGCACCTGACTAATTTCACTCACCATAATGTCTTCCAGATTCCTCCATGTTATGAGATGTTTCACGGATTCATTGTTGTTATTAATTGTTGCATAGTATTCCATTAAGTAAATATACCATAATTTATTTATCCATTCATCTGTTGATGGGCACCTTGGTTGTTTCCATATTTTTGCTACTGTAAACAGTGCTGCAATGAACATGGGTGTGCATATATCTGTTCGTGTGAGGACTCTTATTTCTCCAGAATATATCCCAAGGGGTGGGATTGCTAGATCCTGTGGTAGTTCTATTTCAAGCTTTTTACGGAAGTGCCAAATTGACTTCCAAAATGGTTACACCATTTTACATTCTCACTAGCAGTGTGTAAGTGTCCCAATCTCCACAACCTCTCCAACATTTATTATTTTATGTCTTTCGGATTAATGCCAGCCTTGTAGGGGTGAGATGGTATCTCACTGTAGTTTTGATTTGCATTTCTCTAATGGCTAAGGATCATGAGCATTTAGTCCTGTGTCTGTTAGCTGCCTGAATGTCTTCTTTGGTGAAGTGCCTGTTCATATCCTTTGCCCATTTTTTAATTGGGTTATTTGTCTTTTTGTTGTTGAGTTTTTGCAGTAACATGTAGATTTTAGAGATCAGATGCTGATCAGAAATGTCATAGCTAAAAACTTTTTCCCAATCTGTGGGTAATATTTTTACTCTTTTGGTGAAGTCTTTGGATGAGCACAAATGTTTGATTTTTAGGAGCTCCCAGTTATCTAGTTTCTCTTCTGGTGTTTGTGCACTGTTAGTAATGTTTTGTATACTGTTTATGCCATGTATTAGGGCTCCTAATGTTGTCCCTATTTTTTCTTCCATGATCTTTATTGTTTTAGATTTTATATTTAGGTCTTTGATCCATTTTGAGTTAGGGTTTGTGGATGGTGTGAAGTATGGGTCTTGTTTCATTTTTTTGCAGATGGTTATCCAGTTGTGCCAGCACTGTTTGTTAAAAAGACTGTCTTTTTCTCATTTAATGGACTTTGGGCCTTTGTCAAATATCAGCTGCTCATATGTGGATGGATTTATGTCTGGATTCCCAATTCTGTTTCATTGGTCTATGTATCTGTTTTTGTATCAATACCAGACTGTTTTGACTACTGTGGCAGAATAATATGTTCTAAAATCAGGTAGCGTGAGGTCTCCCACTTTGTTCTTCTTTCTCAGTAATGCTTTACTTACCCCGGGCCCTCTTTCCTTTCCGTATGAGTTGGTGATTTGTTTCTCCATCTCGTTAGAAAATGTCATTGGAATTTGGATCGGGATTGCATTGTATCTATAGATTGTTTTGGGTAGAATTGACATTTTCAAAATGTCGAGTCTTCCTATCTGTCTTAGGCTGGGTTCTCTAGAGAAGCAATACCAGTAATGCATATAAATATATAGAGAGAGATTTATATCAAGGAAACGGCTCACGCGATTGTAGGGGTTGGAACATCCCAAGTCCTTGGATCAGGGCAGAGTCCTTTCCCAATTCACGGAGCTGCTGAAGTTGGTGAATCCAAGACGAGCAGGTTGGAGGGCAGGGCTCCCACTCACAGGTTGTAATGGTTGAGGAATCCCCAAGGTTGGCAGGCAAGACTGCAAGGTTTCCACTGAGTGGCTTAGCTGCAGGGACTGGCGAACCCAAGACAGGCAGGTTGGGGAGCAGGGCTCTTGCTCACAGGCTGTGAAGATTGGCCAATCCCAAGGTGGACAGGTAAGTTGCTAGCTCAACTCCCAAGAACCAGAGGTCAGACAAGAGACAGCTGCTGGAGCCAGAGCAAGCCAACCACCCTTGCAAAGTGAGCAGGGAGGAAGTAGGCAGCAGAAGGCAGAGAGATGAAAGCTGAGAGGGTGGTGAGCCACCACAGAACCCACCCCCGCAGGTACCACTCAGCAGATTCCATCATGGGGGTAACCACATATCAAATTTCAACAGGGAAGTGATCACAACATTGTACAACTGACGAAACACTGAGAATCATGGCCCAGCCAAGTTGACACACAATCTTAACCATCACACTATCCATGAGCAAGGTATGTTTTTCCACTTATGTACGTCTCTTTTGGTTTCTTGCAATAGTGTCTTGTAGCTTTGTTTGTATAGGTCTTTTACATCTCTGGTTAGATTTATTCTTAAATATTTTATCTTCTTGGAGGTAACTCTAAATGGTAGTGATTTGGTAATTTCCCCTTTGGCACTCTCTTTGTTGGTATAGAGGAATCCAACCGATTTTTGTACGTTTATCTTGTATCCTGATATCCTGCTGAACTTTTCTACTAGTTTCAATAGTTTTCTTGAGGATTCTTTAGGGTTTTCTGTGTATAAAATCATGTCATCTGCAAATACAGATACTTTTTTACCAGTTTGGATGCCCTTTATTTCTTTATTTAGCCTAATTGCTCTGACTAGGACCTCCAGCATAATGTTGAATAAGAGTGGTTATAAAGGGCATCCTTGTTGGTTCCCGTGCTCAAGGAGAATGCTTTTAGACTCTCTCCATTTAGGATGATGTTGGCTGTTTGCTTTATACAAATGCCCTTTATTATTTTGAGGAATTTCCCTTCTATTCCTGTTTTGCTGAGAGTTTTTCTCATGAATGAGTGTGGACTTTGTCAAATGCTTTTTCTGCATCAATTGATAAGATCATGTGGTTCTTTTGTTTTCTTTAGATGATGGATTACATTGATTGTTTTTCTAATGTTGAACCATCCCTGCATAACTGATGTGACTCCCACTTGGTCACGGTGAATTATTTTTTGATATGTTGTTGAATTCATTTGGCCAGAATTTTGTTGAGAATTTTTGCAACTAAGTTCATGAGGGTTATAGGTCTGTAATTTTCTTTCTTTGTGGTGTCTTTACCTGGTTTTTGTATCAGGGATATGCTGGGTTCATAGAACGAGTTTGGGAGTATTACATCTTTTTCTATGTTCTGAAATACCTTTAGTAGTAGTGGTGTTAACTCTTCTCTGAAAGTTTGGTAGAACTCCCCAGTGAAGCTGTCAGGGCCAGGGCTTTTTTTGTTGGGAGTTTTTAAATTACCTTTTTAATCTCTTCTTTTGCTATGGCTTTATTTTATTTTTTTTTCTACCTCTGTTTGTGTTAGTTTAGGTAGGTAGTGTGTTTCTAGAAATTTGTCCATTTCTTCTAGGTTTTTAAATTTGTTAGAGTATAATTTTTCATAGTAATCTGATATGATTCTTTTAATTTCAGTTGGGTCTGTTGCGATATCACCCATCTCATTTCTTATTTGGGTTATTTGCTTCCTCTCTTGTTTTTCTTTTGTCAATTTGTCCAGTGATTTACCGATTTTGTTAATCTTTTTAAGGAACCAGCTTTTGGTCTTGTTAAATCTTTCAATTGTTTTTTCTGTTCTGTATTTCATTTAACGCTGGTCTAATTTTTATTATTTGCTTTCTTCTGATACTTGAGGGTTTCTTTTGTTGCTCAAGTTGTAGGAATAACTCTTTAATTTTGGCACTATCTTCTTTTTGGATGTGAGCATTTTATTGCTATAAGTTGACCTCTGAGCACTGCTTTAGCTGTGTCCCAGAGGTCTGATAGGAAGTGTTTTCATTCTCGTTGGATTCTATGAATTTTATTCTTTTCTTAATTTCTTCTATAACCCAGTAGTTTTTGAGGAAGGTGTTGTTCAGTTTCCATGTGTTTGATTTCTTTTCCCTGCTTTTTCTGTTATCGATTTCTACTTTTATGGCTTTATGGTCAGAGAAGATGCTTTGTAGTATTTTGATGTTTTCAATTCTGTTAAGGCTTGCTTTTTGACTAATATATGGTCGATTCTACAGAATGTTCCATGTGCATTGGAAAAGAAAGTATACTTGGCTGCTGTTGGGTGGAGCGTTCTGTATATGTCTGTGAGGTCGAATTGGTTGATTGAGGCATTTAAAAAACCCAGTGCCCTTGACCGTGTCTTTATTGAGCTTCTTTCTGGATGTTCTGTCTTTCACCAAAAGTGGTGTATTGAAATCTCCTGCTATTATTGTGAAGCTGTCTATCTTGCTTTCAATGGTATTAGAGTTTGTTTCATGTATCTTAAAGCCTTGCCATTGGGTGTGTAAATATTTATTATGGTTATGTTTTCCTGGTTGTATTGACCCTTTAATCCTTATATACTGTCCTTCCTTATTCTTTGTGGTGGATTTAACTTTAAAGTCTCTTTTCTCAGAAATACATACTGCCACTCCTGCTCTTTTTTGATTGTTGTTTGATTGATATATATTTTTTCCATCCTTTGAATTTTAGTTTGTATATTTAAGTCTAAAGTCTGTCTCTTTTAAGCAGCATGTAGATGGATCATATTTTTTTATCCATTCTCCCACTCTCTGTCTCTTTATTTGTGCATTTAGTCCATTTACATTCAGTGTAATTATAGATAGGTGTGAGTTTAGTGCTGTCATTTTGATGTCTTTTTTTTTATGTGTTGTTGACAGTTTCTTTTTCCCACTTAATTTTTGTGCTATTTTTTCTTTATATATTGTCTTTTCCTCTTTTTCATTGTTGCTGATTTTGTTTTAGGTGAGTGTATGTTTTTCTTGTATTTTATTTTGACATGTAGGATTGTTAGTCTCCTTTGTGGTTACCTTTATATTTACCCTTATTTTTCTAAGTTTATACCAAATTTTTATCTCTTTATTTTGCCTTGACTTCCTCTTCATATGAAAGACCTATGACTACATCTTTTAAAAAATCCCTGTTTATTGATTTAATCTTGTCATCTTTTACATAATGACACTGCTGTTTCCCTGTTTTGAGCGTTTTTTATCTTAATTTATTTTTGCAATTTCCGTATGCAGGTTGATATCTTGTTGCTCTGTCCTGTGTTTTACTCTTGGATTATTATCTGATGTTACAGGTTTTCTAACCAGAAAAAAAAAAAAAAAAAAACCAGAGGACTCCCTTTAGTATTTCTTGTAGTTTTAGTTTGGTTTCTGCAAATTCTGTAAAATTCTGTTTATCTGGAATGTCCTAATTTTGCTTACACATTTGAGAGACAGTTTTGCTGGATATATGATTCTTGGTTGGCAATTTGTTCTCTTCGAGGTTTTATATATGTCATTCCATTGCCTTCTTGTCTGCATGGTTTCTGCTGAGTAGTCCAAGTTTATTCTTATTGACTCTCTTTTGTCAGTGACTTTTCATTTAACCCTAGCCACTCTTAAAATTCTCTCCTTATCTTTGTTTTCGGCAAATTTGATTATAATGTATTTTGGTGACTTTCTTTTGGGATCTACCTTGTGCAGGTTTCAATGAGCATCTTGGATAGATATCTTCTCATCTTTCATGGTATCAGGGAAGTTTTCTGCCAACAAATCTTCAATAATTCTCTCTATATTTTCTGTTCTCCCTCTCCGTTCTGGTACTCTAATAATGCGTAGGGTATTTCTCTTGATAGAGTCCCACATGATTCTTAGGGTTTCTTCATTTTTCTTAAATCTTTTCTCTGATTTTTCTTCAAATATATTGGTGCCAAATATTTTATCCTCAGTCTCACTAATTCTGACTTCCATTTCCTCAATTCTGCTCCTATGACTTTCTATTGTTTTCTAATTCTGAAATTTTATTGTTAAACTTCTGAATTTCTGATTGCTGTCTCTCTATGAATTCTTGCAGCCTATTATATTTGTCATTATGCTCTTGAATAACCTTCTTAATTTCCTCGCTTGCTTTATCTTTGTGTTCCTTGGCTAGTTCTGCATTTTGCCTGATCTCCTTTGTGATCTCCTGAGTTCTGTATATTAATGTTTTGTATTCTACCTCTGGCGATTCCAGGAATATATCTTCATCTGGAAGATTCCTTGATTCTTTGTTTTGGGAACTTGTTGAAGCAATTGTGGGCTGCTTCTTTATGTGATTTGATATCGACTGTTGTCTCTGAGCCATCTATAAGTTTTTGTATTAATTTATTTTATGGTTGCTTACTGTGTCCTAGCTTCTTGCTTTGGTTTGTTTCGATATGCCCAAATAGGCTGCTCGAGTGAGCTAGCTTGATTATTGGTGCCTTTGAACCTCTAACGTCACCAGATGGCTAGAGCTGTTACCAGGTATGTGAGCCCAGGAGTCCATTCACTTTTCTTGTATGGATTCAGCTCAGATGTCCAGGCAGTCTGTCATCGAGTGTGTGGTACAAGTTCTCACCTACAGTCTTAGAGGAGCAGGGTTAATTGGTATAGGCACAGGTATCTCATTGCAGCAGGGGGTCATGCTCTGAGCAAGGCAGGGGCTGACGACTGTCCTCCAAGTGTCTGTGAGGAAAGCACATCCTTGTTCCCTAGAGTGCACAGGTTGGTGGGCTCTGCAGCTGGACGATGATCACCCAATGCTTTTCGGTATAAGAAATGGGAGGCACCACTTATCCTTGGACCCCTGTCACAGGTGGCTACATGGCATGGGTGGAGCCACCAGTCCTCAGGCCCTTTTTGTGGGTAGATGAGCATCCTGCTTAACAGGCAGAGCAGTATCAAACATCAAAAACCCACATCTCCAGTACATAGCTGAAACATTTGAAGTCAGACCTCAGGTACATACACCACTGCACTTTGCCAAGGAGGGCCTAAGCTGTTGAAATGGGCCCACACAGGTCCATGCAGGGGTGAAAGTCTTTAAAGTCCATGGACCACTTGTGCCTGACAGGTGCTGCTTCTGCCCTGAGTACCTAGCTTAGGAGAGCCAGCAGATTATTTTTTCCCCGTTTGTTAATTTGTTCCTTCTCCAAGGCTGAGAGAATGGCTCAGAACATGCAGCAAAACCTATCTCAGGCCCAGGGAACTTGACCGCCACTGAAGCTGGCTTGGGGCTTGGGGCAGAAGGAGAAGAGTTCAGATAAATGAGAGAGAGTTCTTTCAAAAGGGGTGCTTTTTGATCTGTACAGTAAACTAAGTGCGAGTATTTATCTTTTGCCAAGAGTGCTGTTCTTTGCTGATTCCAGAGGCATGAGTAGACTCTGTGCTGCTTGCTCTCTATCACTGTGGAAAACACATTCTGAATGCTACTGCCAGCCCTGCTTTGGTCACACCCACGCCAGGGGGTTGGGGCTGAGGGGCGCTGGTTCCCAGCTAATCAGGTCCAGCAACTCCTCGGTGCTTCTGAACTGTCTCTCCCTCCCCCTGCCGCTCGGTCTCATTTCTTGACTTTGCCTTTGATTTTTCAGGGCTCCTGGCTTGTCACATATATTATTGATTCACTTGTTTTTTGGGGTCTTTGTTGTAAGAAGATCCAGTGGAAGTGTCTGACTACTCTGCCATCTTTGTCCTGCCTGTGTTTCAACTCCTTGTAGTTATTATATGACTCATATTTCAGAGTAAATTGGAAGCTCTTGGAAGGTAGAAAGCCAAAAATATACAAGGAAGTTTTTTATCCTCTTTCCCATTGATAGTAGACTGTGTTCTGCATGCTTGGAATCAAGGGGTCCCTAATCCTTTGAGATAGCTATCCTACCATTCCTGGCCCAGCAATGGTAGGAAAGAGAAACAGATTTACATTCCTTACTTCGACCTCCTGTACCATCCTGGGCTCACTTCTCAATAAACAAAATCTCAGCAGAGCAATTCAAGACAGAATGAAGAAAAACTTTTGCAATGGCATGTAAAACATTTTAACAACCCCTAATTTCAATTCAATTCTTGCCCACTCTAGTAAGGTTTTGCTTTGCACAATCAAAAGTCTCATTGATGAGCTGGTTTTCTCTCCCCATTTATAGAAGAGCAATGTACTACCATTACAGGAAAATTGCTGGTAGTTTTAAATAGCATTTTGTCCTCAATTGTGTAAAGACATATTTCAAATCTACTGAGATTTAGCCTCAGCTACAATGCTTTAATGCCTTTGTTATGATTATAGTCTTTATTAATGTAATTTACTTAAGCATTCCTGGTAAGGAGAGTTAGAAGACTTTAGGACCTTTTTGTTGTTGTTGTTGTAAGAAATTTGGAAACTAAAGAAAATAAAAGAGAAGAAAAAATAGTTATAATACTACTATCTTGAGATAATGTTTTGGTACAAACATTTGTTTTTATGTATATATGTGTCTGTGTGTATATATATCCATATATATATGGATATATATATGGATTTCAAGCTGATAACCACTTTTATTTAATGACTTTAACATTTTCCCATCTTACTAAATATTCTTTCACAACATCTTTTCTGATGATAGCATAAGATTTTATTATATGGAAACATAATTTATGTAACAAAAACTCAGTTGGTAGACATTAAATTGTCTCCTATTTTCATTATTATAAATATTTCTATAAGGAATGCCTTTGCACATAAGTCTTTGAGCCCACTTTAGGGCCATTTTAAATAAATTTGCTGGAATTTCACAGCAAACTGAAATCTGGACTTAATCAGAATAAAATATTATTTTATCCTATACTCAGCCCCCCTGCCAATAGAATGTTATTCCATCCAGTGTCATGTTGCTCTTTACTGAGGCCATCAATCCAATTTATTCAAGAATGTAAATATTGCTACCTTCTTGAGCTTCTGAACTTTCAGACTCCTTTCGGTAAAACTATGAGTTGGAATTGACTCTATGGCAGTGGATTTTTTTTTTTTTTTTTTTTTTTGGTGTTAGGTAAAATCAGTCTTTGTTCAGTAAGCTTTAATGATCGTTTAGTGAGTAACCAAGCAAGAGTCCATATTGCTGGATAACAAAGTAGCTGAATTTCTGGTGAGAACACCTGATTTGGTGTGCTTAAATTATAGGAGCTTCATTTTCCAGTCAGTTTGATCACCAAGATGATCAGTGCACAAATAGATTCATTTCTGCATTAATATTATTTTTGTGTCTATTAGGCAGTAATGAGTTTTTAATAATTGGTTTATAACTCATTTCAGATTCATCAAGTTATTAATGAGAGAAATAATGCTGGCTTTGGTAGAAAACAGTCATCGTGTTACATGTAGCAGATTCAGAGAGGAAAAATCTTGGTTATGTCAATTTATGGTAAGTAATGCTATTTCTTATTTTATTCAATCTGGGATCCAGAATTAGATTTACATTTTTAATCCTCCTTTAGAATTACAATAAAAACTCATGGTCATTGTAGAAAATTTGAAAACGCACATAAATATAAAGCAGAAATACAAATTAACCATGATTCCACCTCCCAAGGAGGCAACTGATAATACAGTGCATTAGTCACGTCCTTCAAGTCATTTTTCTGTGCCTATTTAAGAGCTCTGGTGGTACAGTGGTTAAGCACTTGGCTGTTAACCAAAAGGCCAGCAATTCAAACCCACCAGCTGCTCCATGGAAGAAAGATGTGGCAGTATGTTTCCTTAAAGATTTACAGGCTTGAAAACCCTATGAGGCAGCTCTACTCTGTCCTATAAGGTGACTATGAATCTGAATTGACTCGATGGCCATGGGTATTTAAGATTAAAGCATATATATATTTTACTTATCATTATATTATAAACATTGCTACATTTTATTAAAAATTATTCAAAAACAACATCATAATAGTTGTGTAATATCCCAGGGATAAATGTGCCATAATTTAATCAAATTTTCTGTTGGTGGATGTTTAATTTTTTTTTTTTTAATATTTCACTACCAAGAATAATTCTGAGATGAATATCTTTGACCTTCTTTGTAGAAAAATCAAAGTAATTCCACAGAGTAAATTTCCCGAGGTAGAATTACTAGGTCAAAGAATATGGACTTTTATAAGATTCTTGTAACATACTGCCAAATTGCTTTCCAGGAAGTAATTCACATTCCCACCATTAGGATAAGGGGGCTCCTATCTTACTACACCCAAGTCAGGATTTTTTTACTTGACAAATTTAATAGGCAAAATATTTTTATTAGCATTGCTAATAAGCAAATGAACATTTTTCCATAGGATAACTGGCTGTTTATAATTCTTCTGTGCAATGTAAATTCACAACCTTCTGAGAACAAAAAGTTTGACTTTAATAGTTAGTGGGGACAGATGGGTACTCAAAAATGCTTGAGGATCACTGAAATTAACTTTGGTATCAATAATACACATACTCTACAATATAAACACCTCCAATTCTATTCATTCCATATGGACAAGTAATCTAAATATTAAAAAAAGAACCAAACAGTCCTGAAGGAAAATGTGGACTTTTTTTTTCAGTAAGTTTTGAAGGGAGAAGGCCTTAGCGATTAAATCTCAGAAGCTGCAAAGAAAAAAATGGGAAAAGTTAGCTACAGATTCAAGATTGCATAAAAAGTAGACATACAGTTCTAATTGTGTAGAACGTGGTTATCATCATGATTTTTCCAAAACCCAGATGCAGACCCTCTCTTGCTGCAGCCAGCCACAGGCTTTGTTGTTCACATAATAGCCAGGATACAATAGCAAGAGGCTTGCCAGAGCCTCCACTCCTGCTCCATCGAGCTCCCGGAGGCCAGACTCATTATCTTGATGCTCTGCTGTGCATAGCCTCCTTGGTTCAAGATGGCTGCTTTAGCAACAGCCGTCTTATTCACATTCTAGAAGAAGGAAGGAAGAGGGGACAAACAAAGGGACAAAGGGCATGTTCTGGCTGTCTTTTAGGGAAGGTTCCATAAACATTCCCCATGAAATTCCCCCCCACATTAAACTGGACAGAAGTTATACACTAGGCCACTCTCAGCTTATGAGCTCATCTAGAATTCATAGGTCCTTTCACTTGGGAAGGGGGAAGAATAGATAGTGGGAGGAAAATTATCAATCTCTGTCACCCTCTTTGTACATAACATGCAAAGCTTTTGTAGCATCCATGCCTTTGTGTTTCCTGGTGGGTTCATATTTTTGTTAGTTATCATCAAATTAGTTCCAACTCATGGTAACCCCATGTGTAACAGAACAAAACATTGCCAAGTCCAGTACCATCTTCATGATTGTTGGTATGCTCAAGTCCATTGTTGTGGCCAGTGTGTATTAATATTTTGAGAGAAATATTAGGAGGTTCATATTCCAGTACTATACCCAAAAAAACCAAACCCAGTGCCGTCAAGTCATTTCCGACTCATAGCCACCCTATAGGACAGAGTAGAACTGCCCCATAGAGTTTTCAAAGAGCATCTGGCGGATTTGAACTGCCAACCCTTTGGTTAGCAGCTGTAGCATTTAACCACTACACCACCAGCGTTTCCTCCAATACTATATGGGACAATATCCTGTTGTGATCCAAAGGGTTTTCACTGGCTAATTTTCAGAAGTAGATCGCCAACCCTTTCTTCCTAGTCTGTCTTAGGCTGGATGCTCCACTGAAATCTGTCCACCTTGGGTGACCCTGCTGGTATTTTAAATACTGTTGGCACAGCTTCTGGCATCGTAGCAACATGCAAGCCACCACAGTTTGACAAACTGATGGGTGGTGGTCTTGATAAACACCGTAGTCAAGCTTATTCATGTTCTTCAAAATGCACCACCAATATTATGGCTAATTCCTTCTATGGCAAGCAGAGTCAAAAAAGATAATATTACTTTAGAATATTTTAGAGATAATAGAAGAAAATTGACAATATCATGAACTTTGCTTCTTGCATCTCTCTTGCTCCTAGCATTCAAACAGAAGACTACTGGTAATTGAGTAAAAGATCTCTGGGAGTTCTAAGTTCTAAGCACAAATGTCCTTCATTACAGTACTACATGGCATAGCAACATGCCCTCCAAACACATGCAGAGCCTTCTGGGTACCTCTTCTGCTGAGCCAACCACTCCCCTCCACCCCGTAGAGCTCTTCCTGGACAAGCTGTAAGAATTAAGATTAAAAAAATTAAAAGCTACTATCGAATCAATTCCAACTCATAGCAACCCTATAAGATAGAGTAGGGTTTCCAAGGAGTGGCTGGTGGATTCAAACTGCCAGCCTTTGGCTAGTAGCCAAGATCTTAGCCACTGTGCCAATCTGCTATTCAATGATTTTTCTTGAAAAGTTGGTGAACAATTCACAAATACTCTCCAAATTCTTGTAAGGTTCCTGGAGCAAATGACTCATAGGACACCAGGAAAGCTCTTTCAACCGTGTATTTACAGACAGGCCTGATGGTCTTAATTTCATCATCAGCGTTTACCATGAACCAAAACCCACAATGTAGATTGAAAGCTTTATCAAATGACCCAACAAGAACTTGTGTAAACATTCTTCCCGTCATTTGTCACCTTGATGGGTTTAGGAAATAGCTCAGATGCTAATAAGGATCCAAAGTCACTGTCGCAATTATGCAGCTGTTTGTTCAATTTCTTTGACAAATCTTCCCCAGGGGAATTTAATTGAACCTTGCACCTTTTCTTTAGTGTGTAGAGGCCCATCTCAGGCTCCGAATTATCAATTAGGGACAATGTGACTAAAAATTACCAAGTATTTTATCTTCCCTCTAATATCTTTTTATAACAACAATCTTTCCTTTTATGACAAAAAAAAAATCTTAAGTTTTGTTTTGCTTTGCTTTTTATCCTTTGCAAATGTTCTTAAAATGATCTTGGAGGAAATTCTAGAAAATACTAAACTATGAAAATACTATTTGAGACACCCTCGTGATTGCATTAAAAAATTTTTTTTTATTGTAGTGATATATATATAACAAAAAAATTTGCCATTTTAACCATTTTCAGGTGTATAATTCAGTGACATTAATAATATGGTATAATCCATCACCACTACATACTTCCAAAAGGTCTCATCACCCCAAACAGCAACTCAAACAAAAAAACCAAACCCGTTGCTGTCGTGTCCATTCTGACTCATAGAGACCCTATAGGATAGAACAGAACTGCCGCATAGGGTTTCCAAAGAGCAACTGGTGTATGCAAACTACCAACCTTTTGGTTAGTAGCCCAGCTGTTAACCACTGTGCCACTAGGGCTCCACAGAGAAACTCAGTAACCCGTAAACAATAACTCCCCATTCTACCCATCTGGTAACCACTAATAAACTTTTGTCTGTATGCATTTGCCTATTCTAGATATTTCATATAAGTAGGATCAGACAATATTTGACCTCTTGGGTCTGGTTTATTTTACTTAACATAATATTTTCAGGGTTCATCCATGCGGTAGTAAGTATCAGAACTTTATTTCTCTCTCTGGTTAAGTAATGTTCCATTGTATATGCCAAAGGTAAAAATTAATAAGATATCTTACTTTGATTTCAAGTTTTTTTTGTTTGGTTGGTTTTTGTTTTTTTATCCACAAACCAAATTTTTAGCTGCCAGACCAGAGACCACCTAAGTAATCTAATATTAGCTGATCTAGTAAAAGTGGGAGGGCAGGGTTCAGCCAATCATGTTAAGATTAGCTAGTGGTTGATCTTCTATTCTTCCTCCTCCTTTTCACTTTATAAGCTTCATTGTAACTAGCCTACTTTGAGCCAATGGCTTTCTTTAATAATCAGAATGATCTCCCTATATGCATATAGAATAACTGCTCAGAATAAGTCTTAGATTTCAATTTGAGTTTTGATTATTTTAACATATGGCTATACCCTGTTTTGTTTATCCATTCATCTGTTTATTCATGATTGTGTTTTAAGTTTACAGATCTTAGTGTTGGGAAACCCTGGTGGCATAGTGGTTAAGAGTTACGGCTGCTAACCTAAAAGGTCGGCAGTTCAAATCCACCAGATGCTCCTTGGAAACTCTATGGGGCAGTTCTACTCTGTCCTATAGGGTCACTATGAGTTGGAATCAACTTGACAGCGTTGGGTTTTGGGTGGGTCTTGGTGTCACCTAGTTGACTTCAAGACGGTCCAAATGAACGTGTGTTGGGGAAAGGGTTGGGGTTTAATCACCACTTTCAAAAAATTTTTAGGAATTTTACTTTTCAAAGAGAGCATTGAGTCACTCATAGTATGGCACTATGATGGTGACTGTCTTTCGTCATTTAGTTCCTCTTCTGGTGTATATCAATCAATTTGCACTTATTAACATACCTGATATTATTTGGCCCTTTATTTAAAAGACATGGATATTAGTACCCACTCATGGAGAAGATTTCTCCTATGAAGCGAAACTCCACTTAGGTTATAAGTAGCTAATGATTCTCCCAGCTCCACTAGCTTACGGGAGAAATAACTTAATGAAGACTCAGATTGCTCTGTGTAGCTTTGTTAATGTAAATGAGTAATATGTATTGATTTTTCACGGCATAGAAGTCTTTTTATTCATCTTGTGCAAGAAAGTCTGTTAAAGAATTAATGACAAAATAATTGCTTTAAGATCTATGCCCTATTTAAAACAGTAAATTCTTTATTACATCTTTATTTTAATTAGATGTACAGCAAGACAATAATTTTGACAAGAAACCCTGTGTAAAATAAAATTACCTCATTTAGAAATGCTTCAGAGAACCTGTGGTGTGGTGCTACCAGGAGAGGCCATTAAGTTCTTCCTGAATCAAACACAGTGATTCCACTTCCAATCAAAAGTAAAATGCCATCATGATGAAATTCATAACTATAAATAAATTATTTTACACTTTTGGTGAAATACAGTTCATCTATACCCATAAATTTCTGCTGCTCCTTTTTTCGATTTCCATTTCCTAAAGTAAGGATTTTCTTTTAAAGTTTAAAAAGCTTAATAAAGACAAGGTGGAAAATGAGCTTATTGTCATGGAAATTACCTTATTTCGACTTCAGTCAATTTGTTTTTGCAGTTGTACTTTGCTCTGTTTCTTTAATTTGCAAGAAGATGGTTTTTAATGGTTTGTCTAGAAAAAAACTACAACCAGAATCAATAACTACCTTCCATCTATCGAGTCTTTTCTTTACCTGCTCTGTCTTTAATTCGTATGTGTGATTAACTGGGACAATGTTCAGTGTGGATAACCATCACTGACTTGCAGGGTGGTATGTGAGTTAATATTTGAGTTCACACCTTTGCCAGGCACCACACTGGGACTGTTCGTAATTGTTATTTAATCCTCACAACAACCAAAACCAGGAAAATGCTATTGCCATTTTATAGACAAAGAGATCAAGTTTAGGGGAACGGCCACCATCTTGCTCACCTAAACCAGGGAATAGAAAACTACGGTTCATGGGCCATATCCATTTGCATCTGCTTTTATAAGTTTTATTAGAGCATAGCTGTGCCTATTCATTTACATGTGGTCGACTGCTTTTACATTACAACAGCAGAGCTGAGTAATAGTGCAGACTGGCGTGTGAACCCTAAAATACTAACTAAACTTTTTTTTTGTTTAGTGGCATCTGGCCCTTTACAGAAAATTTGCTGATACTTTGTCTAAACCAAGAATCATAAATCTCACACAATTGCACCTCCTTCCTTCATTTCATATCCCATTGTGTAGCATGTTTTGTTTAAAATTATATACCCCCTTTTTCTAGCATACTCTTTATACTTCATCTATTTCTTCTTTTCTTGCTTTATTTTGACACTCTTAATGTAAGGGCCTTTTTCCCCTGAGTGTCATCTCATCTGTTTTCTGAATATGCTGAAGTAGATCTTTCTAGCCTATTTCTCTCTTACCTGTCATTATTTATTCATTTCTAATCATGTTATTTTACTCAATATCACATTTTGGATCTCTGCTAGCAAGAGGATTATTATAGCAAAGTATTGCCTCCCGTTTTCCCAGTAAACATGTATTACTTTTATAATCATCAAATGTTTCTATCTATGATGAAAAGAACACAACTAGAAATGTTACAGGTAATCAATCAGAAGAGAAAAACAGGATGCTCCCTGTCCTACATAAACTTGAAGAATTTTGAAACATATATGGTATTTCTACCTTTGGGTTTGAAAAGAGTCTTAGAAGCAGATTGCTTTAACGAAGATGTTAACAGAAAAGGTTCTAGTTATTTCCTCTTGAATATCAGGGCGGAAACCCTGGTGGCATAGTGGTTGAGTACTACAGCTGCTAACCAAGAGGTCATTCCACAACTCATCTGGTCTTTGGTCACTAGTGTACAATGTGTCAAATCTATTCTTCAGATGGTCTCTAAATTCAAGTAAGATATACCCAAGGTCATATTTGGCTCTTGTGGACTTGCTCTGATTTTCTTCAGTTTCAGCTTGAACTTGCATATGAGCAATTGATGGTCCATTCCACAGGCGGCCCCTGGCCTTGTTCTGACTGATGGTATTGAGCTTTTCCATCGTCTCTTTCCACAGATGTAGTCCATTTGATTTCTGTGTGTTCCACCTGGCAAGGTCCATGTGTATAGTCGCCGTTTCTGTTGGTGAAAGAAGGTATTTGCAATGAAGAAGTCATTGGTCTTGCAAAATTCTATCATTCGATCTCTGGCATTGTTTCTATCACCAAGGCCATATTTTCCAACTACTGATCCTTCTTCTTTGTTTCCAACTTTCATGTCCCAATCACCAGTAATTATCAAGGCATCTTGATTGCATGTTTGATCAATTTCAGACTGCAGAAGCTGATAAAAATCTTCTATTTCTTCATCTTTAGCCCTAGTGGTTGGTGCATAAATTTGAATAATAGTCGTATTAACTGGTCTTCCTTGTAGGCGTATGGGTATTATCCTATCACTGACAACGTTGTACTTCAGGATAGATCTTGAAAAGTTCTTTTTGATGATGAATGCAACACCATTCCTCTTCAAGTTGTCATTCCCAGTATAATAGATTACATAATTGTCTGATCCAAAATGGCCAATACCAGTCCATTTCAGCTCACTAATGCCTAGGATATTGATGTTTATGCATTCCATTTCATGTTTAATGATTTCCAATTTTCCTAGGTTCATACTTCATACATTCCAGGTTCCTATTATTAATGGATGTTTGCAGCTGTTTCTTCTCATTTTCAGTTGTGCCACATCAGCAAATGAAGGTCAGAAAGCTTTACTCCATCCATGTCATTAAGGTCGACTCTACTTTGAGGAGGCAGCTCTTGCCCAGTCATCTTTTCAGTGCCTTGCAACCTGGAGGGCTCATCTTCCAGCACTATATCAGACAATGTTCCACTGCTATTCGTAAGGTTTTCACTGGCTAATGTTTTTTGGAAGTAGACTGCCGGGTCCTTCTTCCTACTCTGTCTTAGTCTGGAAGCTCAGCTGAAACCTGTCCTCCATGGGTGACCCTGCTGGTATCTGAATACTGGTGGCATAGCTTCCAGCATCACAGCAACACGCAAGCCCCCACAGTACGACAAACTTACCGACAAATGGATCATAATAAATTATGGATAACAGTGAGAAGAATGGGAATTCCAGAACACTTAATTGTTCTCATGAGGAACCTTTACATAGATCAAGAGGCAGTAGTTCGGACAGAACAAGGGGATACTGAGTGGTTTAAAGTATAGGAAAGGTGTGCGTCAGGGTTGTATTCTTTCACCACACCTATTTAATCTGTATGCTGAACAAATAATATGAGAAGCTGGACTATAAGAAGAACGGGGCATCAGGAATGGACGAAGACTCACTATTTTCTTCTCTGCTAATCTAACAAGAATGTACAATGTCTAATTTGAGGATTTTGTCAAGATGTTCTTTGTGGCCTAGTAAAAAGTGTAGTCTCTGCAGGGAATAAATTTTAATGCATAACTATGAAACAAGTTTATCGATTGTATTTCTCAATTCTTCTTATCCTTATTTTTGGCCTCCTTGATCTACTCAAGATTGAAAGTGTGTTAAAAGCTCCACCAGGTAATTTTTATGGTAAATGAAGTATTTAAGCTCGCAAAAGCATTTATTCAAAGAAGAGTTAGAGAAAAGGGATGGGATGTGGGGCCTTTGAGGACATTATTAATCCTACAGCACAGGAAACTGGCCCCCTTTTTTGCTAATGTATAATCCCCTCACAGGGGTTAGAGGTATGATAAGATGGCAGATGAGGAGAGAGGAAGTTAAGACAGTTAAGAAAGCCCTAATGAAGGAAGTCAATATTAATCTGTGGAATACCTGCTATTCTTGGACTTTTCAAAGTTCTAATCAGCACTAAAAAGAAAAATTTTTTTTAATCAGCCCAGGCTGATGCTTTACTAAATTGTCATGATTTTCTTCAGTCTGTTGAGAAAGGGCTGTCCACTGAATTTATTTTCTATCCTTGGCCACACACCAACCGCAAAGCACTCTGGACCTTGTGTCCCAAATTCAAGTGAAGTCAGAAGAGAAGCCCAACATAAATCAGGCAGGAATTGTAAGAGGTCTGGCAGACTCTGTCTCTTTTTCTCTAAGTTCCACTTGTTTAATATGCATGAGTAGCTTGGGGAGAAAGGGGAGGGCACTGTCTTTACAGAGAGTAGGAAATTACATTTTCATAGTGGATCCCCATATTTTACCCATGGGGAAAAGGAGGAGAAAGATTTGTAAGTTTGTGGTCTTTTATAAGCCAGAATCTTTTATGAAACAGGAAACTTTTTGTATTATCTTTCATTCCTTTGGAACCTCAATCCAATGTAACTTTGGCAGACAGTTAAATTAGTAATAATAATATTTAACTCTTGCAAAGTGTTTGCTACAAGTCAGGCACTGTTTGGGGGATTTTACATATATTAACATATTTAAAGTTTTTTTTAGTTATTATCATAGTGACTCTAGGTGGCACAAACAGTTAAGAGCTTGGCTGCTAATGGAAAGGTTGGCCATTTGAGTCCACCCAAAGGCACCTTGGAAAAAAAGCTCACTTCCAAAAAATCAGCCATTGAAAACCCTATGGAGAGGGGGGCCAAGATGCTGGAGTAGTCAGACTTCTGGTGATCCCTCTTACAACAAAGACCTGAAAAAACAAGTGAAGGGATTACATATATGACAAGCTAGGAGCCCTGAACATCAAAGTCAAAGTTAGAAAATGGTCTGAGCAGCCACGGGAAGGAGAGACAGTTCAGAATTGGCTAGGAGCTCCGGGACCTGAATAGCCAGGAACCCTCAGACACCATTCCCTGGAGCAAACGTGGTGGGGCTGGTGATAGCGTTCCTCAGGGAGAGACAGCGAGCCACATAGCCTACTAACACCTTCAGAACCAGAGGACAACAGCACTCTCAGCAAAAGCTAAGTACTTGCATTTGTATTACCACATCCCCAACCCCCAAGCTGACTTCAGTGGCTTTTGATTTCCCTGTGCCTGAGATAGTTCCTCCTGCGCATGCTGAGCCATTCTCCTGGCCTTGGAGAAGGAATGAATTCACAATTGGGGGAAAAGATAATCTGCCACCTCCACTAAGCTGGGGAGCTCAAGACAAAAGTGGCACCTGTCCGGGCACAAAGAGTGTGCGGACTTTGAAAAACTTTCACCCCTGCATGGACCTATGTGGGCTCATTTCAGGAGAATAGGCCCTTGTTGGCACACTGCAACTGTTTCAGCTGTGCGGTAAGAGGTAGGTGTTTGAAGTTTGACGCCACTTTGCCCATTAAACAGGGTCCTCACCTACCCACATCAGGGACCTAAGGACTGGTGGCTCCACCCACATCACCTAGCCACCCATGACAGGTGTCCAAGGATTAATGGTACCTCTCAGGCCTCACAACCAAAAGCATTGGGTGCCCATAGTCTGGCTGCAGAACCCAAGCACCTGTCTGCTCTAGGGATGCACTTTCCTCACAAACACTCAGGGGATGGTTGTCAGCCCCCTGCCTTGTTTGGAGCATGACTCCCTACTGCAACCAGATACCTGTACCTACACCAATCAGCCCTGCCCCTCTAAAACTCTAGGACAGAGCCTGTACCACACATTTGATGACTACCTGGACAAATGGGCTGAATCCATAAAGAAAAGTGAATGGACTCCTGGCTCATATACCTGGTAACAGCTCTAGCCATCTAGTGATGGGACGTTAGAGCTTCAAAGACGAGAATAATCAAGCTATCTCACTCAAGCAGCCTATTTGGGCATATCAAACTAAAACAAAGAAAGAAGCTAGGATATAGTAAGCAAACATAAAATAAACTAATACAGTAACTTATAGATGGCTCAGAGACAACAGTCAATATCAAATCACATAAAGAAGCAGACCATGATAGCTTCAACAAGATCTCAAAATAAAGACTCAAGGAATATTCCAGATGAAGGTGTCTTCCTGAAATTACCAGATACAGAATACAAAAGATTAATACACAGAACTCTTCAAGACATCAGGAATGAGATCAGGCAAAATGCAGAACAAACCAAGAAATACACAGATAAAGCAGTTGAAGAAATTATAAAGGTTATTCAAGAACATAAGGAAAAATGTAATAAGCTTCAAGAATCTCTAGAGAGACATTGATCAGAAATTCAGAAGATTAACGATAAAATTACAGAATTAGACAACTCAATAGAAAGTTAGAGGAACAGAATTGAGCAAGTGGAAGGCAGAATTATTGAGATTGAAGATAAAACACTTGGCATGAAAGTATCTGAAGAAAAATCAGATAAAAGAACTAAGAAAAAATGAAGAAACCCTAAGAATCATGTGGGACTCTATCAAGAGAAAAAACCTACACGTGGATGGAGTACCAGAACAGGGAGGGATAACAGAAGATACAGAGAGAATTTTTGAAGATTTGTTAGCAGAAATTTCCCTGATATCGTGAAACACGAGAAGACATCTATCCAAGATGCTCACTGAACTCCACATAAGGTAGATCTCTAAAGAAATCACCGAGAGATATTATAATCAAACTTGCCAAAACCAAAGATAAAGAGAGAATTTTAGGAGTGGCTAGGGATAAATGAAAAGTCACCTACAAAGGACAGTCAATAAGAATAAGCTCGGGCTACTCAACAGAAACCATGCAGGCAAGAAGGCAATGGGATGCTTACATAAACCATTGAAGGAAAAACATTGCCAGTGAAGAATCATATATCCAGCAAAACTGTCTCTCAGATATGAAAGTGAAATTACAACATTTCCAGATAAACAAGTTTAGGAAATTTGTAAAAACCAAAGCAAAACCACAGGACAGAGCAACCAGATGTCAACCCAGACAGGGAAATCACAAAAATCAAGATTTAAAAATGCTCAAATCAGGGAAGCGGTGACGTCATTATGTAAAAGAAGACAACATTAAAACAATAAAGAGGGACCAAGAAGTGTAGTCATAGATCTTTCATATGGAGAGGAAGTCAAGGTGATAGAAAGAAATAAAACTTGGAAAAATAGGGGTAAATATTAAGGTAATCACAAAGGAGGCTAACAATCCTACTAATCAAAATAAAATACTAGAAAAAAATACTCAGTTCCTCACTTCAGCAGCACATACACTAAAATTGGAATGATACAGTGAAGATTAGCATGGCCCCTGCGCAAGGATGACACGCAAATTCATGAAGCATTCCATAGTTTTTCCTGTCTGGAGGGGAGATGAGAGAGCAGAAGGGCTCAGAAGCTGACAAAATGGACATGAAAAGAGAGAGTGGAGGGAAGGCGTGTGCTGTCTTATTAAAGGGAGAGCAATTAGGAGTGTATAGCAAGGTATATATAAAATTTGTATGAGACTAACTTAATTTGTAAACTTTCACTTAAAGCACAATATAAAGAAACAATTTATACATTAAAAAAATACTCAGCAAAAGCAAAATCAGCAACGAGGAATAAGAGGAAAAGACAATATATAAAGATAAAGTACTTAACACAAAAAATTAAGTGGGAAAAAGAAACTGTCAACAACACACACAAAAAGATATTAAAATGACAGCACTAAACTCATACCTATCTATAAGTATGCTGAATGTAAACGGTCTAAATGCACCAATACAGAGACAGAGAGTGACAGAATGGATTAAAAAAAATAAATAAAGACCTGTCTATACGCTGCCTTCAAGAGACACACCTTAGACTTAGAGACACAAACTGAAACTTAAAAGATGGAAAAAAATATATCAAGCAAACAACAATCAAAGAGCAGGAGTGGCAATATTAATTTCTGACACAATAGACGTTAAAGTAAAATCCACTACAAAGGATAAAGAAGGACACTATGTAATGATTAAAGGGACAATATACCAAGAGGATATAGCTATATAAAATATTTATGCACCCAATGATAGGGCTGCAAGATACATAAAACAAACTCTATCAGCACTGAAAAGTGAGATAGACAGCTCCACAATTATAGTAGGAGACTTCAGCATACCACTTTTGGTGAAGGACAGAACATCCAGAAACAAGCTCAATAAAGACACAGAAGATCTAAAAGCCATGATTAAACAATTTGCCCTCATAGACATACACAGAACACTCCACCCAGCAGCAGCCAAGTATACCTTCCTTTCCAGTGCACATGGAACATTATCTAGAATAGACCACATATTAGATCATAAAGCAAGACTTAACAGAATCCAAAACATTGAAATATTACAAAGTATCATTTCTGACCATAAGGCCATAAAAGTGGAAGTCAATGACAGAAAAAGCAAGGGAAAGAAATCAAATACGTGGAAACTGAACAATACCCTGCTCAAAAACGACTGGGTTATAGCAGACATTAAGGATGGAATATAGAAATTCACAGAATCCAATGAGAATGAAATCACTTCCTATCAGAACCTTTGGGACCCAGCGAAAGCGGTGCTCAGAGGTCAATTTTTATCAATAAATGCACACCTACAAAAAGAAGAAAGCGCCAAAATCAAAAAATTATCCCTACAACTTGAGCAAATACAAAGAAAGCAACAAAAGAAACCCTCAAGCATCAGAAGAAAGCAAATAATAAAAATTAGAGCAGAATTAAATGAAACAGAGAATGGAAGAACAATTGAAAGAATTAATAAGACCAAAAGCTGGTTCTGTGAAAAAATTAACAAAATTGATAAGCCATTGGCCAAACTAACAAAAGAAAAACAGGAGAGGAAGCAAATAACCTGAATAAGAAATGAGACGGGCAGTATCACAACTGACCCAACTGAAATTAAAAGAATTGTATCAGATTACTACAAAAAATTGTACTCGAACAAATTTGAAAACGTAGAAGAAATGGGCGAATTTCTAGAAACATACTAACTAAACTAACACAAACAGAGGTAGAACAACTAAATAAACCCATGACAAAAGAAGAGATTGAAACGGTAATTTAAAAACTCCCAACAACAACAACAACAAAAAAAAAAACGCCCTGGCCCGGACAGCTTCACTGCAGCGTTATACCAAACTTTCAGAGGAGAGTTAACACCACTACTATTACTAAAGGTATTTCAGAGCATAGAAAAGGATGGAATACTCCCAAACTCATTCTATGAAGCCACCATATCCCTGATACCAAAACCAGGTAAAGACACCACAAGAAAAGAAAATTACAGGCCTATATCCCTCATCAACTTCGATGCAAAAATCCTCAACAAAAGTCTAGCCAATAGAATTCAATAATATATCAAAACATAACTCACCATGACCAAGTGGGATTCATACCAGGTACACAGGGATGGTTCAGCATTAGAAAAACAATTAATGTAATCCATCATATAAATAAAACAAAAGACAAGAACCATATGATCTTATCAATTGATGCAGAAAAGGCATTTGACAACGTCCAACACATTCATGATAAATCTCTCAGCAAAATAGGAATAGAAGGAAAATTCCTCAACATGATAAAGGGCATTTATACAAAGCCAATAGCTAACATCATCCTAAATGGAGACAGTCTGAAAGGATTCCCCTTGAGAACAGGAACCAGACAAGGATGCCCTTTATCACCACTCCTACTCAACATTGTGCTGGGAGTCTTAGCCAGAGCAATTAGGCTAGAGAAAGAAATAAAGGGCATCCAGACTGGCAAGGAAGAAGTAAAAGGAAGATGCCATGATCTTATACACAGAAAACCCTAAAGAATCCTCAAGAAAACTACTGAAACTAATAGAAGAGTTCAGCAGAGGACCAGGATCCAAGATAAACATACAAAAATCAGTTGGATTCCTCTACATCAACAAAAAGACCATCAAAGAGGAAATCACCAAATCCATACCATTTACAGTAGCCTCCAAGAAGATAAAATACTTAGGAATAAATCTTACAGAGATTTAAAAGATCTATACAAAGAAAACTACAAGACACTACTGCAAGAAATCAAAAAAGACCTACATAAATAGAAAAACATACCTTGCTCATGGATAGGAAGACTCAACATTGTGAAAATATCTATTCTACCAAAGGCGATCTATAGATACAATGCACTTCCGATCCAAATTCCAACAACATTTTTTGATGAGATGGAGAAATAAATCACCAACTTCATATGGAAGGGGAAGAGGCCCTGAATAAGTAAAGCATTATTGAAAAAGAAGAACAAAGTGGGAGGCCTCACACTACCTGATTTTACAACCTATTATACCACTGCAGTAGTCAAAACAGCCTGGTACTGGTACAACAACAGATACATAGACCAATGGAACAGAATTGAGAATCCAGACATAAATCCATCCACATATGAACAGCTCATATTTGACAAAGGCCCAAAGTCAGTTAAATGGGGAAAAGACAGTCTCTTTAACAAATGGTGCTGGCATAACTGGATATCCATCTGGAAAAAAAAGAAACAAGACCCATACCTCACACCACGCACAAAAACTAATTCAAAATAGATGAAAGACCTAAATATAAAATCTAAAACAATAAAGATTGTGGAAGAAAAAATAAGGACAACATTAGGAGCCCTAATACATGGCATAAACAGTATACAAAACATTACTAACAATACACAAACACCAGGAGAGAAACTAGATAACTGGGAGCTCCTAAAAATCAAACATTTGTGCTCATCCAAAGACTTCACCAAAAGAGTAAAAATATTACCTACAGATTGGGAAAAAGTTTTTAGCTATGACATTTCTGATCAGCGTCTGATCCTAAAATCTACATGTTACTGCAAAAACTCAACAACAAAAAAACAAACAATCCAATTAAAAAATGGGCAAAGGATATAAACAGGTACTTCTCCAAAGAAGACATTCAGGTAGCTAACAGATACATGATGCAATGGTCACGATCATTAACCCGTAGAGAAATGCAAATCAAAACTACAATGAGATACCATCTTACCCCTACAAAAAAAAAAAAAGGCTGGCATTAATCCCAAAGACACAAAATAATAAATGTTGGAGAAGTTATAGAGAGACTGAAACACTTATACACTGCTGGTGGGAATGTAAAATGGTACAATCACTTCGGAAGTCAATTTGGCACTTCCTTAAAAAGCTAGAACTAACTACCATAGAATCCAGCAATCCCACTCCTTCAAATATATCCTAGAGAAATGAGTCCTCACACTAACAGATATATGTACACCCATGTTCACTGTAGCACTGTTCACAGTAGCAAAAAGATGGAAGCAACCAAGATGCCCATTAACAGATAAATGGATAAATAAATTATGGTATATTCACACAATGGAATACTATGCATCAATAAAGAACAATGATGAATCTGTGAAATATTTCATAACATGAAGGAATCTGGAAGGCATTGTGCTGAGTGAAATTAGTCAATTGCAAAAGGAAAAACACTGTATGAGGCCACTATTATAAGAACTCAAGAAATAGTTTAAACACAGAAGAAAATATTCTTCGATAGTTAAGAGAGTGGGGAGGGAGGGAGGGAGAGGGGTATTCACTATTTAGACAGTAGACAAGAACTAATTTAGGTGAAGGGAAAGACAACACACAGTACAGGAAAGGTCAGCACAACTGAACTAAACTAAAAGCAAAGAAGTTTCCTGAATAAACAGAATGCTTCAAAGGCCAGCATAGCAGGGGAGAGGTTTATGGACCATGGTTTCAGGGGACACCTAAGCCAATTAGCATAATAAAATCTATTAAGAAAACATTCTACATCCCACTTCGGAGAGTGGCGTCTGGAGTCTTAAACACTAGCAAGCAGCCATCTAAAATGCATCAGTTGGTCTCAACCCACTGGAGCAAAGGAGAATGAAGAACATCAAAGACACGAGGTAATAATGACCCCAAGAGACAGAAAGGGTCACATAAATCAGAGACTACATTAGCCTGAAACCAGAAGAACTAGATGGTGCCTGGCTACAACCGATGACTGCCCTGACAGGGAACACAACAGAGAATCCCTGAAGGAGCAGAAGAGCAGCGGGATGCAGACCTCAAACTCTCGTAAAAAGTCTGGACTTAATGGTTTGACTGAGACTAGAAGGACCTCGGAGGTTGTGGTCTCTAGACCTTCTGTTAGCCCAAAACAGGAACCATTCTTAAAGCTAACTCTTCAGACAGAGATTGTACTGGACTATAAGACATAGGGTCGCTATGAGTCGGAATTGACTCGATACAGCGCTGGGTTTTTTCTTTTTATAAGACAGAAAAAGATACTGATGAGGAGTGAGCTTCTTTTCTCAAGTAGACACATGAGACTATGTGGGCAGCTCCTGTCTGGAGGGGAGATGAGAAGGCAGAAGGGGTCAGAAGCTGGCTGAATGGACACAGAAATACAGGGTGGAGAGAAGGAGAGTGCTGTCTCATTGCGGGAGAGCAACTAGAAGTATATAGCAAGGTACAGGTGTACGTAAATTTTTGTATGAGAGACTGACTTGATTTGTAACTTTCACTTAAAACACAACAAAAATAAAAATAAATAAATAAAATTCTACAAGATTAAAAAAAAAAGAGGGAGGGAAACCCTACGAAGCACATTTCTGCTCTGACAAACATTGGGTTGCCATGAGTTGGAATCTATTCTACATGAACTGGCTTGGTGATAGTTTTATTATTGTCGTTATTTTGCTAATGAGGAAACTGAGGCACGGAGAAGTTAAGTAACTTGTTCAAGGCTAAACAGCTAGTAAGTGGCAGAGCCAAGATTTGAACCCAGACAATTTGCTATTGACCATTATACAAAAATTCCATTGCCTTTGAGTCAATTCCGACTCATAGCAACCCTACGGGACAGAATAAAACTGCCCCATAGGGTTTTCAAGCAGCAGCAGTTGGATTCTAACTGCCAGCTTTTTGGTTAGCATCTGAAACTCAACCACTGAACTACGAGGGCTCCTTAATATACTGCTTTTGATTGGCCCAGGAATCGCTGGGATTAGGTTATACTGTTTCTTAAACGACTGTTACGTAAGTTCAGGTGTGTGTGATCTGCAAGCCAAATTCAGTTCAAGGGATAATTATTGAGATTTAGTCATGTAGGACATACTGGGCTAAACGCTGTAGCATTTTTTTCCCCTCAGGAAGAAATAAATCCATTCCTTATTTTTATTTGCTTTGAGTTTAAGACAAGCATACAAATTATAAACTAAAAAGTAGGAAGAAATTACATGGTTGAAGAATAAGCAGAACACTGTAATGGTTTAGAGGCAGAACCAGATGCAATGGTCTCTAGTGAAATTCAGTTTGACTGTGTTCTGTCTTTTCTTAAAAATTACAGATTCTCTGTTATGTTTCCCAAGGTTTAGTATAAGAAATAAAGACTTTATTTTTTGTTGTTGTACCACAAAGCTGGGCCTATTCCATCTGAACTGTGTAACCCTTAATCCCAAGGCTTGGGCTGACTCCAAGGTTGAAAACACAGCTTAGATATTTGTGTGAAGTCATAAAACAAGGCTGATGTAGCAGATAGTGATAGTACATGAATTGTACCCATATTTATTTACTTAAGGTAAACCATCTTAAGTTATTGTTTCTTAGAATTGTTAATTATCTTTTTCTTTGCCTTGCTCTGAGCCTTTTATTTCCTACACTATTTTTGGGTATAAGATGGCAGAGCCCCTGGGTGGTGCAAACAGTGAGTTAGCTTGGCTGTTAACCAAAAAGGCTGGCAGTTCGAGTCCACCCAGAGATACCTCAGAAGAAAGGCCTGGCAATCTACTTCTGAAAAATCACTCATTGACAACCCTATGAAGCACAGTTCCACTTGGACTCGACAGTGACTGGACTGAAATAAGATGGTAGTGTGCTTCTTGGCGTTTAAGACACTAGCTCATTCTGATACTCTTTGCTCTGCAGGGTCTTAAATATTTCTGATAGTTCCTGAACCTATACAAAATGCATATTTTATCTTCTACAGGTTTAAATGGGATAATGCATGTTATGCACTTAGCACAATGACTGGCAGAGAGGACGGGATCGATTTTTGTTGTTGTTTTTGTTATTTGTGCGTGTGTTTCCATCTGACTCCAAACCCCAGAAACCGTTTCTACCACACTCTCCCGTCCTGAAATATGTGATCAAAACAGAGTATGCCAGGCAAAAAAAAAGAAGTAAAAACACAGTTGGGAAACTACAGGTCATTTGGGGGTCAAATCCAAATTGTCAGGTTTGGTTAAAATATAGAATAAATTGATGGGCTAATGGTAGATATGGTCTGATGAAATAAATGCTGATGTTTGGCTGTAGCCATATGTCACAGCATGCATAAAAGTAACTCAAAATGGATCAAAGACCTAAATATAAAATCTAAAACAAAAAAGACCATGGAAGAAAAAATAGGGACAATGCTAGGAGCCCTAATACACGGCATAAACAGTATACAAACCATAACTAACAATGCACAAACACCAGAAGAGAAGCTAGATAACTGGTAGCTCCTAAAAATCAAACAGTTATGCTCATTTAAAGACTTTACCAAAAGAGTTAAAAGGGAACCTGCAGACTGGGAAAAAAAATTTGGCTATGACATATCTGATAAGGGCCTAATCTCTAAAATCTGCAAGATACTGCAAAACCTCAACAACAAAAAGACAAATAATCCAATTAAAAATGGGCAAAGGATATGAGCAGACACTTCACCAAAGAAGACACTCTGGTGGCTAACAGACACGTGAGGAAATGTTCATGATCGTTAGCCATTAGAGAAATACAAATCAAAACTACAATGAGATACCATTTCACCCCACCAAAAGAAAAACATCCCACCAAAGTTGGCACTAATTCAAAAAACACAATAAGTGTTGGAGAGGTTGTGGAGAGACTGGAACTCTTATGTACTGCTAGTGGGGTTGTAAAACGGTACAACTACTTTGGAAGTCAATTTGGCACTTCCTTAAAAAGCTAGAAATAGAAATACCATATGATCCAGCAAATCCACTCCTAGGAATATACCCGAGGGAAATAAGAGCTGTCACATGAATAGACATATGCACACCCATTTTCACTGCAGCACTATTCACAATAGCAAAAAAAAAAAATGGAAACAGCTTAAGTGTCCATTAACAGATAAATGGATAAACAAATTATGGTGCATACACACAATGGAATACTATGCAACAATAAAGGACAATGATGATTCCACGAAACATCTCACAACATGGATGAATAAGAAGGGAATTATGGTGAGTGAAAGTAGTTACAAAAGGACAAATACTGTATGAGACCAGTATTATAAGAACTCAAGAGAAGATTTCAACACAGAAAAAAGTATTCTTTGATGATTATGAGGGTGGGGAGGGAGGGGATGGAAAATAACTAACTAGATAGTAGACAAGGATCAACTTTGATGAAGAGGACAACACACCGTACAGGGGAAGTCAGCCCAACTGGACCAAAGCAAAAGCTAAGAAGCTTCTTGGACACATCCAAACACTTTGAGGGACAGGGAAGATGGGGCTAGGGTCTGGGGACCATAGTTTCAGGAAACATCTAGGTCAGTTGGCATAACAAAGTTTATAAAGAAAATGTTCATCCCGTTTTGTCGAGTGGCATCTGAGGCCTTAAAAACTTGTGAGCAGCCATCTAAGATATGTCAATTGGTCAGTCCCATCCCAGCTGGAGCAAAGGAGAATGAAGAAAACCAAAGATACAAGGAAACACAAACTCCACCAACCTGAGACAAGAAGAACTAGATGCTACCTGGCTATCATCAATGACTGTTCCGACAGGGAACACAACAGAGAATCCCAGGCAGAGCAGGAGAAAAATGAACAGAACTCAAATTCACATAAAAAGATCAGCCTTAATGGTCTGACAAAGACTGGAGGAACCCCTGAAACTATGGCCCCCAGATGCACAGTTAACCCAGAACTGAAACAATTCCCAAGCCCACTCTTCAGACAAAGATTAGACAGGACTATAAAACAAAAAATAATACGAGTGAGGAATATGCTTCTTAGTTCGATCAGATGTACGAGACCAAATGGGCAGCTTCTGTCCAAAAGCAGGATGAGAAGGCAGGAACGGACAGAAACTAGTCAAATGGACATACGGAACCTGAGATGAAAAGGAGTGTGCTGTCACATTGTGGGGATTGCAACTAATGTCACAAAACAATATGTGTATAAACTTTTGTATGCAAAATTAACTTGTGCTGTAAACTTTCACCTAAAGCACAATTAAAAAAAAAAAAAAGATCAAATAGTAAGCGAAGCCAGATTTGAACCTAGAATTCTTGCTCTGGAATCCATATTTCTAACCTATAGCTCTCTCTGAAGATTTTGAGTTTGTGTTAGAATTTTTCCCATCTTCCTGCTAATGACCAAGTTATTGAAAATATAAATATACCGTTCGGCAGAGATTTCATGAGAAATTTATCCCTCAAATAAATGTTTACTCTCATTACAAAAAAAAAAAAATTATGATTCACTTTCATCTGAAAAAGGCATGTCCTTTGAGAACAACGTGGCAAATATGTTTCTTTGCTATACTAGACTTACCTCAAAGTTACTAAGCAACAGAAAATGAAGTTACATCCAGATTTTGTATCTACTTTGCCCAAGAATCTTATTCCAGACTCATTCGTACCATATAACTTAGCTTGCCCCTCAAAATTGACTCAACAGCACCTAACAACAACAACAAAGTTCCCCAAAGAAAGTCCCTGGGTGGTGCAAATGGTTAATATGCTCGACTGCTAACCAAAAGGTTGGAGGCTCAAGTCCACCCAGAGGCATCTCAGAAGAAAAGCCTGGGAATCTACTCTCAAAAAAATCAACCACTGAAAACCATATGGAGAACAGTTCTACTCTGACATACATGGGGTCGCAATGAGTCATAATCGAGTTTACAGCAACTGGCAGTGCTAGTAAACTTCCCCAAGGTTTTATTCTGAAGTCCTAATCTATTTAAAAACAATGACAATAATAATAATTAACTGTACCTAGACAATACACTCTTCTAACAGAACTTAACGTTTATTGATAAAATATTAACATTCTAAGGGTTTAAACACTATTAAAATATAGTTACCAATCTTGTTTCTTTCGAGTACAACACTTAATGAATCTAAATTATCACACTTTTTTGAGAGAACAACCCACATACTTAGTCATGAGTAAATTCATGATTCACAAGGTATATGCAGGTTGAGTCCAGGATTTGTCGCTATGAATTGTTGATGGTCATTGAAAAGACAAAGCAAGTGAGGAACCAGCTTCTTTTGCATACGAAAAGCGTAAGTAACAAACACCTTGCTGTGTTCACAGTTGTAACAAACATATTCAGTCTTTAGTGCTGAGATCAAACAAAGGCTCTGGAATGGGACCATAGATTTCATTAGTGAGAGGCTGCACCGTGTCCCAAAGAACAAGCAGCAGGGCCAGGCATACCTCAGCAGATACCAGTGTATGGGCCAGCAGAACAGGGTATCTCCACTGAGGCCAGTGAGGAGCCAAGGATAGCCCAAGAACTAGAACGAATTTGGACATCTTTTCCCCATTGTCAGCATGGTACCTTAGTCATGTCCAGTCTACAAGAATGTGGGGAGGAGAATCCAAAATCAATTACACCTGAATATCAAAAAAAAAAAAATTATACAAATTGAGTTGTACTGACATGAAAGATAGTATTTTAAATTGGAAAAAATAAGAAATACCACTGTTTTTTTTTTTTTTTTGGAATATTGGAGTACTTACTTTAAATCCTCATTCTATACTTTGTGTAGACTTTGACCTTGTTCTAAGTGAATCATGTACTGTGGAAGCAGAGAGGAGAGGGATATCAAACCCAGGCTAGGAGTGGGGGAATGATAGTGAGGTCTGGGAAAGTTCCCCAAAGTTGACTTGCTTGAGCATTATCTCAGCGTCATGTACCTGGGTGATGACAGTGCAAGCCCCAGAACACTCATCCCCATTTGTAACTCAATGCCATTTACACTGTGCCATCTAACTTGCCACCATCTAAAGCCAACCTGCTCGCTGCCAGGCACCATCCAAAAGAACAGCTGTAGGCAAAGTTGCTCTAGCAAGACAATAATATCTGACCAATTGTAGATTTTATTACCTGATGGCAAAGCATATTCATACAAATCTGAGACTGACTCAGAACTCCAGGCAAGAGGAAACCACACATCACCAAATGGAGCCTTACAGAGCTCTGGATTTGATGTGAAACACATTGTGGTGATATGATATATACAGACCCATGTGGGGCTAGGGGTGTGCAAATAAATGCTTAAACTGTAAAGGCTCTTCCATCTCTTAGGAAAAGATTATAATAGAATAATCATACATGAGTAATACCAACCCCTGAAAATCCTAGGAAGCTACTTAGTTTAGCAGACTCAGCCACATAAAGCTGAAGGCTTTGTTCTCACATTAGCCATGTCTTCTGCAGGCTGGTGTCCTTGGCTCAGGGTCGGATAATTATACAATACTTCTCATAAGTGAGCCATAGAAACCCTGGCTGCATAGTGGTTAAGAGCTTCGTCTGCTAACCAAGAGGTTAAAAAAAAAAAAAAAAAAAAAGCCCTGGCCCAGATGTCTTCAATGGAGAATTCTACCAAACATTCAGAGAAGAGCTTATACCAGCACTACTGAAACTATTTCAGAACATAGAAAAGGAGGTAACACTTTCAAATTCATTCTATGAAGCCAGCATAACCCTGATACTAAAACCAGAGAAAGACACCACCAAAAAAGAAAATTATAAACCAATATCTCTCATGAATATAGAGGCAAAAATTCTCAACAAAATTCTAGATAATAGAATTCAGCATCATATCAAAGAATAAAACACCATGATCAAGTAGGATTCATATCAGGTATGCAAGGAGGGTTCAACAGTAGAAAATCAATCAACGTAACCCACCACATAAATAAAAAGAGAGAAAAGAATCACATGATCATCTAGGTCAACAGAGAAAAGACATTCAACAAAGTTTTTATCACCCATTCCCGATAAAAACTCTCTATAAAATAAGTATAGAAGGGAAATTCCTCAATATAATAAAGGGCATCTACACAAAACCAACAGCCCGCATCTTTCTTAATGGAGAGAGACTGAAAACATTCCCCTTGAGAACAGGAACAGAAGGATGCCCTTTATCACCACTTCTATTTAACACTGTGCTGAAAGTCCTAGCTAGAGGAATAAGGCAAGAAAAAGAAATAAAGGACATACAAATTGGTAAGGAAGAAGTTAAACTGTCCCTATTTGTGGATGATATGATACTATACATAGAAAACCCAAGGCTCCATGAGAAAACTACCGGAACTAATAGAAAGATTCAGCAGAGGAGAAGGATACAAGATAAACACACAAAAATCAATTGGATTCCTATACACCAATAAAGAGAACAATGAAAAGGAAATCAGGAAAACAATACCATTTATAATAGCCCCTAAAAAAAATAAAATACTTAGGAATAAGTCTAACCAGGAATGTAAAAAACCTATTCAAAGAAAACTACAAACCACTACGCAAGAAACCAAAAGAGATCTACATAAATGGAAAAACATACCATGCTCATGGATAGGTAGACTCAATATTGTGAAAATGACAATTGTACCCAGAGTAATTAACAAATACAATGCAATCCCAATCCAAATACCAACAACATTCTTTAAAAAGATGGAAAAACTAATCATTGACTTTATATGAAAAGGAAAGAAGCCCTGGATAAGTAAAGCACTACTGAAGAAGAAGAATAAAGTAGGAGAACTCGTACTACCTGACCTCAGAACCTACTATACAGCCACAGTGGTCAAACAGCCTGGTACTCTACGATAACAGATACATTGAACAATGGAGTAGAATTGAGAACCCAGATGTAAATTCATCCATCTTTGGTCACCCGATTTTCAACAAGGGCCCAAAGTTCATCAAATGGGGAAAAGACACTCTTTTTAACTAATGAAACAGGACCCATACCTCACACCACACACAAAAACTAATTCAAAATGGATCAAAGATATAAATATAAAACCAAAAACTATAAAAATCATAGAAGAAAAAATGGGATCAACGCTAGAGGCCTTAATACACAGCATTAACAGGATACAAACTATAACCAACAACACACTCCAGAAGGTAAGCTAGATAACTGGGATCTTCTAAAAATTAAACACTTATGCTCATCAAAAGAGTAAAATGAGAACCTATAGACTGGGGAAAATTTTTTGGCTATGACAAATCAGACACAGGTCTAATCTCTAAAATCTACAAGAAAATCCAACACCTCTACAACAAAAAGACAATCCAGTTAAGAAATGGGCAAAGGAAATGGACAGACACCTCACCAAAGAAGACATTCAAGTGTCTAACAGACACATGAGGAAATGCTAGAGATCACTAGACAGCAGAGAAATTTAAATCATAACCACAATGAGATAGCATCTCACCCCGGCATTACTGGCACGAATCAAAAAAACAGAAAATAACAAATGTTGGAGAAGCTGCTGGGAGATTGGAACTCTTATGCAGTGCTGGTGGGAATGCAAATGATACAACCATTTTGCAAAACAATATAGCACTTTCTTAGAAAGCTAGAAATAGAAGTACCGTATGATCCAGCAATCCCACTCCTAGAAATATATCCTAGAGAAATAAGAGTCATCACACGAATACACATATGCACAACCATGTTCATTGTGGCATTGTTCACAATAGCAAGAAGATGGAAACAACCTAGATGCCCATCAACAAATGAATGGATAAACAAACTATGGTTCATACACACAATGGAGTACTACACAACAATAAAGAATAATAATGAATCTGTGAAGCATCCCATTACATGGATAAATCTGGAGGACGTCATGCTGAGTGAAATAAGTCAATCTCAAAAGGATAAATACAGTATGTGACCACTACTATAAAAATTCATGAAAAGGTTTACACATGAAAAGTGACAATCTTTGATACTTACCAGGGAGGGGTCGAGTGGGGATGGAAAAACACTAAATAGACAATAGATAAGCGGTAACTTTGGTGAAGGGTAAGACAGTACATAATACGGGGGAAACCAGCACAACTTGTAAAAGGCAATGTCATGGAAGCTGCATAGATACATCCAAAGTCCCTGAGGGACTGAATTGCTGGGATGAGGGCTGTGGGGACCATGGTCTTGGGGAACATCTAGCTCAATTGGCATAACAGAGTTTATAAAGGAAATATTCTACATTCTACTTTGATGAGTAGTATCTGGGGTCTTAAAAGCCAGTAAGCAGCCATCTAAGGTACTCCACTGGTCTCACCCCTTCGGAAGCAAGGGTGAATGAAGAAAACTAAAGATAGAAGGGGAAGATTAGTCCAAAAGGCAAATGGACAACTATCATAGCCTCCACCAGACTGAGTCCAGTACAACTAGATGATGCCGGGCTACCACCACTGACTTCTCTGACAGGGATCACAATAGAGGGTCCTGGACAGAGTAGAGAAAAATGTAGAACAAAATTCTAACTCATAAAAAAAGACCAGACTTACTGGCCTGACAGGGACTGAAGAAAACCTTGAGAGTAAGCCCTTGGACACCCTTTTAGCTCAGTAATGAAGTCACTTCTGATGTTCACCCTTCAGCAAAAGTGCATAAAACAAAATGAGACTAAAGGGGCACAGAAGCCCAGGGGCAAGGACTAGAAGGCAGTAGGGGACAAGAAAGCTGGTAATAGGGAACCCAAGTTCAAGGAGGGAGAGTGTTGACATGTCCTAGGGTTGTTAACCAATGTCATAAAACAATATGTACTAACTCTTTAATGAGAAGCTAGTTTGTTCCGCAAACCTTCATGTAAAGTACAATAAAAATTAAAATAAAATGAATGTCAAAAAAGACTAAAACTTGTTCTTGAATGTGAAGTAGCTAAGGAATGCAGAAAATGATGACGTAAAAGATCTGAGCAGGAGATTTCAAAGGACAGCTCAAGAAGACAAAGTAAAGTACTATACTGACATGTGCAAAGACCTGGAGTTAAAAAAAAACCTGAAAGGAAGAATATACTCAGCATTTCTTAGGTTAAAAGAACTGAAGAAAGAGTTCAAGCCTCGAGTTGCAATATTGAGGGATTCCAAGGGCAAAATACTGAACGACACAGGAAGCATCAGAGTCACTGTACCAAAAAGAGTTGGTCAGCATTCAACCACTTCAGGAGGTAGCATGTGATCAAGAACCAACGATATTGAAGGAAGAAGTTCAAACTGCACCGAAGACATTGGTGAAAAACAAGACTTCAGGAACTGATGGAATACACTTGAGATGTTTCAACAAAAGGATGCAGTGCTGGAAGTGCTCACTCATCTATGTCAAGAAATGTGGAAGTCAGCTACCTAGCCAACTAAATGGACGAGAACCATATTTGTGCCTGTTCCAAAGAAAGGTGATCCAATAGAATGTGGACATTACTGAATAATATCAGTGCTATCACATGCAAGTAAAATTTGGTGAAGATCACTCAAAAGGACTTGTAGCAGTAGATCAACAAGGAATTGCCAGAAGTTCAAACTGGATTCAGAAGAGGACATGAAACAAGGGATATCATTGCTGATGTCAGATGGATCCTGGCTGAAAGCAGAGAATACCTGTCTTTTATTGGCTATGCAAAGGGGTTCATCTGTGTGGATAATAACAAATTATGGATAACATTGCAAAGAATGGGAATTCTAGAACACTAAATTGTGCTTACACAGAACCTGTAGATCAAGAGGTAGTCATTCAAGCAGAACAAGGGGATACTGCATGGCTTAAAGTCAGGAAAGGTTGCATCAGGGTTGTATCCTTTCACCATACTTATTCAATCGGTATGTTGAGCAAATAATCCAAGAAGCTGGACTATATGAAGAATACAGTGGCATCAGTATTGGAGTAAGACTCATTAACAACCTGCATTATGCAGATGACACAACCTTGCTTGCTGAAAGTGAAGAGGACTGGAGCACTTACTGATGAAGATCAAGGACTACGCCCTTCAATAAGGATTACACCTCAACATAAAGAAAACAAAAATCCTCACAACTGGACCAATTAGCAAAAAAAAAAAAAAAAAATGATAAATGGAGAAAAAACTGAAGTCAAGGATTTTATTTTACTTGGATCCACCAATGGAAGCAGCAATCAAGAAATCAAAAAACACATTGCATTGGGCAAATCTACTGCAAAAGACCTCTTTAAAGCATTAAAAAGCGAAGTTATCAGCTTAAGGACCAAAGTACACCTGACCCATGCCATGGTTTTTTTCAGTTGCCTCATATGCATGTGAAAACTGGGCAATGAATAAGGAAGAAGAGGAAGAATTGACAGCTTTGGGAATTATGGTGTTGGTGAAGAATATTGAATATACCATTTTGATGGTTAAGGTTGTGTGTCAACTTGGCTGGGCCATGACTCTCGGTGGTTTGGCAGTTGTGTGATGTTGTGATCACCTCCATGATGGGACCTGCTGTAAGTAGTCAATCAGTTGAAAGGAAGTTTCCTTGGGCATGTAGCCTGCATCAAAATATGAGTGGACATTCTGGCAAGGCTCATGGGGTTTTTGCTCACACTGTATCCTGCAGCTGGCTCCTGTTCATCTGATTCTGTGTCTTGGAAATTGAGGTAGCAGCTTACCTGTGGTCTTGCCTGCCAATCTTGGGATTCATCGATCTTTGCAGCCTGTGAGCAAGAGCCCTGCTCTCTGACCTGCCAATCTTGAGTTTGTCAGCCCCTGTGGCTACGTGAATCAGAAGAAGCCTCTATCCTGACCCACAGGCTTGGGACGTTCCAACCTCTACAACCGCGTAAGCCATTTCCTTGATATAAATCTCTCTATATGTGTATTTATACACTTTACTGGTTTTGCGTCTCTAGAGAACCCAGCCTAAGACAACCATGGATTGCCAAAAGAGTAAATCTGTCTCGGAAGAAGAATAGCCAGAATGCTCCTTAGAAGCAAAGGTGATGAGACTTCATGTCACATACTTTGGACATGTTATCTGGAGGGATCAGTCCCTGGAGAAGGACATCATGCTTGGACAGTAGAAAAGAGGAAGACCCTCAATGAGATGGATTGACATAATGGCTGCAACAATGGGCTCAAGCATAACAAAAATGGTGAGCATGGTACAGGACCAGGTAGTGTTTCGTTCTGTGGTGCATAGATGGGGTACATTGCTATGAGTCAGAACTGACTCGACGGCACCTAACAACAACAACGACAATGAGTCAGAACCAACTTGACAGCACCTAACAACAAAAATAACATGTCTGTTGAAGCACCTGTACCAGGTACTTGGGAAACGAGATTCATGTGGTCCCCATTTTCATGGATGCACAATCTAGCAAGGAAGATTGCAAGTCATTATAAACATAAGTCTAAAAGCAATTCAACATAGTATAAGTCATATCTAATAAATCTAGTGAAAAAAACAAAAAATCTTGAAGACATATTAGGGTGAAGAAATGTATCAAGAAACTAGAGAAAAGACTGGGCACAGAAATTTGCAGGGGGGATTCTAGAAATTGAATTTTCTAGTCTGGTTAGGGCAAAGGCTCAGATAGAAAGATGAACCCATTTGGGGAGATAAAGCTAAGCCTACATTCAGTAAGAGTCTCAGTATTTCTTTTAATCATAAAATACACCAGTCTCCTCTCAAGGTGGGTATAAATGGTACCAATAGTAGTTTACTCTGGGTATCAGACAGTTCCTTTAGTGGCAAGTAACAGTAGATTAAATAAGAGAGAGTTTATTGGAATTCATGGGAGAGTTTATTTTTCTCTCCCATGGCATGAAGGCCAGCAGTGGGTCATCTGGGGCTACTACAGTAGGATCATGACATCATCAGTGTCCCAGCAACCTTCCATTCTTCTGCCCCTTCTATTGTAGTATATGACATTCATCTTCAACGCCATGGTTGTAAAATGGTTCCTATAACTCCAACCATAGCATCTGATTTCCAAGTGGGAATTGGGGGTCAAAGGCAAATAGGCACATTTAAAATGCATGTGTTCCAGAAACCCTACCCAACAACTTCTGCTTACATCTCAGTGCCCAAAACTTATTATGTGGCCACAGTTCTGTTCTCAGTAAGATCTGTTAGCAAAGCTGTAAGGGGAAAATGGATACCGTGTAGGCTAGCAGGCTCCATCACCCCACAGCTGAGGCACCCAGAACATGTCGAAATCTCTCAGAGGTCGAGGAAGTTGGGAGTCCTGAGGAGATCAGCCTCATGCATCTCCCCACAGAGATCCAGGCACCAGCCTCACCCTGACAAACTTAGCAAGAAAACTGTAAATAACTTCGGGAAGTTGCTGCTAAGGTACTTTCTCACATGTTTCTTTCAAGTAATTGAAGCTTCAAAAACCCTCACTCACATTTAACAAGAAAGCATATAATTTACACTTACTTGCTATAGTATGGATTTCTAATATCCAGTTCTTCGTATAAACATTGAAGCCACCACACTCCGTAGAGAATAGCTGATTTTTTTCTTTTTAAGAATACTGACCCAAGAGCAAATTTGTTGATTGAGATATTTGTTTAATATATTTTGGGAAATTTTAGTTTAAAAAATGGTTAATTTTTGGAAGCACTTGTTTCAGCTATTAAAGATGTCATCTGCCCCCTCCACTACCCCTACCAAAAAACACTCATGATTTCTTGTTAAAACAAACACTGTCAGTTGAGAAATCTGAAAATCATGAAAATGCATAACTCTTTGACTATAATACAACCTCACGCCTGGTCAAATGATAGGGTCAATTTTAATGAAGCTTGAACAAAATTAAAACATAATAGCATAAAACAAACAAACAAGACTTCCATTGACCTAAGTGTCAGTAAGGGTCTCAGCCAGAAATAGCACACTCAAACCAGGCTATTTCTAGAAGGGTTTTTTCAAAGGGACTGTTGAAAAAGGTGTGTATAGAGTGTCCCACAAGAGGTGGTGCAAGTACCTGGACCTAGTAATGAAGGGAGAGCTATTATCTCTCCTAGAACCAAAAGAGTCTAAAGTAGGGAGAGGTTGGCAGAATCTAGAGGAGAGATTTGTGCGGAGAAAGTTGTCTTGAAGGACAGTGACCTTCAGGGAAGAGACACAGCCAGCTTCATTAACACAGGTGATCTCAGAATGAGGAATCCAGGGAATAAATACCTGATTTTTCCCTCTTCCCACCCTCTGATCTTCTGCTGGGGATTCTGTTGGCCAAATCCAACCAGGAGCCAGAGCTCCAGGGAGCCCTGTTGATTTGGTCCATATAGGTTAGTTCTGGGGCAGAAAGCAGGGAAGAAGTGGGGAGAGTAGACCTGGAAGAATAAACACAAGGTGTCCCATACAACAAGGTGTCCATCTATAATGTGCAATTCTCTGTACCTTGAGAGATTAAAAGCTCTTCATCTGAGGTAATATGTAATGTCAAGCTCTGTTTCTCAACTTAATGGATCTCCTGGTATCTCTAAGGATATTTCAAAAATACTCTAAAACCTTTCCAGAAACTACCTACAAAAGCTAATTAATAGTGCACCTTGTTAACACATGCGGATTTGGCATTATTAGTCTAATTAAAAGGATTTTAGCAGTTTCACCTCCCCCTCTACTGATTCCAACACATCCGAGTCAAAGTAAATTAAAGCCATTAATCAAAGTGGTAAAAATGATATAAGGCCCAGGATGCAAGCAGAACTGAGAGGAGACTAACAGCCCTCATTATGTTTAATTTTGTTCCCCAGCAAAGGACAATAAATTCAAATTGTAACATCACAATAAAACATTTAATTATTCAAGAGCAGGGCAAGACACATTATAATTAGCTCCCTATTATGTGTCTTCATTTAGGTGGTAATAGGTGCAGTTTAGTAGCCCAGCCAGTCTTAAGCTGAATATTAAAAGTGAGATCTCATTCAGCCTGTCACCCATGGAAAGTGTTAGACCATGTAGAGTTGCTTTGGGATGTGGGCTCACGGTGAGTTGAAGGTCGGTGCTGATTCATTCATTCTCTACTCAACAGATAGTTGAGTGCCAACTATATGTTAAGCGGGGTTCTGGGCACTGGGGCTCCAACAGTGAATAAGGTAGATTGAGTGTTTTCCTTCATGGAACTTACAAAGTGACTGGAACAAAGTCCATCTTCTTATCTTCGCCCTCAAGTTCTTCATGGTCTGAACTTTATCTTATGCCACCTTCCTTTTGCTCACTGGGCTTCTCCTTTCTCAGAGGGCTTTTGCTGTTTCTCAAATATGCCAACCCCATTTCTCTCTCATATGCTTTACATTTGCTCTTCCATCTGCCTAGAGCTGTGGTCTCCCAGATCTCCACATGGCTAGTTCCTTCTCATCATTCAGATTTCTGAATAAGAGAGACCTTTCTGACCACTATCTAAAGAAGCTCCCAAACCCTGTTCAGTCTTCTCCATTTAATTTTCTTTATACCACATATCACTATCCAAAATTACTTGCTTGTTTGTTTACTCAATCACTATCTATCTACCTCTACACTCAACATCAGTAGAAAATGAACTCCAAGGGGGAAAGGTTTTGTTTTTATCGTACTTTGGATGAAGGTTTAGAGAGCAAATTCGTTTCTCATTAAACAATTAATACACATGTTGTTTTGTGATGTTGCCAATTCCACTACAAGTCAACACTCTCCCCTTCTTGATCTTGGTTCTCCATTGCCAGCTTTCCTGTCCCCTTATGCCTCCTCGTCCTTGCCTCTGGGCTGGTGTGCCCATTTACTCTAGTTTTATTTAATGGGCCTGCCTAATCTTTGGCTGAAGGGTGAACCTCAGGAGTGACTTCAGTACTGAGTTAAAAGGGTATGTGGGAGCCATATTCTCGGGGTTTCTTCAGCCTCTGTCAGACCAGTAAGTCTGGTCTTTTTTTATTAGTTAGAATTTTGTTCTACATTTTTCTCCAGCTCTGTCGAGGACCCTCCATTATGATCCCTGTCAGAGCAGTCGTTGATGGGAGCTGGGCATCATCTAGTTGTATTGAACTCAGTCTGACAGAGGCTGTGGTCATTGTGGTCCATTAGTTCTTTGAACTAATCTTTCCCTTGTGTCTCTGGTTTTCTTCATTTTCCTTGTTCCAGGAAGGGTAGGGCCAGTGGAGTATCTTAGATGGCTGCTCACAAGCTTTTAAGAACACAGACACTACTCACCAAAGTAGGATATAGAACATTATCTTTATAAACTACGTTATGCCAGATCAGCTAGATGTGGGGGAAAGAATTTTGTCTGTTCTCTTTAAAATTGTATTCCCAGTGCGTACCATCACACATAGTCAGCTCTCAACAAATATTTGTGACTGTGACTGATTGTATATCCCAAAGATAGTGGCAACACCATCTCCTATCTCACATGTCTTTCAAAAACCTAGTCATGTCCTCAACAAGTAGTAGATATTAATTCCCCTCCCTTTAATTTGCCACCGCTCATCTTTCAGTTTGTCATACTGTGATAGCTTGTGTGTTGCTGTGATACTGAAAGCTATGCCACCAATATTTCAAATACCAGCAGGGTCACCCTTGTGGACAGGTGTCAGCGGAGCTTCCAGAATCAGATAAACTAGGAAAAAGGACCAGGCAGTCTACATCTGAAAAACCTGGCCAATGAAAACCTTAAGAATAGCAGTGGAACATTGATATAGAGCCAGAAGATGAGCCCCTCAGGCTGGGAGGCACTCAAAATATGACTCAGGAAGAGATGCCACCTCAAAGTAGGAAAAAAAAACAAACTGTCATTGAGTCAATTCCAACTCATAGCATCCCTATAGGACAGAGTATGACTGCTCCATAGGGTTTCCAAGGAGCAGCTGGTAGATTCAAATTGCCGACATTTTGGTTAGCCAATGAGCTCTTAACCACTATGCCACCAGGGATCCATAAATACTACCTTAATGCTGTGGATGGAGGAAAGCTTTCGGGAACTTCATTTGCTAATGTGGCACAATTCAAAATGAGAAGAAATGGTACAAACATTCCTTAATAATAAGATTATGGAACGTAAAAAGTATGAATCTAGGAAAATTGGAAGTTATCAAAAATGGAATGGAATGCACAAAGATCAATATCCCAGGCATTAATGAGATAAAATGGGCTGGTATTGGTCATTTTGAATTGGACAGTCATACGGTCTATGCCAGGAATGACAAAGAGGAATAGTGTCACATTCATCATCAAAAAGAACATTTCAAAATCTAACCTGAGGTACAATGATGTCAGTGATAGGATAACATCCATATGTCTACAAGGAAGAGCAATTAATAAGACTATTATTCAAATTTCTACACCAACCACTAAGGCCAAAGATAAAGAAATTGAAGACTTTTACCAACTTCTGCAGTCTGAAATTGATCAAACATGCAATGAAGATGCACTGATAATTATCGGTAACTAGAATGTGAAAGCTGGAAACAAAGAAGAAGGATCGGTGATTGGAAAATATGGCCTCGGTGATAGAAACACCACAAGAGATGGCATGGTAGAATTTTGCAAGACCAACAACTTCTTCATTGCAAATACCTTTTTTCAAAAGCATAAATGATGACTATACATGTGGACCTCATGAGATGGAATACGCAGGAATCAAATCAACTGGATCAGTGGAAAGAGATGATGGAGAAGCTCAACATTGTCAGTCAGAGCAAGGCCAGGGGCCAAATGCAGAACAGACCATCAATTGCTCATATTCAAGTTCAAGTTGGAGATGAAGAAAATTAAAACAAGCCCATAAGAGCCAAAATACAACCTTGAGTATATTGTATCTGAATATAGAGACCATCTTAAGAATAGATCTGATGCATTGAACACTAATGACTGAAGACCAGAAGAGTCATGAGATAACATCAAGAACATGATACATGAAGAAAGCAAAAGGTCATTAAAAAGGCAGGAAAGAAAGAAAAGATCAAAATGAATGTCTGAAAAGACTGTGAAACTTGCCCTTGAATGTAGAGCAGCTAAAGCAAACAGAAGAAATGATGACGTAAAAGAGCTGAAAAGAATATTTCAAAGTGTGGCTCAAGAAGACAAAGTAAAGTATTATGATGACATGTGCAAAGAGCTGGAAGTAGAAAACCAAAAGAAAAGAACACACTTGGCATTTTTCAAGCTGAAGGAACTGAAGAGAAAATTCAAGCTTGGAGTTGCAATTTTGAAGGCTCCTATGGGCAAATGGAGAACTGGTGGTGCAGTGGTTAAGAGCTCGGCTGCTAACCAAAAGGTTCACAGTTCAAATTCACCAGCTGCTTCTTGGAAACCCTATGGGGCAGTTCTACTCTGTCCTATAGGGTTGTTATGAGTTGAAACTGACCTGACAGCACCTAACAAGAACATGAGCAAAATATTGAATGACAAAGAAAGCATCAAAAGAAGATGGAAGAAATACGCAGAGTCACTGTACCAAAAAGAATTGGTCAACATTCAACCATTTCAGGAGGTAGCGTATGATGAGGAACCAATGGTACTGAAGGAAGAAGTCCAAGCCATACTGAAGGTATTGACGAAAGACAAGGCTTCAGAAATTGATGGAATACCAATCGAGATGTTTCAACAAATGGACGCAATGCTGTTTTATGCCACTAAGTTTTGGGTTGATTTATCAAACAGCAAAAGATAACAACAGCAACTCTCTGAATGAATGAATGAATTAACTAACAGTTACCAAACAGTTGCCGTCCAGTCAATTTCAACTCATGACTCCCGTGTGTGTCAGAGTAGAACTGTGCTCCATGACATTTTCAGTGGCTGATTTTTTGGAAGTAGATCACGAGACCTTTCTTCCAGGTGCGACTAGGTGGACTCAAACCTCCCACCTTCAGGTTAGAAGCCAAGCATCTTAACCATTCATACCACCCAGAGCCTCAAACAAGCAAATAAGGTACAGTTTTATTTGATTCGGAAATGGAAGAAGAACTTGTAATCGAGATGGAAGACTATGTTTTGGAGACCTAGCCATCTAAGTCGAAATCCAATACTTTAGAAAAGTTCTAATATCAAGTGCCTCAATATAACAGATTCAATTACACTGTTCATCAAATACTTTTCTCTCTAGAACAATTTGAGACACCTTTTTATCACCACATAGAAACTATATGAGAAAAACTTTGTTCTCTATCACAAAAGTTAACACTTTTTCAAGGCAGGTGTTACTAAAGCCAATCCTTGGGATAGGAAAGTCCAACTTACAGACAACTCTCACTTGCCTTTAACGTTGTATAAATTTGCCCTCACTTTGAAACTATTGAACCAACCCTTAATCAAATGAATTCTTCATCACAATTACCTTCCTTTGCTGCACATGCATCTTTTAAATCATTGAAAAGGCTTCGAGCCTTTTCTTGCACTAAAGTCAGGCTAAATGAGAACCACACGCACCTGTTCTGACTTCCACAAATTCAACTTAAAGACTTAAAGACACAGTTAGAAACGGATCTCATTAGTAACCAGGGACTGCCTGTAATTAATTGTGGTATTCTTTCCTGCCAGCTATGGCCTCACATTCCTCTTCCTACAGCCATTGACAATTGATTAGAATTGGCACCAAGACGTAACAAAGTTTCCCTACCAGCCTTAAGGAGACAGCAATTCCCAAAAACAGCATTGAGGTTGTCTTCACTTCTCACCTCCTGCTGTCTTTTTTTCTAATATTTCTGCAGTAATACCAGAATCAGGGGTAGCATGAAAACTTTAAAAGTTGAAAACATTCGGGCTTGTCTGTCAACAGTTCTAAAGTTTATGGAAGCATCTGTTTTCATCCCTGGTGAGGGAAGCAACATTTGTTTAAAATTTATGGAAGCTCCTCACTGGTGATAAGCAGTCGTGGAGATCTTCATAAATAAGAATTTGCCCAGAACCACCTGTCAGGATGGTGCCAACATTTTCAAAACATTTGCCAGTTGGTTTATGTTGGGCAACCCTGGACTGTTACTTCTACAAGGAATTTCTTTCATTTGTAACTGCATGATTTCTTTGTATCTCTCACCTTCTCTTCTTCCACATACATATGCGCTATGTACTAATCTTATCCATAAAAATGGATGTAGGATCATCTTTTCCTTCCAACAAAGCTGAATATTTTAGCCAAAGGCATATATTTATGACCTCAAATACTCCCTCCATCAAGCAGTCTTTCCTAGTTTCCTATACTGCTAATGGTAGTTGTTGGGTGCCCTCCAATTGATTTCAACTCGTAACGATCCCATGTGACAGAATACAACTGCCCCATAGGGTTTCCTAGGTTGTAATCTTTGTAATCACTAGGCCTTTCTCCTGTCTAGCCACTGGATGAACTGCCAACTTTTCAGGTAGCACCTGAGCACTTAACCCTTGTACCACCAGGGCTCCTACTGTTACTCTTCCAGAACACCAACATCAGTTGATTTCTTTTAGAAACTTACACTCTGCTATATGATACAATTCTTTTTGCATTTACTTTAACTTCTCTAATTATACTGAAACTCCTTGAGTCAGACACCATTTCTGACTCATCCCTGGTAAAATGGCTCTTTACAGGCAATACAGAGAATCCAAATCATTAGTGTTGATTTCCCACTCAGATTTCTTTCAATTCGCACATCTGCCTTTGACAAACATGCATTTGTAACCTGAAGAAGAAAACATATTGGAAACCCATGCCAATTTTTGAGCTTATGGTTCTTACCTGGTGACAGTACTGAGCCTCCCAGTCCCATCAGTGCTTTTGGGAATGCATGAGGCATATTTTGTTTGACACAAAAATTGGAGGAGTTGCAACTGCCAGCTAGTGGCCAAACACCAAGGACGCCAAACATCTTGCAATGTGAAGAACAATCCTATATAACAAAAAATTGCCCTGCTAAAATACCAATCATATCACCAGTGAAAATACCATTATACTTTTTGCTTCACTGTGTTAATAACAGCCCTCATTTTTGTGCATTTGCTCTGGACATGACACTAGCTAAAAGACTTACCTACCTTTGGTCCTCCAAATTTACTGTGCAATAGAATCACCCTAAGAACCAACTGCAATACAGATTGCTGGGCCCCACATGAGAGCTTCTGAATGTCTGAGGTTGAGCTGAGGATTTGCATTTCTAACAAGGTCCCAGGTATCATAGTTACCTAGTGCTGTTATAACAGAAATAACACAAGAAAATGGCTTTAACAAACAAAATTATTCTCGTACAGTCTAGGAGGCTAGAAGTCCAAATTCAAGGGAAAGCTTTCTCTCTCTGTCAGCTCTGGGGAAGGTGCTTGTCATCAATTTTCCCCTAGTACAGGAGTTTCTCAGCATAGGCACTCCAGGTCAACAGGACATGCTCCTCTCCTGGCTCTTTTTCTTGGTGGCCTGAGGTCCCTCTCCTCTCTGCTCACTTTTCTCTCTTACCTCTCAAAAGAGATTGACTCAAGATACAACCTAATCCTGTAGATTGTCCTGCCTCTTTAACATAACTGCCTCTAATCCTGCCTCATTAACATCATACAGGTTAGGATTTACAACACATAGGATATTACATCAGATCACAAAATAGAAGACAAACACACAATGCAGGGAATGATGGCCTGGCTGAGTCGACACACATATTTGGGGGGCACAGTTCAGTCTACAACACCAAGTAACCTGATACTGCTGGGGGGGGGGCGAGGAACACAGTTGGTGAAACATTAAATATACCACTTGATTTCTGTCTAAAAATGTTTTGCATCAATAAAATAAGGAATATATATTTGACCTGTCTATTCCATAGACTGCTGGGAAGGTAAAATGGGAGCTGTTGGTGAAGTGTTAGGAAAATTTAAAATTACACCACAAATCTCAGTTGCTATGTGTTTTACTCAGTAGGAGAATTCTTCAAAGATGTGGTGGTTTGGAGAGAGCCTTTGGTCAAAAGACCAAGAGGAGGGCTGACAACTTGGCTAGAATAGAGAACCTTATTTTATGTTTATTAGATGGATAAAAGGCTTTTTTTATCCAATTGGTCCTGAGGAAGACATTCCTGGATGTTCTTCATGTGCTGAAATGTATCCAAAGTCATTACCTATAAAGCATACATGATCCCGTACCTTTTAAAACACCACTAAGTAATTATTATGAGACATTGGGATAGGAATAGGTAATCAATATTCTAAATGTTCCATGAGTGTGATTTCTCTTTTTACAAAGTCTTCTTCACAAGATTTACTATGTTGTTGAGATGTGTTTAAAAATAAATAAATAAGATAGCCCTGAGCTGGGGAATTGCACCCAAGCAGCCAGTTGTTTAAATCACTAGTTTAAATCCCAGAGTCTTCAGCAATCCTAATTAATGCCCAAGATATCACCTTGAGTCATGCTAGTAAGTCAGCCATTCTAGACCTTGATGATAGGGCCAGTGGGTCCTCCAGTGATGTTAAACAAACAAACAAAAACCCACTGCCGTTGAGTTGATTCTGACTTATAGCAGCCCCATAGGACAGAGTAGAATGGCCCGATAGAGTTTCCAAGGAGTGGCTGGTAGATTCGAACTGCCAACTTTTGGTTAGCAGCTGAGCTCTTAATCACTGCACCACCAGTGATGTTAGTGCCATTTAATTTTAAATATACACATTTAACTTAAAGAACTTACTAACAAAGAAATAAATAATTCTGAAGAAGAATTATGTTATAAAGACACAATCCAATTTGAAGTGAGGGACAGGATGGAGTTTATTTCATTACTTATTAAATAGCACTGAATGTTAAAAAAAGAAAGAAAGAAATCATGCCGTATCTCCATATAACTTCAGCAACACTAGATATTTAGCACACAAAAAAAGACATAATGCCCCCAAATTGTCCCACTACTTCATGGAACCAAAGAGGGAGCAGTTCCAAGGCTGTAAGGAAAAATTGGCTTTGTTGATTTATTAAGAAATGGTTCAGAAGTGGGGCCAAGGTGGCAGAGTAGTCAGATGCTTCCTGTGGTCCCTCTTAAAACAAAGACCTGAAAAAAACAAGTGAATCCATTATGTATGACAATCTAAGAGCCTGGAACATCAAAGGCAAAGTTGAGGAATCAGACCAAGTAGCAGAGGGAGGGAGAGATGGTTCGGAAGCAGCAAGGAGTTGCCAGATCTGAGCCAGCAGGAACTGGCACCCTGCAGGCTAAACCCACTGGCATGAACGCAGTGACGTAAGCAGTAGTGTTAGGGACACGTTTTCCACTTCAGGAGAGACCAAGCAACAGAGTCGACTCAAGCTTCCAGAATCAGTGAAAAGCAGCACTAGATTGGCAAAAGATAAGTACAAGTGTCTAACCTATCACTTGGATCAAAAAATACCCCTTTGGGGGTGTGGAGGGACGGAGGGAGAGTGGTATTCACTAATTAGATAGTAGACAAGAACTATTTTAGGTGAAGGGAAAGAGAACACACAATTCATGAGAGGTTAGCACAACTGAACTAAACCCAAAGAAGTTTCCTGAATAAACTGAACGCTTCAAAGGCCAGCATAGCAGGGATGGGGGTCTGAAGACCATGATTTCAGGGGGATATCTAGGTCAATTGACCTCACAAAATGTATTAAGAAAGCGTTCTGCATCCCACTTTGGTGAGTGGCGTCTGGGGTCTTAAATGTCAGCAAGAGGCCATCTAAGATGCATCAATTGGTCTCAACTCACCTGGAGCAAAGAAGAATGAAGAACACCAAAGACACAAGGTAATTACGAGCCCAAGAGTCAAAAAGGTCCACATAAATAAAGGACTACATCATCCTGAGACCAGAAGAACTAGATGGCGCCCAGCTCCAGCCGATGACTGCCCTGACAGGAAACGCAACAGAGAATCCCTGATGCAGCAGGAGAGCAGTCAGATGCAGAACTCAAATTCTTGTAAAAAGACCAGTCTTAATGGTCTGACTGAGACTAGAAGGACCCCAGAGGTTATAGTCCCCAAACTTTCTGTTAGCCCAAGACTGGAGCCATTCCCAAAGCCAATTCTTCAGATAGGGATTGGATTGGACTATAAGATAGAAAATGATACTGATGAGAAGCGAGCCTCTTAGCTCAAGTAGACACATGAAACTATTTGGGCAACTCCTGTCTGGAGAGGAGATGAGAAGGCAGAGGGGGACAGAAGCTGGCTGAATGGACACAGGGAATACAGGATGGAGAGAAGGAGTGTGCCGTGTCATTAGGGGAGAGCAACTAGGAATACATAAATAGCAAGGTGTATATAAAATTTGTATGAGAGACTGACTTGATTCGTAAATTTTCACTTAAAGCACAATTAAAAAAAAAAACTTTCGGGAAAAGCTTCTCTCCCACTTACCTACCCCCTTCCTGCTCTGCACTGGTTCCCAGCTGGCTGTGTCCCCTGGGCCAGAAGTGGGACCCATCATGTGCTCCAAGCCATTCTCCCTGCCTTGGAGAAAGAACAAATTAACAAACAGGGAAAAAATAATCTGCAGGCTTCCCTAAGTCGGGAACTCAGGGCAGAAACAGCTACTTTGTCTAAGCACAGGCATAAGGGGTCCACAGACTTCAAATGTCTTTCACCCTTGCACAGACCTGTGTGGGTGAATTTCAACAGCATAGGCCCTCATTAGCGCAGTACAACAGGATATATACCTGAAGTCTAACTTCAGCTGTTTCAGCTATACGGTGGAGAGTTAGGTTCATTACATCTGACACCACTTTGCCTATTAAGGAGATCCTCACCTACCCACATCAGGGGCTTGAGGACTGGTGGTTCCACCCACGCCACCTAGCCACCTGCAACAGGGGTCCAAGAGTTAGTGGTGCCTCTCAGTTCTTTCAGCCAATAGCATTGGGTGTCCATAGTCTGGCTGCAAAACCCACCCACCTATGCATGCTAGGGAACAGGGACATGCTTTTGTCACAATCACTAAGGGGCTGGCGTCAGCCCCCTTACTTGCTCAGCGTCTAGTGAGATGAAGCTTACCACTTTCCCCAAAGATACCTCACTTTCATACCCACAAAATCCTGTAACTTAGTTTTCTCTCCCCATTGACTTCTAAGAAAGGGTCCCACCTAGTCCAAAAGATCTCATGAGGAAGGTCACTGGGTCTCAGTGCTTCATGGCTCCATTTTCTGGTTCTCCATGTTGGCCAAGACTTTCACACTCCTCTTCCCTGGGGATGTGAAGGCAGTTCATGTTTCTTATGTTTTACTTGCAGCAGACCATGGGTCGGGAGACTGTGGAATTTCTGGCTCAGCTGGGCCTTCAGGGCTTCAGCTACTGAGCTCCCTGTAGGTTTTAGGCCCAAGGATGAGTGAGCAGGTGACGTTTGTACAGTAAGGCTCATTAAAGCAGGTGTAACCTATAGACTTGAATTTCTGCAGAAAGCATGTCACAAAAGACATCTCCCAGCCCAGGTACGTGCCTTAAGGATTTAGGGGCCCAGATTAAACAGACCATAATTTTCATTAGCATGGCATTCTCAGGAGAGGCCTGAGATATCAGTCTTAAAAAGGAAGCATTTGTCTCATAGCAACTTGGTGGTCCTGAAGGCCCGTGAAATGTGACATGCAGAAGCACAAGTTGAAGGGTCTCAGTTGCTGAGAACTTTCAGGAAAATGGCCAGAGGCCCAAATCCTTGAAGACATAAAGCTTGTAGCTATGACTCATTTATCTGGAGCTGGCCTTGGGGATGTCTTGGGGGTTGGACCAAGGAGACAAGGGCTCCTGAACAGGCATGGAATATTCTACATGAAGAGAAGAGAAGGGTGCTATGATATCATTTCTATTTGGCTGCTGAAGATCTCCTCTGTCCTTCGGAACTCTCTGCAACTCAACTCAGTTATATCCAACTCAAGCCTCACCAGCAACAGCATTCTACCTGTAACGTCAGATGACAAGGTGATCCTCAAGGTGGCTGCGCTGGCATAGGGGATTCATTAGAAAGGAGAAAATGTGTGCCATTTGGCATGCTGTTCATCTGAGCAATTTTGCAGCTGTACAGCAAGTATCTTTGTTCCAGAACCTCTGTCTGAGGAACCAGAACACATCCTGGTGATACCCAACCACCTTGTGTTATGATACACTGAATTAGGATTCTACCAAGTTTTCCAGCAAAGAAAATGAATAGCATCTACAAACTAGCTATATGACTGTGGGCATGAGTATCAGCACTTGTCATTAACCAACCACGTCACTACCTGTAATTCATAAACCTTTCTGAGACAGTGGACAAGGAGGAGGACAAATACATGTGGTGATATTTACTCTACCGTTATTAGCCCCACAAGACTACCTGCAGCCCCCAAATTAATTTTGTCTATTGGGGTGCTGTGTCTGTGATGTAATCCCTTCTGTTGTGACAATGAGATTGGTGTTTAAAAAATGGATACATGATATAGGATTTGAGCAATCAGAATTGGTGTCCTGGATCAGTAAGATAAACCAGCATGGCTCCTGGACCCAGACAAGAAGGGCACCATCCCTGGGATCCTAACTTTAGAGGCTTATGCATATTGGAAATATTAAAAAATAAATAAATAAATGTGTTAAAGAACATGTGGACCCCTGTCATTTGGGATCCAATTTTCTGCACTGTTGCAGCATGATCCATAACCTTAAAACTCTTGTGACTAACGATGTTCAGGTCCAGGGAAAGGATTCTTCACCTTCTGTTCCATATACTCGCAACAAAATGTGCTTGCTTCAGAATGTTGTAAGATTGGTGGGTTGTGCTGCTACTGACACAGGAGATGGACACTGCTTATGAATGCCGGGAGGTGTTGAGATGTGGAAGGGCTTAAGAGATAGGTAAATTAACTTGTATAAAGCCTTTGCTCAGGTTGCAGAGCAGATTCCTGTATGAAGAAGTATCGTTTTTGATTGGTGTTGAATGTCCTTTTTCTTGTAACTCATGGTTTCCCAATTTATGGTTTTGGAGGTATTCACAAATTGGCATGGTATTCATGGCAATTGCATATGGCAGCTAAGGAATATTTTGCAATACTAAATTACCTATATTATGTATAAATTTATATATATGTTGGTCTACTCCAGACATCTACCACCCATCTATCAGTTTGTCATACTGTGGTGGCTTGCATGTTGCTATGATGCTGGAAGCTATGCCACTATTATGTCAAATATCAGCAGGGACACTCATGGTGGACAGGTGTGATCATTAAGGTTGTGTGTCAACTTGGCTTGGCTGTGACTCTCAGTGGTTTGGCAGTTATGATGTAGTTTGGCAGTCGTATAATGATGTAATCACCTCCATGATGAGATCTGGTATAAAGTGATCACCTCCATGATGGGATGTGCTGTGAGTAGCCAAATTAGTTAAAAAGGAGTTTCCTTGGTGGCGTGGCCTGCATCTTCTATAGGAGGACTTTCCGGCAAGGCTCAGGAGCTTTTGCTCATTCTGCTTCCTGCAGTTGGTTCCTGTTTGTTTGACCGCTGGTTCTTGGGACTTGAGCTGGCAGCGTACCTACCGTCTTGCCTGCCAATCTTGAGCCACAGCTCTGCTATCTGGCTTACTGATCTTGGGTTCACCAGCCCCTGCAGCTATGTCAATTAGGAGAAGCCTCCAGCCTAACTCACAGACTTTGTTCCAGCCTCTACAACCACGCGAGCCATTTCCTTAACATAAATTATATATATTTACACTTTACTGGCTTTGCTTCTCTAGAGAGCCCAACCTAAGACAACAGGTTTCAGTGGAGCTTCCAGACTAAGATGGACTAGAAAGAAAGGCCTGGTGATTTACTTCTGCAAATTAGCCCATGAAAGCCTTATGGATCACAACAGAATACTGAGTGCTGGAAAAGGAGCAACCCTAGTCTGGAAGGCAACAGTGAATATGCCGGCAATCGTGAGGGTGGTGTGTGACCAGGAAGCATTTCGTTCTGTTGTACGTGGGGTCTCCATGAGTCAGAGTCGACTTGACAGCAACTAACATCAACACTCTAGATATATCACCCATGAATGGTGACATTGACACTTTATATGGACACTTAGGTGGACACGTAAGCCTGGAACTGCAAATAGTATTATTTTTCTAAAAATACACAATATGATTTAATTAAATAAGAACTTTTAAAACATTAATTTTTAAAAATAATTTTGAGTTATAATTTATAATTTGTCTTAATTTTAACAAACACTTCTAGACATGCCTGAGAATGATTTTAAGATAAATTTTTACGTTTAATTTAACTCATATTTCTGATGAAAATATTTATAATTGAATACTTTTTATATTATCGCTGTTAGGATAAAAATAAGTGAAAATTATGGTTATAACAACATAATTAGTAATTTCGCTGAAGTGAAGACTAGAAAAAAATTTTAATAAATATATATAATCTTTTACAAATTGTCTTTATTGCTTATCGAAACAACTAGCTCAACAATAGAACTCAACATTGAGAACAGTACCCAATAATAGTTAAATTTAGTTGCTTTTGGTATTTGGCAACCTAGCAGTCATATAAAAAAGGTACCTTTACACATATAAGATATATTTGGTAAAGTAGGAGGAAAAAATATGCTTTATTTAATAGTTTGTTAGATTGATTTATAACTTTTAAATGTTTAGAGCTAGTCTATGTGGGCTTCCATTTATTCTCTTGTCCCAGGCTCCACAAATGTTAGGATCACAACTGAAGGATACAAGAATTCTTTACAAAGTAACAATTTGTGTGTCTCTTGGTAAGTGACTGTAACTACCCTCTGAAAGGACTAGTTGCAGCATTGCCTCCTAGACTCAAGTTCAACATAAAACTTTTACATAAAATGAACCATGCTGTTTTTATAGCTAGAAAGTTGTAGACATTGATTCGCCCTTTAATTAACCTTGACAAACTTACAGGATTTTAGGGTATGAAGAACATGGAATTCATTCCTACAAACACCATCGTTGAATCCACTTTATGCATCTTACACTGTTTTTGCAAAGCAAAGCCTCAGGGGTCTGCTCTGTTGGCATCTTCCCCAGACCAAACTGGATCTCTACCCCTTTTTCAGAGCCTTCCCTTAATTTCCAGCTGTGGGCCTTTCTCTACCTTAGCCTCCTCTCAACATCAAAATTCTCCTGCTCTGTTTCCCATTCCTCCTGGGCTTGCTCTCTGCTTGGCATTAAGGTTTCTCAGTGCCTTGAGTGATCTCATTAAATCCCTTGCCATGGAAAGGGGTGAGGTGAGAGCAGCAGGGAGGGCTAGTAGCCCTTAGAGCAGAAAGGTGCTAGTGACTCCAGACTGGGGGAAGCGAGTACTCTGAAGAAAAGAAGAACAGTTCATGTACAAATTTCTTCTGCTGCAAGATAAGGGTTGAGGGCAGAGGTGGGAGGAATCCCAAGAATGTGTACCTTATTAAGATAAGTTACGAGGGTACCTGTAAATAAAGCAGTTTGTAATTACATAAGTGGTGGGATAATTTATTTGTATACTGAGTTGTACTAATTTTGGCTGTAATTTTCTCTCCATCCATTCCAAACAAGTAACCAAAGTCAGTGTATTTCTTGTGCTGGGGAATTTTGAAGTACCAAACAAAAAATGGTAGAAAAACAACTCTTTCTTTTGTGAAAATTTGAGCTCATGGGAAATATAATGTTAGATATTCCTAGGGAAGAAGAGAGAGAGGGAGCCATCTTTGATGACATCAAGGAAACAAAGAAAGGTGGTTTTTACCCCTAGACTGAGAAGTGGGTGCAAGTCTGGAGGTCCCATGAGCAGTGGGGACCCGTGCCTGCCTGAGGTTTCCTTCAGACAGATCCAAGGCCTTAAGGGCGTGACTTTCAGGTATGTTTAAGAAAACTGCACTCTTGTTCTGGAGTTCCCATCCCTGACTGACCCTCCAAAACCACAGACAACACAGTTCTTAGATGATGACCACTTCAGGAATAACTGGGTGTATGACCCTTGAGAATACAGGGAGCTCTAGGAGAGACCAGGATTGGATTTCCATCCAGTCCAGTAGAATAAGGACTCATGGTTGGATATAAGTTATTTTTTGATAACCTTTTTATTTTGGAATAATTTCAGATTTATAGAAAAGTCGTGAAGATAGTACAGAGAGTCCCCACATACACCTCAACAGTTTTCCTATTGTTAACATCTTACACGACCATGGTCCATTTGTGAAAACTAAGAAACTCACATTGGTACATTACTGTTCACTAAGCTTTAGATTTTCTATTAGCGTCTTCTTTCTATTCCAGGATCCAAACCAGGGTACCACACTGCATTTAGTTGCCATGTCTCCCCAGATTGATCTGTGACTCTCTCTTAGCCTTTCCTTGTTTTCATGATCTTAACTGTCTTGAGATATACTGGCCAGATAGTGTATTGAATGTCCCCCAATGTGTATTTGTCTGGTGTTTTTCTTATGATTAGACTGGGATTATGGGTTTTTTTGAACAAATACAACAAAGGTGAAATGTTTTCATAACATTATATCAGGGGAATAAGGTTTTTTTTGTTTTTAATAAGAAAAATGACAATTCTTTTACATCAGAGTTTGTAGATAAAGATTCAAAGCTGCTATTTATACATTTTTATACAAAAGGAGTTTAGACTGTCAGCTAAGAGAATCATCACACTAATCATTGCAACTGAAGAGGAATTCAATAGCTACTGAAGTTCCCCTGGGTTGGTAAACACTTTGATCACAGCTCCTAACAGACCTTATGTGATCCGGTATGATGCCAGTACTGTTTAGATAAGGATTTCTTAAGTATTTGAGGAAAGCTGTTGAAATCTGGTCAAAAACAACTTCCATTCTGTCAATATTATTAATTGCTCTTTGGCTGCATATAATCAGTTTTGCTTGAAATGTCAGGAAAAAGAAAAAAATAAATATATAAACCCGTAACACAGTAACATCAGGGGCTCAAACCAGCATTCTCTCACTATGGTTTCTAAGATAGAGGAACTCATTTGTAATAACATATCTTAACTGGGCTTTAGTAATGTAGAATAAATTTAGAATCATTATAAGAGCCACAAGAAGGACAATTATCACAGTTATTTAAAAAAAATTATTTCTTACTTCATTTTCACGACAGCATTCAGCCCTCGGCATCATCCAGGTCACCATGTAGGCATTAATCAAAATGTTTCCTCTAGCCTTGCTAGAAATTCTGACCCATGGATAATGATTGCTTCCTGGATTGGATGACTGCCTCCCAGAGCAGCTGAACATCTGACCCGTGCGGAGTGGATTCACAAGGCTGAACAACTATTCAGCGATAGACACACATCTGTTCCATCAGGCTGACCCCCCACCTTTCTTTGTCACTGTTACTTATTATTATAAAAAGTTCCTGGATGCTGAAATACTTCTTCAGCCAAACATATAGAAATCTAGAGACTTTACAGAATAGGTGTTGGTTTGAATGTTATTATTATTTTAAGTAGAAATATTTTGCTGGTCAAGGAATGTCTAAGATTGGTGGTCTTTAAATAGATGAGTTTTGGCGTGTAATGAGTTATTAGCTTTATAGGGAAGGTTTGAGAATTTGAAGGTGCCCGTAGTTCAGCACTGTCCCTCGGAGTAATGACTCAGTAGAATGCTGGTCAATTCTGTTCACGAGCAAGGGCAATATCTCTTATTTTTCTTGATCCAGTCTTCCATTGGGATGGGGGACCCTTTCTTCCATTGGGGTGGTGAAGTCTCTGCGATTAACACTTTGCCCCTTGATTGTCTTTTGATTCACAAAGAATAGCTGATAGTATTCTAAAGGAGAAAGAAAATAAAAGATGTGTGCCATGGTTAAAGCACTCAATGAATGTCAAAATGCAAGTTTTACTGCAGTGGTTGTGTGATGGTTAATGTTATGTGTCAACTTGGCTAGGCTATGGTTTTTAGCAGTTTGGCAGACACAATGTAATCACTTTCCATTTTGTGAACTGACATGTGAGCAGCCAATCAGTTGAAAGAGGAGTTGCCTTGGAGGTGTGGCCTGCCTCCAGTATATAAATGGGTATTCTGGCAAAGCTTGCCCTCTGTCTCTTTCGACCCTGTATTCTTTTCATCCCCCGACATCTGGTTCTTGGGACATAAGGCTGCAGAATTTTTCAGACTGCCAACTGACTTGCATACTGTGATTCACCAGCCCCTGCAACCCCGTGAGCCTGCAGAGATCTCCAGCCTGGTGCCAGACCTGTGAATATTAAAAACCTCATCAGTTTCTATAAAAGAGTTCTAAAAATCTGGATTTAGTCCAATGGCATCCACGTTCAAGATACTATAGTCCTCTTTATGAATCTGATATAGTCCATTTTTGTTGTGTTTTCAGTGAATCAGCAAGGTAAAACTTATCTGTCAATGACAGACTTTAAAATGGTTGTAGTTAATTTATAATAATAATTCCTCTTAACAGCAAAAGACCTGATGGGAATTAATTACAAAAGGTAATGAAGAGCCAAATAAAGTTAATTAAGACAAAAATATCATTAAGCCTAACGATTAACCTTGAAAGCACTTTAGATATAACATATTACAATCTCGAGAAATAATAGCACATAGTCAGGACACACCAAGAACATACTAAGATTATAAAGTTTCTAAACATCTGAATGGTAGTAAAAAAACAATATAAAATTTCCAGTTAAAACCATAAGCTTTGATGATGCTAGATTTAAAAGAAATAAAATTGTGACTAAGTTGGCAATTAAAAACAATAAAATTAGGATATAATAGTATGTGTTTGCTGTCTAATATTAAGCAAAAACATAGGAGGAAACACTAACATATGAATTTTTTAAACCCAGAGAAAATTAGGTACTTCTTTTGATTTGGAAACATGTTTTAGGTAATTCCGAGCCTATTAAATTAAAAAACCCTTATTAGACACAAATTTTTTGTGGCTTTCCATAAAGTTTTAAAGTTGCCAGGATTTTATCGTAGGTCATCGGGAAACAATACTTAAGTAATTTAAATCAAAGATTTCAGAGGTGAAAAAAACCTTATCTTTTTCTAAAGCCATGCAGCTTGGATTTTAGGAATTTGTTGTAATGAAAGACTGAACCCTAGTCTTTCAGGCAAATTATACAAAGAATAAATTAATTCTTTTTCACCTAGTAATAAAGAGAATTTTGTTATCTAAAGAATGATAAAGTTAATTCCTTGCTTTCTATGCTATTTGATATTAAAACATCTTAAAAATTTCATAAATTAACTTACCAAATTTTAGCCAGCCAGACAAAAACTTTGATTATATCAAATAAATTCCCTTCTAAATAAGCCTTTTAAACTTTGTCTTTTGTACATTTTAAGTGGCAATAATGAACATATATGTGTGTATGTATATATATATACATATATATATATTTTTTTCTGTGTGGCATAAAAAGCAAAAGAGTATAACCTTGGGTATTAATTTAATGCCAGCCAGTTACCTAATGGTCTTGGAAATTACCTATATTCTTTAAATAAAACATATTTCATGTAATATTTAGCTTAAGTTATTTAGAAAAGTTTTGCTTTTAAGACTGACATTACAGAACATAAAAATATTTTGTCAGAACAAATTCATCTCCATTAATTCCTGGAAATATTTAGACTATTAAAGTTACATAAGTATTTATTATTAAAATAATCAGAGTAAGTTCTTTGAAGAAATATTGCAATCTAAGTTAATGATACTGTTTAGAGGTAGGAAATTATATGTTCATAAACTTATCTTCTGTATGCTTTACAAGATTCTTTAAAGAAGTGACTTAGAATAGTTTGTTCTTTTTTTTAAGGCTTTGTTATACCAATTAAAATAAACAATTCATCCTTTTTTTTTTTTAGTGCACTTTTCAAATATACCAATTGATATCAAAGTTTCTCAGAGTAATTATCAAAAGCCCAGGTGCAAAAAAAGCAGTTTTTCTTAGAAGAGAAAAAACAGCCTCATGAAAAACGGTAACTGCCAGCCATGGCCTTCAATTTGCTAAAAGACAGAAACTCAAATATAACTTTAGAAGCAAGCTTTCAAAACAAACGGAAACAGAAAAACTATATAAATTTACTGATCTGTGAGGTCAGCTTGGGAACCCCTGGTGCCATAATGGTTAAGAGCTATGAATGCTAAACAAAAACAGGTCAGCAGTTTGAATCCACCACCGTTCCTTGGAAACTCTATGGGGTAGTTCTACTCTGGCCTATAGGGTCGCTATGAGTTGGTATCCAGTCCTCTGCAGTGGGTTTGGTTTTTTTTTTTTTTTTTTTGGTTTGGAGGTCAGCTTAAAAACCAGACTTAGACAACATCATGTAAGACAAACATTTGCGGCATTCTTTTGAACCTAATTTATTCTGACAGCTAGAGACCTAGTCTTCTTACAGTAAACGTATCAGTTTCTCTAATTGGAGAGTTCCCTCAGCATTCATACTAAGATGGATTTTAAAGGGGCAGATCCGAGCAGGGCCTTGACCCCAAGCTCCTTGCTTTGTTTGGTTGATTTCATTAACCTATAGTGAAGCAATTCAGCTTTTTTGCTGTTTCTTAGAAGCTTCTTAATTCAGGAAGCTTTCTGTTCTAATTTTACTGCGCAGAAAGGTTAACTTTGACATGTCCAGAAAAATCTCCATATGGGTCCTTGCTCCCCAAGGCTCTCCATAATGATTGCGGGCTAGAAGCAGCACGAGGACCTGCGGGTGGTCCCATTGGATTAGCACTCGGAGGATTCGCTAAGATTAGCAATCACACCTGAAAAAACAGTTAAACTTTGCTCTGGAGTCTTCTACAGAAGGAGGCAAAAGCACCTGAAAGACCTTAATGGACTTTAAGAAAGTTTAGAGAAAACTGCAAGTTCACACGGCTGGACCAAGCCGAATTTCAAAGCAAAAATACTTGACGAATCTGTCAAAGAAGCTTCCGCTGGACCAAATTGCAACTCATGATGAACGGGTCAAAACAGGATCGACAGCGCACCGAAAGTAAAGAGACTAAAGGCCATTAATAAACCACAGAGGACTTCAAACGCAAAGATAGCGGACTTGCCAGCAATGAAAGGGTGCCCTAAGCCTGATGAGCCCTTAGGGAAACAAAAAGGATTGCCCGGGAAGGGCGTTATACCTTTCCTCTGTTAGATGGCGGGTTTGTCACACTCAAAATTTCTACAAAATGTTCAAACTGCAGACAAAAACAGAAGACCAAAATCTTCAAGAAACGAACTGGAAACTTCAGCACCTTCAGAGTCTGGTAAAAACCTATCAGGGGGGTTGCTGCAGGGTTGTTTTGTGTCTTGCTTGTACCAACGTGTTCCTCCCCTTGTGTGGGTGTTTGCTTGGGACCAGCAGACAGCCTGAGGCTCTGATCTTGCCCATATCGGCTTCATCCTGACATAGGAGCCTTTGACAGTCTTGTGGCTAGCCGCCACCCTTGTGCCCTTAAGAGGTCTACCTGTGCTGTTTGTTTTTGTGGCCTGTGATACCCGAAAGCACCTCAGTAGGCAGCCATTCAAACTGTGAGTTAGAAATAAGCAAACAGAAAACAAAAGAAAAATGAGCGTGCACACATTTAACAGGATCACTCAAACCAGTTGAAACCACAAACTTCCCACAAACTTGTTCAGTGCAAACCAGAAAGTGAAGGTGGAGAAGGGCCTCGATTAAAGAACCTCATCAAAATGTTCAGGGTTCAATTTCAGGAGCACTCCCCTCCGGACAGGCTTCAAAAAGGGTTCCAGAAGTTGGGAGGGTAAAAGGGCCCCCTCGTTGGTGCCTGACTCGGGTTTTTCAGCTCGTCAGGTCTGTGGGAGAAGGATGTCTCCGAATCCTGGTGACTTAACATCAGATGTTTTAGAGAAAAGACACTCCAACTCTATTAAAGTAAAATCAAGAAGATTTTTTGAAACCTATGTCATTCGAATGGAGATCGTGAAAACTTCAGAGTCTGAAGCTCACAGATCCAAGAGAGGGGAGTGCAAATAACACACAGTGATAGTGCAGTAGGAGGAACTACAGAACACAATGTTCTGATTGGTTTACAGCCATTGAGGTCAATCAAAGGCAAAAGGAACTAAAGCATTATTTTTAACATTATTGGTTACATAAATGCAGCTGGCTAAAGGATGTAATTGCAAGATACTAGTCCTAAAGGAAGTCTCATGACTGTCACCAAATAATGGCATGACAAACAGGTTGGTAAACATTACTTTGCTCAAAGCATAAGATCTCCTGGGCAGATTTAACACAAAAATAATTTCCATAAGGTTTGGCTACAGACTCCTGACCACAAAGAAAGCATTTCCTTAATGACAGTCTGGTTCCTAAGCCAGAGGGTTTCAATCTGTGTGAAACATTATAATGAGTCTTAGCATTAGTTCAGCCATTTTGTTTTCAGTCAGATGCTCCTTTTGATTTTATGTCCCGTCTTAGCAAAAGCTGGAAACCCTGGTAACATAGTGGTTAAGAGCTATGGCTGCTAACCAAAAGGTCAGCGGTTCAAATCTACCAGGCGCTTCTTGGAAACCATATGGGGCAGTTCTGCTCTGTCCTATAGGGTCACTATGAGTCAGAATCGACTCGACGGCAACAGGTTTTTTATTAGCAAAAGTTCAGGTTCCAGTTGTATGTTCAACATTGAGTTTGTGAAGCTGATTTGTGTGAAAGTTCGATGATGGAGAGGCCAAAAGAGAGAGAAAAACAGCCTGCTGGAACTTCGTGATTGCCCCAAAATTTTAATTTTTCAATCTGAAATGGAGCAGAACTATTACATTTTTGCCCAATTTCCCAGTTCAGTGGTGTGCCAAGAAATAACCATAAGTTACAGTAACCGGTGATGGTATCTTCTGCTATCTAGCCTTGGCCAAGAACTGAAAGGCACACAACTCTGTGCATCTTTATAAAAGAACCAGAGGGAGCACAAAATGCCTTCCTCTTGCTACAACTTCAGTGACACTGGACATCAGTGGAGTCGTTGGCACATAATAAGGAAAAAAACTTAACAATCGTGGGGCAGAAATAATTCTCTACCATCATCCTTCTTGCCAGACAGCTCACTGCTTGTAAAACTATTATCCCGAGAGAGAAAGTTTTGTATTTATTAGGTAAATCAGAGGCAACCCAGGAGGTGTTTGACGGGAGACATTTAATTTCCTCCTCAGTAGGACATCTTATTTGGTAGGCAGTGGCTGAGCCAAGCCTTTATCCTCTGACTTCTGCAGAAAAGTGGTGTGAATTCCAAATTGATTGCATTAAGTAACCAGAGCATTGAACCTTGTTGTCCTAGGTTTGCTTTCCTTTCTTTCTTCATTCCTTTTTTTTTTTTAATAAATTTTATTGTGCTTTAAGTGAAAGTTTACAATTCAAGTCAGTCTCTCACATATAAACTTATATACACCTTACTACATACTCCCACTTATTCTCCCCCGAATGAGTCAGCCTGCTCCCTCCTTCCAGTCTCTCCTTTCATGACCGTTTTGCCAGTTTCTAACCCTCTCTACCCTCCCATCTCCCCTCCAGACAGGAGATGCCAACATAGTCTCAAGTGTCCACCTGATGCAAGTAGCTCACTCCTCATCAGCATCTCTCTCCAACCCATTGTCCAGTCCAGTCCATGTCTGATGAGTTGTCTTCAGGAATGGTTCCTGTCCTGGGCCAACAGAAGGTTTGGGGACCATGACCACTGGGATTCTTCTAGTCTCAGTCAGACCATTAAGCCAGGTCTTTTTATGAGAATTTGGAGTCTGCATCCCACTGATCTCCTGCTCCCTCAGGGGTTCTCCGTTGTGCTCCCTGTCAGGGCAGTCATCGGTTGCACCATCTAGTTCTTCTGGTCTCAGAATAATGTAGTCTCTAGTTCATGTAGCCCTTTCTGTCTCTTGGGCTCATAATTACCTTGTGACCTTGGTGTTCTTTGTACTCCTTTGATCCAGGTGGGTTGAGACCCATTGATGCATCTTAGATGGCCTCTTGTTAGTGTTTAAGACCCCAGACGCCACACTTCAAAGTGGGATGCAGAATGTTTTCTTAATAGAATTTATTTTGCCAATTGACTTAGAAGTCCCCTTAAGCCATAGTCCCCAAACCCCTGCCCTTGCTCCGCTGACCTTGGAAGCATTCAGTTTATTCAGGAAGCTTCTTTGCTTTTGGTCCAGTCCAGTTGTGCTGACCTTCCATGTATTGAGTGTTGTCCTTCCCTTCACCTAAAGTAGTTCTTATCAACTATCTGATCAGTAAATAACCCTCTCCCACCCTCCCTCCCTCCCCCCTCTCGTAACCACAAAAGAATGTGTTCTTCTCAGTTTAAACTATTTCTCAAAATCTTATAATAGTGGTCTTACACAATATTTATCCTTTTGCATCTGACTAATTTCACTTAGCATAATGCCTTCCAGGTTCCTCCATGTTATGAAATGTTTGACAGATTCATCATTGTTCTTTATCAATGCGTAGTATTCCATTGTGTGAATATACCATAATTTCTGTATCCATTCATCCGTTGATGGACACCTTGGTTGCTTCCAGCTTTTTGCTGTTGTAAGCAGTGCTGCAATGAACATGTGTGTGCATGTATCTGTTTGTGTAAAGGCTCTTATTTCTCTAGGATATATTCTGAGGTGTGGGATTGCTGGGTCATATCGTAGTTCTATTTCTAGCTTTTTAAGGAAACACCAGATCGATTTCCAAAGTGGTTGCACCATTTTACATTCCCAACAGCAGTGTATAAGTGTTCCAATCTCTCCACAGCCTCTTAAACATTTATTATTTTGTGTTTTTTGGATTAATGCCAGCCTTGTTGGAGTGAGATGAAATCTCATCGCAGTTTTAATTTGCATTTCTCTAATGGCTAATGACTGAGAGCATTTCCTCTTGTATCTGTTAGCCGCCTGAATATCTTCTTTAGTGAAGTGCGTGTTCATATCCTTTGCCCAACTTTTAATTGGTTGTTTGTCTTTTTGTGGTTGAGTTTTAACAGAATCATATAGATTTTAGAGATCAGGCGCTGGCTGGAGATGTCATAGCTGAAAAATTTTCCCCAGTCTGTAGGTGGTCTTTTTACTCTTTTGGTGAAGTCTTTAGATGAGCATAGGTGTTCGATTTTTAGGAGCTCCCAGTTATCTGGTTTCTCTTCATCATTTTTAGTAATGTTTTGTATTCTGTTTATGCCTTGTATTAGAGCTCCTAACATTGTCCCTATTTTTTCTTCCATGATCTTTATCGTTTTAGTCTTGATGTTTAGGTCTTTGATCCGTTTGGAGTTAGTTTTTGTGCATGGTGTGAGGTATGGGACCTGTTTCATTTTTTTGCAGATGGATATCCAGTCATGCCAGCACCATTTGTTAAAAAGACTATCTTTTCCCCAATTAACTGACACTGGGCCTTTGTCAAATATCAGCTGCTCATATGTGGATGGATTTGTATCTGGGTTCTCAATTCTGTTCAGTTGGTCTATGTGCCTGTTGTTGTACTAGTAGCAGGCTGTTTTGACTACTGTGGCTGTATAATAGGTTCTAAAATCAGGTAGAGTGAGGTCTCCCATTTTCTTCTTCTTTTTCAGTAATGCTTTACTTATCTGGGGCTTCTTTCCCTTCCATATGAAGTTGGCGATTTGTTTCTCCATCACATTAAAAAATGTCGTTGGAATTTGGATCGGAAGTGCATTGTATATATAGATGGTTTTTGGTAGAATAGACATTTTTACTATGTTAAGTCTTCCTATCCATGAGCAAGATATGTTTTTCCACTTATGTAGGTCCCTTTTAGTTTCTTGCAGTAGTACTTTGAAGTCTTCTTTGTATAGGTCTCTTACATCTTTGGTGAGATTTATTCCTAAGTATTTTATCTTCTTGGGGGGTACTGTAAATGGTATTGATTTGGTGATTTCCTCTTCAATGTTCTTTTTGTTGATGTAGAGGGATCCAACTGATTTTTGTATGTTTATCTTGTATCCTGTTACTTTGCTGAACTCTTCTATTAGTTTCAGTAGTTTTCGGGAGGATTCCTTAGGGTTTTCTGTGTATAAGATCATGTCATCTGCAAATAGAGATAATTTTACTTCTTCCTTGCCAATCCAGATGCCCTTTATTTCTTTGTCTAGCCTAATTGCTCTGGCTAGGACCTCCAACACAATGTTGAATAAAAGCGGTGATAAAGGGCATCCTTGTCTGGTTCCCATTCTCAGGGGAAATGCTTTCAGACTCTCTCCATTTAGGATGATATTGGCTGTTGGCTTTTATAAATGCCCTTTATTATGCTGAGGAATTTATTTTCTATTCCTATTTTGCTGAGAGTTTTTATCATGAATGGATGTTAGACTTTGTCAAATTCCTTTTCTGCATCAATTGATAAGATCATGTGGTTTTTGTCTTTTGTTTTATTTATATGGTGGATTACATTAATTGCTTTTCTAATATTGAACCAACCTTGCATACCTGGTATAAATCCCACTTGGTCATGGTGGATTATTTTTTTGATATGTTGTTGAATTCTGTTGGCTAGAATTTTGTTGAGGATTTTTTGCATCTATGTTCATGAGGATTATAGGTCTGTAATTTCTTTTTTTGTGTGGTGTCTTTAGCTGGTTTTGGTATCAGGGAAATGGTGGCTTCATAGAATGAGTTAGGTAGTATTCCATCCTTTTCTATGCTTTGAAATACCTTTAGTAGTAGTGGTGTTAACTCTTCTCTGAAAATTTGGTAGAACTCTGCAGTGAAGCTGTCTGGGCCAGGGTTTTTTTTTGTTGGGAATTTTTTGATTACCTTTTCAATCTCTTTTTTTGTTATGGGTCTATTTAGTTGTTCTGCTTCTGATTGTGTTAGTTTAGGTAGGTAGTGTTTTTCTAGGAATTCATCCATTTCTTCTAGGTTTTCAAATTTGTTAGAGTAGGATTTTGCATAGTAATCTGATATGATTCTTTTAATTTCAGTTGGGTCTGTTGTGATATGGCCCATCTCATTTCTTATTTGGGTTATTTGTTTCCTTTTCTGTATTTCTTTAGTCAGTCTGGCCAATGGTTTATCAGTTTTGTTAATTTTTTCAAAGAACCAGCTTTTGGCTTCTTTAATTCTTTCAATTGTTTTTCTGTTCTCCAGTATATTTAATTCTGCTCTAATTTTTATTATTTGTTTTCTTCTGGTGCCTGATGGATTCTTTTGTTGCTCTCTTTCTACTTGTTCAAGTTGTAGGGACAGTTCTCTGCTTTTGGCTCTTTCTTCTTTATGTATGTGTGCATTTATCGATATAAATTGACCTCTGAGCACTGCTTTTGCTGTGTCCCAGAGGTTTTGATAGGAAGTGTTTTCATTCTCTTTCCGTTCTATGAATTTCTTTATTCCCTCCTTAATATCTTCTATAACCCAGTCTTTTTTGAGCAGGATATTGTTCAGTTTCCAAGTCTTTGATTTCTTTTCCCTGATTTTTCTGTTATTGATTTCTACTTTTATGGCCTTATTGTCTGAGAAGTTGCTTTGTAATATTTCAAATTTTTGGATTCTGCAAAGGTTTGTTTTATGACCTAATATGTGATCTATTCTAGAGAATGTTCCATGTGCACTAGAAAAAAAGTATACTTTGCAGCTGTTGGGTGGAGTATTCTGTATAAGTCTATGAGGTCGAGTTGATTGATTATAGCAATTAGATCTTCCATGTCTCTATTGAGCTTCTTATTGGAAGTCCTATCCTTCTCCGAAAGTGGTGTGTTGAAGTCTCCTACTATAATTGTGGAGGTGTCTATCTCACTTTTCAATTCTGTTAGTTTGTTTTATGTATCTTGCAGCCCTGGCATTAGGTACATAAATATTTAATATGATTATATCTTCATGGTAAATTGTCCCTTTAATCATTATATAGTGTCCTTCTTTATCCTTTATGGTGGATTTAACTTTAAAGTCTATTTTGTCAGAAATTAATATTGCCACTCCTGCTCTTTTTTGATTGCTATTTGCTTGATATATTTTTTTCCATCCTTTGAGTTTTAGCTTGTTTGTGTCTTTAAGTCTGAGGTGTGTCTCTTGTAGGCAGCATATAGACGGATCGTGTTTCTTTATCCAGTCTGAGACTCTCTGTCTCTTTATTGGTACATTTAGTCCATTTACATTCAGTGTAATTATAGATAAGTATGAGTTTAGTGCTGTCATTTTGATGCCTTTTTTTGTGTGTTGTTGACAATTTCATTTTTGCACTTTTTTGTGCTGAGTTTTTCTTTGTAAATTGTGTGGTCCTCATTTTCATAGTAGATGAATTTATATTTGCTGAGTCGTTATGTTTTTCTTGGTTTTTGTTTTGAAGTATGGAATTGTTAGACCTCTTTGTGGTTACCTTAATATTTACCCCTATTTTCTAGGTAAAAACCTGACTTGTATCTTCCTATAGCACCTTGTTTTCCTCTCCATATGGAAGATCTATGCCTTCTGTATTTAGCCCCTCTTTTTTGATTATTTTAGTCTTTTACATAATGACTTCGATGATTCCCTGTTTTGAACATTTTTTTTCTTTTTTAAATTAATCTTATTTTGTTTTTGTGATTTCCCTATTTGAGTTGATATCAGGATGTTCTGTTCTGTGACCTTGTGTTGTGTTGGTTTCTGATATTATTGATTTTCTGACCAAAGAATTTCCTTTACTAATTCTTGTAGCTTTGGTTTGGTTTTTGCAAATTCTCTAAGCTTCTGTTTATCTGTAAATGTTTTAATTTCACCTTCATATTTGAGAGAGTTTTGCTGTATATATGATTCTTGGCTGGCAGTTTTTCTTCTTCAGTGCTCTATATATGTCATCCCATTCCCTTCTTGCCTGCATGGTTTCTGCCAAGTAGTCTGAACTTATTCTTATTGATTCTCCTTTGTAGGTGACTTTTCTTTTATCCCTGGCTGCTTTTAAAATTTTCTCTTTATCTTTGGTTTTGGCAAGTTTGATGATAATATGCCTTGGTGATTTTCTTTCTGGATCAATCTTGTATGGGGTTCAATGAGCATCTTGGATAGATATCCCTTCGTCTTTCATGATGCCATGGAAGTTTTCTGCCAACAAACCTTCAACTATTCTCTCTGTGTTTTCTGTTATCCCTCCCTGTTCTGGAACTCCAATCACACGCAAGTTATTTTTCTTGATAGAGTCCCACATGATTCTTAGGGTTTCTTCGTTTTTTAAAATTCTTTTATCTGATTTTTCTTCAACTATATTGGTGTCAATTGCCTTTTCCTCCGTCTCCCCCACTCTGCATTCCAATTGCTCGATTCTGCTCCTGTGACTTCCTATTAAGTTGTCTAATTCTGTAATTTTACTGTTAATCTTTTGGATTTCTGAATGCTGTCTCTCTGTGGATTCTTGCAGCTTATTAATTTTTCCACTAGGTTCTTGAATAACCTTTTTGATCTCTTCAACTGATTTATCAGTGTGTTCCTTGGCTTTTTCTGTAGATTGCCTTATTTCATTTCTGAGGTCATCCCTGATGTCTTGAAGCATTCTGTAAATTAGTTTTTTATACTCTGCATCTGGCAATTCCAGGAATGTGTCTTCATTTTGGAAAGATTTTGATCTTTAATTTGGGGATTTGTAGAAGCAATCATGGTCTGCTTCTTTATGTGATTTGATATTGACTGCTGTCTCCGAGGCATCTATAAGATATTGTAATGATTTCTTTTATATTTGCTCACTGAGTCTTATCTTCTTGTTTTGTTTTGTTTCAGTATACCCAAATGGGCTACTAGATTGCGCTGTCTTGATTGTTGTAGCCTTTGAATCCCTTATGTCCTATTACCAGCTGGTTTGAGCTGTTACCAGATATATAAGCCTAAGAGTCCATTCACTATTCTTGAATAGAATCAACTTAGGTGTTCTGATTTTGGGTCACCACATGTGTGATGTAGACTGTCACCTATTAACTTAGAGGAGTAGTGGTGATAGTTGTGTGCACCAGATTCTAGTAGCGGCAGGGAGTCACACTCCAAGGATGGCAGGATGCTGACAGCCTTCCCTCACGTGCCAGTGAGGTAGGTGTGTCTCTATTCCTAGATCGCTTTGGTGGGTGGGCTCTGCAGCTGTACCTTAGGCACCCAATGCTTGTGCCTCTAAAGATTGGTAGGCGTCATTATCCTCAGACCCCTTTAGCAGGTGGCTAGGTGGTGTGGGTGGAGCTTCAGCCCTCAGTTCCCTGCTGTGGATCAGTGAGGGTTCTGTTTAATAGGTAGAGAGGTATCAGATCTCAAAAAACTTGTCTTTCCACTGCTCCACTAAAACAATTACAGTCAGATCTCTATCAGAATTGCCTTTGCATTATAATAGCCACCTTGTTCCCTGTAGGGATGAAAGCTAAAGACTGTGGATCTCATATGCTTGGCTGGAGCTGGTTCTGTATTTTTATTTCAGTTTAGGGAAGCCAGGGAAGGATTTTTCCCCCCGTGTTGTCAATTGGTGCTTCTCTCAGGCCAGGAGAATGGGTTAGGGGGAAAGAAAAAAACCTGCAGAGCACTTCACTCCAGGCCCAGGAAATTCCAATGTTAATGAAGCTGCCTGGGGCAGGAAGGGGAGGGATCAGCTAGACAGGAGAGAGTAGCACATATAGACAAAGTTACTTACCTTGCTTGGTGATGACTGTTTTATCTGAGATTCCAGAGGGGCATATAGCCTGTGTGTGCTGCCTGGGTTGAGATTGCCCCTGAGGATCAGGCCTGCCTCTTGTGCTTGCCTGAAGCCATGATCAGCTCCTCTGCTCCTAGTCCAAAGCCCAGAGCCAAGGTTTTCTGGCTGGGATGCTGCACTCCAGACTCCAAAACCAGTCGCTGCTTCCCCATGATTTCTCCTCCTCTCAGCTGCGTCATTGTGCAGCCTCCATGCGCTGGCTGGGTTTCCCCTGAGGTTACTTCAGGGGCTAGGGCTGCGTCCCATGCTTGCGCCGTTTCAGGAAGCCATGCTCAGGTCCTCTGCACTTAGTCCAAAGCCCGGTGCCAAGGTTTTCTGACTCGGATGCTGGCTCCAGGCTCTGAAAACAGTTGCTGTTTTCCTGTGGTTGCTCATTTTCTTGTCAGCCGCATCAGCATGCAGCCTGCTTGCACTGGCTGAGTCTCTACTGAGGTTACTCCAGGGGGTTATGGGTGCATCCTGTGCTTGCCCCGTCTCAGTAAGCCGCAATCAGTCCCACCACTCTGGTGCCAGGGAACCACAAGGGCTTAAGGCTGTGGTGCGGAACGCTGGTTCCAGAAGCAGTCACTGCTTCAGGGCACGGCTTTTCTCTCCCCTGTCACTCAAGTCAACTCCTTAGTTCTGTGTTTGATGGTCAGGGTTCGTAGATTGTCATGTATGTGATCAATTCACTTGTTTTTCCAAGTCTTTGTTGCAAGAAGGATCCACAGTGGCTTCTACCTAGTCAGACATTTTGGCCCCGCCTCTTCCTTCATTCCTTTTTTTAAATCTTCTACAGAGTGAATTATTTCCCCAATGGTATAACTCACATGTCCTGCCCTTTACCTTTTTACTACTTTGTACAAAATATTCCAGTGTAAAATTGTTGGGCTAAAAGTAGGGTTCGAATGCCACTGCTGTGTGGGTAATTGAAATGCTTAGTACATCTAATTCTCTTGAAAATATGTGGCCCTGGAATATATGAGTATACAGAGGCACATGAGGAAGTATCGCTTAAAAAGTCTTCCCTACATACTTCATGAAATGCCAATTTAATATTTCATATCAACGTAATTATGCAGTATAGTACAAAGGGCCTTGGAATGAAAGGCAAGAGACCTGGGTTTTAGTTTCAATTCTGACTCCAAGTAGCTGTGTGACTTTGAACAAGTCATTGTATTAGTTCCCTATTGCTGTCATAACAAATTATCATGAAATTTGGCTGCTTAAAACAACAAAAATTTCTTATCTCACATTTCTATGGGTCAGAAGTCCAGTAGGCTCAGCTGGTGTCTCTGCTCTGAGTTCCACAAGGCTAAAATCAAGGTCTTGACCATCTACAGCTCTTATCTGGGCTATGGAGGAGAAGATGACTCTAAGCTCATTCATGCAGTTGGAAGAATTCAGTTCCATGCAGTTGTAGGGCTGAGCTCCCCATTTCCTTGCTGGCTGTCAGCTAGGGTTTGCATTCCCTGGTTCTTGGTCCCCTTCATACAAAGTCAGCAGCAGAAGGTCGAGTCCCTCTTATGCTTTGAATCTTTGAATCTGTCTTGCATCTTCTTTACCACATCTCTCTGATTCAAGCCAGAGACATTTTTCTGCTTTTAAGGGCTCTGGTGATTAAATTGGGCCCACCCAGGTAATTCAGGATAGTCTCCCTATCTCAAGGTCTATGACCTTAATCACATCTACAAAGTACCCTTTGCCATGTAATAGATTCATAGGTTCCACAGATTAGGTGTGGACAACTTTGTTGTTATTGACATTGATTGGACTCTGACTCATGGAGACCTTATGCATAACAGAACGCTTCCTGGTCCTGCACCATCTTCATGATCATTGATATATTTGAGCCCATCGTTGCGGCAGCCACCCTCTATAACCTTCTTTAAGCACTTACTCTACCTGATTGTAGTTGCATGCTGCGTGTGTATCTATCCTACTAGAACTGAAGTTTTCTGAGGCCGGGATGCCTTAGTTACCAGCCCACACCTAGCTTGTTATTGTTAGGTGCCATCAAGTTGGCTCCAATTCATACGGACCTTACTTGTAACAGAACAAAACATTGCCTGGTCCCGCGCCATCTGCATGATCGTCAGTATGTTTGAGTCCATTGTTGTGGCTATCATGTCAATCTGTCTAATTTGTTAATTTTTGCTGACCCTCTACTTTACCAACCATGATGTCCTTTTCTAGCAATTGGTCTTTCTGATGACATGTCCAAGGAAAGTGAGCCAAACTCTTGCCATCCTTGCTTCCAAGGAGCATTCTAATTATACAGTGAAACCTGTTAGAGCTGGAACTCAGCGGGGCTGGTTGTTTTTCTGGGTCTCACAAGTTTTCTGACTTTGACAGGGTGCAGTCTTACCACTTTTCTATCACTCACTTTATTGGAAAATATTTTAGTTTTCCTTCTCTGACAGGTTTCCGCCTTACACTGGTTCTGGCTTTCACAGGTTTTACTGTATTTCTGGCAGTCCATGGTATATTCAGTATTCTCTGCCACACTGAATACATCAATTCTTTTTCTGTCTTCCTTTTTCATTGTCCAGCTTTTCCATGCAAAAGAGGTGACGGAAAAGACCATGGCTTGAGTCAGGTGCATCAAGGTAATATCTTTGCTTTTTAGTAGTTTAAAGAGGTCTTTTGCAGCATATTCACCTAATGCAATACGACATTTGATTTCATAACTGCTGCTTCCATGGATGAACATCTTTGGGGGGAGTATTATTCTTCCTGCCACAAATGCCTCCTCTGGTCTGCCTCAACACCCTCACCTCTAAAAGAAGGGGGTTGGATGAAACCATTGTTTCTCAAAGTGTACAGAAGCATTCCTCTGGAGGACCACAACATGAGTTGACTCACAGTGACCCCAGATGACAGAGCAGAACTTCCTTGTAGGGTTTTCTAGCCTTCAATCTTTAAGGCAGCAGATTGCCAGGTCTTTCCCCCACAGAGCCACTGGGTAGCTTCAAACTGCCAACCTTTCAGTTAGCAGCTGAGCATTTAACCATTGTGTCATTCTAATAGTTGCTTATTTTCTTTTTAAATTGTAGGGTGAGAGTGAGAAGAGAAAGAAAAAAGAGAGACAGCAGGAATCTCAGGTTGCCTGTTTGGAGGCCTGTGTAATTAGTTAAATTTAACTATGTGCTTTTGTTTTTATTGCATTCGTTTGAACTGTCGTCCTCCGTTTATGCAAATTGGTATTGCTTTTCCATTTATGATATTCATGTAAATTTTAAAATCAATATATGTAAAAAATGATACATGTACAATGAGTCCATTTAAAGAAAAATATTAATAGTAATACAGTAGATATACAGATAAGCCCAACACGATGAAGGTAGTAGGAGAATGACAGAAGATGGGGACATTCTACCCTAGAGAACCTCTTGAGTCCCTTGTGACTCTAAAATGTCAATGTAACCAATAGGTAAATAGACACTTCACAAAAGAAGCTATCCACATGATCAATGAACACACAAAAAGGTGTTTAACTTTATTATTAATCATGAAAGTGCAAATAAGAACCACAATGAGATACCAAATGGACAAAAATTAGAAGGTCTGTCCCTACCAAATGGGACATGAATGTGTACCAACTGGAACTCTCATGCACTGCCAGTAGGAGGGTAAATTGTTACTATACAGAAAAATTCTGAAAGACTTTGAAAAGGACCAAAAAAATGACTAGGTGTCTTAACCAGCATATCCTTCAAGGTCATCACTGCCTTTCCTTGTCCTTGAGCTATTTTACTGCTCTGTAAATTACAGAAAATCAAAGTAATGCAAATAATTCTTGTCCATAGGCATGCAAATTTTGTCCATATCTATGGACAAAATAGATGTGGAATTGCTGATTGCCCAATGTATTGGCATCTTTTCATTATTCCTGGTGCTGATATATTTATCAGCTCTTTGAATTCTTTTTTGAACCTACTGTAAAATTTTACAGGTTCTCTTAATGATTAATGAGTTAGATAAAACCTCAGTCATGTATGATTTTTTATTTGTATTAGAGTTATGATATTACACTTTAAGAAAAATATCCTTTAACAGTACAAACTAGAAAAGGATTGAATATTAACAAGTAAACATATGCACAACCCAAGAACTACATTTCTATATATGTATTGTGGAAAAACTCTTTCACACATACAACAGAAGATATATACAAAAATATTCAGGGAAACATTGCTTGTAAAAGTCATGTAACTGAAAAAAAAGTTTCTCAGCATCAAATGAATTAATAAGCTTTGATAAATTCTTATGATGGAATACTATACAACAATGAAAGTGAATGAACTACAACCACAAACAATATTGATGAATATGAACCATGCTATTGAGTAAAAGACCCAGACACAAAAGAACATATACCTATAATTCCATTTATATAAGCTTCGAAAAAACAGGCAAAGCTAAACTGTAGTGTTTCACTTTGCATGCTTAGGAGGTACTATCAAGAAACCCAAAAGAATGATAATCACAAAATTTAGGATAGTGGATACCTCTGGAGAGGAGACCATGGCAAATGCTGGGAACCAGCAACATCCTATTATATATCCTGTTGTTGTTAGGAGCCATCAAGCCAGTTCTTCTCATAGAGACTCTGTGTACAACAGAATGAAACACTGCCTGGTCCTGCACCATCCTCACAATCCTTGCTATGTTCTGTTCACATGACTGCCTCTAGGTCTATGTACAGGTTCAGCATGAGTACAATTAAGTGTTCTGAAATTCCCATGTATAATGTGTAGAAGAAAAATATTTAACAACAGTACTTAAAACAAGAGGTAAGAATAGAAATATTCTGTTGTAAGCTTCTTAAACTATATGTGAAGTGATATAATATTATTATTGGAATAAATAAATATTATTTATTATTGGAATAAATAAATATTGTTTATTATTGGAATAAATAAAATCCTCACAACTAGGCCAATAAGCAACATCATGATAAACAGAGAAAAGGCTAAAGTTAGCAAGGATTTCATTTTACTTGGATCCACAATCAACAGCCATGGAAGCAGCAGTCAAGAAATCAAAAGATGCATTGTATTGGGCAAATATGCTGCAAAAGATCTCTTTAAAGTTTTGAAAAGCAAAGATGTCACCTTGAAGACTAAGGTGCACCTGACCCAAGCCATGGTGTTTTCAATTGCCTTATATGTATGTGAAAGCTGGACCAAGAGTAAGGAAGACCAAAGCAGACTCGATGCATTTGAATTGTGGTGTTGGCAAAGAATACTGAATATAGCATGGACTGCCAAAAGAATGAACAAATCTGTCTTGGAAGAAGTACAACCAGACTGCTCCTTAGAAGCAAGGATGGCAAGACTATGTCTCACTTACTTTGGACATGTTATCAGGAGGGATCAGTCCCTGGAGAAGGACATCATGCGTGGTAAAGTAGAGGGCCAGTGAAAAAGAGGAAGACCCTCAATCAGTTGGATTGACACAGTGGCTACAACTATGGGCTCAAGCATAATAACGATTGTGAGGATGATACAGGACTGGGTAGTGTTTTGTTCTGTTATACATAGGGTTGCTATGAGTCAGACTTGACTTAATGGCACCTAACAACAACAACATTGGAAAATAGATTGTTGTAAGTTAAACATGTATTATATATACTAAAGCAGACACTAAAAATAATAATAATAAAACAAGAGAAAGAGCCAATAAGCTAAATGTGAAGATAAAATGAAATAACAGCAAACCTCAATTAATCCAAAACAAGGCAAAGAAATAGTTAAAAAAGAAAGAAAGACCATATGGGACAGATAGAAAATAAATAGTAAGATGGTAGAGCTCAGCTGCTAACCAAAAGGTCAGTAGTTTGAATCGACTAGCCACTCCTTGGAAACCCTACTGTGTCCCATAAGGTCACTATGAGTAGGAATTGACTCAATGGCAGCAGGGTTTTTTTTTGTTTTTTTTTTTTGTATATTGATATTTAAACATGACTATTGAACATACCATGGACTGCCAGAAGAATGAACAAATTGTCCTGGAAGAAGTACAGCCAGAATGCGCCTTAGAAGCAAGTAGTGAGACTTCGTCTCGTGTACTTTGGACATGTTTTCAGTATGGACCAGTCCCTGGAGACCACATCATGCTTGGTAAATTAGAAGATCAGCAAAAAAGAGGAAGACGTACAATGAGATGAATTGAGACAGAGGGCTCAAACATAACAAAGATTGTGAGGGTGGCACAGGACTAGGCGATGTTTCATTCAGTTGTATATAGGGTCACTATGAGTCAGAGCCAACTTGATGGCACCTAACAACATTTTTTTTTAATTTTTTTTCTTTTTTTAACAACATTTATAATCCCATTAAGTGTAAATGGTCTAAACATCCTAATTAAAATTCAGCAATTGTCATATTGGATAAAATACAAGATTCAACAATAGGCTACCTACAAGAAACCCATTTTAAATATAAAAACACAGAAAGATTCAAAGTAAAAGGATGGCAAAAGAGTTGCCATACAAATGCTAATCAAACAGTTGCAAAACAATAATCACAAAAGAGCATGAGCTGAAATTGGGGGTTGAATCTTAGCCATGGTACTTACTCAGTGAACTTGGGCAAGACAATTAATTTCCCTGAACCTTATTTTTTTTTTCACTTATTTAAATTGGGAATAAGACACCTACCTCATAGGATTGTGGTAAAAATTGAATGAGTTCATGTAAAGTATAGCATTTACTTCCTAGCATATATTAAGTGCTTAATAAATCTTAGTGGTTGTAGAATTGTTATTATTATTGTTTCTAGGTTTATTATGGAAACTCTGGTGGCGTAGTGGTTAAGAGGTATGCCTGCTAACCAAAAGATTAGTGGTTCGAATCCACCAACCGCTCCTTGGAAACTCTAAGGGGACAGTTCTACACTCGACAGCAATGGGCCTAGGTTTATTTTATAAACTTGTGATGGGACCCTTTGAAATAGCTTGCTAAATAGTCATGTTTTCCAGAAAGCTTCCAATTAAGTCTGTGACATGGGATTCCAGCCAACACGCATAGGACGTTTGTATTTTGGCAGCTGAAAAATTCAGTCTACAATGTAGATTGTTTAGGCAATCTATATTGCTGAGCTGTGGAGCTCTTGGAAAGATCGATTGGCCTTATCTTTAAGTTGAACTGGGGCTGTTCTGTCATCCCTGAGCTGATGGGGGCTGGCTTCACTTAGCCCCCAAGGAGGAGGTGCGTGCCCCACTTTACAGGGAGATGGTTGGATAAGTGAGTGAAGAAAGGCAGGAAAGACACCTGGAAACAGCAGGGCGCACTCACTGTCAACGGGCATATGAGAAGGGAGCATCCGTTCTCCCATTTCTGCTGTGACATTACGTAAAGATAATGTAACACAGATGCTCAGGATAAATAATTCAGGCGAAAACAAGAGACATAAAACCCGAGCGCCATGAACAACAGCCAAGGCCTCTGCGGAAGCAGCTCTTGTGCACTCTTGTTCCTACAGAGTCTGCTTTTGAACTTTATATCCAGATGTCAATCCTTAGTAGGAAAGGGGAAACAATAATTCCACGGGGCTGGGAGCTGTGTGGTGGGTTCAGCTGAGACTGCTGCCTTGAGCACCTGTTTCCAAATACTTTGCCTTTTTCTTTATTTTTGTGCAACAAAATGCTCTCTCTCCTGGCTTCCTCTCCACAACCATCACCAAACAAGTCCGTAATAATTAGGTATCATGATATCTCCTTAGACAACTGAGTGTAGCATCCTTTTTTTTTTTTTTTAATTTATTTGTTGTGCTTTAGGTAAAAGTTTACAAATCAAGTCAGTCTCTCATACAAAAAGTTATACACACCTTGTTGTGTACTCCTAGCTGCTCTCCTATTAATGAGACAGCATGTTCCTCCTCTCCACCCTGTATTCCACGTGTCCATTCAACCAGCTCCTGTCCCCCTCTTCCTTTTCATCTCACCACCAGACAGAAGTTGCCCACATATTCTCAAGTGTCTACTTGAGCCATGAAGCTCACTCATTACCAGCATCATTGTCTATCTTATAGTCCAGGCCAACCCCTGTCTGTAGAGTTGGCTTCAGGAATGGTTCCAATCTCTGGCTATCAAAGAGTCTGGGGACCGTGACTGTCAGGGTCCATCCAGTCTCAATCAGCCATTAAGCCTGGTCTTTTTATGAGAATTTGAGGTCTTCATTCCATTGTTCTCCTGCTCCATCAGGGATTTTCTGTTGTGTTCCCTGTCAGGGCAGTTGATTGGTGGTGGCCAGGTACCATCTAGTTCTTCCAGTCTCAGGCTGATGTAGTCTCTGGGTTACGTGGCCTTTTCTGTCTTTGCGGTCTTCTTTACCATATGTCTTTGGTGTTCTTCATTCTTCTTTGCTCCAGGTAGGTTGAGACCAATTTATGCATCTTAGATGGCCACATGCTAACATTTAAGACCCGAGACACTTCTCATCAAAGTGGGATGCAGAACATTTTCTTAATACATTTTGTTATGCCAGTTGACTTAAATGTCCCCTGAAACCATGGTCCCCAAACCCCCATACCAGCTACTCTGGCCTTTGTAGCATTTGGTTGTATTCAGGAAACTTCTTTGCTTTTGGTTTAGTCCAGTTGTACTATCTCTGTGTTGTGGGTTGCCCTTCCCTTCACCTAAAAAAATTTATGTCTACTATCTAGTGAGTGAATATCCCTTTCTCTCCCTCCCCACCCTTGTAACCATCAAAGAATATTTTCTTCTGTGTTTAAACTTTATCTAGAGTTCTTTTAATAGTGGTATCATACAATATTTGTCCTTTTGCAATTGACTAATTTCACTCAGTGTAATGACTTCCAGATTCCTCCGTGTTGTAGCATCTTTATTTTATTAGCCGTAATAACAATAACTTATAGTATTTGTTGAGCATTTGCCAAATGTCAGTGCTAAGTAAGGGGCCTGCTTTATTGTATTTAATCCTTACAAACATCCTTGGAAGAAGATTCTATTATTCTTCCCATTCTGGCACATGAGTAACCTGAGTTCAAAGAGAGTAACTTGCCCAAGGCCATTACAGCTTGTAAGTGGTAGAAAAACCCATTGCCTTGGAGTCAATTTGGCTCATAATAACCCTATAGGACAGAGTAGAACTGCCCCATAGGGTTTCCAAGGAGCAGCCAGTGGATTCGAACTGCTGGCCTTCTAATTAGCAACCATAGCTGTCAACCACTGTGCCACCAGGGCTCCGTAAGTGGTAGAGTAAGGATTACAAGCTAGCGGTCTGACTCCAGAGCCTGTTCTCTGTCCACTATTCCATGAGCTGTGCAATAGTCAGGAAAATTATTTCAGTGTAAGATGACCATCCAATGTTTGGCTGCTTATGTAACGATGAATTAGCAAACTTGCGCTATAGTGATTAACAGCGTGGAAATCGTGCCAGAACTTCCTGGTTTCTACACCACTTCTGCTAGTTCTTATCTGTGTCCCCATGGGCAAGTGTCTTAACCTCTTTCAGCCTCATTTCCCATCAGAATAATGGTGGGTCGTAAAAGTGCCCACCTTATGGGATCCCCATGGGGATGAAATAAAACAGTGCATGTAAAGGGCACAGTAAACACTGCCCACAAATAGTAGTGATTAGCGAACAGCTGACAATTGACTAGACTTTGGTAAATGATCTCTAATCAGTAACAGCAGCAGCCAGAGCTCAGTTCCTCTCTTTCCCTCAACACCAGCTGTGTAGTTATCCTGTCGTTGTTAGTTGCCATTGAGTCAGCTCCAACACATGGCAATGTTATATGCACAGCAGGATGAAATATTGCCAGGTTCCATGTCATCTTCATGATTATTGGTATGTTCGAGTTCATTGTCATGGCTAGTGTAGGGCCTTCCAACCTAGGGAGTCATCTTCTAACATTGTCTAAGATTCTGTTGTGATATATATGGTTTTCATTGGCTAATTTTCAGAAGTAGATCACCGGGTTTTTCTTCCTAGTCTGTCTTAGACTGGAAGCTCCTCTAAAACCTATCTACCATGGGTGACCCTGCTGGTATTCAAAATACCAGTGGCATAGCTTCCAGTGTCACAGCAACACACAAGTCACCACAGTATGACAAACTGACAGACAGGCGGTGGGTAGGCTAAATTAAAAGATCATGTAAATAAATTAAAAGAGAGGATCTGTTCTGATCAGTAATCAATACCCATGGAGTTTAGGAGGAGATAGTAGAGGTTATTACTAACTTTGCTGCTTCGAGTGGTGTAGCTACCCCACCACAGAATGGCAGGTGAAACCTTGTGATAAGACGGAGTCTGAAACAGATATGCCCACCGTAGTTCCTGGAAGAATCAGGCTTAAGCAGGGATGAAAGCCTACTGAGGCTGTGGTCCAGAGAACTGCCCACTGGGACCTTGTGGAAAGGTATATCAGAATTAAGATGCCCATTAGCTTTTGGAGAATGGGGCCTTTTCAGTATCCCCGGTTTGACTGACAGTCCAGATCTGTGTGTCAGCGGTACTCAGGGAAAGGATGCGTGTGTATAAACCAAGCTGCAATTTATGGTGGAATGAAATTCAGATGCTACCTTTTTATCATTAAATTATAAAAGGAACATAAAAGGTCATAAAATCAATCGAATCTCATATCTAAGACTACTGGGTGAGGAGAAAATAATACCATCTTAATATTTTCAAACAGTAGCAAGTATGTGTGCTGCATATAGAGACCAATAGCTGACTTGGAAGCACTTGTTTTTTATTAATCAATCGATGGCACCACAAATAGATCTGTTTTATTTGACAGAAGGCCCCAAACTATAGATTGTATAAGTGACGATACGTAATCTAATTCGTAACAAGTTTTGATATTTCATTTTCTAGCCTTTCATGATAATATACTCTGTGAAAAATGGCTTATCCTTTACACACACACATACACACAAGTGTTTCTTTAGCTGTAGATCAGATGACTATTTTACGAGTCAGGATGTCTAATCAGAGGTCCCTTTCAATAGTTCTATGATTAATTCTTTTTTGTATGTATCCCATACTACTGATCAGTTTTCCCCCTAAATTTCGCATTTGATTGTTTATTTCTTTAGACTGTTCATTATTTTGCGAGTTTTCAATTTTATCCTTTTCCCCCTTCTAAATACTTTAAACAGCAAAAGTTATACTGTGCTTGTATCTCCATGGTAATAGCACCAGCAAAGGGTTATTTTTATATTATGTACTCACTAAATACTTACTGAATAGATAAATGGCTTGATCCTCCATCCATGCACACATTCACACACATACACACCTATACACACACACTTGTTAAGAGCACAAACTGATAAAAAGAAATGGCAACTGAAATGTTTCAGCATCATTACTATGCCTACCCATTTCATGAAGAGTTATTTAAATGCTTAACACATTTACCTTAGTTTACTATGTACAGCAATTACATAAATTTTCTAAAAAATATAAAACTTAGCACTTATCGAGGTACTATTGTAAGTACTTTATTTGCATTATTTAATTTTATCCTTAAAACAATCCTCTGAGGTAGGTGCAATAATCATCTCTGTTTTGCAGATGAGGGAACTGAGGTTTAAAGAGTGTCTTAGTTACCTAGTGGTGCCATAGCAGAAATACCACCAGTTGGTGACTTTAAAGAAGAGAACTTTATCTTTCACCATTCTGGAAGCCAAAAGTCCAAATCAGGGTCTCGGCCATGTTGATTCCTTCTTTGTCAGTATCCCTGGGTGATCCTTGCTTCCTTGTTCCTTGGCTGGTAGACTACCCTCACTTGTACCTGTTCTCCCCAGTGTGTGTGTCTCTGTTTCTATTCTGGTCTTTTTAAAACTCAGAAGTGATTAGGTTTAGGATCACTCTACCCTGATATGACATCATTAGCATAACAAAAGAAGACCGTTGTTTCCAAACAGGCTCCATCCACCGGTACAAAAGCCAGGAATTCAACACATATTTTAGGGGGGACACAATTCAGTCTATAACAGAGGGGCCAAGTAATCCTCCTATGTTACTCTTCTAGTAAAATGGGAGACAAATACCACAAATCCAAACACTCCTCACTGCAAAGCCCATTTTGTTAGTCACTTCATTAACCCGTATTTTTTAGGGATGAGCTAATCCACTCTTCACTTGTGGATGAGGGGAAGCAGGCTGCCCACCATTTCAGGGCAACCATTTAGTCATGGAACCAGGATAAGAACACATGTCTCCTGATTCTAAGTCCAGTGTTTTTTTTTTTTTTTCTGACTCTTATAATTTGCTTTTATTCTGTCTGAAGTTCTCAAATCTTTCTGCAGTGTACAGTGGTCAACAGGACACAGTCCTGGCTCTGGTACTGGCTCCAGTAAAGACTACGAGAGAAAGCTGTATCACTGAGAGCATTTTCAAGCCCCGAGAAATTCCGAGGGGCCACAGGCTGGTGGAGTACCAGTTGCTAGTACTGTTCCCAAATTCCCTAAGATCCTCCAAAATTTCCCAGGGCACGTTTAAGAGCCCACGCCTGCTCTTGCATGCAGTGCTTCTCATGTGCTAGACCAGATGTCATTCATTTTGGAGTTGTCATCTGGCATTGTAATTAGGGTATTTAGCCATAGCCGATTGGTAATGTGAACAGAATACACTGATTGCTTTTCCCCCAAGCTATTTAGAGGAGAAAGAGAAGGTGGAAAGGGAGGACATGTTTATTTGTGATAGTATTTAAATTTGTTTGCCACTTGTTTCGTCTGTCTTCTCTCTTAATCATGATGGAGCTACAGAGTTTGTGTAATTATCTGCTGAACACCTATCTCCATCACCGTGACCTAAGCCCCATGAAGGCTGGGACTATGTCTGCTTGTTCAGTACTGCTCCCCTGGGACTTACTATCGCTTTTCCAATCAACCAGGGTAATAAACAGTTAAAGAGACAAGGTCTGAGGGTGATCAAGAGAATCAGGCAGCATTTTAGATATAGTCACTGAAGCCAGGAAACATTGTCCTAAGTGGTGGTGTTGTTAGTTGCCAGCCAGTCAGCTCTGACTCACGGCAACCCCATGTACAACAGAACAAAAGGTTGCCCGGTCTGGCTCCTTCTTCTTGACTGTCAGTGTGTTTGAGCCCATTGTTGCAGCGATTGTACTGTCTTCCAACCTAGGGAGCTCATCTTCCAGCATTAGATCAGATAATAGTCTGTTGTGAAAGGGTTTTCATTGGCTAATTTTCAGAAGTAGATCACCAGGCCTTTGTTCCTAGTCTGTCTTAGTTTGGAAGCTCTGCTGGAACTTGTCCACCAGGGGTGACCCTGCTGGTATTTGAAATACCAGTGGTATTGCTGCCAGCCCCACAGCAACTCGCAAGTCACCACAGTACAACAGGCAGGAGGTGGATAATAAGCCTTAGGTTTCAATTATTGCTGACTTCTGGGATGTTCCTCAAATGTTTGTATTTGAAAGTGTGTTGCACACACAGAAGACAGAAAACCTCTAGTGTGGAATTTGAAGAGTGAATTCTTTCCACTTCAGAGGGCAAAAAGAGGATGAAACATAAATTCTAGAGTAGCAGACTAGAGAAAAACTAATTCAAAGCCTGTCTTTTACTACAAATTAGGAACAACTGAGTGTTTGCACATCCCAGGGCCACAAAGAATCACCCTACAACTCTGGTTTCACTTAGGTACTTACAGCAAAGCCTATAGAGTAGCCACGTTGGGTTAGAAACGTTTCCTGGGTGACCTTAATTGATATCTCTTGAGAAGCAGATAGAAGCACATACTTAATCCCATCTAGCATCCTGCACACAAGAATACTGACTGTTCCACACAATTTTTAGCAAGCCGCCGAGAAAATTGGCCTTGTTCAAATTCTCGCCTAAACTCTCAGTCACTACAGTTAATTGAATTCTCATCAATGCAAGAAATAGAGGTTTGCGAGTCATGTGTACAAGAATTCTAGGACTAGATATTCACGGTCCCTCACTGACAGAATGAGTTCTGCGTTGCTGGGAATGGAAATAACGCTTCATTTTCTTTCTTAGTACCATCTTTAAGTGCATAGTCATGGGGAAAAAATAACAGGCCTCTCCTCTAACAAAAAGATAGCAATAAAAAAAATATTTTAAAGGAAGATACAGCAGTGGCCTCTCGAAAGGTTTTACGAGTTTCCTTTCCTGGATAAAGCTATGGGTTTTTATTCACGTATGTTATAAGAAGGTTCAGTGGTTTTTCGTGACCTTTGTATTCGGGGCACTATTTTCTGCTAGAATACTGAGAAAATGATGTCTTAAAAGCCTGGGAATTTTTCCCCCAATTTGTCCTCATTTTGGTAGAAAATTTGAAGGAAAACTAAGAATTATGTTCTTGACCTTTTCTTCTGGTTAATGGGGTTTTTCTTTTCTTTTTAAGCCCAAGTCGTGGTGGCAAAGAATTCTACACATTGATTCCACAGTTCCCAGGCATAGGAGAATGGCGTGGGTATGACAGTAAATGCTTCATGCCTTGCATAGTGATAGAAGGAGGAGTTAGAAAGACACGTTCTGAGGGCAAAGCCAGACTTCAATTTTTCTTCAAATGTTCATCGCTTTTCTGCTCCACCTCAGAGGGGATTATAGTTCCCAAACAGCTGCTGGTAGACATCCGTTGCCACCCAGCAGCCACTCTGAGAAAGTTTAAATAACATTTTCTGCAGGATTCACAGACTTAGAGTTAATATTTTGGATCATTTCAAGAAAAATTTAACTGTGAACTCTTTTTTTTTTTTTTTTTTGCTTGCATGTTGCCATAACAACTAGAATCAGATTATGCTCATAACTAACTCTTAGAAATGCATGAATCATCCTACCAGTGAGTAAATCACTCACAACCTCACCCTTCCAGGGAAGAATAGTTTAGCCACTCACTTATCTCCTGTTCCATCCTTAGCTGAATATGTTGCTTAAGGGTTTTGTTTAGAGTTTTTTTTTTTTTTCTTTTTTGGTGGTAACATTTGAGCTGCTAACCAGACATGTAACTAGTCACTTTGTGGGAAGCCTTGGAGATGGTCAGCAGGGAGTGGGGAGGAGAGAACATGGTCATAGATCAGGTGGAAATTACTAAATTTAAGAGAGATAAAATTTGTGACTCTGACATCATTAGGAGCCTACTCTTATTAACAGAACTGGCTAGCCTTGTTCAGGTATATAAATTCACCGTTTCTCAGGTGCTTAGCTCTTTGGGTTTGCAAGAATTCCTAGGTGACATAACCAGTTAAGTGCTCGACTGCTAGCCAAAGTATTGGTGGTTTGAACCCACCCAGAGGTGCCTTGGAAGACAGACTTGGCGATCAGCTCCCAAAAGGTCACAGACTTGAAAACCCTGTAGAGAAGTTCTACTCTGCATGCATGGGGTTGCCATGAGCTGGAATCAACTTGATGGGCACTAACGATAACTATAATGCATAGAGAAAAGAAGTCATTTGGTTGAAAATGAAAAAATTCCTGTATTAAAATTCTTTTCTTCCCTTAAGAGGGCTTCATTTTATTCATCTGAGGAGCTCAGTTAGTATCCACTTTATTAAAATGGCCATGTCAGTTACTAGGCTTAATGTCTGAAAACCTAGTTATGTATACTGGAAAAAAAAAAAAAGTATTCTCAGAGAGTGGCATAATCACCAAAAGTACCTGGCCCATTTTACATCTAACCTACTGTCTCTATATTGGTAGTTATTTCTCCCAAGATCATTATGGAAAGAAATAGGCAACCTGTTCACAGTTTAAATGCCTGATGGCGTGCGATTTCTTAAAGACTTGAGTGCCCTTGTGCAGAAGTCATATTTAAAAGGTTTCTATTCTATCCTTAGAGAAGATAATGCCTCTTTCCCTTTTTTTCTTCTGTTTCTGCCAGCTCCTAGATACATCAAGTATTTCAAACTTTTACAAAGTAACAGGATGAGCTATTTTAAAAACAACAGTAACCACCACACATACCCAATCCTAATTAGTTCCTATTCTTTCAGGGGACTGGAGATTATCCAGGAGGGATAAAACATTTTATGTCTCCTCTCCAGGAAAAGGAGGCCATTGTTGGGTATTCAGAATGATTAGGATATTCTCTGTTATAGATTGAATTGTGTCCCCCCGCCAAAAATTTGTGTTTGAGTCCAGACCTCTATACCTGTGGATATAATCCTGTTTGGAAATAGAGTTTTCTTGTTATGTTAATGATGCCAGATTGATGTAGGGTGTGTCTTAAACCTAATCACTTCTGAGTGATACAGAGAGCATCATAGTTACAAAAGGGAAACCCTGGTGGTATAGTGGTTAAGAGCTGGGCTGCTAGCCAAAAGGTCAGGAGTTCAAACCCACCAGTTGCTCCTTGGAAACCCTATGGGGCAGTTCTACTCTGTCCTATAGGGTTGCTATGAGTTGGGATCAACTCAACAGCAATAGTTTTTTTTTTTTTTTTTTTTAGCTACAAAAAAGGAGCCTTGGTGGAGCAATGGTTAAGAGCTTGGGCACTGAACAAAAGGTGAGCAGTTCAAACCCACCAGCCACTCTGTAGAAGACCTGGTGATCTGCTCCCATAGAAATTTACTCTATGGGGCAGCTCTACTCTGTCATATAGGGTCTCTGTGAGTCAGAATCATCTTGACGGCACACAAGGACAACACAGACACAAAAGTAAGCAAGCGCAAACTGGGGAAGACAGAAGAAAATGTGAGATCACCAAAGATCCGAGGAACACTGGGGCTGTAGAAACTAAGACAAGGATTTCCCCCAGAGACAACAGAAAGAGACCCTTTCCCTCTACCCAGGTGCCCTGAATTCAGATGTCTGGCTTCTTGAACTTTGAGAAAATAAATTTTTACCCTTTAAAGTCACCCATTTGTGGTACCTCTGTCATAGTAGGACTAAGGAAACTAGGACATTCTTATCCTCTCTCTCTCTCTCTTTTTATCTCTCTCTCTCTCACACACACACGCACACATTTCAGAGCCTATGGAAGAGTAGTCTGGATTACTTCAAAGTCAGGGGAAATGGATACCAGTGCTGGAAATTGAAAGGAAGCAAGGTGGAGAGCCCTGAACCAGGACAGGGCTTCCCATAGAAGAAAGAGATGATGGGTTTCCAGAGTGCCCAGGAAGTGCTAGGGCCTCTGTAGAGGGGGTACATGTATGGTAGGGACTATATGTCAAGTACCACATATGTGTGAACAATACACAAATATTTCCATCCCTAAGCTGCTTATCTTTGAATCACTCTAAAGACCTGGTCAATGAGCATCTCTGTGACCACCATGGTGGACAGTGGCCAGAGGTCCTTGTCTAAGTTTTTTAGATTACATTAGCCCCCTGCGGTAATGGAAGAAACCAAAAAAGCACCCAGTTGCCATCGCATCAATTCTGACTTATGGTAGCCCCATGTGTGTTTGAGTAGAACTGTGCCCCATAGGGTTTTCAGTGGCTGATTTTTTTCCAAGTAGATCACTAAACCTCTATTCAAGGCACCTTTGGGTGCCCTCCACCTCCAACTTTCAGTTAGCAACATAGCACGTTAGCTATTTGTACCACCCAGAAGACCCTCAAATAGTAACTATGGTTCAGAGCCAGATTTAATCGATTAAAAATGTGTTTTACTTACAACCAAGCATAAGATGTAAATTTATACCAATTACACAAATAATTGATCAAAGAATGTATACATGCAATCACCCATTTGGTTGCATATGTCTTAGAGTTCTCTAGAAGCAGACCCTGAGACAAGGATTCAGGCAAAGATGGTTTATTTGGGAAGTGATTCTAGAAAATCCCAGTGGAGGCATGAGCAGTAACACAGGGAAGGGGGACAGCCAAGAAAATGTACATAACCAAGCCAGTCATCAAGGTAGATAATGAAAATTAATCCTGCAGGAAAACTCTGGGGGTCTCCAGCCTCACAATTATCCTGCCTGTAGAAATGGAAGCTTGAGCATTCATATGCCAAATTCCAACAGTGGTTGTTGAGGACTGCTCCTACAGAAGTTCTCTGGACTTCCAACCTATGCAGTGAGGCAAAAGAGGCTCTGGCCAATTTGGGAGTGCCCTACAGTGGCAAGGCCCAAGGAGACATGGGTGGGCTACCGACAGGCCTGCTACAGACTCTGATGCCATCTGGACTGGTTTTAACCACAGTGAGCCAGTAGCTTTCCATTTATAATCATGCCAACAGCCTAATTTTTCTCAGAGGTGAAGTGTCTTCAAGAGGGCAATGAAGATTTCAAATATGCTTTAGAAACATAATGATCTAGGCCATCTGGACTCATTTTTTGGGGGGTACACTTTTTCGAGCAATTTTAAGTTTCTAGAAAAATTGCACAGAAAGTGCAGAGTTTCTGCATTCTCCTTCTCTGCCCTACACACAGCTTCTCCTCTTACTAATACCTCACAGTAGAGTGATACATTTGTTACAATTGGTGAGCCAGTATTGACACATTATTATTAACTGAAGTTCATAGTTTACATTAGGGTTCACTTATTTGTGTAGTCACAGTTCTGTGGTTTTTGACAAATTCGTAATGTCAAGTATCCACCACAGTAGTATCATGCAGAATAATTTCATTGCCCTTAAAACGTCCTGTGCTTTACCTATTCATTCATCCACCCCAATCCCCTGGAAAGCGCTGATCTTTTTACCGTTTCTATAGTTTCGCTTTTCTAGAATGTCATACACTTGGTATCTTATAGTATGTAGCTTTTTCGGATTGGCTTCTTTCACTTAGAATATACATCTAAGGTTTCTCCACATCTTTTTGTGATTTAATAGCACATTTCTTTTTATTGCTGAATGATACTCCGTCATGTGGACGTACCACAGTTTGTTATCCACACCTCAACTCATGTTGCTGATGAGGTGCAATAACTGAAGCCTAGAGAAGACAGGTGCTAGGTCCAGGTTTCCCCTAGTGAGTGGCAGGGCTTGTACTGGCAGCCAGAGGTTTTGATTTCCAGGCCAACATTGTTTTGTCCAAATTCTATGGCCTTTCCACTGACTCTTGTCTGTGGCTGTCAATCGAAAGTAGAATTCAAGCAAAATATGGCACACTATTCTGAGTTGGTATGTTAGTAAGACTGATATTGTCACTGGGTTACTAGGTTGTCGCCTCACACCTTTTGCCTCCATTCTCAGTGTTCCTTTAAGTGTTATAGTGTAGAATTAGTCACCATACCCCCATCCCCCCAAAGCCTACGTTTTCCTCCCTGATCCAGTGAATTTGCTGTGGTCCCTCCCCTGCTGGGAATGGGACTCCCTATAGTATCCTCACCATTTATTTTTTTTCTACCAGATAGGCTCATATTTATCTTTTCAGGGTTAATAAAATACCACTTTCTTGGTGAAACTCTATCTCATACCACACCGAAGTTATTGCTTTAACTCCAGCCCTGCAATGCTTTGGTCTTATAGCATTTATACTAGCTGGTTGTTGACGGCACTGGGTGCTGGGGGTTGTTTATACATTTGATGGTTGTTTACCTGCTAGCTTCCCTTCTCCTGTGTCTGAACTCCAACATCATAAGTTGCTTTGAGAGGACCAACCTTTTATCAATCAAGGCAGACTAGGTTTTGCTGAGGTAATAAGTGACCCAAATCTAAATGACTTAAAAAAAAAAATCACAGTAGTTGATTCCCTGTGAATACTTCATATTCATCAAAGGTCACCTGGGGTCTATCCTCCACATTTTCGTCATTCCCATTCAGGGCCCCAGGCTAGAAGAACAGATACTATCTGAAACATTGAGCACTGTTTTGGGGGAGCTAAGGAAAGCAATGCAAAGCACACACTGGCTTTTGAAACTGCTACATGGCAACAATGCATGCCACTGCTTTCATTCCAATGGTTAAAGCAATCCTTACTGTGTGTCAGTATATTTGCATTCACCTTGCCTGGCACACACTAGATGCTTAATAAACACTTGATGAATAAACAAAGGAGTAAATGGACTGGTGGACGGTTATGTGCATTTCTAATATTTGTTTGAGATGTATAACCTATCTTGAATAATTTAAGTGATATTCATCGAGGTTACTATTTCTCTCTTTTCCTTTGCATAGCACATCACCATTGTCATCACGGTCATAGTTTATTGAGCATGGTATGCCAGATCCCAGCCCAAGTGCTCTACAGCCTTGTTAAATCATCCTAAACAATCCTGTGAGATACACATTACTATTATTCCCAGTTTATAGTTGAGGAAATTGAGGTACGGTGAGGTTATTTCTTACCCAAAGTTACATAGTAGATAAGCGGTAGAACCAAGTCTAAACACAAGTCTGTCTGGCTCCAAAGCCAAAGTTTTTAACCATTTTTGTTAAACTGTCCTCCCAGAACTTTCCCATCTGACCTTTTAAGAGCCTACATAAGACTAGTTCCAAAAATGCTCTAGAAAGGCCATTTCTTGCTGTCAGTCAATAGGTATATACGAAATCAACCAAAATTAATGCAGGGTCTAAGAGGAACAGTTTCAACTGGCATTGTCAAAAGCTTCTCTTCTAATATTTGTTATTTGTACTTGTTCTAGTTTTTGACACTGCAGTTACCGAGCATAAAACCTCAAGTGTCTACTATGTGCTTACATAAGTCCTTGAAGAGATCCAAAGTTCTTTTTCTGTGGCAAACATGGGCTCTTGGCCTGCCTGGCTGCTCACCCTGGGGCTGTTGAAATTGAGCTGGCCATCTGCCTGTTGGAGAATCAGGCTCAGCTTTCAAACATTGACAATCTAATGACCACCCTGCCACCTAGTGGGAGAAATTCCTGTCGCTGACCTTGGTGCTGAAACACTAGTTAGCGGCGAGTCATTCCTTTTTCTCACTATCCTGGGACCTGACCAGGGAGTCTGGTCTGAGCTAATCCAGGACCCAGAGTTGCTCCTAATTTCTTTTCTCCATCTTGGTCTCCATCAGGGCTGATTTCATGCAATTTTTAGTGTTCTGTCACTCTTCTTATGCTTTGTCTAGGAAGTTGGGGGCACATGAGCTTTTCTCTACATGCTCCCTGATCCTAATCTTTATGTCCCTTTTAGGTCTGTGGCTGTACACTGCTGCAAATGTCCCATAAAAATGTTGAATAAATATACCAAATGTAGTAAAGTAACCACGGAGTACTAAGAACAAACACTTTGGAATCAGTCTGACCATGTATAAATGGAGCCTTACCATTTACAAGCTGGACAACTTTTGGAAATGTACTCAACTTTCCTGAGCCTCAGCCTTCTTGTTTTTAAAATGAAAATATAATAGTACATAAGTCAGAGAGTTGTGTAAAAACATTAAATGAGACAGGGCTTGTAAAATGTTCAGCACAAATCCTGCCACCCAGTAAGTGTGCAAAAGACATTAGCTGCTACTGTCCTATTGTAGCTGCTATTGCTATTGTTGGTAGTCTTATAATTTTTTCAAGCCATTGAGCTGATTTTGATTCAACATAGGTTTCCTTACTATAGTTAATATTTTGAGGAAGAATGCATGGAAATATAAGTGTCTTAGGCTGGGTTCTCTAGAGAAACAAAGCCAATGAAGTGACTATTTATATATTGTTTCAGTTATCTAGTCCTGCTCTAACAAAAATACCACAAGTGGATGGCTTTGACAAAGGGAAATTTATTTTCTCACAGTCTCGTAGGCTAAAAGTCCAAATTTAGGGCATCAGCTCCAGGTGAAGGGTTTCTCTCTCTGTGAGCTCTGAAGGAAGGTCCTTGTCATCAATCTTCCCCTGAACTAGGAGCTTCTCTCTGCAGGAACCCTGGGACAAAAGGACATGCTCTGCTCCCAGCACTGCTTTCTTGGTGGTATGAGTCTCCCCCCGCCCCCCGCCTTCCTTTCCTTTTATCTCCTGTAAGACAAAATGTGATGCAGGCCACACCCCAGGGAAAATCCCTTTATATTGGATCAGGGATATGACCTTAGTAAGGGTGTTACAATCCCACCCTAATCCTCTTTAACACAATCTAATCTTGCCTCATAAACCACAGGCAGAGATTAGGATTTACAACACATAGGAAAATTACAATCACAAAATGGAGGACAACCAGACAGTACTGGGAATCATGGCCTAATCAAGTTGACACATATTTTGGGGGACACAATTCAACCCATGACACTCCACCCTTTGGCCCCTGAAAATTCATATCCTTGCCACATGTAAAACACATTCACTCCATCGTATCACAGTAAAAGTCTTAAATCAACTCCCAAGTTCAAAATCCAAAAATTTCTCTTCATCTGTGAAATCCAGAATACAAGTTATCTGCTTCCAAAGTATAATGGTAGAACAGGCACAAGCTAGACATTTCCATTACAAATGGGAGAAATTGAAGGGAAAGAAGGGATAACAGGCATCAAGAAAGTAAGCAGAACGTATTACATTAGTCCTCAAGGCTTTGAAAATAATCCTCTGTTCTCTGAAACTACACTATTGCCCTGCCCTCCGGACTGTAGGTATTGACCACACTCTCCAGATTCTGAATGGAGGCACCTCGGCCCTGGGATTCAGCTCCTCCTTCCAGGCCCACTGGCGTGGCAACTCTGCTCCCTCAGCTTTAGGCACACTATTCTCCTAGTCCATCTGTGTGGCAACCCCGCCCTCAGAAACACCAGAGGTCATGGCTCCACCCTTTGAAACCCCAGAGATCAAGGCCATATCTTTTGACAGTGAGGGAGCTCGGCTTCCTGTGTTCCTTGTCTCTTCAGCTTCTGCTTCCTGGTTTCTTGGCCTCTCAGCTCCTTGGGCCTCTCCACTCTCATCTGCCCTGCTGGGGGAAGTGTTCCGAAGCTCTGTAGTTCCACCTATAAGTGCCTAGGGGCACCCCACTCTGCCAGTAAACTTTGGCCAGAAGGCACTCAGCTCTCTTGCTACATGGGTTGGCAAGCCTAGCTCCACTGATAAGTGCCCAAAAACACCCCACTCTTCCAGGAAGCCTCCTGGGCAAAAGTACTCAGCTCTCTCGCTCCGTGGGTCAGTGCTGTCTGGTGCTGGTCTCCTGGTTCTGCCCCTGTGGATCCTCTCCTGCAGCTGGTCGTTGGCTGCTGCTGGTTCTCTGCTGCTACTTCTCACTGTCTGCGCTGTCTCCAGTATTAACAACTCTCCTCACTTCCTTCTGAGTCATCTATCCATTCACAGTTTTAAAACCACTTCCACATTTTAGCTATCTGTTAGAGCAGCACCCTACTCTGGTACCAAATTCTGCCTCAGTTATCTAGTACTGCCCTAACAGAACTACCACAGTGGATTGGTTTAACAAAGAGAACTTTATTTTCTTACATTCTAGTAAGCTAGGAGTTCAAATTTAGGACATCAGCTCTAAGGGAAGGCTTTCTATCTCTGTTGGCTCTGGAGGAAGGTCCTTGTCATCAATCTTCCCCTGGACTGGGAGCTTCTCCATGCAGGAACCCCAGGTCCAAAGGATGTGCTCTGCTCCCAGCACTACTTTCTTGGTGGTATGAGGTCCCCCCAATCTCACACTCCTCACTTCCCTTTCCTTTTATCTCTTGTAAGATAAAAGGTGTTGCAGGTCATACCCCAGGGATGTGACCTTAGTAAGGGTGTTACAATCCCACTCTAATCCTCTTTGACATGATCTAATCTTGTCTCATTAACCACAGGCAGAAATTAGAATTTACAACACATAGGAAAATTACAATCACAAAATGGAGGACAACCACACAATACTGGGAATCACAGCCTAACCAAGTTGACACATATTTTGGGGGAACACAATTCAACCCATGGAATACACACAGAGAGAGAGAGAGAGAGAGAGAAATTTATATCAAGGAAATTGCTCATGCGATGGTAGAGTTGTAGAGGCTGGAAAGTCCCAAGCCCGTGGGTCGAGCTGGAGGCTTCTCCTGATTCACGTTGCTGCTGTGGCTGGCAGACCCAAGACCAGCAGGTCAGAAAACAGGCCTTTGGCTCACAGGCTGTGGAGGCCAAAAAATCCCAAGGCCAGCAGGTAAGCTGGCAGGCCACTATCCCACAGACTGTGGAGGGTGACGAATTCCAAGATCATCAGGTAAGCTGCTAGCTCAAGTTTCAAGAGCTGGAGGTCAGATGAACAGGAGCCAGCTGCAGGATCCAGAGCAAGCAAAAGCCCGTGAGACTTGCCAGAAAGTCCACCTATATTGGATGCAGACTACACCCCGAAGGAAACTCCCTTTCAAATGATTGGCTACTCACAGCAGATCTTATCGTAGAGGTGATCTCATTATTATACATTATAACTGCTAAACCATTGAGAATCATGGCCCAGCCAAAGTGGCACTCAACCTTAATGATCACAGTAAGCTACTCATGAGGAACGTTTACATAGATCAAGAGGCGGTTGTTCAGACAGAACAAGGGGATACTGATTGTTTTAAAGTCAGAAAAGGCGTGTGTCAGTGTTGTATTCTTTCACCATACCTATTCAATCTGTATGCTGAGCAAATAATTCGAGAAGCTGGACTACACGAAGAAGAATGGGGCATCAGGATTGGAGGAAGACTCATTAATAACCTGTGTTATGCAGATGACACAACCTTGCTTGCTGAAAATGAGGAGGACTCGAAGCCCTTGCTAATGAAGATCAAAGACCACAGCCTTCAGTATGGATTGCACCTCAACATAAAGACAACAAAAACCCTCACAACTGGACCAATGAGCAACATCATGATAAACAGAGAAAAGATTGAAGTTGTCAAGGATTTCATTTTACTTGGATCCACAATCAACAGCCATGGAAGCAGCAGCCAAGAAATCAAAAGATGCATTGCTTGGGTCAATCTGATGCAAAGGATCTCTTTAAAGTGTTGAAGAGCAAAGATGTCACCCTGAAGACTAAGGTGCACCTGACCGAAGCCATGGTATTTTCAATCACATCATATGCATGTGAAAGCTGGACAATGAATAAGGAAGACCAAAGAAGAATTGACGCCTTTGAATCGTGGTGTTGGCGAAGAATATTGAATATACCATGGACCGCCAAAAGAACGAACAAATCTGTCTTGGAAGAAGTACATCCAGAATGCTCCTCAGAAGCCAGGATGGCGAGAGTGCATCTTAAATACTTTGGACATGTTGTCAGGAAGGATCAGTCCCTGGAGAAGGACATCATGCTTGGCAGAGTACAGGTCAGCGGAAAAAGAGAAAGACCCTCAACGAAGTGGATTGACACAGTGGCTGCAACAATGAACTCAAGCATAACAACAATTATGAGGATGGCTCAGGACTGGTCAGTGTTTCGTTCTGTTGTGCATAGGGTCACTATGAGTCGGAACCGACTCGACGGCACCTAACAGCAACAACAACATCCCATTATTAAATAAGGCATATAGAATGCATAATATCTGGATCATAGTGTCTCAACTGTTTTCCCCAAGGAATACCTACTTTATTTATGCCCTCAATTATTATAGGTTGGCAAAAATTATTCTTGTGCCTGAACAGAGAGTCTGTGCCATTTGTAAAGTAGAAGATATTTGTCTTAGTTATCTAGTGCTGCTGTAACAGAAATACCACAAATGGATGACTTTAACAAAGAGAAGTTTATTCTCTCACAGCCTAGGAGGCTAGACATCCAAATTCAGGGTGCTAGCTCCAGGGGAAGGCTTTCTGTCTGTGTTGGCTCTAGGGGAAGGTCCTTGTCATCAATATCCCCCTGGGTCTAGGAGTTTCTCAGTACAGGGACCCTGGATCCAAAGGACACACTCTGCTCCTGGCTCTTCTTTCTTGGTGTTAGGAGGTCCTTCTCCTCTCTGCTTGATTCTCTCTTTTATATCTCAACTGAGATTGACTCAAGATACAACCTACTCCTGTAGATTGTGTCCTGCCTCATTAACATAACTGCCTCTAATTCTGCCTCAATGTCACAGAAGTTAGGATTTAGAACACATAGAATAATTACATCAGATCACAAAATGGAGGACAATCACACAAAACTGGGAGTCATGGCCTAGCCAAGTTGACACACCTTTTGGGGGGAGACACAATTCAATCCAAAACAATATCCTTCACTGTTTGCCAAGGAACATTTTACAATAATTCACTTTTAAGAAGTTTCTCTGACAGAAATTTTTCTGCCTTCTTTTGTCCAGAAGAAGTGAATATTATGTAACCCAGTGTGATTTTTCTTTGTGTCTTAGTTACTAGGAACTGTATAACCAAACTCAGTCTGTAATAGTCGTGATGAGTTGATTTCACATGTCCGCTATTACCTGCATCTTCAGATGATCTTTATTCTACCTTTATCACTGAATGGTCTATTGTGTTTGTTTTCCTTGCACAGCCTATTAAAAATTCACTTATTTATAATTTCCTTTTTTTTTTTTTAACAAGTAGTCCACTTTGCACTCCATTTTGTCAGCTGCTATAAATAGTTTAATGTAGCGGGTACATATTCCAGATGTATCAGTAAACCATATTTCCAATTACCTTGATCTATTCCATATAGCAAGTGTGTTTGAGGAGTTATTATTGAAAAATAAGCAGCTAATCTTTATATTGCCATGGATGAATTAAACCAGAACAAGAAAATCAGATTAGTGCGGTTCACTCAGTGTTGTCTCTCGTGTCGGCAGTTACAATTTATTGCAGGATAGCCCAAGAGAAGCGTGGTGATGGGGTTAAGAACTAGGGCTCTGAGTCAGAATATCCAAATCTTTCTTTTACTAGCTGTAAGATGGGAACAAGTTGTGTGACCTTTCTGGTCTTATTTCCTTATCTGTGAAATAGAGTGGTAATGAGAAACAAGATAAATAAAAGGGCCTGGTACATAGTAGGCAACCAATAAACGTTAGCTGCCACTACACCTATGATAACACAATAACAAGACTGTTATTACTATCAGTGTAACTATCCTTTTCTGACCACCCAGTTTAAAGTTGTAAGACTATCAGACAAAACAAAACTGTATCCCCTATCTCCCTTCCCAATTTTCTTTTTCTCCATAGCATTACCATTATCTCACGTACTACACATTTTACTTATTTCCTTGTTCCTATTTCCTCTGCCAGAACGTAGGCAGGGACTTTTATTCATCTGCCTGTTTGTTTTGCCTTTGTATTCTCAGCTCACGGAACAGGGCCTGGCAATTAATAAATATTTCATGAATGAATGAATGAATAGCTGATCCTGGGTAACTACTTGCAATAATATTTGGTGGAAGGTGGGATTCTGGGATTAAACTCAGAATTTAAAAATTGTAACCAAAAGGTTAGATGACATGGCCTAAACCCCACTAGGTATAATTCATCATAATTATTCACCTCAGCATAATTATTTGCCACAACTGCTAATACAACATAGTGAATTTTAGAGATCAATTTCAAGATTCATCTTTTAAAAAATGGTGAAAACATCAGCCAGTATGACTGAGAAGTTCTTACCCCACTTCATGTTGATGTCATGGTCTCTGTTATTAAAGATGGTGGGAAACATAGGCTTCCACCGTTGTCTGTGGCTCTACACAAAACCCCAGTTGACAAAAATGTTTCCTGTTGGCACATCTTCTTTTATATCTAGTTCCTGCTGATCTTCTCTTGCAAGCCTCTTGATGTTTTACCTAGAAATAGCTGCTCCTTATATCAGAGTTGTTATCAATCTCTTTGTCTGTAATTTCTCAAAGTTTAGACCATATGAATGTGGAATCCTTATGAACCACACCGTTAGGATAGGCATCTAGGTTTGACTCCCAGCTCTATCATCTACTAGTTGGATGACCTCAGTCAACTTGTTTTTATCACTCTGTTTATGTACTTGTAAAATGGGACTAAGTAGCATCCGTTACTCATGATGCTGTTATGAAGATGGCACAAAATAAGCTACATAAGGTGCCAGGCACAAAGTAAATGGTTAATAAATAGAAGCTATTGTTGCTCACTTGTAAATTGGCACAGCATGATTTTAATGCTCCTGGAAGTTTCAGCTTGATGAAACTGTGACTAGAAAAAAATATGCCTTTCTAACTTTCTCTTGTCAATGTTCTTTTTCTTTCCATTGAAGTCATTTCTCCACCCGCTATGCCTCAAGAAAAAAGAGAAATAATGGGAAAGACACCTCATACGTATTTGTATCTTAATTTGTAAAGTGGGGCTATATAAAGTCTGGGCTATGAGATTGGGTTTTCAGATTTTTTCTCAGCGTTTGCCCAAAATGAATATTATATAACCCAGTGTGGTTTTTCTCTGTCCTTGCTGGGTCCAGCCTTTGAGAGGGTATTTGCATACAGCAAAGATGAATTCATCCCAATGTATCCTTCAAGTGCGATCTGCAACACCTGAGAGATACCTTGAATCGTTGCTTTGTTTGAGCCCATTGTTACTGCAGCTCTGTCAGTCCATCTCATTGAGGGTCTTCCTCTTTTTCGCTGATCCTCTGCTTTACCAAGCATGGTATCCTTCTCCAGGAATTGGTCCTTCCTGATAACATGTCCAAAGTGAGATGAGGTCCCACCATCCTTGCTTCTAAGGAGCATTCTAGCTGTACTTCTTCCAAGACAGATTTGTTCATTCTTCCAGCAATCCATGGTGTAGTCAATATTCTTCCTCAACACCATAATTCAAACACATCAACTCTTCTTCAGTCTTCCTTATTCATTGTCCAGCTTTCACATGTGACCAGAAGCATGCTCTCTCACAAATCGGCCAGTTATATTTAGAGATAAACAAACTGATCCTAAATATTATTTATGAAGCATCAACAAATTACTTGTAACTAAGCAAAGGCATTCAAGAATTTTACACTTGATGGCAATATTGTTGTTAGTTGCCATCAGCCAATTCTGGCAGCCAATGATGGCAACTCCATGTGTGCAGGATAGAACTGCTGCATACAGTTTTTATTGATTTTTTAAATAATATTTTATTGTATTTTAGTGAAAGTTTACACAGAAAATGAGGTTCCCATTTAACAATTTTTATACAAATTGTTCCATACCATTGGTTATAATTTTTACAATGTATCAGAATTCTCATTATTTCCATTCTGTTTGTTCTGTTACCATTGATCTAGCTTCCCTTCTCCTCCTTGCCATCTCACCTTTGCTTCTGGGTAAATGTTGACTGTTTGGTCTCATAGAGTTAATTGTTTAAGGGACCATATTACATATGGAAATGATATTATTTATCTCATAAGCCAATCTATTATTTGGCTGAAAGGTGAAATAACTTCAAATCCAATTTCAAAGGTTATCTTAGGGCAGTAGTCTCGGGGGCTCCTCTAGTCTCTATTGGTCCAGTAGGTCTGGCCTTTTTTTAGGAATTTGAGTTTTGTTTTACATTTTCCTCCCATTCTATTTGGGACCTCCTATTTGGAAACCCTGGTAGTGTAGTGGTTAAGTGCTACAGCTGCTAACCAAGAGGTCTGCAGTTCAAATCTACCAGACACTCCTTGGAAACTCTATGGAGCAGTTCTACTCCCTCCTGTAGGGTCGCTATGAGTTGGAATCGACTTGACAGCAGTGGGTTTTTGGGTTTTTATTGTGTCTTTGTGGGGCAGTTCTACTCTGTCCTATACCTATTCCTATGAATTGGAATTGACTTGACAGCAATGGTTTGGTTTTTGGTTTATTGTGTCCCTGGTCAGAATGGTCAGTACTGGTAGCCAGGCACCATCTGGTTCTTCTGGTCTTGGGTTAGAGGAGGCTGTGGTTTGTGTGGGCTACTAGTCCTGTCGACTAGTTTCTTCTTTAAGCCTTTGATTTCCTTCATTCTCTTTTGCTCCATATAAGTAGAGACCAGTAGTTGTATCTCAGATGGCCACTCACAAGCTTTTAAGACCCCAGATGCTACTCACCACTCTAGGATGTAAAGCATTATCTTTGTGAACTATGTTATGCCAGTTGACTAAGTTTCCCCCAAGACTCTGCTCCATAGGGTTTCCGAGGCTGTGACCTTTCAGAAGCAGATAGCCAGGTCTGTCTTCTGAGGTGTCCCTGGGTGGGTTCAAACAACCAACCTTTTGGCTAGTAGTTGAGCGCTAAACAGTTTGCAGTACCCAGCCACCCCTAAAGTGTGCCAGAAAGAAAAGCCACATTAATAAAGTCAACTCTTGGTGGCCAAATGTCAGGATATGAATTAGAGAAAGTACTTGGGGAATTTTCTTTGTGTTTTATTTTATTTTGTTTTTGGAAGTATGATGCTTTTTTTTTGTTGTTGTTGTTGTTTATGAAATAATCTAGATTAGAACAAGATTGAACTCTAGTGGTGAAAAGCCCAAACTACACTCTATTTAAAAATCTCTCTGCATAAGAAATAATAGCCCAGGAATGCTGCACCTAAATAAAGAGGCTCAGGAGCCAAGCTGGCAAGCCCCAGCGACAGTAACAGACTTGATCCTAAAAGGGGAGTCTGTTAAAAGTACCCAGGTCTCCTTCCATATGGTGTGACTGTTATGAATGCATCAAGGCAGCGTGCTGTTCTAGGGCAAATGCCAAGTGATGGTATTTTTCCTGCAGAATATATATGAATCTACAAGGATAGCATTCATGAAGTAATGAGCCTAAAATAAATTTTATTAAGAATTCCTTAAGTCAACCTTGACTATAATCATGTTAACAAGGCACAGGACCAGCCTAAATTTCATTCAGTCCACAAGCATGAATCAAGCCCCTTTTCTGGGTGAGATGCTGTGGGAAGAAGTAAAGAAGTATTTGGCAAGGGCCTTACTTCCATGAGTAGGAAATCATTTCACCCAGATACAGAGACAGAGGTATAAGAGAACTCTCATGGCTAGGTTTGTCAGCTAAAAGGCCTCCAAAGATTGCTGTGGACAGCACCCACCCCATCCTTGGAATTGTGTACTATAAAACCTGTACGTGCTTGCCCTGGTCTTTGCACAATAGCACACTGTGTCTGAATACCTTACACAGTTGGAAGCCAAGAATCTACATAGGTTTCATCGAGGAAGAAGTAGATCGATGTTTGTAAATCTGGGTATCGTTCAGAGAACAAGGTACCATTTGCTCCTATTGGTTGGTTAGGTATTTGTTGACTTCTAAAATTTGAGTGGGCTGGTCAACAACTCAGGCTTAATTGCAGAGATTGGCATAAAGCATATTCAGTAGAGATGGTATTGGGTGTACAGTAGTGAGCCAGTTTAAGGGGAGAAAAAAAAGGAATGAATTTTCTTATGTAAACAAAGGTCAGGGTAGGGATGGATCTGGCTTCAGGCATGACTGGGTGTAGAGACTGAAATGCTGTGTGGTTGGTATTTCTGCCTATCATTCTCAGTTACTCACATTATCCCCCTCTCTTCCTATCTCTCAGTTTATCCTCTCCTTGAATGTTGCCATCTCTCCTGATATTGTCAGGTTTTCTTCACAAAGGAAGGAATGTAGAACAAGCCATGTAAAAGTTACAACCTTCTGGATCCATGGCCTGAGAGGCACGGAAAGTCAGGCTTTCACTTCTAGCCTTTAAATCTTAGGGATGTCCTCTGATTGGCCTGGTTTGGCTCATGTGCCCACACTTTAGACCGATCAGGAAGCACTATGATTGGCCCAACAGGGGTCATATGCCTTGCCCTTTGCCAGGAGAGCAGTGTTTGTAAAAGAAGAAAGTGGGGTAGAATTACTGAGGGTTCAGTAACCATCCCAGTTTAACTCTACTCTAAGGGGCTCTTCAAAGAAGAGATTCTGTGCTCATACATATTTAGGAAATTTTAAAAAGAAAATTAATCCAGTTTGTTTACAGCAGGACTGCTCAGAACCTTTAATATCTTAATGTTCATGGTGAAGCTCTAAGAAATGGGTATGGAATGCAGCATTTATTATCTCTTCTGCCCACACGGCAGATTTTCACAGTGAATTTTGCAGGACAAGTGTTCTGTGGAGCACAGTTTGGGAAAGACAACTCTAGGGAAACAATACCCATAAAGTATCATTCTACTCCCAAATGTTAAGTTTTGCCCTCCTAGATTTCTGCTTCTTGTAGCCAAGACTTCTGATTAATAGAGCTATTCTGATGTCTGTTTTACATTTTCTCATTCATTTAACAAATGTTTATTAGGTCCATAGGCATGGTTAGGTGCTGGGGACAGCAGTGGATAAAACAGATGGCTTATAAGTCCTAAACTAATTATGTTCTAACAGAGAGACTAACAATCACCACCCACAAAACAATCATATAATGTTAGGTCAAGATAAACGCTTCAAAGAAAAATAAAGCAGAGTGAAGGAAAAGAGGATAAAGGCTGAGCTAGATTCATTAGCTGGTCATGGAAGGTCTCACTGAGCAGGTGAAATTTGAGCACTGCAATGTGAGAGTCAGCCCCTTAAGCATCTGGTGGGACAGCATCCCAGTCAGAGAGGCTAGCATGTGCAGAGGTCCTGGGGTGGAAGCACACCTAGCATGCTTGGGGAAAAGCAAGAGAGCCAGGGATCAAGGGCAGGTTGGAAACCTTTATTGCTAGCATGTGGTAAATGCTTTGCCTTCCCCACTACTACTACCAGAAAGTGAGAAAGGGGTAAAAGTTTTGAGCAAATGAGTAAGAATCTGAGCTGTGCTAGGAATACCAAGCCAGCAGCCATGGCAAGCATCTTTGGAGGTGGATTGGAAGGAAGAAGCACATAGGAGACTGTGGTGGCTTAGGTAATGCGGACATAGGCTAAGGCGGCCACGGCAGGAATGGAAAGGAGATCACTGGGCCTCAAGTTGGAGTATTCTAGCTACACAGGTGTTCTGGGAGAGAAGGTATTGAGAAGGATGAGGAAAGAGTTAAACATCCTACATCCCAGTGGGAAATATGCTTCCGTCGCCACTTAGGCCATCAGGAAGATGGGTGCAAGAAGAGCACAGTGACCAGTGGGTAGTAGAGACCACATGAGAAAAGGGTTCAAGAACCCAAGAAGCTGTAGATAAGGCTTCGAAGGTAAATTAGACATAGATTCCAGGCTGGGGAGTTTGCAGGTGATGCTGGCTACTGAAAACCACTGAATATTTTTGAGCTAGAGAACGACATGGTCAATGCAAATGTTTTAAGCAGATGGATGTCGTCTCTTTTCCCATTTCCATAAGTCTTTCATTCCCACTCCCTTCCTACTCTTCAGGTCTCTGATGTAAAGCAGGGGACTGATGGACTTATTTAAACAAGAGCACTAATGATTAATAATGACTAGATTTCAGCAGCTCCAGTATTCCACCATTGCAAGTAAATTAATGGCATTTCCAGCCCCTTGACCAAATGACTTAGGGCAATACCAGGAGGCACTATAGCACAGTGATTTACAATGTGAACTCTGGGCCTGTTTCTATCACTTCCTAGCTGTGTGACTATTGCAAGCTACTTAACCTCTCTGTGCAACAGTTTCTACATCTATAAAATGGAAACAATAGCAGTCCTTAGATAAAGAAGTGCTATGAGAATTAAAATGATCTATGCAGAATGCTTAGAACAGTGCCTGACACTCTACAATAAACCAAAAACCAAGCCCACTGCCGTCGAATAGATTCTGACTCATAGCGACCCTACAGGACAGAGTAGAACTGCCCCATGGAGTTTCCAAGGAACGCCTGGTGGATTTGAAATACCGACCTCTTGGCTAGCAGCTGTAGCACTTAACCACTACACCACCAGGGTTTCCACGCTCTACAATAGACAGCATTATTTTGTTTCAGCTTTTTTACTTCCCCAACTCTCAGTGACCCAAACCCCATCTTTCATCATGGTGGACAATCAAATAAGAACTGCGGGACAAAGGCTAAATCGATCTTCATAATAAAGATCAGAGAGATGGAAAAAACATTAGACTTGAGGTTGGATAAAATTGGGTGAGGGCAGGTGAAGCTTGATTCTTTAGATCTGGACTCTACCTAATGGGCACATGTGGGCACTGCACACTTGAAATACGGCCACTGTGACTGAGGAACTGAATTTTAAATTTAATTTAATTTAAATTAATTTAAATATCTGCATATGACTAGTAGCTGCCATGTTGGGTAGCCCAGCTCTAAAGCATAAAATCCCTCCTCCCAATTCTCTCCAACCCCAAGTTTAGTACCTTCATTTTTTTTTTTTTTCTTACTAAGTAGTATTTCATTGTGTGGATTTATCAGTTTGTTTACCCATTCGACTATTAAAGGATATCTTGGTAGCTTCCAGTTTGAGGTGATTATGAATAAAGCAACTATACACATTCACATGCTGATGTTTGCGTGGACGAGAGTTTTCCTATGAGTTGGGTAAATACCTAGAAGCAGGATTGCTGAAACATATGGAAAGCCTATGTTTAGCTTGGTAAGAAACTGTGAAGCTCTATCCTAAAGTGACTATACCATTTCTCATTCCCAGCAGCAGTGAATGAGAATGGCTATTGTTCCACGTCCTTGCAGGCAATTAATACTGTCAATTTTTTTTTTTTTTTATTTTAGCCATAGACCTGTAGTGGTGTCTCATTGTCTTAATTCTCATTTCCCTAAATGACATATGATGTGTTTAGCATCTTTTCATATGCGTATTTGTCTTTTTATCTTTTGCTCATTTTTTAAGTGATTCAGTCTATTCAGATCTTTTGCTCATTTTTAAAGTGATTTTTGCTGTTTTTTTCCCTTATTGTTGAGCTTTAAGAGTTCTTGTATATTTTGAGTACGAGTCCTTTATTAGATATAATTTTGCAAATATTTTCTCCCAGCCTATGGCTTCTCTTTTCATTCACTTAACAGTGTCTACCACAACAGAAATTTTTAATTTTAATATAAGGTCCAACTTACCAATTTTTTTTTCACGGATCATGCTTTTCGTGTTGTATTTAAAAAGTTATCAGCAAACCCAAGGTCACCTGTATTTTCTCCTAAAAGTTTTATAGTTTTACCTTTAAATTTATATCTATGGTCCATTTTGAGATAATTTTTGTGATACATGCAAGACTGGTGTCCAGGTGTTTTTTTTTAAATATGGATGTCCAATTGTTCCAGCACTATTTGTTTAAAAGACTACCCTTTCTCCACTGAATTACCTTTGTGTCTTTGTCAAAGATCAACCGATTATATTTGTAAAGGTCTTTTTCAGGAATCTCTGTTCTGTTCTATTGATCTATGTGTCAATTGTTTCACCACTATCATGCTGTCCTGATTTCTGTAGCTTTATAGTAAGCCCTGAAATGACGTGCTGTGAGTCCCCCAACTTGGTTTTTCTTTTTCAGTATTGCTTTGACTATTTTATGTCTCTTCCTTTTGATGTAATTTTAGAATCAGTTTGTCAATATCTACAAAATTGCTTGCTGGGATTTTGATTGGGATTGTTTTGAATCCGTAGATCAAGTTGGGAAGAATTGCCATCTTAGTATGAGGCATTCCAATCCAGGAACATGGGCTATCTCTCATTTATGGAGATCTTTTTCATCAGAATTTTATACCTTTTTACATATAGATTCTGTACATATTTTGTTGGATTTACGCTAAGTATTTCATTTTCTTCTTTTTTTGGAAATCCTGGTGGTATAGTGGTTAAGTGCTACAGCTTCTAAGCAAAAGGTCGGCAGTTCAAATCCACCAGGCAGTCCTTGGAAACTCTGTGGGACAGTTCTTCTCTGTCTTATAAGGTCGCTATGAGTTGGAATTGACTTGATAGCGATGGGTTTTTTTGATTGTTTACTCATTTTTTGGTGCTACTTGAAATGGTATTTTTTGTTTGTTTCAAATTCCAGTTGTTTGTTGCTGGTATATATGAAACAACGACTTTATATTTTGACCTTGCATCCAGCAACCTTGCTGTATTTATTAGTTCCAGTAGTGTTTTTTTTTTTTTTCCTTGCCAATCCATTGGGATTTTCTACATTGACATTCATGTCATCTGCAAATAAAGACAAATTTATTTCCTCCTGTCCAATCCATATACTTTATATTCCCTTGTTTTATCACACTGGCTAGGATGAAAAGATACCTTGGAGTGTTCCATATCTGCCATGGATGGAATTATGTGCCCCCAAAAATGCGTGCATGGATTTCTCTGGGCCATGATTCCCGGTATTGTGTGATTGTCTACCATTTTGTCATCTGATGTGATTTTCCTGTATGTAGTAAATCCTGCCTCTATGATGTTAATGACAGAGGATGGGTGGCAGTTGTATTAGTGAGGCAGGACTCAGTCTACAAGACTGGATTTTGTCTTGAGGCAATCTCTTTTGTGATATAAAAGAGGGAATTGAGCAGAGAGACAGGAGGACCACATACCACCAAGAAAGCAGCACCAGGAGCAGCGTGTGTCTTTTGGACCCAAGGTTCCTGTGCAGAGAAGCTCCTCTACCAGGGGGAAGATTGAGGACAAGCACCTTCCTCCAGAGCCCTGAGAGAGAGAGAAACCCTTCCTCTGGAGCTGATGCCCTGAATTTGGACTTTCAGTCTACTTTACTGTGAGGAAATAAATCTGTCTTTGTTAAAGCCATCCACCTGTGGTATTTCTGTTACAGCAGCACTAGATAACTAAGACAGTATCTTACAGGGAAAGTGCCCAGTATCTCACCAATAAGTACTACACTAGCTGTAGGTTTTTTGTAGGCGTTCTTGATCAGGTTGAGGAAGTTCCTCACTATTGTTAGCTTGCTGAGATTTTTTTCTGTTTTGTTTTGTTTTTAACACGACTCAGTCTTCAATTTTGTCAAACGCTTTTTTGTGGTTTGGGGTTTTTTTTGGCATCATCGTCCCTCTTTGTCCCTGATACTCTTCCTTGTTCTGACGTCTGTCCTGTCTAAAATGTAAATAGTTATTCCAACTTTCTTTGCATTAGTGTTAGTTTGGTATATTTTTCTGGATCCTTTTTCTTTTAAACTACGTTAGTCTTTATATGTAAATATTTAAGGTACTCTGCCAGATGACAAATAGTTGGAATTTGTTTTTATAGCCACTGTAGCAATCTCTGGCTTTTAATTGGTGTGCTTAGACCATTCGGATTTAAAGTGATTATTGTTATAGTTGGATTAATATCTACCAATGTCTCTAAGTCTTTCTATTCATTGCATTTGTTCTTTGTTTCTTTTTTCCACCTATTTTTCTGCCCTCTGTGTGTGTTTTTAAATTATTTTATTTATTTATTTTTGGTAGAAATATACACCAATTCAACAATTTCTTTGTGTGCATTGATTACATTCTTGAAGTTGTGCAACCATTCTTGCTATCCTTTTCCAAATTATCCCACCTCCATTACCATATACTTGTCCCTAAGCCTTTCATCTAAACTTTCTGGTTACTGTTGTCAGTTTGATCCTGCATAGATAATGCTTTTTAAAAAGCACAATACTCAGTCAAACACCTATGCTCATCTAAAGACTTCACCAAAAGAGTAAAAAGACCACCTACAGACTGGGAAAGAATTTTCAGCTATGACATCTCCGACCAGCGCCTGATCTCTAAAATCTACATGATTCTGTCAAAATTCAACCACAAAAAGACAAACAACCCAATCAAGAAGTGGGCAAAGGATATGAACACACATTTCACTAAAGAAGATATTCAGGCAGCCAACAGATACATGAGAAAATGCTCCCGATCATTAGCCATTAGAGAAATGCAAATTAAAACTACGATGAGATTCCATCTCACACCAACTAGGCTGGCATTTATCCAAAAAACACAAAATAATAAATGTTGGAGAGGCTGCGGAGAGATTGGAACTCTCATACACTGCTGGTGGGAATGTAAAATGGTACAACCACTTTGGAAATCTATCTGGCGTTATCTTAAACAGTTAGAAATAGAACTACCATACAACCCAGAAATCCCACTCCTCGGAATATACCCTAGAGATACAAGAGCCTTCACACAAACAGATATATGCACACCCATGTTTATTGCAGCTCTGTTTACAATAGCAAAAAGTTGGAAGCAACCAAGGTGTCCATCAACGGATGAATGGGTAAATAAATTGTGGTATATTCACACAATGGAATACTACGCATCGATAAAGAACAGTGATGAATCTGTGAAACATTTCATAACATGGAGGAACCTGGAAGGCATTATGCTGAGCGAAATCAGTCAGAGGCAAAAGGACAAATATTGTATAAGACCACTATTATAAGATCTTGAGAAATAGTAAAAACCGAGAAGAACACATACTTTTGTGGTTACGAAGGGGGGAGGGAGGGAGGGAGGGAGAGGGTTTTTTATGGATTAATCAGTAGATAAGAACTGCTTTGGGTGAAGGGAAAGACAACACTCAATACATGGAAGGTCAGCTCAATTGGACTGGACCAAAAGCAAAGAGGTTTCCGGGATAAAATAAATACTTCAAAGGTCAGCGGAGCAGGGGCGGGGGTTTGGGGAACATGGTTTGAGGGGACTTCTAAGTCAATTGGCAAAATAATTCTATTATGAAAACATTCTGCATCCCACTTTGAAATGTGGCGTCTGGGGTCTTAAAGGCTAACAAGCGGCCATCTAAGATGCATCAATTGGTCTCAACCCACCTGGAGCAAAGGAAAATGAAGAACACCAAAGTCACACGACAACTAAGAGCCCAAGAGACAGAAAGGGCCACATGAACCAGAGACCTACATCATCCTGAGACCAGAAGAACTAGTTGGTACCCGGCCACAATCGATGACTGCCCTGTCAGGGAGCACAACAGAGAACTCCTGAGGGAGCAGGAGATCAGTGGGATGCAGACCCCAAATTCTCATAAAAAGACCATACTTAAGGGTCTGACTGCGACTGGAGGAATCCCGGCGGCAATGCTCCCCAGACCTTCTGTTGGCACAGGACAGGAACCATTCCCGAAGACAACTCATCAGACATGAAAGGGACTGGTCAGCGGGTGGGAGAGAGATGCTGATGAAGAGTGAGCTAATTAAATCAGGTGGACACTTGAGAGTGTGTTGGCAACTCTTGACTGGAGGGGGGATGGGAAGATAGAGAGAGAGGGAAGCTGGCAAAATTGCACGAAACAAGAGACTGAAAGGGCTGACTCAATAGGGGGAGAGCAAGTGGGAGAAGGGAGTAAGATGTATGTAAACTTACGTGTGACAGACTGATTGGATTTGTAAATGTTCTCTTGAAGCTTAATAAAAATTAATTAAAAAAAAAAGCACAATACTCGAAGGAGACATTCTTTACTAATTAAACTAAACTGTGTTTGTTTCCGATTATTAATGGATGTTTGCAGCTCTTTCTTCTCATTTTGAATCATACCACATCAGCAACCGAAGGTCCCAAAAGGTTTACTCCATTCTTGTCATTAAGGTCAGTTCTACTTTGAGGGGGCAGCTCTTTCTCAGTCATATTTTGATTGCTTTCCAACCTGAGGGGTTCATCTTCCGGCACCATTTCAGACAGTGTTCCACTGCTATCCATAAGGTTTTCACTGGCCAACTTTTTCAGGAGTAGATTGCCAGGGTCTTCTTCCTCGTCTGTCTTAGTCCGGACGCTCTGCTGAAACCTGTCCACCATGAGTGGCCATACTGGTATTTGAAATACCAGTAGCATAGCTTCCAGCATCACAGTAATATGCAAGTCACCATAGCATGACAAACTGCCAGACAAGTATGAGGTATGAATAAAAGGAAAATTAACAATAGTCAAAATGAGATGGAACACTTGAAGACTGATATCCTACTCACTAGTGATATTATCCTACATGTAAGATATTAACATTGGCCATTTCAAATCAAAGATCATATGGTCTACTGTACTTGAAATGACAAATTGAAGAGGTACAGCATCATGTTCATCATCAAAAAGAACAGTTGGAGATCTATCCTGAAGTACAATGCTGTCAGTGATAGGATAATATCTACATGCCTGCAAGGAAGGTAAGTTAATACAGCTGTTATTCAAATGTACACATCAACTACTCATGACAAAGATGAAGAAATGGAAGATTTTATCAACTTCTGCAGTCTGAAATTGATCAAACATGCAATCAAGATGCATTGATAATTACTGGTAATAGAAATGCGAAAGTTAGAAACAAAGAAGTATGAGTAGTTGGAAAATCCGGACTTGATGATAGAAATGACACTGGAAAATGCATCATAGAATTTTGCAAGACTAATGACCTATTCATTGGAAATATCCTTTTCAACAACATAAATGACTACTATACATGTGGACATCACCAATAGAATACATAGGAATCAAATCAACTATGTCTGTGGAAACAGTTGATGGAGAAGCTCAATATCATCAGTCAGAAGAAGGCCAGGGGCTGACTGCAAGACAGAAAATCAATTACTCATATGCAAGTTCAAGTTGAAGCTGAAGAAAATTAAAGCAAGTCTACAAGAATGAAAGTACAACCATGACTATATCCCACTTGAATTTAGAGACGATCTCAAGAATAGATTTGATGCATTGAACACTGATGACAAAGACCAGATGAGCTGTGGAACGACATCAAGAACATCATACATGAAAAAAGCGAAAAGTCATTAAGAAGACAGGAAAGAAAGAAAAGATCAAAATGAATGTCAGAAGAGACTCTGAAACTTGCTTTTGAATGTAGAGTAGCTAAAACAACGGAAGAAATGATGAAGTAAAATAGCTGAACAGAAGATTTCAATGGGAAATTTGAGAAGACAAAGTATTATAATGAAATGTGCAAAGAGCTGGAGTTAGAAAACCAAAAGGGAAGGACATGCTCAGCATTTCTCAAGCTGAAAGCACTGAAGAAAAATTCAATCCTCGAGTTGTAATATAGAAGGATTCTATAGGCAAAACATTGAATGACACAGGAAGTATCAAAGGAAGATGGAAGGAATACACAGAGTCACCCTGCCAGAAAGAATCGGTCTATGTTCAGCCATTTCAGGAGGTAGTATATGATCAAAAACCAATGGTACTGAAGGAAGAAGCCCAAGCTGCACAGAAGACATTGGTGAAAAACACAGCTCCAGGTATTGACAGAATACCAATTGAGATGTCTGAACAAATAGATGCAATGCTGGAAGTGCTCATTCATATATGCAAAGAAATTTGGAAGACAACTGCCTGGTCTACTGACTGGAAGAGATCCATATTTGTGCCCATTCCAAAGAAAGGTGATCCAATGGAATGTGAAAATTATCAAACAATATCATTAATATCACACACAAGTAAAAGTTTGCTGAAGATGATTAAAAAACTGTAGTAGCAGTACATCAACAAGAAACTGGCAGAAATTCAGCTGGATTCAGAAGAGGATGTGGAATGAAGGATATCATTGCTGATATTAGATGGAGCTTGGCTGAAAGCAGAGAATACCAGAGGGATGTTTACGTGTGTTTTACTGACTACAAGAAGGCATTCAACTGTGTGGATCATAACAAATTATGGATAACATTGTGAAGAACAGGAATTCCAAACACTTAATTCTGCCTGTGAGGAACCTGTATATAGACCAAGAGGAAGTTTTTCAAATATAACAAGGGAATACTGCGTGGTTTAAAATCAGAAAAGGTGTGCATCTGGGTTGTATCCTTTCATTATACTTATCAATCTGTATGCTGAGCAAATAATCCAAGAAGCTGTATTACATGAAGAACACAGCATCAGGATTGGAAGAAGACTTATTGACAACCTACAATATGCACATGACACAACTTAGCCTGCTGAAAATTAAGAGGACTTGAAGAATTTACTGATGAAGATCAAAGACTACAACCTTCAGTGTGGATTATGCCTCAATATAAAGAAAACAAAAACCCTCACAACTGGATCAATAAGCAACATCGTGATAAACACAAAAAATATTGAAGTTATCAAGGATTTTATTTTACTTGGATGCACTGTCAACATCCTTGGAAGTAGCAGTCAAGAATTCAAATGATACATTGCATTGTGCAAATCTGCTGCAAAAGACCTCTTTAAAGTTTTAAAAAGCCTGACATCATTTTGAGGATTAAGGTGCGCCTGACCCAAGCCATGGTATTTTCAATCACCTCATATTCATGTGGAAGCTGAAGAATGAATAAGGAAGAGTGAAGAAGAATTGATGCATTTAAATTATAGTGTTGATAAATATTGAATATACCATGGACTGTCAAAAGAACAAACCTGACTTGGAAGAATGCTCCTTAGAAACAAGGATGGCGAGACTTTGTCTCACTTACTTTGGACATATTATCAGGAAGGACCAATCCTGGAGAAGGACATCATGCTTGGTAAAGCAAATGGTCAGTGAAAAAGAGGAAGACCCTCAATGAGACGGATTTATAAAGTGGCTGCAACAATGGCCTCAAACATAGCAGCAACAGTGAGGATGGTACAGGACCCGGCCATGTTTCTTTCTGTTGTGCATAGGGTCTCTATGAGTCAGAAATGACTTGACGGCACCTAACAACAACATTGTTTGCTTTAAATATTACTTCAGGGGATATTTTCAGCAGAAGGTTTAAAGATTATCTAAGGGGTATAGCTTCGGGTGGTCATCCATCGTCAGTAGTTCCAGAAAGTCTAGATTCCATGAAAATTTAAAATTCTGATCCACATTTTTCCTCTTTCTATAAGAATTCTTGTATATTATCTCTGATCAAAACATCCAGTAATGGTAGACAGGCACTATCCAGTTCCTCTACTCTCATGGAAAAGGAGGCAGTTGTTCATGAAGGCTATTAAATGTACATTCCAGTTCTGCCTTCAATTCCTGACTGTCCTTCTTCGTCTACTGCTTCAGGCAAATAGAGACCAATTGTACCATGAATGGCTGCTTGCAAGCTTGAAAGATCCCATGCCTTCTACGGTTTTTATTGAGAATTTTATATGATTCCATTTTATCTTCTCTCTTATCATATCAATTATACTTTTTAAAAGTGTTTTTAATGGTTACTGTAGGTTTACAGGAAACCCTGGTGGCGTAGTGGTTAAGTGCTACAGCTGCTAACCAAGGGGTCAGCAGTTCAAATCCATCAGGTGCTCCTTGGAAACTCTAAGTGGCAGTTCTACTCTGTCCTATAGGGTTGCTATGAGTCGGCATAGACTCAACAGTGGGTTTGGTTTTTGGTTTGGTAGTTTTACAACATACATTTTTAACTAATCTAAATCCACGTTCAAATAACACTAACCATTTCATATGCAGTTCAGGTACCTTATAACAGAATGTTGCCAATTCCTACTTTCCATTCCTTGTTACATAAGAATAAGAAAAATACAATATTTTATTATACCTTCATTTATTCTTTCTCCATTTCTGTTTCTTTCTTTATGTTGATCCAAGTCTCTGACCTTTATCATTTTCCTTCTGGGTAAAGAACTACATTTAACATTATTTATAGGGCAGATCTCCTGGTGAATTCCCTGTTTTTGTTTGAGAAAGTTTTTATTTCTCTTTCATTCTTTGTAGGATAATATCACTGAATATAGAACTCTAGCTTGGTAGTTTTTTCTTTCAGCATTTTAAATACTTCACTCCACTCTATTCTTGTTTACGTGGTTTCTGAAAAGAAGTCCATTTTAATTTTTATCCTTGTTCCTCTATAGGTAAAGGTGTTTTTTTCTTGTTGTTTTTTTTTTTTTCCTCTCTTGCTTCATTCAAGATTTTCTCTTTGTCTTTAGCTTCTATGTTTGAATGTAATACTCCAGGTGTAAGGTTTTGGTTTTTAGTTTAGTTTTATTATTTGTTTGTTTTGCTGTTTATTCTGCTTGTGTTCTCTGAACTTCCTAGATTTGTAAGTTTGAGTGCGTTATTAATTTCAGAAGGTTCTTGGCCATTATTACTTCAAACATTCCAATGTGTCTTTCTTTTCCTTCTGGCATTACAATTACATATATGTTACACCAATTGAGATTCTCCCACAGTTCTTGGATGTTCTATTTTGTTTTTGTTTTTTAATTTTTTTTCTCTTTGCTCTTCCGTCTGGGGAGTCTCTATTCCCTGTCCTGAAGTTCTTTAACCCACAGAAAGCATTCTCCATTTATGTTACAGTGTTTTTTTATTTCTAGCATTTCCTTTTGATTCTTTCTTAGAGTTTTTTTTTTTTATCTCTCTTCTTGTTTTCTATATGCTCTTGAATGTTTTTTACTTTTTCCTTTGGGGCCCTTAACATATTAATCATAGTTATTTTAAGTTCGCTGTTAGATAGTTCCAGTATGTGTGCCATCGGTCTGGTTCTGATGCTTGCTTTGTCTTTTTAGACTGCATAGTTTGTTTGTTTTACCTTTTAGCATGACTTGTAATTTTTTGTTGAGCCAGAAGTGTTGTACAGTTAATAGGAACTAAAGTAAATAGGCCTTTAGTACAAATAAAATATTCATGTTAATCTAACCAGGAATTAGGTTGTGTTTAATGCTCACTGTACCTATAGGTGCCAGTGGCTTCAAATTCTTCTAGTGTCCTTGTTTTTGCCTCCCCTCTTAAAAAAAAAAAAATTTTTTTTTTCTTGACTTTGGGCTTCCCTAAGTATTCTTCCTCACAGAGAGTTTGCAACTTGCAGCTTCTTTAGTTGTAACCCACTGTGATTACACCAGAAGACTGTTAGTGTGATTTTATGGTGTGAGTGAGGAGTAGCATTATATAACCCTACAAACAAATCTTTGTGTTTTAGTGGACCTGTGTCTGGGGCTGTGACCTTCACAGGTGTTTCTCCATTGTTTTGCTTCCTTTGCCCCCTGCCTCCTATTCTCGTCCCTGACTACAGTGTTCCTAATTGGTTTCCTTGAAGCCCTATGTTTTTTCATTTTCTTCTTAGGTGAGACAGGAAGGATGGGGGAATTGGGGTGAGAGGATTGCCCCTTTCCCAGCTGGGATAAGGCTCTGCCAAAGTTTTTTTCTTCCTGGAGAGTAGGCATTTGTTATGTAAAAGACTCTGTGCATATTTCAAAATGATTATTCTTCCCTTACCCCTCCATGATCTGTAGGGTTGTGTGTCAAATTGGCTGGGCCATGATTCTCAGTGGTTTGGCAGTTATAATGTAGCTTGGCAGTCATATGATGATGTGATCACGTCCATGATGAGATTTGATATAACATGATCACCTCCATGATGGGATCTGCTGTGAGTAGCCAATCAGTTGAAAAGGAGTTCCCTTGAGGCTGTGGCCTGCACGGAATGTAAGTGGACTCTCTGGCAAGACTTGTGTACCTCTGCTCCCTCTGGATCCTGCAGCTGGTTCCTGTTTGTCTGACCTCCAGTTCTTGGGACTTGCAATTTACCTGTCATCTTGCTTGCTAATCTTGGGATTCATCTAACTTCGCAGCCTGTAAGCAACAGCCCTACTGTCCGACCTGCCATTCTTGGGTCCACCAGCCCCTGTGGTCGTGTGAATCAGGAGAGGCCTCTACCCTGGCCCATGGATTTGGGAAGTTCTGGCCTCTACAATCGTGTGAGCTGTTTCCTTGATATGAATCGCTATATATATTTATATGCTTTACTGGTTTTTCTTTTCTAGAGAACCCAGCCTAAGACGTTTGGTACTGAAAATGGCTCTACAGAAACAAAATCATAAGGATGAGTTTTCTGTATTGGTTCATAAAGCTGTTTAGTCTTAAAGGTGTTGATGACTCTGCTTCCAGTAGTAAAGACAGTACTGCTAGCCCGTGGCATGAGGTGGAAATAGAAATATGCAAAATATTACCACCAATAGATCAGGTATTGGTGAAAGGTGAGGCTCTGGGTCATTGTATGTTTGATACCTTTCTACAATTTTGTCATAATGAGAAGTATAAGGAAGCTGGTTAGTTGGTCCTACTTTCACTAAACAAAGTGGTGAAAGAAAGAGATAAGCTCAGGGCTTCAGAGTCAAAGTTCAAGTACTGCATAAATGACCTCAAAGTTCCAATTGTGCCTTGAAAGAAAGCATTATTTCTTGTAGTAACAGAGCTGATATTGCTGAAAACCTAACCCAGAGTGTTATTGTAAGAGTGGCTGAATTACAATGCCAACTCAATTCCCAAACTCAAGTGGTATCTGAAGTTAAAGTGAGGGCAATGATTGGGAGGTACACTATACTCCAAAAAAAAAAAAAAAAAACTGCTTGATTTTTCTAATATGTACAATCAGAAACCTGGGAAATATGTGTGGGAATAGCTATTAAGGGTATGCAATAATGGTGCAAGGAACATAAAGATGGATCACTCTAAGTTCATTGATATGGGCTCACTAAGCACAGATTCTATATTCAGTGTTTCAGCTTGAGAAGTTAGGGAAAGATCTAACCATTTATTTGGTTGGGTCACTGAAGCATGGATTACACAGTGGCCTACACTAAATCAGGTTGAAGTACCAGACCTGACGCAGTATACTGCAGAAGAAGGGATCCAAAGGTTTAGGGAAATTGGCATGCTAGACTGGATTATTCAGGTTAGACCCACAGACCCACACATGGACTGCCCAGAGGACACACATTTTACTACAACAGTGAGGACAAATTAAAGCCCCAGCATCTTTGAAGACTGCTGTGATTGCTACTTTATGTAAGTCAGATTTGACAGTGGGAATTGCCCTAACTGAATTAAGCCACCTAACTAGAGTGGGGCTGATTGGACCCTGTTGTAGTAGGGAAAGTAGGGATAGTAGTGGCAGCACTCAATCAACAAAGAAAAATGTGGGCGTGGTTATCGTAATGGGCAGCAAAGTCAAAGAGGTAATCAGAATAGTCTGACTCGTATGAACTTATGGCGTTGGCTACTTAGTCATGCTCTCCCTAGGAGTGAAATAGATAGGAAATCTACTAAATGTTTACTTGATCTGTACAAGTGAAAGAATTCTCATCAAGTGAACAGAAGCCTAACTCGAATAGCCAGAACAAAAATCCCTCAATTCCCAGACTTGAGTAAGTTTACAGACCTACAACCCCTTGAATGAAGGCGAGGCCGGGTCCCTTTAGGAAGGACTCCGATACACACTGCCAAAAACTTACACTGTGGATCTTTCTCCCAGCCTTCCCCCAAAAGACCCTAAGGCTGTTCATATGGGAAAAGGAAGTAATCAGACTTTTCAGGAATTACTGGATACTGGCTCTGAACAGACACTAATTCCAGGAGACCCAAAATGTCAATGACCCAACAGTCAGAGTGGGGGTATATGGAAGTCAGGTTATTGATGGAGTCTTAGCTCACATCCATCTCTTGGTAAGTCCAGTGGGTCGCAGAGCCCATCCTGTAGTGATTTCCCCAGTTCTAGAATGCATAATTGGCATAGATATGCTCAACAACTGGTGGAACCCCCACATTGTATCCCTGACATGTGGAGTAAGGGCTATTATGGTAGGAAAAGCCAAGTGGGAGCCATAAGAATTGCCTCTACCTCAGAAAATAGTAAACCAAAAGAAATACCACATTCCTGGAGGAACTGCAGAGATTACTGCTGCCAACAAGGGCTTAAAGGATGCGGGGGTGGTGATTCCCACCACATCCCCATCAAACTCACCTATTTGGTCTGCACAAAAAAAAAAAAAAAAAAAAAGATGCTCTTGGAGAATGACAGTGGATTTTCGAAAACTTAACCAGGTGGTGACTCCAATTGCAGCTGCTGTTCCAGATGTGGTTTCATCACTTGAGAAAATTAATACATCACCTGGTACCTGGTATGCAGCTGTTGATCTGGCCAGTGCCTTTTTCTCCGAACACGTTTCCAAGGACCACCGGAAGCAGTTTGTCTTCAGCTGATCACCTTTCCCTTCGATAAGACATCACATTGGTCTGTTACACTGATGACATTATGCTGATTGGACTTAGTAAGGAAGAAGTGTCAATGACTCTGGACTTACTGGTAAAACATTTGTGTGCTAGAGGGTGGGAAATTAATCCAACAAAAATTCAGGCACCTTCCACCTCAGTGGAATTTCTAGGGGTCTGGTAGTGTGGGACATGTTGAGATATTCCTTTTAAAGTGAAGGATAAGTTATTGCATCTGTCTCCTTCCACACTTAAAAAGGAGGTACATTGCCTGGTGGGCCTCTTTGGATTTTAGAGTCAACATATTCCTCATCTGGGTGTGCTACTCCAGCCTATTTATCAAGTGACTCAAAAAGCTTTTAGTTTTGAGTGGAACCCAGAAGAAGAGAAGGCTCTGCAACAGGTTCAAGCTGCTGTGCAAGCTCTTTACCACTTGGGCCACGTGACCCAGCTGATCCAATGGTGCTTGAAGGGTCTGTGGCAGATGGAGACGCTGTTTGGAGTCTTTGGCGGCCCCTATTGGTGAATCACAGCATAGAACCTTAAGATTTTAGAACAAAGCCCTGCCATCCTCCACAGATAACTGTTCTCCTTTTGAGAAATAGCTCTTGGCTTGTTACGGGGCTTTAGTAGAGACTGAACGCTTAACCATGTGCCCCCAAGTCATCATGGGGCCTGAGCTGCCCATCATGAACTGGGTGTTGTTTGACCCACAGAGCCATAAAGTTGAACATGCACAGCAGCACTCCATCTTTTAACGGAGGTGGTATATACGAGATCAGGCCCAAACAGGGCCTGAAGGCACAAGCAAGTTTTATAAGTAAGTGGTTCACATGCCACTCCTGTCACATTACCTTTCATCTCCCAGTCTGCACCTATGGCCTCATGGGAACTTCCTTATGATCAGTTGACTGAGGAAGAGAAAACTTGTACCTGGTTTACAGATGGTTCTACATGATATATAAGCACCACTAGAAAGTGGACAGCAGCAGCACTACATCCCCTTTCTGGGACCTCCCCGAAGGACAGCAGTGAAGGGAAATTCTCCCAATGAGCAGAACTTTGAGCAGTGCACCTGTTTATTCATTTTGCTTGTAAGGAGAAATGGCCAGATGCGCAAATGTATACTGATTTATGGGCTGGGCCATGGCCAATGGTTTGGCTGGATGGTCAGGGACTTGGAAGGGACATGATCGGAAAATTGGAGACAAGGAGGTATGGAGAGGAGATATGTAGATATACCTCTCTGAATAGGCCAAAGAAGTGAAGATATTTGTGTCCCGTGTGAATACTCACCAAAGGGAGACCTCAGCAGAGGAGAATTTTAGCAATCAAGTAGATAGGATCACGTGTTCTATGGAAACCAGTCATCCACTTTGCCCATCCACTCCCGTCATTGCTCAATGAGTTCATGAACAAAGTGGCCATGGTGGCAGGGATGGAGGTTACGCATGGACTCAGCAACATGGACTTCCACTCACCAAAGCTGACTTGGCTACAGCCACTGCTGCATTCCCAGTCTGCCAGCAGCAGAGACCAGCACTGAGTCTCCCATATGGCACCATCCCTTGAAGCGATCAGCCTGCAACCTGGTGGCAAGTTGATTACATTGGATTATTTCCATCATGGAAAGGGTAGAAGTTTGTTCTTACTGGAATAGAAATGTTGGATATAGATTTGCCTTCCCTGCATGCAATGCTTCTGTGGGATTTCAGAATGCCTTATCCACCATCATGGTATCCTACACAGCATTGCCTTGGATCAAGGGACTCATTTCACAGCAAATGAAGTGCAGCAGTGGGCTCATGCTTATGGAATTCACTGGTCTTACCTTGTTCCCCAACATCCTGAAGCAGCTGGCTTGATGGAACAATGGAAAGGCCTTCTAAAGACACAATTATGGTGACAGCTAGGTGCCAATGACAGACATGACTGACAGACATGTCATATGTGTGTATGGGGCTTGTGTGTTGCTGTGATACTGGAAGCAATGCCACCAGTATTCAGATACCATCAGGGTCACCCATGGAGGACAGGTTTCAGCTGAGTTTCCAGACTAAGACAGGCTAGGAAGAAAGACTTGGCAGTCTACTTCTGAAAAGCATTAGCCAGTGAAAACCTTATGAATAGCAGCAGAACATTGTCTGATATAGTGCTGGAAGATGAGCCCCCCAGGTTGGAGGGCACTCAAAAGATGACTGGGGAAGAGCTGCCTCCTCAAAGTAGAGTCGACCTTAATGACGTGGATGGAATAAAGCTTTTGGTACCTTCGTTTGCTGTTGTGGCATGACTCAAAATGAGAAGAAACAGCTGCAAACACATCCGTTAATAATCGGAACCTGGAATGTACGAAGTATGAATTTAGGAAAATTGGAAATCGTCAAAAACGAAATGGAACACACAAACCTCGATAGATATCCTAGGCATTAGTGAGCTGAAATGGACAGGTATTGGCCATTTTGAATTGAACAATCATAGAGGCTACTATGCTGGGAATGACAATTCGAAGAGGAATGGTGTTGCATTCATCATCAAAAAGAACGTTTCAAGGTCTATCCTGAAGTAGAATGCTGTCAGTGATAGGATAATATCCAGAGACCTACAAAGAAGACCAGTTAATATGACTATTATTCAAATTTACACACCAACCACTAGGGCCAAAGATGAAGAAATAGATTTTTATCAGCTGCTACAGTCTGAAATTGATCGAACATGCAATCAAGATGCATTGATAATTACTGGTGATTGGAATGCAAAAGTTGGAAACCAAGAAGGATCTGTAGTTTTAAAATATGGCCTTGGTGATAGAAACAATGCCGGAGATCAAATGATAGAATTTTGCAAGACCAACGACTTCTTTATTGCAAATACCAAATTCTTTCACCAACATAAACGGCGACTATACAAATGGACCTCGCCAGATGGAACACACAGAAATCAAATTGACTACATCTGTGGAAAGAGACAATGGAAAAGCTCAGTATCATCAGTCAGAACAAGGCCAGGGGCCGACTGTGGAACAATCAATTGCTCATATGCAAGTTCAAGCTGAAACTGAAGAAAATCAGAGCAAGTCCACGAGAGTCAAAATATGACCTTGAGTATATCCCACCTGAATTTAGAGACCATCTCAAGAATAGATTTGACGCACTGAACACTAGCGACCGCAGACCAGAAGAGTTGTGGAAGGACATCAAGGACATCATCCATGAAGAAAGCAAGAGGTCACTGAAAAGACAAGAAAGAAAGAAAAGACCAAGATGGATGTCAGAGGAGACTCTGACACTTGCTTTTGAGCATCGGGCAGCTAAAGCAAAAGGAAGCATTCATGAAGTAAAAGAACTGAACAGAAGATTTCAAAGGACCTCTCGAGAAGACAAAATATTATAATGACATGTGCAAAGAGCTGGAGATGGAAAACCAAAAGGGAAGAACACGCTCCACATTCCTCAAGCTGAAAGAACTGAAGAAAAAATTCAAGCCTCGAGTTACAATAGTGAAGGATTCCATGGGGAAGATATTAAATGATGCAGGAAGCATCAAAAGAAGATGGAAGGAATATACAGAGTCATTATACCAAAAAGAATTAGTCGATATTCAACCATTTCAAGAGGTGGCATATGATCAGGAACTGATGGTACTGAAGGAAGAAGTCTAAGCTGTTCTGAAGGCATTGGCAAAAAACAAGGCTCCAGGAATTGATGGAATATCAATTGAGATGTTTCAACAAACAGATGCAGCACTGGAGGTGCTCACTCGTCTAAGCCAAGAAATTTGAAAGACAGCTTCCTGGCTGACTGACTAGAAGAGATCCATATTTATGCCTATTCCCAAGAAAGGTGATCCAACCAAATGTGGAAATTATAGAACAATGCCATTAATATCACACGCAAGCAAAATTTTGCTGAAGATCATTCCAAAGCGGGTGCAGCAGTATATTGACAGGGAACTGCCAGAAATTCAGGCCAGTTTCAGAAGAGGACGTGGAACCAGGCATATCATTGCTGATGTCAGATGGATCCTGGCTGAAAGCAGAGAATACCAGAAGGATGTTTACCTGTGTTTTATTGACTATGCAAAGGCATTCGGCTGTGTGGATCATAACAAACTATGGATAACAATGGGAAGAATGGGAATTCCAGAACACTTAATTGTGCTCATGAGGAACCTTTACATAGATCGACAGGCAGTAGTTCGGATAGAACAAGGGGATACTGACTGGTTTAAAGTCAGGAAAGGTGTGAGTCAGGGTTGTATTCTTTCACCATACCTATTTAATCTGTATGCTGAACAAATAATCCGAGAAGCTGGACTATATGAAGAAGAATGGGGCATCAGGATTGGAGGAAGACTCATTAGCAACTTGCGTTATGCAGATGACACAACCTTGCTTGCTGAAAGTGAAGAGGACTTGAAGCACTTAAAATGAAGATCAAAGACCACAACCTTCAGTATGGATTACACCTCAACATAAAGAAAACAAAAATCCTCACAACTGGACCAATGAGCAACATCATGATAAACAGAAAAGATTGAAGTTGTCAAGGATTTCATTTTACTTTGATCCACAATCAACAGCCGTGGAAGCAGCAGTCAAGAAATCAAAAGACACATTGCATTGGGCAAATCTGCTGCAAAGGATCTCTTTAAAGTGTTGAAAAGCAAAGATGTCACCTTGAAGACTAAGGTGCGCCTGACCCAAGCCATGGTATTTTCAATCACATCATATGCATGTGAAAGCTGGACAATGAATAAGGAAGACCGAAGAAGAGTTGACGCCTTTGAATTGTGGTGTTGGCGAAGAACATTGAATATACCATGGACTGCCAAAAGAACGAACAATCTGTCTTGGAAGAAGTGCAGCCAGAATGCTCCTTAGAGGCAAGGATGGCGAGACTGAGTCTTACATACTTTGGACATGTTGTCAGGAGGGATGAATCCCTGGAGAAGGACATCATGCTCGGCAGAGTACGGGTCAGCAGAAAAGAGGAAGACCCTCAAGGAGGTGGATTGACACAGTGGCTGCAACAATGAGCTCAAGCATAACAACGATTGTAAGGATGGCTCAGGACCGGGCAATGTTTCGTTCTGTTGTGCATAGAATATTGCACCAACCCTGCAAGGTATTGGCACCTTGTTGTTGTTGTTGTTGTCGGAACCGACTTGACAGCACCTAACAACAACAACAAGGTGCCAATACCTTGCAGGGTTGGTGCAATATTCTCCAGAAGGCTGTATATGTTCTAAACCAGCATGCAATATGTGGTGCTGTTTCTCCCATAGCCAGGATTCATGGGTCCAGGAATCAAGGGGTAGAAATGAGAGTGACACCACTCACTATTACTCCTAGTGACTCATTTGCAAAATTTTTGCTTCCTGTCCCCGTGACCCTATGCTCTGTGGGTCTAAATATCTTAATTCCAAAGGGAGGAGTCTGGAGACACATCCATGATTCCATTGAATTGAATGTTAAGAATGCTACCTTGGCATTTTGGGCTCCTTATGCCTCTGAATCAACAGGCAAGGAAGGGAAGTTACCATATTGGCTGGTGTGACTGACCCTGATTACCAAGAGGAAACCAGATCAATATAACATCATGGAGGAAAAGAAGAGTATGTCTGGAATGCAGAAGATCCCTTTGAGTGTCTCAGTACTACCATGTCCTGTGATTAAAGTCAGTGGAAAACTACAGCAAACCAATTCTGACATGACTACTAACAGCCCGGACTCTTCAGGAATGAAGGTTTGGGTCACCCCACCAGGCAAAGAACCATGACTGGCTTTGGTGCTTGCTGAGGGCAAAGAGAATACTGAATGGGTGTTGGAAGAAGGTAGTTCTAAATACCAGTTATGACCGTGTGACCAATGGCAGAAACAAGGATTATAATTGTTATGAGTATTTCTCTCTTGTATGTGGGCATCAAATATTTTCGTTTTCTTCACTTACAAAATATGAGATGTAAACAGAGCGAGTGCATTTTCAATTGCATGTGTGTTAGTAGTATCATGTTAGGTGCAAGTCCGACTTTATAATTGTCTCTACTCAGAGATTATGTATGGTTTAATGAGATGTGTGCAAGTGCCAAGCTGACAAGGGGTGCACTGAGACCTTTAAGGCTGTGTGTGAACTTGGCTGGGCCTTAATTCTCAGTGGTTATACATATTCATATCAAGGAATGTACATAGATTCATGGGAAACCCTGGTGGCATAGTGGTTAAGTGCTATGGCTGCTAACCAAAGGGTCAGCAGTTTGAATCCGTCAGGCACTTCCTGGAAACTCTATGGGGCAGTTCTACTCTGTCCTATAGGGTCGCAATGAGTCGGAATTGACTCGATGGCACTGGGTTTGGGTTTTTTTTTTTTTTTTTGACATAGATTCATATCAAGGAAATGGCTCATGTATTTTCATAGCCATAAAGGGTGTTTCATAGCCATAAAGGGCATTTCATAGCCATAAAGGGCATTTTCTCAGATCCTCACTGTGAGAATCTGGTAAGCTTCCTAGAGATAAAACCCTTGAAAATGGAGATGGAGGGATAAGACTACAGCTCCCAGGATTTTCTCACTTTCATATTAGTCCACATTCATCCTATATCAGTTCATTGAACTTAGCGTCTAAGTATTTCAACCTTTTTATTACGCTTCCAGTGGCCTTTGCTTTTGATAAGCAGATATTGGCTGTGCCTCTCTAGATGCCTTACCTCTCCAGGTTTTGGGGTGACAGTTTTCCCTGCAGCCTCAATTCTCTGATGGGTCAAAAATGATTAATTTTAAGTTTTTCTAGATTCTTTTTCTTTTAAGGATGGGAATGTTGACTTCCAAGCTTTTCACGTATTTGAGCTGAAACCCAAAGTGATGGCATAGATTTTAATGATATTCCCTTAACTCTTACTGAGTGGGATGAGTTTTATGACATAAAAGAGACACCCAGGATCCTCATCTCTCCTGTAGCCTCTATACAATTTGAAATAAAACACTGGGAGCTGAAACAAAGAACTGTTTCATCCATTCTTTTAGATGCCTGTCAACAGTAAGCTATTCACAAAAAAAGATCTTAGTAGCTTTCATTTCCACTATGAAGGTTGTAACCTTGAGGTTACACAGATGGCTGTTTACCCAGGTCCCTAGCAAACTCATTTTCTGTTCCCTACACAGAAGATTGAGGGAATTTATGTTATATGCTGTTCTGAGACTCTCTTGTTTAACAAGGTAGTTAGCCCCAAGCAGTGTTCTCTTTCCCTCCAGTTGGAAACCTTATCCTAACTCCAGTGGTGACAAACATCTAATTGAAAAATGTTCTAAATTTTCCTTGTGTTCAGCTGCTCTTTCTATGGAGCAGAAATATATTTTGGGGCCTATCTCTTATTAGCTGGTTCTTCACATATGCAAGACTTACAAGGTCATTACCACAGGAGTAGAAACACACGCAGTAACCCTATCAATAAAAGCAGTCTCCATGGAACGCAGGAACGTGGAGCTCAATTTGTGTATTAGCAGAGGTGGGTTATTTGTTACTTGCAAAAAGCCTCAGGGATCACATAACAGAGAACAGACATAAAACTCAGACTCTTGGCAGTGTATATAAAATAGAAGGAAAGCCAGGAGAGAAAAACAGGATCCAACACTTACACTGTACTCTAAGTTGTCTGGATGGTTTATGATCATTCATTAGTTATTCTTCACAGTGCACTTGTGAGAAAAAGGGTTTAGTCCATTCAGAGTGGGGGATGTAGACCCTGAATCAGGCATCCTAGCTTTTCTGCTTATTTTACCCCACCCTGTGAGGATCCTAGATGGGTGCAACCCACATATGATGGAGAGCTCGAATTAAGAAAAAAGCAGGAGTTTTTGCTCACAACTTGCATCTGATAATAGGAATTATCTTTTGAAGAAATAATAATAATAATAAAATACACATCTAACTAAGACCTTCTAGAACTGAAGAAGTTTTTGTTGAGGTCTCCAATAGCTATGCTTCTGGATTTAGACACTGTTTCCTTTCAGAACCATACTGCTTCTGGGCTGTTTACAGTTGTTCCCAAAGGCATAAACTCTGTAGACTCAGTTGACAAGCACAAATTTGTGAAGGTAGGGAAGTTCCAGTGAGTGTAGAGTTGGACAATTACTTGGTTAGTGAGGACATTGTAGGACATCAGCTCATTCGTCTGATGTTCTTGCCTAACAGTTTTAGAAAACTGCTTCAATGCTCTATTTCACTCTACCTGGTAAAATATTATTCATATATCTCTGAATACAGTGCATGTGCTGTGTGACTGTATCTGAGAGGTGCAAAATGTACCCTCTTCTGAAGGCTGACTATGGAGGTAGCCATTCCAGGGAACTATGCTGCCTATTCCCAAATTAGGTCAGAGTTGCAGAACCAGCTTCTTGGAAGAGGGCCAAAGGCAGAGCAAATTCTATGAGCACTGGATTGCATCAAGGGCTTTATGAGTAGTTTGGAATTCTTGAGGAGAGGCCTGCCCATTCTAGTGGTCACCCTTCCTCCCAATTTGGGCTGTACCCTGGCTCAAAACCAAATAGATACTCTTAACTGGGGGGCTTTGAAATTTTCTCTTAACCTTAACTAGCCAACTATGCCTCTGAGCAGGACGTTCAGCCCCAGGAACACGTATCATTGCTCATTCAGAGTACCAAGTCATTTCATAATTTTGCTATGTATTTCTTATGTTTGCTCAAGTAGATTATTTACTACCTCTAACCTCAGTTTCCTCATCTTTTAAATGGAGTGATAGCACTACATGTCTTAGAAAGTTGTTGTAAGGCTTAAATGAGATGAAGCAGTGTATTGTCTGGCACATAATTAAAAACCAACATTTGTTACCATCGAGTCAATTCCAACTCATAGCAACTGTATAGGACAGAGTAGAACTGCCCCATAGGGTTTCCAAAGAGCGCCTGGTGGGTTTGAACAGCTGACATTTTGGTTAGCAGCCGTAGCTCTTAACTACTGTGCCACCAGTGTTTCCAGCACATAATTAGTGCTCAGTAAATATTAAAAGCTGTTGTAGTTTTATCATCATTGTAGGCATTGTCCTTGTCATCTTCCTGAAAACCCATTGCCATTGAGTCGATTTCGACTCATAATGACCCTATACTACAGAGTAGAACTGCATCGTAGGGTTTCCAATGAGTGGCTGGTGGATTTGAACTGCCGACCTTTTGGTTAGCAGCCTGAACTCTTAGCCACTATGCCACTGGGGCTCCATTGTCATCTTACTTCTGAGAATTGTCTTGAGGAGATATTTAATGTCTTACACTGGTTCTGGTGCACCTAGCTTGTTCTGATCCTAAAAGAAATTGAGAAGTTGGAATTTTGATCACCTTTCCTCCCTCCTTTACTAGGGCCTGGCATGTCTTTTGAGGAGGAAAGCAACTCTAATAAGTGCTCATATCTCATTGTAAATTACTTTAAAAATCCTCCCAGGCATATTTGCATTTGGAAAGAAAGAGCTGATTATAGGGGGGAAAAAAACAACTCTCTCTCTTTCTTCTTCTCTCTCGCTCTCATACACACACACACACACACACACACACCATACACTAATAGTGAAAGTTCAGATACAATTATCAAAGAGAAAGAAGAAAGTACTCTCGGAGTCCCTGAAATCACACCAGGTAGGTACTCACAAATGACACATACCTATAGGATTAATCCTGCATAGCATAACTGCAGGGCAATGGGTCACTTTTGCATGGTCTTTCTCACCATGGTCTTGTAACTTCCAACTAAGTGATTGGGTGGGATTGTGCAAACAGGGTGATGGAGGCCCACCAAGAGGATTGGTCGGTTTTTCCATAATCTTAAAAGAGAGCAAATTCCAGAGCAGAGAGAGGATCTCACCACCAACAAGGAAGAAAAGCCAAGAGCTTAATGCATTCTTTAGACCCAGGATCCCTGGTGCTGTGAGGCTTCTGGAACCAGGGGAGAGAGATAGAGCTGTAACACTGAAGATGATGAGAAATGGCAGCAGAAGAGACCAGCAGGAGTTGGCACAGTGGGCTTCCTAGCCCATGGAGTGAGAAAGCTGAGTGCCTTTTAGCAGGAGGCTTGCTGGTAGAGTGGGGCGCCTCCACGTACTTAGTGGAGCTAGGTTTGCTAACCTACAGAGCAAGAGCTGAGCACCTTCAGATCAAGGCTTACTGGTGGAGTGGGGTGCCTTGGGGCACTCATCAGCAGTGCTAAAAGAACTCTGGAACACTTGCCCAAGCAGGGTAGAAGCTAAGGGGCCAGAGAGAGGTATGCCTGCGGCACAGCTTGGAAGAAGCTATCCTGATGGAAGAACTGAATCCTGAGCATTCCTGAACCTGAATTGTAACCTGTTACTTCCCTAATAAACCCCGTAGTTGTGAGTATTGTCTGTGTGTTCTGGCTGGCCATGGCAATGAATTATCAAAACCAGCAGAGAAGTAATGTCACGGGAGGAATGGTTGGTGTCAGATTTGGTAAAGATGGCAGAGAGAGGAGGCATGTCTGACCCCCGCTTCATAGAAATCAGCCTTGGGCAGTGGATCCTGATTCTCCTTCCCCCTTGTGAAGTTAGAGGAGGTCAGACACTGCCCCCATGCCATTTTTACAATAATGTTTGCTGACTGTTGCTCTGTTGCTCATTTCTAGGAGATAGTTTTAAAATTAGAATTGGCTCCTTAATTTCCATATCCTTGAAGTGGGTTTAAATAAAACCACATTCCTAACTAAAAATGACCTTTATCAACACTATGCCCATTAAAAAAGACTCCTAAGTAAGAAAATAATTTAGCTAAAGACCATACGTTAAGAATAAGCATACTTTGGAATTTATCTCTTTTGTGGAAATTGATCTATTTTAGCATCTGTGCATATCTTTGGCCTTATATAAAATCTTCAGTGTTAGGACCATTCAAAGCCAACTGCCATGGCAACCTAATTTGAAAAAGCAAAAGTTATGGAAGTAAAGTTATCTCACAATTGAGTTAATTTGGATGATGAAAACAGTAAGTACACTAGAAGATATATGTACTCTATCGAGGCTTTGAAAACACTGTTTTGATGATTTGAAAAGAAAAGAATGCTTTGGAAGTTGTCCCTAATTGGATAGGCATTCTTTATCCAGTTTTGTTCATAGCTGAGTGATTTTAAATTGCTTCTTCATATTGGGGAAAATTTCTGTATCGGAGCTGAGACACATGAATCATCACAAAACCATGTGATTGGACCTCTCTGGAAGGAATCAGCTGTGGTTGTTGAAATTTAAAATGTATTTCTGGACTCTTTTCAGTGTGGAAATATATACATTTTTAATTTAAGGCTAAGTAATTTCTCACACAATTTCCCACATATTGGGTTAATATATTGACATTATCCATATCAAATCATTTCGTTACCAGTTAGTTCAGTTAAATCATTTATTCCTCCAGGAAGTTCAGATTCTTATAACAAGAAATTGAGATTTCTGTTGAGCCCTTGTCCCAGTCCATTGGTCATTTGGGCAGTGAGTGCTCATTTCCAGACACTTGCTCTGAGCTGTGGTTGTCCATAGGATAAACTTTTAACTATGTTGATGAGTAAAATCCCTGCTCTCAGACACTTGGGGAGAAACCAACCCCTGATGACACTGAAAAAGATAGTAAACCCAAACTCTTCCTTAAAACCCAAGAGAAAATCTAGTAGATTAAACAGAAAAGGATGTAATACAATATGGCAAAAAAAACAGGGCATGGCTCATCTCATCTGCTGCTCCATTCTTTCACTGTCCCTTGATTAAATTTGTCCCATAAGATGCCCAGGACCCAGGATGTCTGTATCTGGAAACATAATTGAGGCGAAGAGCTATTACTTAGGTTGCCTTCAGTTTTTATGGCTTGTCTTCACCAAGAAATTCTGAAGTCTGTTGTTTACTTGAATCTTGAACAGCGTCAAAACCATGGAAGGGTCCATTCCAGGCTATAGGTACCATGTTGCCTAGTATCACAGGTTGGAAAGAGTGACAAGTATGTGAGAAAAGTAGGTGTAACCATGAATTCCCTTTTCATCCGGTATGCCCAAACTTGCACACTGAATGGATTGCAGACATGCTGAGAAAGTGACATTTAGCCCTGTAGTACAGCCCAAAGTAGCCTCATCCATTTAGCCTATGTGTAATATTTAAAGTGGTAATTCTTGTTGCACCCCATGATATCTAAAAGATTAGGCAGGATACCCCTAGATCTGTGGTTTTCAACATTTAGCATACAGAAGAATCACCCAGAGTATTTCTCAAAACAGGGATTGCTGCCCCTGCCCCAAAGTTCTGATTCCGTAGGTCTGAGGTGGGGCCTGAGAATTTGCATTTCTAACAAATGTCCGAGTGATGCTGTTGCTGCTGGTCCAATAACACACTTTAAGAACCCCTTCTCTAGATTTTCTTAGAAACAAAAAGTCTAGCGGGATAGGGGAAGCAGAGAAGGGTCAAAAAAACTGAGTCAGGAGGCGAGGCCAAGATGGCGGACTAGGTGGACGCTACCGCGGATCCCTCTTGCAACAAAGACTCGGAAAAACAAGTGAATCAATCACATACATAACAATCTACAAACTCTGAACAACAAACACAGACTTAGAGACGGAGAACGAACAAATACAGGCAGACAGCAATCATTTTCAGAACTAAGAGCCAGCGTACCAGGCAGGTGACCTTCAGAGCCCAGGCTGGGGCACAGCCCAGGGGGGCAGACGGCACAGACAAGGGGCCCAGCCCTACCCCCCCGAACCCATCTCGGGAGGGAGTCTAGCTGGTTGGCGCAGGTGGCGTAGCAGCGCAGCCGGTGGGAGAAACACCCGGGAGGCAGTGACAGATCTTGGAGCGGGGAGAGCAGCGTCCCAGCCAGGGAGCCATCCCACCGGGAGTTTGGCGGGAGGCGGGCAAGGCACGAGCGTGGGGATCACCTATATTTCCCTAAAGTGACCGGGGGGGCGCCCAGACGTTCGTGAGGGCCACGTCCACCCAGTTCGCGTGAGCGGTGCGGCGCACCGGAGGGAGAAATCCCCAGGAGGAAGTGACTAGTATTGCAGCGGGGAGAGCAGCGCCCCAACCGGGGAGCCGTCCCGCTGAGATCTTGGCGAGAGCGGGAGGGGTGTGAGCTCGTTCCCCTGAATAGACCCCGGGGGCGAGCCCAGCTGTCCGTGAGGGCCACGCCCACCCAGTTCACGCGAGCGGTGCGTTGTACCGGAGGGAGAAATCCCCAGGAGGAAGTGACTGGTCTTGGAGCGGGGAGAGCAGCGTCCGAGCCGGGGAGCCATCCTGCCGGGATTCTGGCGGACGGGGGCGGAGCGTGAACACGGGGATCAGCTCTATATTCTGAGGTGCTACACTCCTAGCTCTCTGATCCCTCCCCCACCCTCCCCAGGCAGCTCCATTAACATCCGAATACCCTGAGCGAGAAGGAGAATTCAGATAGGGATCTGACTGCATTTTTTTTTTTAGCTGATCACCTGGAAAATCTAGTTTCCCAGTGATGGCTCGGAGACAGCAGTCCATATCAAACCACATAAAGAAACAGACCATGACAGCTTCTCCAACCCCCCAAACAAAAGAATCAAAATCTTTCCCAAATGAAGATACAATCCTGGAATTATCAGATACAGAATATAAAAAACGAATTTACAGAATGCTTAAAGATATCACAAATGAAACTAGGCTAACTGCAGAAAAAGCCAAGGAACACACTGATAAAACTGTTGAAGAACTCAAAAAGGTTATTCAAGAACATAGTGGAAAAATTAATAAGTTGCAAGAATCCATAGAGAGACAGCATGTAGAAATCCAAAAGATTAACAATAAAATTACAGAATTAGACAACGCAATAAAAAGTCAGAGGAGCAGACTCGAGCAATTAGAATGTAGACTGGGACTTCTGGAGGACCAGGGAATCACCACCAACATAGGTGAAAAAAAAACGGATAAAAGAATTTAAAAAAATGAAGAAACGCTAAGAATCATGTGGGACTCTATCAAGAAGGATAACTTGCGAGTGATTGGAGTCCCAGAACAGGGAGGGGGGACAGAAAACACAGAGAAAATAGTTGAAGAACTCCTGACAGAAAACTTCCCTGACATCATGAAAGACGAAAGGATATCTATCCAAGATGCTCATCGAACCCCATTTAAGATGGATCCAAAAAGAAAAACACCAAGACATATTATCATCAAACTTGCCAAAACCAAAGATAAAGAGAAAATTTTAAAAGCAGCCAGGGAGAAAAGAAAGGTTTCCTTCAAGGGAGAATCAATAGGAATAAGTTCAGACTACTCAGCAGAAACCATGCAAGCAAGAAGGGAATGGGATGACGTATACAGAGCACTGAAGGAGAAAAACTGCCAACCAAGGATCATATATCCAGCAAAACTCTCTCTGAAATATGAAGGAGAAATTAAGATATTTACAGATAAAAACAAGATTAGAGAATTTGCAAAAACTAAACCAAGACTGCAAGAAATGCATAAGGAGATTGTTTGGCCTGATGACCAATAATATCAGGTACCAGCACAATACAAGGTCACAAAACAGAACGTCCTGATATCAACGCAACTCAAATAGGGAAAGCACAAAAACAAACAAACTAAGATTAATTCTAAAAAACAAATAAGTAAACAAAATAATACACATAACAGGAAATCATGGAAATCAATAGATAAACGATCACAATAATCAAAAAGAGGGACTAAATATAGGAGGCATTGAACTGCCAGATGGAGAGTGATACAAGGCGATATAGAACGATACAAGTTAGGTTTTTACTTAGAAAAATAGGGGTAAATAATAAGGTAACCATAAAAAGGAATATCAATTCCATAACTCAAGAAAAACGTAACGACTCAACAAACATAAAGTTAAACATTATGAAAATGAGGATCTCACAATCTCCTAAGAAAAACGTCTCAGCACAAAAAAGTATGTGGAAAAATGAAAAGGCCAACAGCACACATGAAAAGGCATCAAAATGACAGCACTAAAAACTTATTTATCTATAATTACGCTGAATGTAAATGGACTAAATGCACCAATAAAGAGACAGAGAGTCTCGGACTGGATAAAGAAACACGATCCATCTACATGCTGCCTACAAGAGACACACCTTAGACTTAGAGACACAAACAAACTAAAATTCAAAGGATGGAAAAAATATATCAAGCAAACAATAAGCAAAAAAGAAGAGGAGTAGCAATATTAATTTCTGACAAAATAGACTTTAGACTTAAATCCGCCACAAAGGATAAAGAAGGACACTATATAATGATAAAAGGGACAATTGATCAGGAAGATACAACCATATTAAATATTTACGCACCCAATGACAGGGCTGCAAGATACATACATCAAATTTTAACAGAACTGAAAAGCGAGATAGACACCTCCACATTTATAGTAGGGGACCTCAACACACCACTTTCGGAGAAGGACAGAACATCCAGTAAGAAGCTCAATAGAGACACGGAAGACCTACTTACAACAATCAACCAACTTGACCTCATAGACTTATACAGAACTCTCCACCCAACTGCTGCAAAATATACTTTTTTTTCTAGTGCACATGGAACATTCTCTAGAATAGACCACATATTAGGTCACAAAACAAATCTTGGTAGAATCCAAAACATCGAAATATTACAAAGCATCTTCTCAGACCACAAGGCAATAAAACTAGAAATCAATAACAGAAAAACTAGGGAAAAGAAATCAAATACTTGGAAAATGAACAATACCCTCCTGAAAAAAGACTGGGCTATAGAAGACATCAAGGAGGGAATAAGGAAATTCTTAGAAAGCAACGAGAATGAAAATACTTCCTATCAAAACCTCTGGGACACAGCAAATGCAGTGCTCAGAGGCCAATTTATATCGATAAATGCACACATACAAAAAGAAGAAAGAGACAAAATCAGAGAACTGTCCCGACAACTTGAACAAATAGAAAGTGAGCAACAAAAGAACCCATCAGGCACCAGAAGAAAACAAATAATAAAAATTAGAGCTGAACTAAATGAATTAGAGAAGAGAAAAACAATTGAAAAAATTAACAAAGCCAAAAGCTGGTTTTTTGAAAAAATTAACAAAATTGATAAACCATTGGCTAGACTGACTAAAGAAAAACAGGAAAGGAAACAAATAACCCGAATAAGAAACGAGAAGGACCACATCACAACAGAGCCAAATGAAATTAAAAGAATCATTTCAGATTACTACGAAAAATTGTACTCTAACAAATTTGAAAACCTAGAAGAAATGGATAAATTCTTGGAAAAACACTACCTACCTAAACTAACACATTCAGAAGTAGAACAACTAAATAGACCCATAACAAAAAAAGAGATTGAAATGGTAATCAAAAAACTTCCAACAAAAAAAAGTCCTGGCCCAGACGGCTTCACTGCAGAGTTCTACCAAACCTTCAGAGAAGACTTAACACCACTACTACTGAAGGTATTTCAAAGCATAGAAAATGACGGAATACTACCCAACTCATTCTATGAAGCTACCATCTCCCTGATACCAAAACCAGGTAAAGACATTACAAAAAAAGAAAATTATAGACCTATATCCCTCATGAACATAGATGCAAAAACCCTCAACAAAATTCTAGCCAATAGAATCCAACAACACATCAAAAAAATAATTCACCCTGATCAATTGGGATTTATACCAGGTATGCAAGGCTGGTTTAATATCAGAAAAACCATTAATGTAATCCACCACATAAATAAAACAAAAGATAAAAACCACATGATCTTATCAATTGATGCAGAAAAGGCATTTGACAAAGTTCAACACCCATTTATGATAAAAACTCTTACCCAAATAGGAATTGAAGGAAAATTCCTCAACATAATAAAGGGCATCTATGCAAAGCCAACAGCCAATATCACTCTAAATGGAGAGAACCTGAAAGCATTTCCCCTGAGAACGGGAACCAGACAAGGATGCCCTTTATCACCGCTCTTATTCAACATCGTACTTGAAGTCCTAGCCAGGGCAATTAGGCTAGACAAAGAAATAAAGGGTATCCAGATTGGCAAGGAGGAAGTAAAGCTATCACTATTTGCAGATGACATGATCGTATACATGGAAAATCCTAAGGAATCCTCCAGAAAACTACTGAAACTAATAGAAGAGTTTGGAAGAGTCTCAGGTTATAAGATAAACATACAAAAATCACTTGGATTCATCTACATCAACAAAAGGAACACCGAAGAGGAAATAACCAAATCAATACCATTCACAGTAGCCCCCAAGAAGATAAAATACTTAGGAATAAATCTTACCAAGGATGTAAAAGACCTATACAAAGAAAACTATAAAACTCTGCTACAAGAAATTCAAAAGGACATACTTAAGTGGAAGAACATACCCTGCTCATGGAGAGGAAGACTTAACATAGTAAAAATGTCTATTCTACCAAAAGCCATCTATACATATAACGCACTTCCAATCCAAATACCAATGTCATACTTTAAGGGGATAGAGAAACAAATCACTAATTTCATATGGAAGGGAAAGAACCCCCGGATAAGCAAAGCAGAAGAAGAAAGTGGGAGGCCTCACTCTACCTGATTTCAGAACCTATTATACAGCTACAGTAGTCAAAACAGCCTGGTACTGGTACAACAACAGGCACATAGACCAATGGAACAGAATTGAGAACCCAGATATAAATCCATCCATGTATGAGCAGCTAATATTTGACAAAGGACCAATGTCAGTCAATTGGGGAAATGATAGTCTTTTTAACAAATGGTGCTGGCATAACTGGATATCCATTTGCAAAAGAATGAAACAGGACCCATACCTCACACCATGCACAAAAACTAACTCCAAGTGGATCAAAGACCTAAACATAAAGACTAAAACGATAAAGATCATGGAAAAAAAAATAGGGACAACCCTAGGAGCCCTCATACAGGGCATAAACAGAATACAAATCATTACCAAAAATGATGAAGAGAAACCAGATAACTGGGAGCTCCTAAAAATCAAACACCTATGCTCATCTAAAGACTTCACCAAAAGAGTAAAAAGACCACCTACAGACTGGGAAAGAATTTTCAGCTATGACATCTCCGACCAGCGCCTGATCTCTAAAATCTACATGATTCTGTCAAAACTCAACCACAAAAAGACAAACAACCCAATCAAGAAGTGGGCAAAGGATATGAACACACATTTCACTAAGGAAGATATTCAGGCAGCCAACAGATACATGAGAAAATGCTCCCGATCATTAGCCATTAGAGAAATGCAAATTAAAACTACGATGAGATTCCATCTCACACCAACCAGACTGGCATTAATCCAAAAAACACAAAATAATAAATGTTGGAGAGGCTGCAGAGAGATTGGAACTCTCATACACTGCTGGTGGGAATGTAAAATGGTACAACCACTTTGGAAATCCATCTGGCGTTATCTTAAACAGTTAGAAATAGAACTACCATACAACCCAGAAATCCCACTCCTGGGAATATACCCTAGAGATACAAGAGCCTTCACACAAACAGACATATGCACACCCATGTTTATTGCAGCTCTGTTTACAATAGCAAAAAGCTGGAAGCAACCAAGATGTCCGTCAACGGATGAATGGGTAAATAAATTGTGGTATATTCACACAATGGAATACTACGCATCGATAAAGAACAGTGACGAATCTCTGAAACATTTCATAACATGGAGGAATCTGGAAGACATTATGCTGAGCGGAATGAGTCAGAGGCAAAAGGACAAATATTGTATAAGACCACTATTATAAGATCTTGAGAAATAGAAAAAAACGGAGAAGAACACATACTTTTGTGGTTACAAAGGGGGGAGGGAGGGAGGGAGAGGGCTTTTTATTGATCAATCAGTAGATAAGAACTGCTTTGGGTGAAGGGAAAGACAACACACAATACAAGGAAGGTCAGCCTAATTGGACTGGACTAAAAGCAAAGAGGTTTCCGGATAAAATGAAAGCTTCAAAGGTCAGCGGAGCAGGGGCTGGGGTCTGGGGAACATGGTTTGAGGAGACTTCTAAGTCAACGGGCAAAATAATTCCATTATGAAAACATTCTGCATCCCACTTTGAATTGTGGCACCTGGGGTCCTAAATGCCAACAAGCGGCCATCTAAGATACATCAATTGGTCTCAACCCACCTGGAGCAAAGGCAAAGGAAGAACACCAAGGCCACACGACAACTAAGAACCCAAGAGACAGAAAGGGCCGCATGAACCAGAGACCTACATTATCCTGAGACCAGAAGAGCTAGTTGGTGCCCGGCCACAATCGATGTCTGCCCTGCTAGGGAGCACAACAGACAACTCCTGAGGGAGCAGGAGGCCAATGGGATACAGACCCCAAATTCTCATAAAAAGACCATACCTAATGATATGAATGCGACTAGAGGAATCCCAGAGACAATGCTCCCCAGAACTTCTGATGGCACAGGACAGGAACCATCCCCGAAGACAACCCATCAGGCATGAAAAGGACTGGTCAGCAGGGGGGAGAGAGATGCTGATGAAGAGTGAGCCAATTAAATTAGGTGGACACTGGAGAGTGTGTTGGCAACTCTTGACTGGAGGGGGGATGGGAAGATAGAGAGGGAAGATGGCAAAATTGGCATGAAACGAGAGACTGAAAGGGCTGACTCAATAGGGGGAGAGCAAGTGGGAGAAGGGAGTAAGATGTATGTAAACCTACATGTGACAGACTGATTGGATTTGTAAATGTTCACTTGAAGCTTAATAAAAATTAATTTAAAAAAAAAACTGAGTCATTTCTTGCTTATTTTTGAATTGCTAGCTGGATCTTAAATGAGAGGTGACTCGTTTGTAATCTCTTCATGTCTCCAGTTCTGGGAATCCTGTGCACAGGTTCCTCTATTTCTTAGTCAAATTTTTCTTATATTTTTGAAATCTATTTTTTGATCTTAAGGACACAGCCTAGGGACTTGTCCTTAATTCCGTACTACTCCATTCATCATTTTTCAAAATTAAATCAGTTTAAACTCATACGCTCTGGAATCTTAGGCAAGGTGACAAACTGTCCCAAATTATCCAGGACTACCAAAGTGTCTCAGGACACAGGACTTTCAGTGTTAAAACTAGGAAAGTCCAAGGCAAACTGGGATGAGTTGGTCACTCTACTTAGCAGTCTGGAGGTGGTACAAGCAGGGTTAATGTGCTTGACTGCTAACTGAAAAGTTGGCGGTCTGAGTTCACCCAGAGGTAGCTCAGAGGAAAGGCCTAGAGATTCACTTTCAAAAACTCAGCCACTGAAAACCCTATGGAGCATGGACCTACTCTAACATGTATGGGGTCACCATGAGTTGAAATTAACTTGAGGACAACTAGTTATTTGTTTAGCCTTAATGAGTGTATGTATACCGTTTTCATCTAAATGACTTAGAAAATATTAAGTGATACCCATACCAGGAATGACCATATTCTCTTTATTCTCAAGATACTATTGAATGAAGAAATGTAACATCCTTTTCTCTAACATATTTTATTTACCCTTATATTGTCTTCTTTAAAAAGCAAAGCAAAACACTCATTCCCTGCTGCTCTCACCAAATCATAGGAACTATTTGAGAAGGAAAATGGTTTCTATGCTGCAGACCTCCTGTGTATCTGGTAAGAAGAAGAAGAATATCTTCAACTTTATACAGCTTTCTAAAAGACAAATTTGAAACACTAAATTAACCCTGAACTCTAGCCAAAATTGGCTCTTAAAATCCACATGTTTGGAAGTAAACAAAACCATTTATTTCTGAAGGCTTTCCATCTCTCTTCTGGGAGATTAATTCCATGAGCTCTTCTAAGATAGTATGATTTGCCAGCAGCAGGGAAGATGTAACAAATTAATTATAGGTGTACGTTAAATTACTTTCATTACCACCTCTGGTTTAGGGGTAGGCTGGCATGAGTGGAATAACTGATCAGTGTCTTTCAATCCATCCCCATAGCAATAGCCACTTTTGTTCTGCTTGTTGTGCTGTTTTCAGATAGGGAGAAGTCCAAGCTCTGATTTGAAGGACTGTTTGCAGGTGTCTGAGGAAAAACATGGGTGGTCCAAAGTGAAGTATCTGAGATGTAATCTTCATTGCCATGGGTCTCACTAGTCTGGGGCTTCAGAGGTCATGGAAATACTAAGGCTTGGCTAACTGTAAGCAACCTCTCAGTCTTTAGTCCTCACTCCCTGTTATGAGTTGAATTGTGCCCCTCCAAAAGATATGTTGAAGTTCTAACTTCTATTACCTGTGAATATGGCCTTGTTTGGAAATAGGATCTTTGGAGACATTATCAGTTAACATGAGATCATACCAGAGTAGGGTGAGTCCTAGTCCAATCTATGTGGTATCTGATAAAAGAGAAGAGACCTAGGGAAGATGGCCATGTGAGAACATAGTTATGGCTGTATCTACAAGCCAAAGAATGCCTGGGGCTACTAGGAGCTGAGAGAGACAAGAAAGGATATTCCCCTAGAGCCTTTGGAGAGAACATGGTCTTGCTAACACCCTGAATTTGTACTCTTAGCCTGCAGATCTGTGAGACAACAAATTTCTGTTCTTACAAACCCAGTTTACAGTATTTTGTTGTGACAGCCCTAGGAAATGAAGTCTGCCCTTTTGAAGTCTCCTCATTTATATCCAGAAGGTCCTGGGGTTTCTTATGTGTATTCGCAAGCAGCCCTCTCCAGTTCTTCTTCTCTGCCAGTCTGATTGTTGCTACTTGCTAGTAGTTCATCTGCACCTCAAAGATTTCTTTTACTACTTACCAATGGAAGTTTGGAGCCCTGGTGGCACAGTGGTTAAGAGTTCAGCTGCTAACCAAAGGGTTGGCAGTTCAAATCCACCAGCTGCTCCTTGGGAACCCTATGGGGCAGTTCTACTCTGTCCCACAGGGTCGCTATAAGTCAGAATTGACTCAACAGCAGCAGGGTTGATTTTTTGGTTTAAAGGAAATTCAGCTCTTTACAGTTAAGCTAAGGCTGGAATTCACAGGAGAAATGGAGTCTTTCTTGCCTTAGCCGCTATGTGTGGGAGTTTGAGCAACTTCATATTCTTAAGCCCCAGTTTTCTGTAAAGAAGGAGTTTGGAAGCAAAGAAAGAGCTGGAAGGGGCTCTGCGGATCATTTAGAACAGCACTTGGAGCACTCAAGAGGTTACCTTCATCCCATAAGACTCTTGGAGGTAGGCATGTCCCTGCCTCACCCTCTGCTCACTTATCTATTCTACGTATTATCATTCTGTGTAAACTTAGGAGTTTCATAGCTAAAACGAAATGTTCAAACTGTGGAAGTATAGTTCTCAAAAAAAAATCATAACTCATGTAAATTTTAAATGAATACATGCCAAATATTTTATCCACCTCGTTAATTAACTATAGAGCCTTTGGGATATTACAACAAGTCCAAAGAACGTTTGAGAAACTGGATATTTATAGGAAATGTTAGGATGAGATTTCTGGGTTACATATAAAACTGGATAATGTCCAAGAGAGGTTATGTGTTCTACCAGACAGAAATTATTTGTATGTCTACTGGATAAAATCTACAAATTAACCTCTGTCCCTACAAAGGTGTAAAATACCCCAGTCTATAGAAAATCAAGCCCAGAATTGCACTGAAGGAACATCCAATAATTCTTTTATTTATTTCCAAGTTTCAGGTAATTTTTCTGAGGAAACACTAGTCCAGATGAGAAATGAGATTCAGGCTGGTTCTGTGACTGCTCATAGTCACACAGCTACTTAGTGCTAAGACTGAAGTCAGAGCTCTTGACTCTGGGCCCTAACGCCTCTATTCCATTGCTCTTCATATTCTTTGGGCATGGATCATTTCTGTGCTCAGCAAATGGTTACACAGAGTTTGCTATCTTTCAGGCAGTTTCCTAAAGCATTTGAATTTGACAAACATTAATTCATTTAATCCTCATAACAACCCTAAAACCAAAATTAAACCCATTGCTGCTGAGTCAATTCCAACTCATAGCCACTCCTTGGAAGCCCTATGGGACAGTTCTACACTGTTCTACAGGACAGTTCTACCCTGTCCTATAGGGTCAGTATGAGCTGCTATGAGATATCAACCCTAGGAAGTATATATTATTATATATTTTACAGATGAGGTAACTGACACATCCTGTTGCCGTGAGGTCAATTCCGACTTTACCCTACAGGCAAAAGTAGAACTGCCCCATAGGGTCCCCAAGGCTGTAATCTTTAGGGGAATAAACTGCTACATCTTTCTCTTGTGGAGTGGCTGGTGGGTTCAAGCAACCTATCCTTTTGGTTAGCAGGGGAACGCTTAACCATTGTGCCATCATGGCTCCTCAAATGACACATAACCATTGCCCTCAAGTCAATTTTGACTCATAGCAACCCTATAGGACAGAGGAGAACTGCCCCATAGGGTTTCCAAGGAACAGCTGTTGGATTCGAACTGCTGACCTTTTGGTTAGCAGCCGAGCTCTTAACCTCTACACCACCAGAGCTCCTGATATATATATATATATATATATATATATATATATATATATATATATATATATATATATATATAAAAACCCAGTGCCGTCGAGTTGATTCTGACTCATAGTGACCCTATAGGATAGAGTAGAACTGCTCCATAGAGTTTAATACCTACCCAAGGTGATTCTACTACTGTGTGGCAGAGCCAGGCTTTGGACCCAGGCAGTCTAGCTCCAGGATTGTTAACCTACTCTATGTTATCTCTCTAAAAGGAGCTTGATTCCAAAATTCTGTACTACATCTTTGGTCTATCAATCTAAAAGGATTAGATTTTCTTTCTTTCTTATTTCTTTTCTCTCTTTTTTATGAAAAAGGGTAAAATTTCTCGTTAAATTATGTCTTAGTTTAGATATCATAGTTTTATATATGTCAATGAGACTGGGAAGAAGTTATTTAAAAGCAGCTTGACTGTCCTATGTGCTATGAATAAAAGGGGTGTTTTTGAATCTTGATGAAGGCTCTCATTTAATATTTTAAAAATTTGGAAAAAATATTTTGACTCTGAGAACACTTAATAGAAATGGATTCGTAATGCTACTCAGCATCACTGGGTGATTAAAAGCACAGGCATATTAGAAGGAAACTTAACAAAAAGTCTACTAATAGCACTGAATTTCATTTGAACTGATGCGACAGTAAAGGTGACACCTGCTGTACCCCCTCCTGGACTCCAATGCTCAACTTATGTCATTTCATTTAATTCTGGCATAAAAAGCCATCATCACACCTGGTTTACAGGTGAGAAAACTGAGACTCTAGAAGGTAAGTGACTTAGCCAAGTTGGTGAGTTTCAGAACTAGGACTCAAACACAATTCTGACTCCAAAAATTTGTACCCCTTCAGGTGTCTCATGGTGTATCTGAAGCTTAATAAAACGGGAATTCTGGACCTAAAGGATAGCCTCAGTGTAACCACTTTATGTTTGGGTCTGACTTCAAGTTATGGTTTTCTGCAGGTCTAGCTGGATTTGAAGTAAGACTGGCATTTTGAGCAGGAAAGCACAATCTTTTGAGATGATTCTGGCAGATACATCTCCTAGAGGGTCCTTGGATAATCGCAGAGAGCTTTTTAGCCCATGAGCCTGAATATAAAACTATATGTGCATATGTGGGTTTTCCTGGATAAACAAAACAAAATTTCCTGGATAGGAGGCCTCTAAACCCAAAAAAACCCATTGCCACCAAGTAGATCCCAACTCATAGCAACCCTGTGGGACAGACAGAGTAGAACTGCCCCATAGGATTTCCAAGGCTGTAAACTTTATGGGAACAGACTACCACATCTTTCTCCCACAGAACAGTTGGTGGGTTTGAACCGCCAACCTTCCCGTTAGCAGCCAAGCATTTAACCCATGTACCACCAGGGCTTCTATTAGAAGGTCTCTAAGTTTCATCAGGTTCTCAAAGTGATTTGTGCCTTCTCCCCAACAAAGACCAAGAACACCTAGGTATATGAGAAACATGTAGCATGGATAACTCCATTAGCTATAGAATTATCTTATATTCTTTTATGAGTACATACATGTATCCTGTAAACTCCTATTTATCAGCAACCATTTTTTATTACTGCCCCCTTGAAAGAGGGGCTTCTCATTATACCCTGAAGTCTTGGCAGAGGGCCAGCACCATTTAAATTCAAATAGTTTTGATGTTCTTGATTTATGGACTATGTTCTTCATTTCCATTTCCTTAGTCTGTATTACTAGCACCAAGCTATATGTTTAATAATTACTTGTAAGCTACAAACAAGAAACTGAAAGCAACCTACTAAATTGCAGAGAACAATAACTTGAGATTATCTAACAATTTTTCCCTTCTTTGGTAGAATTGCTTGAGTTAACTCTGCACAAATATCCCTTCTTCTGATACAGTGGTGTGCAGACAAAATAACCTGGTCAGAATAATTCTGCAGAAAATGACAAAATTCTTATGATGCCTTATTTCAGTCTTGTATGGGACATCCTAAATAAGGGGCCTTACAATCATATTCTTTTATATCTTCTGCTCTTCCACTCCATTCCCTATCCCTGGCTACCCAGAATGAACCCAAGCTATCCAGTGAGATGAATGCCAAATGTATATAACAAACCCAAATCTGACATAGGTAGGTTTTAATATAGGAGGCTGAATTGGAAAAGTAGCCAAACCACTACGTCTTCTCCCTCACCACCACTTACTGAACACAGAGAATATAGTCAGCGCCTTTGCTCATATCCAGAGGTCTCCGCAGACAGCTCCCCAACACAGGACATCTGCTTCTTTGCGCCTGCACGTGCTGCCTGCTTGCAGGGGTGGTTGGAAATGCCTAAAATGTAATGGCCCTGGAATGGCCCTCAACCATGAGGGACAAGAGTTGGTGGAAAAATAGGATTAATTCCACAGTTTCCTTGCCCTTAAGTGGGACATTTCTCAGGTATGTTCCGCACAGTCTTTCGGAGGATTCCCAGCAAGAATGAGCTCCAGTTGCCCTCAGAAGTAGTGTGATCATTAACACCTACTTAACTGGCATCCTTCACTCCCCTGTCTTACTTACCTTACAACCATTCCATCGCCATCCTGCTGAGATTGCACCCAAATGAGTTGTTGTTGTTGTTGTTAGGTGCCGAGTTGATTCCAACTCATAGTGACCCTAAATACAACAGAATGAAACACTTTCAGATCCTGCTCCATCTTCACAATCCCTGCAATATTTGAGCCCATTGTTGCAGCCACGGTTTTATTGCATCTCACTGAAGGTCTTCCTCTTTTTCGCTGACCCCCTACTTTACCAAGCTGATGCCCTTCTACTTACTTGCACCCAAATCTTTGACTCAGTATTTGCTTTAAGTAGAAACTAAACCAAGACGGAGAGGGAGCCTGAGTTTAGACATGATTCAGCATTCTGGCCCCTCGAATTGAAACACCCATTGTCCATAATGGTTTGAATGAGATAATACAAACATCCTAATCAGGTTGGAAAATGAGAGAGATTGCAGACAATACATCTTGTCGGGAAAGATTTTTAAAAATTGTAAATCACTTGTCATCAAAGTACATTGTCTTCCTTATTAGGGTTTTGGAACCAGGATTACAAATATGTTTCTCTCTGTTTCTTTCTGTCTCTGTCTCTCTCTCCGTGTATGACCCCAAATCCGTTAATCTTACATAAATATTCAGATTTCCCAATTGGAGGAATTTAATTAACCTTTGATTATTGCACATTTCATTCGCATTTTGAAAGCAAAGACTTTAAAATTTAAAATATGAAACGTGGTAAAATCAAATTTTCAAAGGCAATACAAAATACTCTGTGAATGCATTAATGCAGAAATAGGCACAACTAACCCTTCCATCTCGAGGGAAGGAAGTATACAGATGGAAAAAGTGTTTAATTACTAAAATGAAGCAATCGTACTTGCAGAAATAAAGCTTTAAATAAAATATTGATAATGGTGAGTAGTGTTGGATAAGAACTAGCTGAGAATTAATGAGGGCCCCAAATAGCTCTGCTGAGAATTCGTCCTCTCCGGATGAGAAGTATACTTTATTCTCAATTAGGTCCTTCATATATGATATCTAATATGAGATCTTTCTCTCCACAACAGTTATTGCCCGATTATCAAATAATGAAACAAATCAGAAAATACAACTCCATTTGTATAGATATATGTATATGCAAGTGTGTTTATATATACAGAATTACAAAATACACCAATTTTGGAACAGAAGAGTAGAAAGAAGGAAAGAATAGTGACCTCCATAATTAAGATCTTTAGACATAATTGATATTAATATTTTAGAATGTATCTGTCACAGATTGAATTTTAGCACCCAAAAATATGTGTATCAATTTGGCTAGGCCATGATTCCCACTATTGTGTGGTTGTCCATCATTTTGTCATCCAATGTGATTTTCCTATGTGTTGCAAATCCTACCTCTATGATGTTAATGAGATGGATTTGTGGCATTTATGTTGATGAGTTCTACAAGATTAGATTGTGTTTTAAGCCAATCTCTTTTGAGATATAAAAGAGAGAAGTGAGCCCAGAGACATGGGGGACTTCATACCACAAGAAAGCAGTGAGGGGAGCAGAGTACATCCTTTGGACCCAGGGTTCCTGCATGGAGAAGCTCCTAGACTAGGAAAATATTGATGACAAGGGCCTTCCCCCGGAAAGAATAGAGAGAGACAGCCTTCCCCTGGAGCTGGCACCCTGAATTCAGACTTCTCGCCTACTGCACTGTGGGAGAATAAACTTCCGTTTATTAAAGCCATCCACTTGTGGTGTTTCTGTTATAGCAGCACCAGATAACTAAGACAATATCTTTTCTAACTTTATTATATTTTTAAATAATACTTGCACATATACATAAATGCACATATATTAATAGAATTTGAAACAAAATGTATTGTTTAATATCCTGAGTTTTTCACTTACTGTATTGAGTGTTTTTTCATGTCATGAAATATTTATCGAAAACAATTATAGTTGACTTCTTCCTATATCATTGTATTTATATCCCCTCCCCTATCATTGAACACTTATGATGTTTGCAAATTTGCCATTATAAGTAATGCTGCAATTAACATCTTTATTTATTGTTTTTTTAAAAAATTTCTCGATGGATTTCTTATGATAAATTACTGTAAGTGGAATTCTCTGAGACATAGTTGTGAACGTTTTGAGGGTCTTGACACACATTTCTAAATTGTTCATTTATATGACTTACACATTCTTGTCAGCAATGTATAACAGTTACCATTTAATTGTATCCTTAATTTTGTATTCTAATATTTTTAGCTTTGTCACTTTGATACATGAAAATAAGTCTGTTTCTAAATTTGGATGTATTAGCTTATTAGTGAATATTTACATGTTAACATCATTTGCCTGTTTTTCTTAAGTTTTTTGAGTTCTATATACTTTCACAATATTGATCCTTCATCTTCATTTAACAAATATTTATTGAGCATCTACTTTATGCTAAGCTTTATCATAGGCATAGGAGGCACAATATTGGACAAAACAGTTTTTTTGTTTTTTTTTTCTCACAGAGCTTATAGTCTTTCCTCCTTTCTCACTGAGTTTGTAGTCTGTGGGAGACAGGTAATTTAAAAAGCGGGATTATATAAGAAGTATAAGGTTCTATAGAAGCTTAGAAGGCCAGCGCTGTGTAGGAATGATTTAACATAGCAGGCCTGAGAACGTTCGTCCTTCAAAAGGCCTGCTTACAAGGGTAGCCCTTGACCGGTACCTGGAAACCCGGATATCAGGAGGCTTCCAGCCATTCCCAGTCAAGAATGGCACACTTTGTCTAAACTGTACAAATCATGTGGCTTATGCTGAACGTTTGGCTTTCCTTCTGGAAGCCTAGAATTTTGGTATATGCCAGGCAGAATGTGCCTGTGTGATCATCCAGCCCCCACTAAAAACCCTGGCATTGAGTATCCAGTGAGTTTCCCTGGTAGACAACATTTTATAACTCATTGCTCGGTTTTTTTGTGTGTGTGTGTGGCTCAGCTGAGAGAAGACCCTTGGAAGCTTGTGCCTGGTTTCCTCAAGACTTTGTCCCTTGCACCTTTTCCCTTTGCTGACTTTGCTTTTTTTTTTTTTTTCCTGTAATAAATCATAGCTAAGAGGACAACATACGCTGAGTCCTGTGAATCCTCCTAGCAAATCATTCAACCTGAGGGTGGTTTTGAGGACTGTAAATACAGGAACTATGTTTTTACCCAAATAACCCACCTTCTGTGTTTGTTTGCCAGTCATGCCCTCCCTCCGTGAAGTATATTTGTAAGTGTGTTATGCAATTTTTTTTTACAACAACATGTGGAAGAGGATTGGCATGGTTCTGCTTGTGAGGGTACTGGGGAGGGGTGCAGTCAGCAAAGAAATACATAAGGTGTACACTATTTGCATAAAAATATGATACCTAACCTAGTTCTACTACATCTTGTGGGGAAGATGTGTGAGGACATATGAGGAGCTAAAAACATCAGTTAGAGTACCTCTTAGTGGACAAAATTAACTCTAGACCAAATGCTGCTCTTATCTTTCCTGAAAAGCTTAAAAACAAGCCCTAGAAGGATCACACTGCTTCAAAGCAACTTATCCATCTCTCAGAAGAAAGCTCATGAATAATTTTAGGGGAAAAAAAAGAAGTCCAGCACCCAACAAGCTAAAATCACAATATCTGGCATCCAATTAAAAATTACCTAGCTTGCAAAAAATCAGGGAAATGTAACCCCATACAAGAATAAAAATAAGTTAGAAATCATCTAAAAATGACACAAATGATAGGATTACTAGATAAGGACATTAAAACAGTTATTTAACAATTCCGGATGTTCACAAAGATATAAGAGAGATTGAACGTGGTAAGTAAGAACATAAAGATATAAAAGAAAACTAATCAAACTTCTAGAAATGAAAACTACAATGTCTGAGAGAAAAAAATACACTGGATAGAAAAATCACAGATTAGACACTGCAGAAGAAAAAATTAGTGAACTTGAAGACCTAGTAATAGAAACTATCCAAAATATGACACAGACAGATAAACAGCTATAAAAACTTAAAAGGGCATCAGTGAACTCTGGGATATTTCAAGCAGCTAAATATTCTGTAAACAGAGGCTCCAAAGCAGAGGACAGAAAGGAAATGACAGAAAAAATATTTGATATTTTTGAAAAGAGGCCAAATGCCTTAGCAGAGAAGTTTGGAGGAGTTAACTACCTAAGAGGAAAGCTTTGAACAATGAAAGACAAGGAATGAACAGGAATCATTCTATGTTTCTCATTCCAGTGAATTATTCTACAATACAGGTATATTCTGTACAGTCTTTCAAGAGATATCCCACTTGAATGGTGTCTCTTTGCCTTTTTGAAGCAGTAGACAACTTGTATTTGCTTCACGTCCTTTCCTGACTCACTTCCCTTTCTCTCGCTCTCACCGTCCTGGGATTTCACTTTCTATAAAGTATTAGCACTCATGACTTGCCTCAGGCTTTGTACATAAGGGATCCCACTAAGAGCATAATGCAAGAAAGTATTTGGGTTTGGTGGAAAGAAGTTGAAGCAATTTTTCTGTGTTGGGTTTCATTTTTCTGTGAAGATGGTGGAAAGATAAGGAACTGAAGCCTTGACAAGAGTGAAGAATATGTGAAGCCAGTGCTGTGGAAAATGGACGTGAACTAAGAATAAAAGGTAGGTTGATGGAAAAAATACACACGATGCTTGAGGTCAGTGACCACAGACATATACTGACCCCAGGTTACACAGTTGTATCCAACACTTTCAAAAGCCTGGGTATGGAGGAGGTAAATTCTTGAAGAGAAAAATTCTAAGTTAGACAGTAAATGACAAGACATAAAGATGGAAATCAGGAAATATCGAAGGTCTCAGTGTGGTCAAAGAACTGAATTCTTAGGAAGAATAGAGAGAATTGGAAGAAGAGGATGTTGTGATCTGAGTCAAACGTCTCCATTGACAGTATCAGAAACGGGAAAGTTTTACTGACAAGTATAAGAGTGTGGTTATAAATGTGACCGAAGTTATTGGAAATGTAAACAAAACTAGTAAAACAAAAACTAAAAAAGCTGGAACCAACTCTTTGGAAAATTTTATTGATCTTATCATCTTTAAATAGGCAGCTTATTTTTCAGACTAAATATTGACTGACTTTCTACTCTAATTTAACTAAATCATAAATATTAGCTTAAGTTCAGAGGAAGAAAAGTATATTTAAATAAATAGAAGGTGAAAGGTGTGGAAGAAGTGTAGGGAATTAACACTTTTGTTGACAGGATTGGGAAAGAGGGCAAGAGAAACTTGAGTAAAGCTGAATGAGCTTCTCACCCTCTCTAGATCTCACTTTCCTCATATGCAAAGTGAGCATAACAATATTACTTATCTAATAACATTGTTCTGAAGACAAAATTAAGCAAATGAAGATAAGTATGTAGGGTTTGGCTTATGAAAAGAATATATATTAACCCCCAAGTGAACATGGGTTTAAACAAAATTTTAGTTGTATTGGCTTATATGAATACAAGTTTTTAATGATAGATTATAAATGGTCATGAGCTGTTATTTTTATTACTGGGGTGCAAAAACTATGATCTTTTAAAAAATAATATTTTCACAATAACTGTGTTTTAATGGTGGACCTGTCATAAGATGTGTCAGCCTTAGTTGTTACATAGTTCTTAGACTGTTATACTTAGTAACACTTGCCTGCAAGTAAGGCCCCTGGGTGGTGCAAGTTGTTTGTGATCAGCTGCTAACCTAAAGGTTGGTGGTTTGAACTGTCCTAGTGATGCCACAGAAAAAAGGCCTGGCTGTCTGCTTCTGTAAAGATTACAGTCAAGAAAATCCTTCGGAGCAGCTCTACTCTGTGACATGTAGGGTCGCCATGGGTTGGAATCGACTCCATGGTAATGGGTTTGGTTTTTTTTTTTTTTTTTTGGTTGGTCCACAAGTAACATCAACTAGTTTGAACTTCATACTTCTGAATCAGGTCTGGAGAGTCTGGAGGCTCTCTGCCTGGAGGTTCCTAAAAACTACAAGTGCAAATGATGTTATTTAAATTAAAAGGCTATCGTTTATAGCTTTTATTTCTAGTGACAATAGAATAAATGATCTTCAGACCCAAGAATGACCACTACTAAAAAATGGCCTGGCATGGTGGCAGAGAGCTGAGCAGGAGAAGAAATAATAATGAACTTTACCTCTGACCTTGTGCCTTAGTCACCCAGTGCTGCTGTAAAACAAATACCATAAGGGGGTGGCTCTAAAAAACAGAAATTTATTTTCTCACAGCTCCGGAGGCCGAAACTCCAATTCAGGTTTTCAGCCATGTCAATTCCTTTCTGGTCCGTAACCCCAACTATTGCTTGGTTCCTTGGCATTCCTTGTCTTAGAAGATTCACACATGGTGTCTGTCTTCCCCCGTGTGTGTGTGTGTGTGTGTGTGTGTGTGTGTGTGTGTGTGTGTGGTGTCTTTGTGTCTATTCAAGTCTTTCCATAACTCAGAAGTGATTAGATTTAGGATCCAATCTACACTGGTATGGCCTCTTTGACTTAACAAGGGTTAGGATTTCAACACAAATTTTGGGGGACACAATTCGATTAATTATGCGTTGACTGCCACCTGCTTGGAAGGTCTTGAATAGGTCACTGGGATGCTGAGCCTCACTTTGTCCACATCAGAAAGTAACCTACTTTTGCTACTTATCTCCAAGGTTTTGTGGGTGTCCAAGCAAAATTAATACATGTACAATTTGGATTCGATAAATACTGCACAAAAAGGGGTTGTCATTCATCAGTGGCAACCTAGCCAGCTGGCGCACGTTTTGCAGTTACATTTGGGCTTTCAGCTGTTGCTTGGCAGGAGCCATCTTCCTCTGCCTTTTTTTTTTTTTTTTCCAACCACTGTGTAAAACATTCTAGTTTACGAGATGGTTTTCTTTACATTTTGTAAAGCCCATTGTTTGCTATTAACTAGAGTCTTTTTTTTTCCCCCCATGGCAAAGAAAAATACCTATGGGACACAAAAGTGGGTCTTTTTATAGGGTTGGAAGTAGATTTAATATGAAATGAGCATCTAACCTGGCACATTTAATTGCAGTACTGAAGACGCAGGAATTTACTTGACAATAAGCCAAGTACATTTGAAATTCTTATTACCCAGCAATGGGCAGCTCGGGGTTATATGCATATTAACCAACAGGGACTGCCAGGGCTCCAGACGTACAGATGTTTTTGCCACATAAATGTGCATGTAAAAATGATTTGTATATTCACTTTCTCATGGCAGCTCATGGACTCAGCCAGTAGTCGGGTGCTTTCCTGAAAATCTCAACTGAGAATTTCATTTCTCTAAGAAAATAGCCTGGGGGAGAGTGCTGACATATTGCAGGGCTTGCAACCAATGTCACAAAACAATTTGTGTATAAGAATTTGAATAAGAAACTAATTTGTGCTGTAAACTTTCACTTGAATCACAATAAAAGTATTTAAAAAAATAAAAAGTGGCCCTGGGTCCATAAAAAACACAGAGGAACATGAAAGCACCTTCAAACTATAAAGTGATCCCTGGTTTCTTTGAAAGGCACTGTGGGCCCGAGTAATTCTATGAAAATCTTTGTGCCTTTCAGGGTAATAAAAGCAACCATGATGCTACAAACGACAATTAAAGAAAAAATTAACAGACGATGAGTAAGTTTTATAAACTATGAATAAAAATATGAATCTTAACTAAAGGTAAAAGTGGTGACAAGTGGTTTATTGGCTCTAACAGCTTCATATATTCTTGTTGAATGTAGATGGACAAAGAAGTTAGGTACAGGATTCTCACTAAAGACCCTATACAGTGCACAAACCCAAAAACTGTCAGATTGAAGAAGCAAACTGAAAGATGATGACTAATGAATTCTCAACCCGCTCCTTAGTTGTTTTAGGCTCCAGAGAACATTCTTCATACTCTTGCAGCATTTGGACGTGCATCTGTGTGTTTAATGGCCACAGATATCATTGATTCCTTTCTTGGTTAAATGGTGGGAAAAGCTAAATTGAGAGAAAGAATCATATTTTTGTCCATCAAGGCATCTGCTCCACAGTTTGATCTTTTTAATAAATTCTAGTGTTTTGACTGTGAAGCGATGGGTTTGGGTATTTGAGATATAAATACACTGCTGACATTCTGCTCTTGAGCATGCTACGTGAAATCAAAGAAATAAGCCCTACTGGCTTTTAAAAATTTTAGTTTATCTCATTCTTCATTCAAAATTCACATATATTTGAGAAGAAGCCAGGCTCCCAAAGTATATAGCATAGGACATTCGAGAAAAAGCAGAACCGTACGGTCAGAAAAGAGACCATTGGTTGTCAGGGGTCGGGAATAAGCGGGGGAGGAGTTGAATATGAAGAGGTGCAGGGAACTCTGGAGGATGAAGGAAATATTCTATATTTTGATTGTGGTGGCAGTTATATGACTGTGTCAATTGTACATCAATAAGCCTGACTTTAAAAAATCCACATAAGACCTTTGCCATTGATAACCCAAGAGACTAAATGTGAAAAAACAATCTTAAATGTGTTGCTCATTTATTCACAGCTGAAAATGCATGGATTCAGTGGCCACGATTTAATCATATTTACAGTGTTACAATACCCATCAATGCCGAATCAAGATGAGGAGGCACATTCTGGAATGCCATTTATCCCCAAGAATGAAGCAGTGCGAAGTCTGACACTCAGCACTTCTTTTCTTGGCAGAGTAGTACCCTCTCTGGCTCTTAGCTCGCTGCTGCTCCATCAGTGCTAACTAACCGCAACGTACCTTTTCCGGTTGATATCCTGGCAAAGAAAATAAGCATTAGCTAAATGAAAAATCTCTTCTTACATGGTGTGGGTGATAGGTGGAATGCAGAAAAAAAAAAGTCATTGATCATGTCTCCATCATATATGCAGCAGGTATGTACCTACAAAGGAGATTCGTATTTGGCGTTTTAGTGGTTTCGTCCAATACGGCACACAAACATGTGCAGTTGCTTTTCCATGTTGTGCATTACTGTGGTTGTGCTGTTGTCCAGCACCATCATAAATGAATCTGCCAAAAGTCTTTTCTCCTTTCTACTTAGATATTATCGTAGTGGTGGTGGTGTGCTGTCGGGTCGATTCTGACTCATAGCAACCCTATAGGACAGAGTAGAACTGCCCTATAGGGTTTCCAAGGAGCAGCTGGTGGATTGGAACTGCTGACCTTTTGGTTAGCAGCCGAGCTCTTAACCATTATGGCACCGGGGCTTATATGCTAGGAATGTTGTATTTACAAGCTTCTTAGAAATACTATGGCATTAATTAGCCTTAATTAGCTAGAACTGCTATAATAGAAATATCACACGAGTGTCTTTAGAAAAGACAAATTTATTTTCTCAGAGTTCAGAAGGCTAGAAGTTTGAATTCAGAGCTCTAGTTCTAAGGGAAGACTCACTATTGGGTCAAGGGAAAGATTCTTTTCTCAGCATTCCTCCTCAGTTCCTTAGCGATATTCACATGGCGCTTTTGTCTCTGTTTCTATGCTACTCTTTATCACTCAGAGGTGTTTAGGTTGAGGGCACACCCTACCTGGTATGGCCTCATTAACATGACAAAGAAAACCCTGTTCCCAAATGAGATTACATCCACAGGTATAGGGGTTAGGGTTCCAATACGTACTTTGGGGGGACACAATTCAACCCACTCTTTTGGCAGTGAGGAAAGCAACACCACCTCTGATGCTTTCTCTGCCTTTAAAGGCATAATTTACTTTTACATTAAAGCTTACTAATATGAAGTTATTTTTCTGAGAAATGCGCTTGGATACACACAAGTGCAGCCTTCAATAATTTTAGGAGGTAGAGCATGTTCATTTATTTCCGGTTCTCTGATAGCATTTCCTCTGCCACTTCCAGGTTCTTTCTCTGAGGTACGTGAGTTGGTCTTTCTGTCTGCTCCCTCTCTTTTCCTTTAAGCAAGAGTGGCAATCATAGATGTCTCCCAGGGGAATACAGTCCAAACGCCTAGTGAAACGACAGAGTGTAGGCGGTGCTATTTTTTTTTTTTTTACTAAGCTGCCTGCCTTATTACCAAAAATTACACTTGCCTCATTATACTGCCTTTTTAAGCTAGATGACCCATAACAAAACAAGAAAATAGGGGTGTGGGGCCTATATTGCTGTGTGCTGTCCAGCCAATTTCAACTCATAGCAACTCCACGTGACAGAGTAGAATTGTCCCATAGAGTTTTCTTGGCTATAATGTTTATGGAATCTGATCGCCAGGTCTTTTTCCCTGGAATGGTTGGGTGGGTTTGAACTGCCAACTTTTTGGTTAGCAGTCGAGAGCTTAATTAACCACTGCAACACTAGGGCTCCAGTTTCTAATGCTACCCTTAGAATCAAAGTCCTTCTTGGGATATTTACACTGTGATTCCATGGTACAAACTCCCCGCTTCCATCTCTCTCTTATCCCTTGCCAATTGCGATTTTTGACGCTGGTTTAGAAGCACCTTACTTCTTCATCCTAAAACTCTCAGACTTTTGGCTTTTGTCAATGAAATTTGAGGGACTGGTTTATGCCTTGGCATATTCCCTCTCATTCACTTATTCATTATTTCAGCAATGCTGTCATCCATCCGGTAATACTGTCATTTGACCAGCAGCGCTTACTGTTGGTCATTCTTTCAGCAATTTTTTTGCTGTGTCATGCTCCATGCCAAACACTGGGGATTCAGTGGTGTGTGAGCCAGATGTAACCTCTGCCTTCACAGAGACTTCCACTCGTCTAGAGGAGATGTGGAAGGAGAGGGTCCAGGCTTGTAAACTAACAATATGCCTACTTCCCCAAAAATCAGCCATTGAAAACCCTGTGGTGCACGGTTCTATTCTGACACACGTGGGTTCACCACAAGCCAGTATCGACTCAACAACTGTCTTATTTTTGTTTTGTTAATATTCTTATAACTCAAATTTCTATCTCTCATCCTTTTCTTGTGGCTCCATGTATCCAACTGTCTTCTTGACATCACCACAGGGATGTCTAACTCAGTCCAAAACTGAGATCCTGACTTTCTTCCCCAAGCCCGCTCCACTTGTAGCCTTCCTCTTTTCAGTTAAGGGAAATTCTGTTCTACATAGAATAACAATGGTGTTATACTTGATTTCTTTTTCTTGCATTCTATATCCAGTTTGTTAGCAAATCTTATCAGCTGTGCCTTCAAAATACATACAGAGTCACATCACCTCCCATCACCTGTACTGCTACCACCCTGGTCTAAGCCATCTTCATGACTCACCTGGGTAAGTATGGTAGCCTGTTAATACAGCCCCCTATTCTCTCCTTTCCAACTGCAGAATATTTTCAACAAGACAGCCAAAGTGATTCTTTTAAATGTAGGTCAGATCATATCACTCCTCTGCAAAGGTGTCTGATGGTCTAAGCACCCTACATGATCTGCACCACCTGTTATGTTTTTGACCAAATTGCCTCCTGCTCTCTGCTTCACTAAGTGTTCTAGCCACAGACAACTCTTTGCTGGTCTTGGAATTTATCAGGCAGCTCCCTTCAGGGCATGTTTACCTGCAGTGCCTCAGCCATTGAAGCCTCTTCCTCCCCGTGGAGGAAGCATGTGGCTAGCTCCCAAACTGGTCCTGTCCTCAGGGACGACTTTCCTGGCCTTTCTGTAGAAAATTTGAGCCACGTCCCATATTTCTTATCCCACTTCCCTGCTGTCATCTAACTTATCTAACTTACTAATCACACACACGTATCTGCGTGCACACACACATGCACGCACGCACGCGCACACACGCATACATCTTGTAGTTTGTCTCTTTTCTTTACTACAAGTAGCCACACGAGGCTGGGAATTTTACCTGTTTTGTTCACTGCTGGATTTTCAGTGTCTAGAACAGTGCCATACACATAGTATGAGATGATTGAATCAATTGAAATGTTCTACTCTTTCTGTGTTCACCCTATTTTATACTAGACACCCATTTGAATAATTCTATACCACAACACGTCTCATTTTATAACTTCAGGAAAACACAAGGACTCTGTCAGTAACTGGCCTACTTTCCTCCTCTGGGCACATGCCATTCACCACTGGCTTTATACCAAAACCAAGCAGTTGGCCAGTTTAACTTTCTTTTCCAGCTGCTGCTTTTCTAAAACTCCTTGGGGATGCTTTCTAATGAAAACAAGCTCTGGATGCAGGATTTCCCAAGCTGTCTCCACCTGCTGAAATCTAATCTGTGCATATACTATATTAATCGATATAGGGCACTGGGCAAAGATGATATGCTTTCAACATGTCTGTTGCTTTGAAACCTTGGAGAAGTTTCCCTAGCTCAGATCTCTCCTTCTGTTATGACTTCAGACTCCAAAATCTTTCCTGTGTATTGTTTTCCAAATCCTGTGTACTTTATTGCAACCACTCTTGATTGTTGCCAGAAAAATAACATTTATTTCTATTGATGTAAATGATTTCTCTGTTTGGTCTGTTTTTCTAACTTCTTTAAAGATTAAAGTAACCATATGTCCTACTGTACCAAAAACGAAAACAAAAAAAACTCACCATCGAGTCATTTTTGACTCATAGTGACCCTATATAGGGCAGAGTAAAACTGCCTCCATAGAGTTTCCTAGGCTGTAAATCTTTATGGAAGCAGACTGCTACATCTTTCTCCCATGGAGCGGCTGGTAGATTCAAACCACCAACTTTTTGGTTAACAGCCAAGTGCTTAACCACTGTGCCACTGGGGCTCCCTGTACCTGGAACAGCCCTTGTTTATTGTCCCATCCCAATTAATCATAGACTTTCTTCTATTCTCAAGTGTCTACATTGGTGATAAATTATATGGTCTCTATAGTTAAAATATTTTTATAGTTAAAATATGACTATGGCTAAGATGGACACTTTGTCCTTTGTGCTAAATAGTTTTCTGTACAGGACAGGAAGTTAAATTCTCTTCTTCCACTCCATCCTTTGTTGTTGGCAGATTTTTTTAATTTACTGTAAAAGTTACAGTCAGTAAAATTCACTTTTTTTGGAATACAGCTCTATTAGCTTCGACAAATGCATCAAGTCACGTAATCACTGGCACAATCAAGACCATTAACCCTTAACCCCTGGTAACCATTTCATCCCTATAGTTTTGCATTTGTGAGAATGTCATGTAAATGAAATCATATAGGCTTTTGAGTCTGACTTTTTTCACATAACATAATGCATTTAAATATGAATATTGCTCCTTTTTATTGTTGAGTAGGATTCCATTGTATAGACACACCACAGATGATCCATTCACCTATTGAAGAACATTGTTTCCAATTTGTAGGATTATGAATAGAGCTGCCATAAGCATTCATGAACAGGTTTTTGTATGAAACATGTATTCATTTCTTCTGTGTAAATACCTAGGAATGAAATTGCTGGTAAGTGAGTGCCAAATTATTTTCCAAAGTAGCTATACCATTTTACATTCCCAGAAATGTATGAGAGTTCCAGTTGCTCTGTATCCTGGCTAACACTTTGTGGTGTCAGTTTTTCTGTTGTTGTTTTTGGTGTTGTTTGTTATTTTGACCATTCTAAAAAAAAAAAAAAATTTTTTTTAATAGGTGTGTAGTGGCATCTCACTTTACTTTCAATTTTCATTTCCCTGATGACTAATGATATTAAGTATCTTTTGATGTGCTTATTTGCATTCCTTATATATTCTACCAAAGCATTTCTCAATCAATCCTCAAGGAGGTACACTACCAAAAAACCATAATGAAGGCTGTTTCAGAAACCCTGCCTAGTACTATATGCGTCCGCTTGGTAATTAACAATGTACAGGCTCTCAGTATATTTGTAGCGAAGGGGCCATTTTAATGCTATCCAGTAGAGCATGTACTTAACATATTTGACAAGCAAACTCTTTATACAAGTGATACCAATTAGGATCTCATGCAACATATTTTGGAATGTCCCTCTTCAAGAATTGTAGCTATTATACTTATCTGCCATCTGCTCTTAATAACTTTTTCTAAAAGAATACTTTTGATTTTTCTTCAACTATTTGTGGTTTTGTGTTCTCTTTGGTGGAGAATCCTTCATGTATATTCACATCCTTATAATATTTTATGCTTCAAGCATCTTTGTTCTACCTGCTTCTGTTCTACAGATTATTCATGAAAGTTCTTCTTTGTAATCGAAGTTTTTCAGTGGGAAACCACTGAAACTTTCATGGAGATTTATACTTTGTATATGCAGAAATACTACCTTTATGTACAAATCAACTCCAAAAATGGCAGACTTCATCATGTTTACTGAAATCTGTTAAGGCTGATGTTTTAAGACCTAATATCATTTTAATACATTCTTAACTCTCTTTGTAAAAACAAAATGCCAAATACTAATAAACTAATCTTTTCTTGAAAAAATGATCACAGTTTCAAAAGCAGTGAAAATTAACTCTATAAGAAATAAAAATAACTAGAACCTTTTGTATCTATAGGCAGAAATATGCTTCATGTTTTGCTGACAGTCTAAAATTAACAATACCCTAGTCTCTGTAAAATTTCTGTTCTAAAGAACAACTTTAAATTGATTTAAGGTAGACAAGTCGTGGTGTTCACAATTTATAGAGTAAAGCAGATAATATTTGTGGAAAACATAGGTTTTTTTCATGTTCTTTTATTAATATAGATCCAATAGAAAAATAGTATGTGTTTCACGTGGTAAATATTTCTAACCAACTGATCGATGTATATATTTGAAAAAGTACCAGAATATATTACTTAGAATGGAAAACAGTGTCTACTTAAAATTGTTGACTACATAGAAGAGTGGAAAACTATAGGCAGGGCCAAGACGGCAGAGTAGTCAGATGTTTCCAGTGCTCCCTCTTACAACAAAGAACTGAAAAAAACAAGTCAATGAATTATATATGACAATCTAGGAACCCTTAACGTCAAAGGAAAAGTGAAGGAACCAGACTGAGTAGCAGGGGAAGTGAAAGATGGTTCAGAAGCAGGAAAGACTTGCCAGACCTGACCTATGGGAACTGGCACCCTGCAGGCCAGATTGGCTGTGTGCAGTGAGGCAAGCAGTGGCCTTCAAGATGAGTTTTCCACATCTGGAGAGACTGAGTGGTGGAGAGTCTGCTCAACCCTCCAGAACCAGCAAGAAGTGGCCCTCAATCAGCAAAAGATAAGTACATGCCTCTAACCTACTGCGCAGATCAAAAAACACCCCATTTGGAAAAAATTTCTCTCCCTGCTCCCTCTCTGCGCTATACCGGGCCCTCGACCAGCTTCAGCAATTGCTGATTGCCACTTCCCCTGGGCCAGAAGTAGGGTCTGTCATGCACCCTGAGTCATTCTCCTGGCCTGGGAGAGAGAACAAATTAACAAACAGGAAAAAATAATCTGCCAGCTTCCCTAAACTGGGAACTCAGGTCAGGTACAGCTCTTTTGTCTAAGCACAGGCATAAGAGGTCCATGAACTTTGAATGCCTTTCACCCCTACATAACCCCTACAATTCACCCCATTTCAACAGCATAGGCCCTCATTAGCACAGTGCAACAGAGTATATACCTGAAGCCTAACTTCACTGTATAAGCTATATGGTGGAGTGGCACATTTGTGACATTTGGCACTGCTTTCCCCATTAAGCAGGGTTTTCACCTCTCTATATCAGGGGCCAAAGAACTGGTGGCTCCACCCACACCATCTAGCCACCTGCAACAGGGGTCGAAGAATAAGTGGTGTCTCCCAGTCCTTATAGCCAACAGCACTGTGTGCCCATAGTCTGTCTGGAAAACCCACCCACCTGTGCACTCTGGGGAACAGGGACACACTTTTCTCACAGACACTCAGGGGCAGCTGTCAGCCCCCTGCCCTGCTCATTGCATGACTCCCTACTACAGCCAGATACCCGTGCCTACTCCAATCACCCCACCCATCTATGACTGTAGGTAAAAGCCTGTACCACACATGTGGTGACTGATTATCTGCACAACTGGGCTGAATCCATACAAGAAAAGTAAACAGATTCCTGGGCTTGCATACCTAATAACAGATCTAACCACCTGGTGACAAGACATTAGAGCTTCAAAGGCACCAATAATCAAACTAGCTCATACAGCAGTCCATTTGGGCATATCAAAACAAAACGAGAAGCTAAGACACAGTAAGCAAACATAAAATAAATAAATATAATAACTTATTGATGGTTTGGAGACCACAGACAATACCAAATCGCATAAAGAGGCAGACCATGATGGTTTCAGCAAGCTTCCAAAATAAAGAATCAAGAAATCTTCCAGAAGAAGATAACTTCCTGGAATTACCAGAGGTAGAATACAAAAGATTAGTATACAGAACTCTTCAAGAGATCAGGAAGGAGATCAGGCAAAATGCAGAACAAGCCAAGGAACACACAGACAAAGGAATAGAGGAACTTAAGAAGATTATAGAAGAGCACAATGACAAATTTAACAGGCTGCAAGAATCCATAGAGTAACAGAAATCCAGAAAATTAACAATAAAATTTTAGAATTAGACAATAGAAAGTCATAGAAGTAGAACTGAGGCAATGGAAATCAGAATTAGTGAGACTGAAGATAAGGCATTTGACACCAACATACTTGAGGAAAAATCAGATGAAAATTTTAAAAAATGAAGAAACTCTAAGAATAATGTGGGACTCTAACAAGAAGAATAACCAACAAGTGACTGGAGTACCAGAATGGGGGGGGGGGAGCTGCGGATAACAGAAAATACAGAGAGAATTGTGGAAGATTTGTTGGCAGAAAAGTTCCCTGATATCATGAAAGATGAGAAGATATCTATCCAAGATGCTCATCGAACACCACACAAGGTAGATCCCAAAAGGAAGTCACCAAGGCATATTATAATCAAACTTACCAACACCAAAGATAAAGAGAAAATTTTAAGAGTGACTAGGGATAAATGAAAAGTCATCTACAAAGGAGAGTCAATAAGACTAAGCTCGGACTACTCAGCAGAAACCATGCAGGCAAGAAGGCAATGGGATGACATGTATAAAGCCTTGAATGAGAAAAATTGCCAGCCAAGAATTATGTATTCAGCAAAACTGTTTCTCAAACATGTGAGTGAAATTAGGGCATTTCCAGATAAACAGAAGTTTAGAGAATTTGCAGAAACAAACCAAAATTACAAGAAATACTAAAGGGAGTCCTCTGATTAGAAAATCAATAACATCATATAACAATCTAAGACTAGAACACAGGACAGAGCAATCAGATACAAACCCCGATAGGGAAGTTACAAAAATAAATGAAAGCTAAAACGCAGAAAATAGGGAAGCAGAGACATCAATATGTAATAGATGACAACATTAAAAAAAAAAAAAAAAGAATGGCTAAAAAATGTAGTAATAGATCTTTCATACGGAGAGGAAGTGAAGGCAATATAAAGAGATAAAAGTTTGGTTTACACTTAGAAAAATAGGGGTAAATATTAAGGTAACCACAAAGGAAACTAACAATTCTACACAACAAAATAAAAAACAAGAAGAACATGAAGACTCAACTAATACAAAATCAGCAACGATGAAAAAGATGCAAAGAAAATACATTAAAAAAAAATGACTCAGTGCAGAAAATTAAGTGGAACAAAAAAACTATCAACAACACAAAAAAGAAAGACATCGAAACAACAGCACTAAATTTGTAACTATCAATAATTACACTAAATGTAAATGGACTAAATGCACCAATAAAGAGAGTGGCAGAACGGATTAAAAAAAAAAAAAGATTCATCTATATGCTGCCTGCAAGAGACGCACCTTAGACTCAAAGACACAAACAAATTTATTATCTTTGATAATTTTAATATTTTCTCCATTTATCCTGGTGTTGCTTATTGGTCCAGTGTGAGGATTTTTGTTTTCTTTATGTTGAGGGGTAATTCAAACTGAAGGCTGTAGTCCTTGATCATCATCAGTAAGTGCTTCAAGTTCTCTCCACTTTCAGCAAGCCAGGTTGTGTCATTTGCATATCACAAATTGTTAACGAGTCTTCCTCCAATCCTGATGCCACGTTCTTCTTCATATAGTCCAGCTTCTCAGATTATTTGCTCAGCATACAGATTGAATAAGTGTGGTGAAAGGATACAACTGTGACACACATATTTCCTGATTTTAAACCACACAGTATTCCCTTGTTCTTTTTGAACAACTGCCTCTTGGTCTGGCTGAAAGTAAAAGGTTGGAAAAATATATACTATGCAAATAGTAAAGAAAAGAGATCATCTGTAGCAAAATAGACTTTTGGAGAAAAATTCTTACTTGAGACATAGAATGAGAGTTTTTAATAATAAAAGTGTAAATCCATCAGTAATGTATAATAATTTAAACATATATATATATACCTAAAAAGAAAGCTCCAAAATACATGAAGCAATATACAAAATTGAAGGGAGAAATAGACACTTCAGTAATAATAGCTGGAGACGTCAATACCCTATTCTCAATAATGGATAGAACAATTAGAAAATTGACAAGGAACTAGAAATCTTGAATAATACTATAAACCAACTAGACCTAACACACATCGATAAAACATTCCACCATCAACAGCAGAATACACATTTTTTCCCAGTTGCACATGGAACATTTTCCAGAATAGACAATATATTTGGACATAAAATAAGCCTCTATATAAATGTGAGAAGATTGAAATCATTCAAAGTAGGTTTTTCAATACCAATGAAATGAAATTAGAAATATATAAAAGAAGGAAGCTTAAGAAATTTACAGTTATGTGCAAATTAAACAACATACTCTTAAATGACCCATGGATCAAAGAAGAAAAAACAGGGGAAATTAGAAAATATTTGAGATGAATGAAAATGAAAACACAACATACCAAAACTTATAGGATGCAGCTAAAGCAGTGCTGAGAGGGAAATTTAGAGCCATGAATACCTATATTAAAAAGAAGAGAGGCCTCAAATCAATAGCTTAACCTTCCGCTTTAAGAAACTAAAAACAGAAGAGCAAACTAAAGTCAAAGCAGGAGGAATCCCGGCGGCCATGCTCCCCAGACCTTCAGTTGACACAGGACAGGAACCATCCCTGAAGACAACTCATCAGAAATGAAAGGGACTGGTCAGCGGGTGGGAGAGAGACGCTGATGAAGAGTGAGCTAATTATATCAGGTGGACACTTGAGATTGTGTTGGCAACTCTTGTCTGGAGTGGGGATGGGAGGATAGAGAGAGAGGGAAGCCGGCAAAATTGTCAAGAAAGGAGAGATTGAAAGGGCTGACTCAAGAGGGGTAGAGCAAGTGGGAGTAGGGAGTGAGATGTATGTAAACTTCTATGTGACAGACTGATTGGATTTGTAAACGTTCACTTGAAGCTTAATAAAAGTTATTTAAAAAATAAATAAATAAATAAAGTCAAAGCAAACAGAAGGAAGGAAATAATAAAGCTAAGAGTGGAAATAAATGAATTAAGTATTCTAAAGAGAAAATATCAGTAAAACAAAAAGTGAGTTCTTTGAAAGAGCCGACAAAATTGATAAACCTTCAGTTACACTGGCCAGGGGAAAAAGATAGAAGACTTAATGAGAATCAGGAGTGAAAGAAGAGGCACTACTACCGATTTTACAGAGATAAAAAGAATTATAAATAAATATGAACAATGGTATGCTATCAAATTAGTTAACCTAAGTGTCTTAGCCTGGATTCTCTAGAGAAGCACAACCAGTGCAGTGTATAAGTATATATATATAATGTCAGATGAACAGGAGCCAGCTGCCGGATCCAGAGCAAGTGAAAGCTAGTGAGCCTGACCAGAAAGTTCACCTACATTGAATGCAGGCCACACCCCCAAGGAAACTCCCTTTCAACTGATGAGCTGCTTACAACAGATGTCCTCATGGAGGTGATCACAGTATATCAGATCTCATCATGGAGGTGACTACATCAGTAAAAAGCTGCCACACTACATCATAACTGGCAAACCACTGAGGATCATGGCCCAGTCAAGTTGACACACAACTTTAACCATCACAGTAGATATCCTTGTTGATTGTGGATCCACAATGAACACCCCTGGAAGCAACAGTCAAGAAATCAAAAGATGCATTGCATTGGGCAAATCTGCTGCAAAGGACTTCTTTAAAGTATTGAAAAGGAAAGATGTCACCTTGAAGACTATGGTGCACCTGACCCAAGCCATGTATTTTCAATCACATCATATGCATGTGAAAACTGGACAAGGAACAAGGAACACCAAAGAATTGATACCTTTGAATTGTGGCATTGGCAAAGAATATTGAATATACCATGGACTGACAAAACAACGAACAAATCTGTCTTGGAAGAAGTACAACCAGAATGCTCCTTAGAAGCAAGGATGGTGAGACTGCATCTTACGTACCTTGGACATGTTGTCAGGAGGGATCAGTCCCTGCAAAAGGACATCATGCTTGGTAAAGTACAGGGTCAGCAGAAAAGAGGTGGATTGACACAGTGGCTGCAACAATGAGTTCAAACAACAATGATTGTAAGGATGACACAGGACCGGGCAGTGTTGCGTTCTGTTGTGCATAGGGTCACTGTGAGTCAGAACTGACTTGAGGGCACCTGACAACAACAACAAAAGATAACCTAGATGAAATGGAAAAACCTCTAGAAAAACACAAACTAAAAAATGACTCAAAAAGAAATAGAAAGTCTGAAAAGATCTATAACAAGTAAAGGGATTAAATTAGTAAGCAAAAAACTTTTCACAAAGAAAAGCCCAGATGGCTTCGCTGATGAATTCTAAATTCTAACAAATGTTAAAAAAAAAAAAAAGTAGCACCAATCCTTCATTAAGTCTTCCAAAAAATAAGAGAGGAGGTGACACTTTGCATACTATGAGACCTGATACTAAAACAAGAGAAGGCATCACAAGAAAATAAAACTTCATATGGACATTCCTTCTGAATTAGGTAAGCACAATTCTCAACAAAATACCAGCAAATTGAGTTCAATAACGGCAAAAAAGTTTTACACCTTGGCAAACTGGTTTTATCCCAGGAATGCAAGATTAGTTTTATATACAAAAATCAATCAGTGTAGTATACCATATTAATAAAGGATAAAAGCCACATCTTGATAGATGCAGAAAAAGCATTTGACTGAAATCAACACCCTTTCATGATAAAAACATCCAACAAACTAGGTAGATATTATCCACCTACTTCCTCTTCTCTGAGTACTTACATATTTTAGGATGAAAACTAAAAGTCCTCCTCACGAGTACTTAAGTGTCCTGCCTTAAGATAATAGTGTTATTCCCATGACTTGAATCTTGTTATTGCAAAAAATTAAAATTAAAGGATTATATGCATTTATCCATTCTTATCTACCAACATTTTTTTTTTTTTTATCTACCAACAAGATAAGTAGAGAAATATTCAGCCTTCCTTTGCACTGCCGTCTCTGATTCTATTTTTTTCTGTCTCCTTTTCTGAGACACAGGCCAGAAGTACAGTTTTCCCTCACTCAGTGGTCCTCCACCCTGTGGGGTTATGTGGAGAGTCTAGAGAAACCACTCGCTCCTTAAACAAACAAAAAACCCATTGCTGTAGGTCCAGCTCACACCAACCCCATGTGTTACTGAATAGAACTGCTCAGTAGGATTTTCTTGAGTGTAAACTGTGGAAGCAGATCACTGGACCTCTTCTTCGTAGCATCACTGGATGGGTTTGAACCACCAACCTTTAAGTTAATAGTCAAGCATAACCGTTCACACCACCCAGAGACCTACTTGCTCCTTACCAAGGCCAGATACACGTAAATCTCAAATCTAGAACTCGGAATGGAAGGAATCCTAAATGGAACTATCCCCTTGCTGTCAGTTATAAATCTCTTTCCACTTCCTTTTGTCTATATCTCTACAGCTTTTAAGGAGTCTTGTGCTCCCAGTGGTACTTTTAAGTAATGTGTTTATGTGTGGAAGGAAGAGAGAGGTTCGGAGATTATAATCCAATTAGCTTTGCACCTGAGGATTACTGGATAACTCAAACAAGTTACTCTAGTAAGCCAGGTAAGAATACTAAAGATTAATGAAGATCTTAAAAGGTGACAATAAACTAGAAGCCAGGTACTATCATATTTTTTTTTCTTTCCTGTACCCCATTTAAAATAGAAGACACTATGAATAGCACCCCACCCACCGGAGCTGGGCAGTACACAATCTGCACAACTGAATGGTTAGCTGGAGTTGGAGAAGGAGAATTGTGTCAGTGAGGTTCACTCAGTTTACTTACAAAACTTTTGGGACTTCGAGGGAAGATTTAAGACGTTACGTATCAAAAGTCTAGCCATTAACTAAAACTCCTCCGGTCCAGATATACATGCTGTAATAAAAGAGCCCTGGTGGTGGAATGGTTAAGTGTTTGGTGGCAGATAGGTTGGTAGTTCTAACTTGCAGAAGAAGTTCCATGGGAGAAACAACCTGGTGATCTGTTCTCGTAAAGATTATAGCCTAGGAATCCCTATCGGACAATTCTACTCTGTCATACAGTGTTGCTATGAGTTGTAATCAACTCGACAGCACATAACAACAATATTGGAGTTAAATGCTGAAATTATAAACCCCAGTCTATTGTGAAGTCACCTGCAATAACTTCTGGCTGACAGCAAACAGATTTACAAGAACACTGACATTAAGACCTAATGAAAAGAAAATTTAAATTCAAATATTATGGCTTAGTTGTGTTCAATAATCAACATGCGATTAAAAGTAACTTGTGGAGACTTTTACTTCTGGAAAGTTGAGAAGACATATTGTTGTTGTTAGGTGCAGTCAAGTAAATTTTCAGCTCATATCGCTCCCTTGTGACAGAGTAGAACTGCCTTGTCGGGTTTTCTTGGCTGGAATCTTTACAGGAGCAGATTTCCAGGTCTTTCTCCCGTGCAGCCACTGGTGGTTTTGAACTGCCAGTCTTCCAGTTATCAGCCAAGTGCTTAATCATTGCACCACCAAGGCTTCTTTAGAATAGATATACTTTTCCCTATTCCTTCTACTAAGTACATCTGAAAGGAGCCCTGGTGGTGCTGTGGTTAAGAGCTCGGCACTAACAGAAAGGTCAGCAGTCCTAACCCACCAGCCAATCCACGGGGAAAAAATGTGCCAGTCTGCTTCCGCAAAGATAACAGCCTTGGAAACCCTATTGGGCAGCTCTGCTCTGCCATATACGGTTACTGTGAGTTGGAATCAGCTTGATGGCAGCTGATTTTTTGGTTGAAAGTATATCTAAAAATCCTGGACATTATACACATAACAAATGTTAAGAAGAGTCTGAAAAGTGGGGATAAAAATGCTAGGGACCTCAGGGCCTGAGGAATGACACCATGGTTTCAAACAAAAAATCATTCATATAAAGGACCAAGATCTCAACTTAAGAGACAACCAGCAAAGGTCAACACCAAGATGACATAAATGTTAGAATTATCAGAGAAGGATTTTAAAGCAGTCGTCACAAAAAGGTTTCAAAGAGCAATTATGATCACATCTTGGAAGAGATGAAAAAATAGAAAGTCTCAGCAAAGAAATAAAAAGTCTTAGCAAATGATCCATAATCTAAACCTTACATTTTACACAAACATTAACTCAAAATGTATCATGGACTTAAATGTTAAGTTAAAACCTATAAAAGTTTCAAAAAAAATAGGAGAAAGCCTTCTTAGAGTTGACACCAAAAGCACAGTCCATAAATGAAAGCCACTGATAAATTGGACTTCATCAAAATTAAAAACTTTTGCCCTACAGAAGTCCCTCTTAAGAAGATGAAAAACTACCTACAGACTCAAAGGAAATATTTTTAAATCACATACCTGAAAAAGGACTCATATCTAAAATATATAAAGAACTCTCAAACTAAATTAAAAAACAAACAATCTGATAATGGGCAAAAAACATCACTGAAGAAGATATAGGGCAAATAAGAACATGAAAAGTTGGGCTCTGGGGAAGAATCTGTTTCCTTGCCTTTTACAGCTTCTTGAGAAAGCTGATATTCATGGCCCCCTTCCTCCATCTTCAAAGCCAGCATCGTAGCATCTTCTCTGTTCTCTGATCTCTTGCCTCCCTTTCATAGGGACCCTTACAATTACATCAGACTCACCTGCATAATCCAGGATAATCACCCTAGCTTGAGATCCTTAATTTAACTATCTCTGCAAAGGTCCTTTTGAATGTAAAATAACATATTCACAGGTTCTTTGGGATTAGGATTAGACATCTTTGGAGGCCATTATTCTACCACAGCTAATGGTGTTGAACATCTTTTCCAGAACTTTAAAAGAATAAATTTGTGTTGTTTTAAGCCACTTAGTTTATGATAACTTCTTAAAACAACAATAGGAAATTAATACAACTAGCCATTAGATAAACACAAATCCAGACCACAAGGAGATATCACCACATACCTATTAACCAAAAAACCCAAACCCATTGCTGTCAAGTCAATTCTGACACCTGTTAGAGCAGATGAAATAAAAAATATTGACAATACCAAATGCTGGCAAGGATGCAGAGAAACTGGATCACTCCTACGTTGCTGCCAAAAATATAAAATGGCACAGCCACTCCCCAAAATTGTTTTGCACCACACTTGCTTGCCTGATAGAGACTGGAGAAACCCTGCGAGTATGGCTCCCGAACACCCTTTCAGCTCAGTAATGAGGTCACTCCTGTGGTTCACCATTCAGCCAAAGATTGAACAGGCCCATAAAACAAAACAACACTAAAGGGGCACACCAGCCTTGGGGCAAGGACAGAAAGGAAGGTGGGAACAGGAAAGCTGGTAATAGGGAACCCAGGGTTGAGAAAAGAGAGTGTTGACAGGTCCTGGAGTTATTAACCAATGTCATAGAACAACGTGTGTACTAACTGTTGATGAGGAACCAGTTTGTTCTGTAAACCTTCATCTGAAGTTCAATTTAAAAAAATAAAAAATAAATTGCTTTGCAGTTTCTTAAAAAACTGAACATGCATTTACCATATAAACCAGCGATTGCACCCTTGCGCATTTATCCCAGAGGAATGAAAACTTATGTCGGCACAAAAATCTGTATACAGTTCATAGCAGCTTTATTTGTAAGAGCCAAAAACTGCAAATAATCAAAATGTTCTCCAGTAGGTGTCATGGATAGAATTATGTCCCCCCAAAATATCTGTCAACTTGGCTAGGTCAAAATTCCCAGTATTGTGTGATTGTCCGCCATTTTGTCATCTGATGTGATTTTCCTGTGTGTTGTAAATCCTATCTCTATGATGTTAATGAGATGGGATTAGTGGCAGTTATGTAGACTCTATCTACAAAATTAATTTACAATCTAAGCCAATCTCTTTTGAGATAAAGGAGAGAAATGAGTTGAGAGGGGGACCTCATATCACCAAGACAGCAGTGCCTGGAGCACAACTCATCCTTTGGACCTGGGGTTCCTGCACAGAGAAGCTCTTAGACCAAGGGAAGACTGATGACAAGGACCTTCCCCAGAGCCAATGTAGAGAGAAAGCTTTCCCCTGGAGCTGGCACCCTCAATTCAGACTTCCAGCCTACTACACTGTGAGAGAATAAACTTCTGTTTGTTAAAGCCATCCACTTGTGGTATTTCTGTTATAGCAGCACTAGATAACTAAGACGGTAGGTAAATGGTCAAATAAACTGGTATATTCATACCAAGGAGCCCTGGTGGTGCAATGGTTAAGATAGAGTTCTCAATTATTTTCAGCCAGATCTAGCTCTCACTGAGACTAGGTTAATAATTCTCTTTAACTCTGAGCTGCTGTTAGAAACTACTACCCGTCTGTCAGCTTGTGGTACTGTGGTGGCTTGCATCTTACTATGATGCTGGAAGCATTGTCACTGGTATTTCAAATACCAACAGGGTCACCTGTGTGGACAAGTTTCAGCAGGGCAAGTTTCAAGACAGAAGAGGAAAAAAGGCCTGGTGATCTACTTCCAAAAATTAGCCAATGAAAGCTTTATGGATAACAACAGAACATTGTCTGACTTTGTTGCTTTGGACATTTTATCAGGAAAGGCCAATCACTAGAGGAGGACATCATGTTTTGTGAAGTAGAAGGCCAGCGAGGGTGAGGGAGGCCCTTGGTAAAATGGATTAGCGCTGTAGATGTGATGATGGACTCGAAAATGTTGGCAATTGGAAGGGTGGCACAGGCACAGGCAACATCAGCCTGTCATTCTGTTGTACACAGTCGCCATCAGTCAAGAGTCAACCCAAGGGTAACTAACATGGCCTGGCCTGGCCTGGCCTGGCCTGCATCATGGCAGCCACATTCTTCAATATAAATTTTTTGAGTAATAAGGGTTATATTTTGGCCTCCATTTGCCTAACTTTTTTCATGGATTTCTCAATTGTTTCAATTAAATGGGGAAATATATTGGTTCCTTCTTTTAAATCCCAACACAGACATTCTAATTACAAATTTATACTTTTTTTCTTGATCTTTCAATAGTGTTGACTTCTGCCTCTTTCTTGAATTTCCCCTTCCATAGCTCCATGACATCATACTTTTGTAATCCTCCTGCTCCTCTTTAGTTTTCTCTTTACAAGCTATTGTATTCAGCAGGCATTGAGCATTTACCACATGCTGATAAAATTTCAATGTGTTGATACATTATTTTGGAAATGATGGATATCTTTCTAATATTTATTTCTCTTGCATAAAAACCTGTGATGTGTGCTATGTCTTGGTGAACACAAGTAGTTTTTATTTTAATCAATAGAGTACTTTCATTGTATATTTCATTAGTATTGTCATTTAGACTTATCCCAAGGTAGTACTTTGGAGCTTTTGTTGTCATAGTTAATGGGATCTCTCAGTCTCTCTCTCTCTCTTTCGACACACACACATAATAATTTTCAGAAAAAAATATTTTATTATGTTTTCAAATGTACTATCATACCAGTGTACATAATAGTCTCTTTTCAATTTTACATCTCTGGTATCTCTTTGGAGCCCTGTCTGCACAGTGGTTAAGAGCTTGACTGCTGACAAAAGGTCAGCAGTTCAAATCTACTAGTTATTCCTTGGAAACCCTGTGGGACGGTTCTACTTCGTCCTATAAGGCCACCATGAGTCAGAATTAACTTGACACCAATGGGTTTGGTTTTTTTTTGGGGGGGGGAGTATCTCTTTAGTTATATTTTCTTCCTAATTTCACTTGTTGGGTTTTATCTTACTTTCTTAGATTTTCTAGAAATTTGTCTATTTTATTTTCTTATCTAAAGACCTACCCAATTTTAAAATCATTAATTTCTACCATCATCTTCACTATTCCCATCAGCTATTTGACTCTGATTTTGTAGTAGTTGTCCTGAATTAACTCCCGAATTAAATGCATTCAAGACAATCAATTTTTTGTCTAAAGAACGTAAGACCACATTTCATAAGTCCTGCTGGGTAATGTTTAGTTTTTATTATTTTTAAGCAAGTTATTTAATTTTTTTTAAATATCTCCTTTTACCAATAGTGAACAAAGCATTTTGGGAGATAATTCAAGAACTTTTTAAGTAGTTGGAATTTTTGGTTTTAAATTCATATTATCAACTTACCTTGACCAATTTATTGTTTAGTTGTGAAATGGCTGAAATACACGGAAGAGTACAGAGAATACCCCCACTCCTCACCTATTGACATGGTTAGGTTCCAAAGACCAGGTCATCATGCAAAAATCAGCATAATGTCTAAGTGGAGGATGACCACATCAGATCACAAAATGGAGAGTGACTACATCATTACATAACTGCCAAGTTACATAATTGCCAAACCACTGAGAATCATAGCTCAGTCAAGATGACACATAATCTTAACCATCACAGCCAGTGTCCCTCTCACTCACACCTCAGCATTCATTACTACCAGATGTACATCATTAATGTGCAAAATATTTGGATAGTAGATTTTTTACTATCGTTGTAAATGCAAAATGTCAGATAACGAGATAGGTGTAGGGGTAATATGCTGTATTCACGTGCCCATGACCCAGAATTGAGAAATGTTAACTCTTTTTCATGCTTGCTTCAGCATTTGCTTTTAAAGAAATAAGATATCACAGATAAGTTTGAAGTCCCCTTTGCACCCTTTTCCATTTTTCTGTCCCCAGAATCAACATCTATCCTAACTGTGGTGTGTATCTTTCCTATCCATATTTGTATACATTTGCTTCATAAACTGGATATAAGTACTTTTATATAAATTGAGTATCAAGCATTCTGCAATTTGCCTTTTGCCCAATATTATATTTAGATACTTACTGGGCAAATTTATTTGTTTTCAGCAGCTATATAGAGTCTCATCATTTATATGTTCATTCCCCTAGTTGTTTCCATTGTGGTAATGAATGTCTTTATATTCCCTACTTACACACATGTGCAAGAGTTAAGGTATATACTTGGAAGTGGGTATGTTTATCTTCAATTCTACCAAGTATTACTGAATCATTTTCCCAAGTGGTTGTACCAATTTATGCTCATGCCAGAAGTTTATACGAGTTCACTGTTTCTCTACATGCTTTTCAACACCTGGTATTAATACACCTGAAATTTTAAATTTAAGTTTCAGAGCGTGAAACGTTGTCATTGTGGTTTTAATTTGCATTCCCCAAATTCCGAGCGAGGCTGATCATCTATGAATTACCCGTTCATATTCTTTGATCATTTTTCTATTGGGTTGTCATCTTAGTGATTCATAGAAATTATTTTTGTTCCAGGTAATAATACCTTTTCTGTTAAATGTCTTGCAAACATCTTTTCCCTGTGTGTCTTTTAACATTGTTTATAGTGTCTTTTTTCATACACAAGTTTTTAATTTTTACAGTCAAACATCAATATTTTCTTTTAGAATCTGTTCCCTTTTTGCTTCAATATGAAAATAGTTTTTAGTTTCTAAAATAAATTATTCAGAAGCTTTTTTTTTTTCACGTTTAGGTCTTTGATGTATCTGAAGCACTTTTTGTATGTTGTGTAATACAAAATGAGGAAGAAAGACTGGATGAAATCATTAGACCTCTGTCTTACCTGTCAGTGATGAGATAAATGGGGTACAGCATACGTGCCTTACTTTTGGATAGAATATTTGATGAACCATGATAAGTCATTCCTTCAAAATTTTATTGACAGTATTACCTGCTCCACTTATTTAAGTGCTTTCTAATGTATACAAGTTGCTTTTTTCTACAAGTTGGAAGATATGGTAAAATACTTAATATTTCCTACATGGTAGATCTGTGAGTATTAGTATATGGAAAGAAAAAAGAAACACTGAGGCCTATGCTTTGCTTCAATCAACATGGGGATGCATTGGAACTAGAACTGTTCAGCAAAGAAAGAATGAGGACTTGGATAATTTTGTTGTCTTTTTTTTTTCAGTCAGATAGTCTTAGTTGGACTATTTCACTTTAATGTGGCTTTATTATTTTTTAAGGAATTTTGAGAATGAAGGTCACATTTAAATACGTATGTGTAAATCCATCCCCAAAACAAGAATACATAATTACTTAGGTTTTCCACAATTGGGTTAATGAACCCTGTTGTAACCCGTTTACTGGGTTAGCACTAAACAAAACTAAGTTGTATGGTAAAGTCTTTAATTGTGCCTTGGTGGAAAATACAATTTCTTCAGTACCAAGAATTTGCTAACACAACTTTTTTTCCCATATCTGGGTATGTGGATGGATTTATTTAGTAGATATTTCATAAGCTTTTTTCTGTTCAGCAAAAATATATCTGAGCAAGAAGGCTAAACTTGGCTGACCAAATCTGGCTGTCCATAGAACCCTTAAGTTTGTATTCAACTCAATACAATAGTATATCATCCCTACACCTCAGCTAGGGAGTCCTTTGGTACTTTCCTTCTGAAGTTCCTTTTTGACTTCCCATGGTGCCATCCATCATACTGGATAGTGGCACACCTTTTCAGGAGCTTTGCTTGGCCACTGAAATACAGAGGTGAAAAGAATATATACCCCTTAGTACACAGAAGAACAAAGGAGCAAAACAGGGAGAGTGGAAATATGGCTTTCACATACACCAGTTGCCTCATGTGTCTGAGTAGAACTGTTTTCAGTGGCTGATTTTTTGAAAGTAGATACCAGGCCTTTCTTCCGAGGCACTCTGGGTGGACTCTAACCTTTTGGTTAGCAGCCTAGAGTGTTAGCTCTTTACACCACTCAGGGTCTCCCATAGCTCTCACAACAAGTGTATACTTAGAGGAGGTCAGAGTTGTCATATTAGCCCTCATAGATTGGTTAAAAATTCTTAAGGATGAGAAAAATGGGTGTAAGTTTCAAGACTCAAGAATGGCTAACTTTAAAAAGCAAAAAAATTAATGCAAATGATGTATCAGAAAATGACTGATTATACATTGCATTCTAATGGAGAAGAGATGCTACCCAGAGTTTATTACTTCTCTAAAATAAAATAACAAGAAGGAGAATAAATATGTGAAGACAGTGTATTTTTAAATGGGTTTCATTTCCCATTATCTAATTGACACAGAAAGTAAAAATTGGAATTGAGCTATAATCATAGACCTTGGTAACTTGCCTCTTTAAGCCAAACTGGGAATGTGAAAGATATATGCATTATTCTTATTATGCTTATTATGCTTCCAACCCACCAAGGAAAATGAGGGTGTTGCACTTTCATCAACATTTATTACAGCATTACATTTCATGACATCTTAAGCAAAATACCTTCAGTTGATATAGACAGAAGGTTAAAATGAACTGTGTGAAAGCCCAAATTGAGGTGTTTGGCTACTGTCAAATTGACTGGTCTGGGTCTGAGCCCTGACTCCATTTTGGCCCTTGCCTACTCCTTAGTAACTGTTAACCTCTGAGCAGACTTAATCTTGCAACTATGGAAATGTTTTTCTCTGTGGTTAAGCTAAGTCTGTGGAAACTGTCTCTGAAGGGAGGTTCTTGACACAAGCCCCGTATCAGAAATCTCCAGAGCAAGCAACTCTCTGGAAGTGTTTGCTAAATGTGCTATCTTGGCAGAATGTTCTCCGAAAGGTATGTCCTGTAGTTATCTTGTGACTACCCTGTAAATCCTCCTTTAGTCATGAACTTCTGCAATTAAGTAAGGTAACCAATCAAAGAAGCCCACGTATACACTTTAAACAAACTGTTTCGAAGCCCCTGCTTCAAGTTATCCCACCTCCTGCTTCCCTGACTTTGGAACTACCAATCAGAATATTATACTTTTAGTTCCTGATTTTACTCTATAAATGTCCCTCTGTAACTCCACCACCTTAGAGTGTTTGGTTTCATTTTGTGAGATTGGACGTGTTCCCAGTTCGAACTATTTTGATCACCCAGTAAATCCCTTTGTTTTTATTTTAACAGAGTACACGTTCTTACTCTCTGACGTAACTAAAAGACAAAAGCAGAAAAATTTACCATGAGACAGCTTTATAAAATGGTCTCTATTATTTACTTACAGAAGGGTTAACTTTGCATTTTTTTAGAAAAGAAATTCACCCTTTTTTTTTTTTTAATAACAATGCCAAGACAGAAGGGTTAACTTTGCATTTTTTTAGAAAAGAAATTCACTCTTTTTTTTAATAACAATGCCAAGATAATATCGTAACAGCATTCTGATGAACTGAATTTAACTCAGTTATTGTATTATCATTATTTTATATATATATGTATGTATGAAATGTTATATTACACCACCGGGGTTCCCATATTACACAAGGTTGGGATACATATCAATTTACCAAAAACCAAAAACCAAACCCATTGCCATCAAGTTGATTCTGACTCATAATGACCCTATCGATTTACTAGAAGTTATGAAACACCCTCTGAAGAGCTCCAGTATGCCCTAATTCAACTCTAAGAATTGCTTTGATAACTGCCTCCTGGGAAAATCAGATGAAAGCTTGCCCTAGATGTGATTAAGAGATTTATGAGATTTATAACCCAACATGAAAGCTCAGGATTTTAGGCTTGCAGTAATTGTTTCCAACCCTAGGTCCCAAAATTCTGACTCTGCTATTGAGATATCTTAAGGTATTTTAAAATGTGTTTCAGGAGTCCCACAATTGTTTATCATGATTTCATATACTTAAAAGCATTATTTAAATGTAACACCCACAAATCCACTTGTTCAAAGGTACTGAATACCAACTTTTAACATGTTAGAGACCATGAATACCAGACCTTGTGCTGTTAGGTGAAATTATTTAGGGACAAATTTCAAAATAATGGTTTCTCTGACAGGTTTTTTATATAGTTGAGCTTCTTCTAAGTGTTATGCTAATTTTTAAAAAGGTTTACGTGGCTTTGCACTGGTCTGTTTTATTACTTATTCAGACTGTGCACGTCTATGACATTAAATTACACATTTTGCATCAGCCTTTGTGTCTTGCCAATATGAACAAGATCACTTGGCTAATCAGGTTACAATGTCCCATCCTTACAGCTGCAGACAGTATTAGCAATAATACTGTTTATGACGTGAAACAAAATCCGTATTTTAATTATCCATTCATCTGTTGATGGACCTCTAGGTTGTTTCCACATTTTAGCTATTGGAAATGGTTTTGTTAAACCGGTAAACAAAACAGTTGCCATTGAGTTGACTCCAACTCATGACGACCCCGTACGTATCAGAATAGAACTGTGCTCCATATGGTTTTCAGTGGCTGGTTTCTCGGAAGTAGGTCGCCAAGTCTTTCTTCCAAGGAGCCTCTGAATGGACTCGCGTCACCAGCCTTTTCAGTTAGCAGCTGATGCGTTAAAGCTTGTGCTGCCCCCAAACTCATGGACTATTACCCAGCCATAAAAAATAAACGAAGTTCTGATATATGCTACAACATGGATAAACGTTGAAAACATTATGCTAAGTAAAATAGTCATGAAAGGACAAATGTTATACAAAGTATGTAAAATAGGCCAAAGAGTAGAGATCAAAGTTTATTAGTGGTTGTCAGGGGTGGGAAGGAGGGGAAAAGAAGAAGTCATTGCTTAGGGGGCACTGAGCTTCTGTTAAGGGTGACAGAAAAGTTTGAAAATGAAACGTGGCAAGGTTACATAACACGATGAGCATAATTAATGTCACTGAATTGTACATGTGAAAATTGTTGAGATGGCAAATGTTTTGTTTTTTATAAATATATATATTTAACACAATTTTTTAAAAATTCATTTACTATCTTGAAACTTTAACTATTTAATAGAGACAGCATTAAAGTATACAATAGATTTTCTAAAAATAATTACAGCAAGCATCACATTATATTACCAAGTAAGTTTTAAAAGAATTTCCTACCAAAAATAGGAAATTAAATCTTTTTATCAACTTTTGTGAAACTTGAACACTTATCCATTTAATTAGGTAAGCAATAGTCAGATATCACTAATGAATAAATGCGGGAGAGAAATCTACCATCTTTGGGGTGGCTCGGGATCAGTTTCGTTGTCCAGTACCCTGAGGCTGAAAGACGAATGGTTTAGAAACTGCTATTTGTGCCTACTTAATGAATTTTTTTTAATGAATTAAGATTTTCCTATTGTGCAAACAAAATTAGCTGAATGTTGAAGCTGATAAAAGACTGCAACTGCGTAAGTTTGATGACAAGGGTAATTCTAGCTTTCAAATTATCAGTTTGTCGAAACAGTCCAATTATCTTCTCCGATTTCATAAACAAATAACCTATTATAAATGTGAACTTTCTTTGTTTCAAGTATTTGCATTTTGTAAAAGATTTCGTTTGAAAATTAAGTTCTACCATCTTTAAAACTTTTGAAAAATACTGCAATAAATCATATTCATAGTGATACCTAAGTTATGGCTTCAAGGTTTGAATAGCTAGCCTTCTCACGGGCGTGATGAAGACAGTCGCCCTATTTAATGTGAAGGAATATGAAGAAATACTGTCTTTACACCAGATACACAATTTAGAAAAAAATCTTAGGGAAGATGCTGTGTTCTTGTCGTAAGTTGCCACGGAGCTGGCTCCAACTCATGGCAACCCCATGTACAACAGAATGAAGCATCGCCCAGTCCTGTACCGTCTTCACGATCATTGGTATGCTCAAGCGCATTGTGGCAGCCACTGCGTATTTTGAATGACTTCCAACCTAGCGGTCTTATCTTCTTACACTGTATGGGCAATATTCTGTTGTGATCCCTAGGGTTTTCATAGGCTAATTTTGGACATAGATCGCCAGGCCTTTCTTCCTAGTCATACTGTGGTGGCTTGCGTGTTTGCTGTGATGCTTCAAGCAATGCCACAGGTGTTTCAAATACCAGCAGCGTCACCCATGCTGACAGGTTTCGGTGGAGAGGTTACATACTAGGGAAGAAAGGCTTACGGAAGATACTCAGTATTTTTCTAACTCATCTGTCTTAGGCTGGGTTCTCTAGAGACGTGAAACCAGTAAAGCATATAAATACATATAAAGAGATATTTATATCAAAGAAACAGCTCATGCGATTGTAGAGGCTGGAACATCCCAAGTCCGTGGATTAGGGTAGAGGCTTCTCCGGATTCACGTAGCCACAGGGGCTGGCGAACCTAAGATCGGCAGGTCAGGAAGCAGGGCTCTTGCTCACAGGCTGTGAATATTAATGGATCACAAGATTGGCAGGCAAGACTGAAAAGCTTCTCCTGATTCACGTAGCTGCAGGGGCTGGCGAGCCCAAGATTGGCAGGTAAACTAATAGCTCAAGTTCCAAGGGCCAGAGGTCAGACGAACAGGAAGCAGCCACAGGATCCAGAGTGAGCAAAAACCCAGAACATCTGTTTATGTTCGGGTGCAGGCCACACCTCCAAGGAAAATTCTTCTAAACTGATTGGGTACCCACAGCAGATTCTACCATGGGAGTGATCACATATAAACACTGAGAATCATGGCCCAGACAAGCTGACACACAATCCCAACCATCACATCACCTACAACTCTTGTTGCTCGTTATTTAATTTAACCTTGAGTTTGCAAGTAGATCGCCAGGTCTTCTTCCCAGGCGTATCTGGGTGAACTCAAACCTCTAATCTTTCAGTTAGTAGCCGAGAGTGTTAACCGTTTGTACCACCCAGGGACTCCATCAGTTATTTGCCATTGAGTCAGCTCTGAATCATGACACTCCATGTATAACAGAACAAAACATTGCCTGGTTCTGTGCCATTGTCACAATTATTGCTGGGTTCGAGTCCATTGTTGCAACCCCTGTGTACTTTGAGGGTCTTTTGACATAGGGGGCTCATCTTTCAGCACTATGTTGGACAATATCCTGTTGTGATCTATAGGATTTTTGTTGGTTAATTTTTGGGAAGTAGGTCACCAGCCCTTTCTTCCTAGTCTGTTTTAGTGTGTTGTTGTTGTTGTTAGTTGTCATTGAGTTGATTCTGACTCATGGAGTCCCCATGTGTGCAGAGTAGAGCCACTCCTTAGGGTTTTCAAGCCTTGACCTTTCAGAAGCAGATTGTCAGGCCTGTCTTCTGAGTTGCCTCTGGGTAGATTCAAACTACCAACCTTTGGTTAGTAGTTGAGTGCTTAGCCATCTGTGTCACCCAGGGACTTCTTTGTCGTAGTATACCAAACCAAATTGTTGCTGTCGATTGCAACTCATAGCAACCCTATAGGACAGCGTAGCCGCTGGTGGATTCCAACTGCCGACCTTCTGGTTAGCAGCTGAGCTCTTAAGCACTGTGCCACCAGCGCTCCTTGTCTTAGTATTAAAAAAAAAAAAAAAACTGCCATCGAGTGGCTGTCTTGGTATAAAGCCCAAACCCACTGCCGTCAAGTTGGTTCCGATTCATAGCGACCCTATAGGACAGAGTAGAACTGCCCTGTAGAGTTTCCAAGGAGTGCCTAGCGGATCTGAACTGCTGACCTCTTCTTTAACAGCCATAGCACTTAACCACTACACCACCAGCGTTTCCTGTCTTAGTATAAAAAAAAACCCTTGAATAAGCATTATTAATGTCCTCTGAAGGACTGAAAAGATGTGTGTGTGTATAAGATAGTATGAATGTTCTGAGGCAGTTCTGTCGTGATTAAGATAATTGAGACATCTGTAATGAAAAAGGGTAAAGGGAATTGAAAGTTTGGTAACTGATGGTAGAAGAAAAGAAATGTGATACACTCAAGCACAGATCAATCCAGCCCTTCTTCCCATTCACAAGACAGTGAGCCTATAATCAATCACCACTTGTAGAGAAAGTAATGATTAAATAGAAAGGCATTGGCAGAAAGCACACGGTTTGTTGAACTATTCATTGCAAAGGTTGTTGTAACCAGAGCGATATATCGTCTTCATTATGGGTCATAAGAAAAATTGTTCATTTCCAGAGATTTATTCATTGTGATGCAATATTACTTCTATTTTGCAAAACGATGCACATGGTATCTTGGTGAGAGTTTTTTGGAAGCAGTTTCTCATTGACTAAAGATTGCAAATCATTCTCTGGATGATCCTAGTGTTTGTTGCTGTGTATCTGGCCGCGAGGCATTTCTGGGAACATAAGCTTTACTTGAGAAATCACTGCATCTGAAGGGTCTGTGAACTCCTGAAATTAAAGGCAAAATTTGGAGGTATAAGTGCACATTTCTGAGAAGAGAGGCATGTTTCCAGATACTCAAAAGAGTCCAGAAATTAAAAAAAAAAAAAGATACCTCTTTGCTTCAAATGTACAAGATTTTTCCAGTTCTAGTTGAAACCACACCGCGGCCAAGTGTATCTTCCATCAAACGCCAGCAGTGCTTTAGGTTCATGTGAGTGGAATCTAATGCTTGACGGTGTCAAAGAGATGGTTACACATCTAAATATACATGTGTGCCATGAGATAGTCCAATAAGATAAATACACACGTTTAGAAAAATATTTTATCGTGGTTGATGAGGACCAAAGAATTCAGTCATCTTTTCTTTTTGTATTTCATTTTAATAAGACTTCCACAATGGTGCGCCTTCCACCTTTTGAAGACAGGTAGGCATGATTCATAGTAAGCAGGATTGTCAGAACAAGTGGGTGACACTCAGTGATCTCGGCTGCATCAGTATAAATAAATACCAAATTTCAGCCATAATGATGGAGTGCTTTCCCAGTGGTGAACAACCTATGCTTAATCCTTCAGTAGGACCCCATGACTCCCAGCATTAAGGCAAAATTCCTTAAACCAGCTCTGTGAGCTACACCCAGCTTAAGTCTACAAGTTTATAACAGGGCTTCTCAGCCTCGGCACCACTGGCATTTTGGGCTGGATCATTCTCTGTTGTGGGGTCTGTTCTCTGCATTGTGGGATCTTTAGCAGGTACAGCTTCCACCTGCATTTCCCCTTGCACACCATGATCCTGCTGCACTGACTAGGTGAATGTTTGCTTATCTCCACGTCCTCCTAAACACTAAGTTGCAAGAGGGCGGGATACGCTTCACCAGTGTGACCTCATTGCCTGATGCATAGAAGGTGTGCAATAAACAGTGGTTGAATAAACAAACATTTGAAACCAAACAAAATTGGTCAATACTTGTATGTTTGTTATTGTTATTAGGTGCAGGTAAGTTGGTTCTGACTCATAGTGACCCTATGTACAAAAAAGCTAGACGCTGCCTGGTCCTGCACCATACTCATAATCTTTGCTCTGTTTGAACTCACTGTTGCAGCCACCGTGTTAATCCATCTCATTCATGATCTTCTTCCTTTTCGCTTACCCTCTACCACGCATGATGTCTTTCTGATAACATGTCCAAAATACGTGAGACAGCGTCTTGCCATCTTCGCTTCTAAGGAGTGTCCCGGCTGTACTTCTTCCAAGAAACATTTGTTCATGCTTCTGGCAGTCCATGGTAAACTCGATATTCTTCACCAGTACTGTAATTCAAAGGCATCAATTCTTCTGTCTTCCTTATTCATTGTTCAGCTTTAGCATGCATATGAGACAATTGAAAATGCCATGGTTTGGGTCACGAAGACATTAGTTCTCAATACTAGTACTTTGTCATTGTTAGGTGCCATCGAGTGGGTTCCGACTCATGACGGCTCCATGTACAATAGAATGAAACACTGCCTGCTCCTGCACCATCCTCACAATTGTTGCTATGTTTGAGCCCACTGTTGCAGCTACTGTGTCAATCCATCTCATCCAGGGTCTTCATCTTTTTTTGCTGACCTTCTGCCTTATGAAGCATGATGTCCTTCTCCAGGGACTGCTCCCTCATAATAACATGTCCAAAGTACGTGAGACAAAGCCTCACCATCCTCACTTCCAAGGAGCACTCTGTATTTCTTCCAAGACAGACTTGTTCATTCTTCTGGCAGTCCATAAAAACCAAAACCCAGTGTTGTTGAAATGATTCTGACTCATAGCGACCCTATAGGACAGAGTAGAACTGCCCCCATAGAGTTTCCAAGGAGCGCCTGGTGGATTCGAACTGCTGACCCTTTGGTTAGCAGCCATAGCACTTAACCACTACACCACCAGGGTTTCCAGCAGTCCATAGTATATTCAATATCCTTTGCCAATACCGTAATTCAAATGTGTCAATTCTTAAGTCTTCCTTAATCTTTGTCCAGTTTTGAATGCACGTGAGGTGTTAGAGAATACTATGACTTGAATCAGGGACACCTTAGTTCTCAAAGTGATATCTTTGATTTTTAACACTTTAAAGATGTCTTTTACAGCAGATTTGCTCGATGCAATGGATCTTTTGACTTCTTGAATGCTACTTCCATGGGTGTTGATCATGAGAAAAACAAGTAAAATGAAATTCTTGATAACTTCAATATTCTCTCCATTTATTATGACTCTGCTTATTGGTCCAGTTGTGAGTATTTTTGTTTTCTTTATGTTAAAGTGTAATTCAAACTGAAGGCTGTAGTCTTTTATCTTCATCAGTAAGTGCTTCAAGTCCTCTTCACTTTATCAAGCAAGATTGTATCATCTGCATATTGCAGGTTGTTAATGAGTCTTCCTCCAGTCCTGATACCGTGTTCTTCTTCATATAGTCCAGCTTATGGGATTATTTGCTCAGCATACAGATTGAATAAGTATGGTGAAAAGTACGCATACCTTTCCTGACTTTAAACCATGCGGTATCCCCTTGTTCTGTTCGAATGACTGCCTCTTGAGCTATGTACTGGTTTCTTAAGAGCACAATTAAGAGTTCTGGAACTCCCATTCTTAGCAATGTTATCCATAATTTGTTATGATCCACAAGTTTAATGCCTTTGCATAGTCAATAAAGCACAGGTAAACATCTTTCTGATATTCTCTGCTTTCAGCCAAGATCCACCTGACATCGGCAATGATATTCCTCATTCCATGTCCTCTTCTGAATCTGGCTGGAATTCCTGGCAGTTTCCTGTTGATGTAACTGCTTTGGAATGATCTTCAGCAAAATTTTACTTGCAGGTGGTATTAATTATATTGTCCAACACTTTCCACATTCTGATGTAAGAATGGATCTCTTACAGTCGATTAGCCAGGTAGCTCTCTTCCAAGTTTCTTGGCATAGTTGAGTGAGCACTTCCAGCACTGCCTCTGTTTGTTGAAACCTCTCAGTTGGTATTCCGTCAATTCCTGGAGTCTTGTTTTTTGCCAATGACTTCAGTGCAGCTTGAACTTCTTCCTTCAGTACCATTGGTTCTTGGTCATATGCTACCTCCTGAAATGACTAAACCTCTTCCAAACCACACAATAGTTAGTTTCATTATGCAATAATCACATTATATTTGTGCTAAGTGATCAAATACCTTTGGGGAAGCACCTAGTATCTCAAGCAATTTCAAGCACAGTTCTGGCTACAGAAAAAAGTAATTTACGAAATGAACCCTAGTTTCTTAATCTAATTAATGGTCTCCTAAAGCAAGACTGTCACCCAGCATCCTTAATGCAAAATGCTCAGAGACCGTGAATCACTACTAGAACTGGTATCTAGCTCCTTATGTCTCGTGGGACTTATTTATGCTTCTGTATTTTTTTTATTTTTTTTATACAGTTGCTTGCTGTGGGAATGGATATACGAATACCTGTGTGTGGATATGTGAAGCTTTTTCAAATAGAACTTCCTGAAGAGGTAACTTTTTACCTCTGATTATTTTGCAATACTTTTTAAGTTGAATTTAAATAGAGTATTAAATATAGTTTTTTACATGTTTTGATAATAGCCCAGACATCTACACTGCCTTTGCATTAGTGATGGACACATGAAATCATTTTTAAAAAGAGCAACTGGCACAAAATGGTATGTGGCTGAATAACACAGAAAAGTATTTTAACCTACCTGTAGAGATCCTGGTTATAGAAAAGTACGAAAATGGCTTGAATGGGAGTACAAGGTAGTCAGTCCCAGTGTCCTCCATGCTGTCCGAGCAAGGTACTCACACGCCTCTTGCCCCTTGCCCCAAGACAGCTGCCTCTGGGGAAAAAGGGCTTTTCGATTGTTGTATTCTTTCAACCCTTTGCTTTTTGGCTAAATCAACCGCAAAGACTGCCGTGAGTAAGCTGGGTTATCAGACTTCATGGAATGTAAAACGGCCATGAATGAGTAGCCTGATTCACATGCTGGTTATAATAATAATAATCCCCTAGAAAGGAAAATCATGCTATAGCAAGGTCTTTGGCTTCAGTGGACATTTTTAATTTTCTTCAGGTTCAACTTAACTTGCATATGAATAATTGATGGTCTGTTCCACAGTCAGCCCCTGGCCTTGTTCTGACTGATGATTTTGAGCTTTTCCATCATCTCTTTCCACAGATATAGTCAATTTGACTCCTGTGTTTTCTATTTGATGAGGTCCACATATAAGGCGCCATTTATGTTGTTGAACAAAGATATTTGCAATGAAGAAGTCGTTGGTCTTGCAAAATTCTATAGCGATCTTCAGTGTGGTTTCTGTCACCAAGGCCATATTTTCCAACTACTGATTCTTCTTTTTTGTTTCCCATTTTGGTGTTCCAATCACCAGTAATTATCAATGCATCTTGATTGCATGTTCGATCAGCTTCAGACTGCAGAAGTTGGTGAGAATCTTCAATTTCCTTATCTTTGGCTTTAGTGGTTTGTACATAAATTTGAATAATAGTCATATCAACTGGTCTTCCTTGTAGGTGTATGGCTATTGCCCTATCACTCATAGTATTGTACTTCAGTATAGATTAAAATGCTGTTTCTGACGATGAATGCTGTGCCATTCCTCTTCAATTTGCCATTCCTGGCACAGTAGACCATATGATCGTCTGATTCAAAATGGCCAATTCTAGTCCATTTCAGCTCACTAATGCCTAGGATATTGATCTCTATGCATTCCATTTCATTTTTTATGACTTCCCATTTTCCTAGATTCATGCTTCATACATTTCATGTTGCAATTACTATTGAATGTTTGCAGCTGTTTCTTCTCATTTGGAGACATGCCACATCAACAAAGGAAGGTCCTGAAAGCTTTACGCTGTCCACATCATTAAGGTCGATTCTACTTTGAGGAGGCAGCTCTTCTCCAGTTATATTTCGAGTGCCTTCCAACTTGATGGGTTCATCTTCCAGCACTGTATCAGACAATGTTCTGCTGCTGTTCATAAGGTTTTCACTGGCCACTTTTTTCAGAAGACTGCCAGGTCTTTCTTCCTAGTCTGTCTTAGTCTGGAAGCTCAGCTGAAACCTGCCCACCATGGGTGACCTGCTGGTAGTTGAAACACCAGTGGCAAGCTGAAAAACCAGTTGCAATATAACAGCAACACAAAAGCCACCACAGTATTAAAAACTTACAGATGAGTGTAACAGGCATAATATTAATACACTGTTACTAAAAAAAAATTCATTTCCTAGCATGGTTATTAAACCTTAAGATTTCAAAAAATAACCTTGGAAAAGACCTATTACAACATGTGACAAACACAAATCACTGTTTCCACTTAATCCTTTCCCTACTTTTGACCTTTATAAATCTTCCTAGCTTAATTCATTTTGTTTTTAAAACCCATATTTTGTCACAATTTGGCAGATTTTTGTTTGTTGCCTATTAGCATGGTAAAGGTCACATCATTAGATGAAGCCAGTGGCAGAAAAGCACAGTAATTTGCCAATGGGAGACACACTAAAAGTGGCTTCATTTTTTATGTTGTCCTACAACTTCTACCTTGGGGTTGATTCTAAATGTTATTGTTCAAAATTGAAAATTATGTCTGAAATGAATGCTGGAAAGTACACAAAATAGAAAAATTACTTAGAAGTCCAACTCTAAAACCATGTTTTTTTTCACACCGTTAAATAGTTGAAAAATGCTCAAGATATCTTGGCTGACAAGAGGATTTAAAGGACTATTAAGTAAAAGCTACTTAAGTTAGGTATAGACTTCCTGGACTGTGTTTCACTTTGGTTCTTACTCCTAACACTTTTTCTAATGATTAAAAAAAAGTGATTTTTAATAATTTTTAATAATACTTATATTTGATATTTACCAAAATGAACACAAACTACAACAGTCCGTACTTGGTAATGTTGTATGAGACAGGAAGCAATGCTCATTGTAATTACCTGGGCACTGTTTCTCATTTCAAGGACTTTTCACTGTAACACAAAGCAAGGTAACCTGTCCAAATGATTTACTGTGTGTCAACTCCTTGCAAGCACTTTGAGGAAATAACAAGAGATAACTGAACGCAGCGAATGCCTCAGGGAACTGCCAGTTTGTAAGGGATAAAAAGGCATGTATGCCAAAGATTAGACTTAAGAAAGCCCCATGTGTTAAAGATAAACAGAATGAATTCAAAGAACAAAGGGATCATATTAATTTGTGTGTGTGTGTGTGTTTATAATGGGGAGGTGGCTCAGAAAGCAGGGCGTTCTAGATTAAATAATACGTTTAAAGGCAGTATTTATATAAGACGTATTTTGGTAACAGTCAACAAAGAATAGAAGTATTTAGAGGTAAGGGCTAGAATGTTTGGTGCTTTACCTGTCACAGTGAAGATTACATCTTCACCTTGGTTAACATGAAGTACATTTTAATAATTTTTGTCTCTATTCACCAGTATTGAGTAACATGCTTGTCAGTGAATAATTGGTGTGGTTGCTGGTGGTGATGGAGTATGTATGTGTTTGTGTGTGTAATGAAGAAAAGAGGGAGGGAGGGAGGGAAAGAATGAAGGAAGAAAGGGAGATAAATGCTTATAAGGAGCATAATTCAGAATAATATAACTTTAGCTAGACTGACTAAATCATCTAGCAGTGGGCAAAGAATAGACAGGAAAATAAAAAGACACGTGACAAGTTGACTAGCTGCATCACCTAGATAAGAGAAAATGATGCTCAAACTCTGTAGATGGCCATGGGGATAACAAAGAAGAGAATGAGGAGAGAAATATGTTATAGGGAGGATTTCTAAGATGTGATAAGTTACTGAATTAGGGGCAAGCAAGAAGAACTTGACTTGGCTTTTCCAGTTTCTAGAAGCCAGCTACATTCCTTTGTTTCTGGCCCCTTCCTCTATCTTCAAAGCCAGCAGTATAGCATATTCTTTCCTCTCTGACCTCTGCTTCTATCTGTATATCTCTCTCACTGTGATCCTTCTGCCTCCTTCTTACAAGGATCCTTCTGATTATATTGGGCCCACCTGGACAACCCAAAATAATCTTCCCATCTCAAGATATTTAAATTAATCATATCAGCAAAGTCTCTTCTACCATGCAAGGAAACCTATTTACAGTTTCCAGGGATTAGGACTTGTACATCTTTGGTGGACCATTATTCAACCTTCCACAAGGTGCAGGCTGGATCTTGCAGGAGCTAGTGGAGATGCAATCAGAAGCAAAGGTGGAAGGATCTGTTTTAGCCAAGAGAAACTGAGTAAGTTAGAGGTGGTAGCTTCTCAATCTGGAAAAATGAAGGAACTAAGAAACAAGAGGGTTCTAAGAAAAAGGAATGAGCTATTAATATATCTAATAACTTGGGTGAATCTCAAGGGAATTATACTGCGTGAAAATGAGCAATTCTAAAAATGTACATATTGTATGATTGCATTTATGTAATATTCTTAAAATAATAAAATTTATAGAGATAAAAAACAGATTAGTGTTTGCCAAGGGTTAGGGGCTAGAGGGTAGATGTGGCTATAGACTAGTACATGGGAGCTCTATGGGCGATGGATCTGTTCTGTATCTTGAATGCCATGTTGGTTACACAAAGCTATAACCAAAACTAAAAGCAAGCCAGTTGCCATTGAGTTGATTCCAATTCATAGCGACTCTACAGGACAGAGTAGAGCTGCCCCATAGGGTTTCCAAGGCTGTAATCTTTACATAAGCAGATTACCACATCTTTTACACGTGGAGAAAGACACATAACCACTGGTGGGTTCAAACCACTGACCTTTCAGTTAGCAGCCAAGTGTTTAACCACTGTGCCACACAGAACTATACGTGTAACAAAATTGCACAAACCACACACACAAAAAGTCATGCAGCAGGTTTTATCCTTTCACTTTGCTTATTCAAACTGTACTGAACAAATAATCCAAGAAACTGGACAATAGGAAGAAGAATGTAGCATTAGGTTTAGAGGAAGACTAACAACCTGTAATTTGCAGATGATACAACCTTGCTTGCTTAAATTGCTTAAATTAAGAAGATTTGAAGTCTTAGTGTGGATTTGAATCCTTCAGTATTTGTTACACCTAAATGTGAAGACAATGAAAATCTTCACAACTGGACTGATAAACAACATCATGGTAAATGGAGAAAAATTGAAGTTGTCAACAATTTCATTCTACTGTAATTTGATCAACAGTCAACATTCATGGAAGCTGCAGTCAAGAAATCAAATGATTGTATTAGGCAAATATTCTGCAAAAGCATATTTTAAAATTTAAAAAAACAGAGATATCACTTTGATGACTATGGCGCATTGGACCCAAACCATGGTCTCTTCAGTGACCTTATATGCATGTGAAAGCTGGACAATAAAAAAAATAAAGACAAAAGAAGAATTGATGCATTCAAATGGTGGTATTGAAGAATATTGACTATACCTTGGACAGCCAAAAGAACAAACAAATCAGTCTTAGAGGAAATATACCCATTAAGAGTGGCTAAATTTTAAAACCTGACAACGCCAGGCACTGATGAGGATGTGGAGCAACTGGAACTCTCATTCCTACTGCTGGTAGGAATGTAAATTGGTCCAATCACTTTGAAAACAGTCTGACATTTTCTTGTAGAGGTAACATGCCTATATAGCAAAGATGACAATTGATCTATAAGTTTAACAAAATTCATATCAAAATCTCACGGTATTTTTTTTTAATCAATTTAGAGATCATAAAATTTATATGGAAAGGTAAAATGAACTAGAATAGGTAAAACAATTTTGAGAAAGAAAAACAAAGTGGGAGGAATTGTTCTACCTGTTGTTATTATATAGCGACAGGAATCAAGACAGTGCAGTATTGGGAGACAAACAGACACATAAATCAATAAATACAGAGCCCAGAAACAGACCCACACAAATGCACCCAATCGATTTGTGATAAAGGTGCAAAACAATTAAATGGAGAAAGAATAGCCTCTTCAACATATGATGCAACAAAAATTTAGCTATTCATTGACCAAAAAATGAGCCTTGATGTAAACCTTGTACCATTCACAAAAATTAATTGAAAACAAACCATAGGTTTAAACGTAAAACATAAAACTGCAAAAAGTTTAGACAAAAACATAGGAGAACATCTCTGAAACCTAGGGCTAGGCAAAAAAATTTTAAATGTAACACCAAAAGTATGATCCAAAAAGAAAAAAATTAGTAAGTTGGACTTCATCAAAATTAAAAACTTTGTGCTGCAAAAGATCCTGCTAAGATGATGAAAAGACAAGGTACAGGCTGGGGGCAAATATTTGTAAACCACAATATATAAAGAACTCTCAAAACCCAACAGTAAGAAAAAAAAAAAATCCTATTAGAAAAAGGGCAAAAGACATGAAAACCTATTCCACCGAAGAGGAGATATGGATGGCATAATAGCACATGAACAGGTGTTTAGCATCATTAGCCATTAAGGAAATGTAAGCTAAAACCACAATGAGATATACCACACACCTATTAAAACCCACTGCCATCAAGTCAATTCTGACTCACAGCGACCCTACAGGACAGACTAGAACTGCCCCATAGGGTTTCCAAGGAGTGCCTGGTGGATTTGAACTGCCAAGCTTTTGGTTAGCAGCTGTAGCTCTTAGCCACTACACAATTAGAACAGCTAAAATTAAAAATAGGATCATAGTAAATGCTTGCAAGGACATGGAGAAACTGGCTGTCTCATGCATTGTCATTCTGGAAAAATAATTTGGCAGTTTCTTACAAAGCTGAACATCGTGCTTACTGTTTGACCCAGCAGTCCCACTTCTGGGCATTTATTCCAGAGAAAAGAAAACTGATATCCACACAAAAATCTACACATGAATATTCACAGCAGCTTTATCCATGATAGCACGATATTGGAAACAATCAAATGCCCTTCAGTGAGTGAATGGTTGAACAAACTCTGGTACATCCTTACAGTTTAATACTATTCAGAAATAAAAAGGAATGACTGTCGATACATTGAGCAACCTGGATGAACCCCTAGGATTTATGCTTAGCGAAAAAAAATCAATCTTAAAAGGTTACACCTGTTATAAACTTTCTGTAAATGCAAAATTATAGAGATGGAGACTAGATTAGTGGTTGCCAGAAGTGGAGGTTGGGGTAGGGATGGTTGCAAATACAAGGAGATGGCAGCTCTGTAGGTTGTGGTGGTGGTTACAGGAATCTGTACATGGAATAAAATTATGTAGAACTATAGACACACATGCATACACACAAACGAATGCAGGAGAAAAATGGTAAAAACTGAATAAGGTCTGTAGACTATACTACCAATGTCAATTTCCTAGTTTTGATATTGTACTACTGTGATACAAGATTTTGCCTTTGAGAGCTACTGGATGAAGGATCAAGGAGACTTTGGGTATTATTTTTGCAATTCCTTATGGTCTATAATTATTTTGAAATGAAAGGTCTTTTTGTTTCTTTTGTTTTAGTCAATTAATGCTTACAAAGAGAGTGCTGTCTTGTATATCCTTCAACATTCAATTATATTTGGTTCACTATCCAATGGCCTGGTTTACCATCGTAACAATAGAATTTTTTTTTTTTCTCTTCTTGAATTGTTCTTCATGGTATATTTGAAAACATCACCATGTTTCAGCAGACAGCATCATAGTCCAGTTAGTATCAATTTGTTCTGCTAACTTTCTCCATTGGCAAAAAATATTTGTTTTATGAATAATACACATTTTAAAATATGAAGCCTGCTTTATCACAATGTTATATGATATTACACTTGCATTCCCCTATGATATCTGAGTATATCAGGAGCAGTATGACAGCTCCTGAAACTGAGCTACATACAAGACTGGCTCGGTTTACCCTCAAATAATTGTGAACAAAATCCTAATGACTGTGATTCATCCTTCAAATATAAATGCTTAATAATACTATTTAAAGTTCCAACGAGTAAAAAAAAAAAAATGAATAATGGCTTTTGGCAATCATGCTGTCACTTACTAAGAATAAAATGGAATGAATTAGAATACCATTTATTAAAGAAGACTTAAAATCAGGCAATTAATAAAAATAATTTTAATTATATTGTTGTTAGGTGCTGTTGGGTTGGTTCTGACACCTAGCAACCCTATGTACAACAGAAGAAAACACTGCCCAGTCCTGCACCATCCTCACAATCATTGCTATATTTAAAATCATTGTTGTCACTAGTGCATCAGTCCATCCCATTGAGGGTTTTCTTTTTGATGACCATCGGCTTTACCAAGCATGATGTCCTTCTCCAGGGACTGGTCTCTCCTGATAACACATCCAAAGTACGTGAGATGAAGTCTCTCCAACCTCACATTTAATGAGCATTCTGGCTGTAGTTCTTCCATGGCAGATTTGTTTGTTCTTCTGTCAGTACGTGGTATATTCAATATTCTTTGCCAAAACTGTGATTCAAATGTGTTGATTCTTCTTTGGTCTTCCTTATTCATTGTCCCCATTTTGAATGCATGTGAGGTAATAAAGAATACCATGGCTTGTTGTCAAAGTGACATCTTTGCTTTTCAACACTTTAAAGAGGTCTTTTGCAGCAGATTTGCCCAATGCAATGTGTCTTCTGATTTCTTGACTACTGCTTCCATGGGTGTTGATTGTGGATCCAAGTAAATGAAATCCTTGGCAATTTCCATATTCTCTCCATTTATCTCTCTGCAACCACTTATTGGTGCAGTTGGGCGGATTTTCTTTTTCTTTATGTTGAGGTGTAATCCATACTGAAGGCTGTGGTCTTTGATCTTCATCGATAAGTGCTCCAAGTCCTCCACTTTCAACAAGCAAGTTTGTGTCATTTGCATATTGCAGGTTCTTAATGAGTCTTCCTCTAATCCTAATGCCCCATTCTTCTTCATACAGTCCAGCTTCTCGGATTACCTGCTCAGCATATAGATTGAATAAGTATGGTGAAAGGATATAACCCTGACACACACCTGTCTTGGCTTTAAACCACTCAATATCCCCTTGTTCTGTTCCAACAGCTGCCTCTTGTTCTATGTACTGGCTCATCATGAGCACAATTAAGTGTTCTAGAATTCCCATTCTTCACGGTGTTATCCATAGTTTGTTATGATCCACACAGTCAAATGCCTTTTCATAGTCAATAAAATACAGGTTAACATCTTTCTGGTATCCTCTGCTTTCAGCCAAGATCCATCTAACATCAGCAATGATATCCCTAGTTCCACATCCTCTTCTGAATTCAGCTTGGATGTCTGGCAGTTCCTGTCAATGTACTGCTGCAATCACTTTTGAATTATCTTCAGCAAAATTTTACTTGCATGTGATATTAATGATATTGTTCAATAATTTCCACATTGTATTGGATCACCTTTCTTTGGAATGGGCACAAATATTGATCTCTTCCAGTTGGCTGGCCTTGTAGCTCTCTTCCAGATTCCTTGGCATAGATGAGTGAGAGCCTCCAGCATTGCGTCTGCTTGTTGAAACATCTCAGTTGGTATTCCGTCAGTTCCTAGAGCCTTGTTTTTCACCAGTGCCTTCAGTGCAGCTTGGACTTCCTTCAGTACCATCGGTTCTTGATCATATGCTACCTCCTGAAATGATTGAACATCCACCAATCCTTTTTTAAACAGTGACTTTGTGTATTCTTTCCATCTTCTTTTGATGCTTTCTGCATCGTTTAATATAGGACCCTTTAATATTGCAACTTGAGGCTTGAATTTTTTCTTCAGTTCTTCAGCTTGAGACATGCCAAGCATGTTCTTCCGTTTTGGTTTTCTATCTCCAGGTCTTTGCACATTTCATTATAATACTTTGTCTTCTCAAGCTGCTCTTTGAAGTCTTCTGTCCAGCTCTTTTACTTCATCATTTCTTCCATTCACTGTAGCTATTTATGTTCAAGAGCAAGTTTCAGAGTCTCTTCTGACACCCATTTTTGTCTTTTCTTTCTTTCCTCTCTTTTTAATGACCATTTGCTTTCTTCATGTGTGATGTCTCTGGTGTCATTCCACACTTGTCTGGTCTTCAGTCATTAGTGTTCTTTGTGTCAAGTCTATTCTTGACAGGGTCTCTAATTCAGTTGGGATGTGCTCAGGGTTGTGCTTTGGCTCTCGTGGGCTTGATTTAGTTTTCTTCAGTTTCTATTTGAAGTTGCATGTGAGCAATTGATGGTCTGTTCTGCAGTTTGCGCTTGGTCTTGTTTTGATCAATGATATTGAGCTTCTCCATCGTCTCTTTCCACAGATATAGTCAGAATGATTCCTGTATATTCTATCTGGTGAGGTCCATGTGTATAGCCAACCATCATATTGTGTCATAACCCTAGGCATTATGTTATCAGCTCAGAGCTCACCCCTTGGGTTTTTGGATATGTACAGGTGCATGTGTCGCAGGCACCTCAGAATTCATATTCACAAAACCTATGATTCTTCCTTTATTTTTGCATCTCATTGTTATCTATTTAGCCTGCTAGGTTAAAAATTTTGGTCTCTTTCTCTCACCCTCCACATCCAATCACAACATCTGTCCCCCCAACCCCCTAAACATCTCTCTTATCTCTCCTCTACTCTTCATTTCCAAAGCCATTGCTCTAATTCAGGAGTCATCATCTCCTACCATGTCACTTCTAACCCCACCCCCAACTTCCATACACTGATCAGTCCACTTTCCATACTGTGACAAAAAAAGTCACTTCCTCCCCATGACTTCAGAGGAAAATCTCCAAGCCTGACCATGTACAAGAGCATTCATGATCCACCCTCTACGTGCCTCTCCAGCCTTATCTCTCAGGATTCCTCACACCACTTTCACTTTACACTCTGGTAAATCAAAGTGTTTGGAAGCCAGGCTGTTGCCTACACAGGGGCACTTGGTCAAAGGGTCAGATGGAGCTGAAATTCACTCCATGTTGTGTTTGCTGGGTCATGAACCACGATTTTGGGCTTCATTAACTCAGTTGAGCGACCATTTTTAATTGGCACAAAGGCACTGTTTATATGCTAGCAGTAGCCCTGCATGGAATGTCATGTTGCTTCAGGCTTCCCAGTCTATATATATCCCAAACCTGCTAATTGATGTATAATTCTCTCCTCTCTTCCACCATCTTCCCTTTCCATCACTGCAACCCATACCTAGTGAAATGCTATTTATTCTTCACAACCAAAATTAGATGTCAGCTTCTCTGGGAAGATATCCTTGACTGGACAAGTAGAAATACTCCTTTCTTCTTGTGGTAGGCAATCCTAAGAAGGCCCCCGGTGATCTCTGGTTCCTTGTACTCATGCCCTTGTGTAATCCCCTCTCCTTGAGTGTAGGATGGACCTAGTGACTCACTTCTAATGAATACAATATGGCAAAAATGATATGTCACTTCTGAGGTTTGGCTACAAAAACACTGTGATGTCATCTTGCTCACGTTCTCTCACTCTCTTGCTTGCTCACTCTGATGGAGGCCAACTACCATGTATTGAACTGCTCTACAGTGAAGCTCACACGGCAAATAACTGAGAGATGCCTTTGGCCAACATCCAGCAAGAAACAGAGGACCTCAGTCCAACAGCCCATGAGAAATTTATATCCTGGCAACAACCACATGATCCTCCCCCATTTGAACCTTCAGATGAGACTGCAGACCTGGTCAACCCCTTGATTGTAGCCTTGTGAGAGAAATTAAGGCAGAGACACCCAACTAAGCCACTTCCATATTCCTGACCCATAGAAGCTATAAGATAATATTTATGGTTTTAAGCCACTAAATTTTGGGGTAATTTGTTGTACACTAATAGATACCTATAAAAAAAAAAAAAAACCCACTGCCATCAAGTCGATTCTGACTCATAGCAACCCCAGAGGACAGAGTAGAACTGCCCCATAGAGTTTCCAAGGAGTGCCTGGAGGATTCGAACTGCCAACCTCTTGGATAGCAGCTGTAGCACTTAACCACTATGCCACCAGGGTTTCCAAAAGATGCCTACAGACTCCTATTATTTCTCTGCTATGTATGCCTGTTTTCCACTTATCACATGGTACTTCAATTATTTATACAGTCATCTCCCCTCAAGACTATCAATTCCCTCAGGCAGGAATGTCTGTCTCTCATTGCTTCACACACATCTAGAACATGACTGACTTACTGACTCATTGCCATTGAGCCAATTCCAACTCATAGTGACTCCATAGGACAGAGTGGAACTGTCCCATAATGTTTCCAAGGAGCAGCTGGTAGGTTTGAACTGCCGACTTTTTGGTTAGCAGCCTGAGCTCTTAACCACTGTGCCACCAGGTCTGCAGCTGGAACATAAGCATTAAAAGAAATTCTGATGCTAGAACTGAACTCAATTGAACTGTATTATCAAATGGGCACAATGACACAGAAGAAGCAATGTGGTATAAGGTGGAGATAGACTCCCTGGGTTCAAATTCTGCCACTTCACTCACTGACTGTGTAATTTTTGACAAGGATCATAATCTTTCTGAAAGTCTATTTACTCATCTTTAATGAGAATAATAATAGTACCTACCCCAGAGAGTTGTTGTAAAACTTCAGTGAGTTAATATTTTACAGTCGTAGAATAGCATCTGGCACATAGTTAGTGTTCAATAAATGTTAGATATTATTTTTTATGTATTTCTGGGATCAGCTAAATGAAGGAACTCAAAATGTGTAATTTGTTGATGTTGTTACTGTTAGGTGCTGACAAGTCAGTTCTGATTCATAGCCATTCAATGTACCAAAACCCAAAACCAAACCCAGTGCCGTCAAGTTGATTCTGACTCATAGCGACCCTATAGGACAGAGTAGAACTGCCCCCATAGAGTTTCCAAGGAGCGCCTGATAGATTCAAACTGCCAGCCCTTTGGTTAGCAGCTGTAGCACTTAACCACTACACCACCAGGGTTTCCATTCAATGTACAACAGAGTGAAACACTGCCTGGTTCTGTGCCATCCTCAAAATCATTGTTATGTTTGAGCCCATTGTTTCAGCCACTGTGTCAACACATCTCATTGAGGGTCTTCCTGTTTTTCTCTGATCCTCTACTTTACCAAGAATGATATTCTTCTCCAGGGACTAGTCCTTTCTGATAACATAGTCTCACTATCTTCGCTTCTAAAGAGCATTCTGGTTGTACTTCTTCCAACACAGATTTGTTCATTCTTTTGGCAGTCCATGGTATATTCAATATTCTTTGCCAAGACCACAATTCAAGGGTGTTAATTCTTCGGTCTTCCTTATGTAGTTTTCACATGCATATGAGGCAATTGAAAACACTATGGCTTGGGTCAGGCACACTTTAGTTCTCCAAGTGACACCTTTGCTTTTTAACACATTAAGGAGGTCTTTTGCAACAAATCTGCCCAGCACAATATGTCATTTGATTTCTTGACTGCATAGGTATCGATTATGGATCCAAGTAAAATGAAATCTTTGACAACTTCAACCTTTTCTCCGTTTATCATGGTGTTGCTTATTGGGTCCAGTTGTGAGAATTTTTGTTTTCTTTCTGTTGAGGTGTAATCCAAACTGAAGGCTGTATTCTTTGATCTTCATCAGTAAGTGCTTCAAGTCCTCTTCACTTTTAGCAAGGAAGGTTATGTCATCTGCATGATGCAAGTTGTTAGTGAGTCTTCCTCCAATCCTGATGCTGCGTTCTTCTTCATATAGTCCAGCTTCTCAGATTATTTGCTCAGCATATGGATTGAATAAGTATGGTTAAAGGATACAACCCTGACACACACATTTCCTGACTTTAAATCACACAGTACCTCCTTGTTTTGTTCGAATGACTTCCTCTTGATTTATGTACAGGTTCCTCATGAGCACAATTAACTGTTCTGGAATTCCCATTCTTCACAATGCTATCCATAATTTGTTATGATCCACACAGTCAAATGCCTTTGCATAGCCAATAAAACACAGGTAAACATCTCTCTGGCATTCTCTGCTTTCAGCCAGATCCCTCTTTCCACATACTCTTCTGAAACCTGCCTGAGTTTCTGGCAGGTCCCTGTCAATATACTGCTGTAGCTGCTTTTGAATGATCTCCAGCAAAATTTTACTTATGTGTGATATTAATAATATTGCTCAATAATTTCCACATTTCGTTGGATCACCTTTCTTCAGGATAGGCATAGGTATGGATCTCTTTCAGTTGGTTGGCCAGATAGCAGTCTTCCAAATTTCTTGGCATGGACAAGTGAACACTTTCAGCACTGCACCCTCTTGTTAAAACATCTCAGTTGGTATTCCATCAATTCCTGCAGCCTTGTTGTTCACCAATGCCTTCAGTGCAGCTTGGACTTCTTCCTTCTGTACCATCTGTTCCTGATCATATGCTACCTCCTGAAATGGTTGGATGTTGACCAATTCTCTTTGATACAGTGACTCTGTGTATTTCTTACGTTTTCTTTTGATGCTTCCTGCATCGTTTAATATTTTACCCATAGGATCCTTCAATATTGAGACTCGAGGCTTGAATTTTTTCTTCAGTTCCTTCAGCTTGAGAAATGCCAAGCATGCTCTTCCCTTTTGGTTTTCTATCTCCAGGTCTTTGCACATTTCATTATAATACTTCACCTTGCCTTCTCGAGCTGCCCTTTGAAATCTTCTGTTCAGCTCTTCATCATGTTTCCCTTTTGCTTTAGCTACTCTATGTTGAAGAGCAAGTTTCAGAGTCTCTTCTGATACCCATTTTGGTCTTTTCTTTCTTTCCTGTCTTTTCAATGACTTCTTGCTTTCCTCATGTATGATGTCCTTGATGTCGTTCTACAACTTGCCTGGTCTTCGGTCATCAGTGTTCGATGTGTCAAATATACTCAAGATCATACTTTGGCTCTCATGGACTTGTTCTAATTTTCTTCAGTTTCAGCTTGAACTTGCATCTGAGCAATTGATAGTCTGTCCTGCAGTAGGTCCCTGGCCTTGTTCTGACTGATGATATTGAGCTTTTCCATCGTCTCTTTCCACAGATGTAGTCAATTTGATTCCTGTGTATTTCATCTGGCAAAGACCATGTGTATAGTCACCATTTACGTTTTGTTGTAAAAAGGTATTTGCAATAAGGGGTCATTTTTGGTTTTGGTGTAATTTGTAAAGAACATCAAATTAACTCAAATTGCAGTGTTCTGAGCAGCAGTAGTAAGTTTCAAAATTCTCTTAATTCCCTTGCACAAACATTTCTGGATAGCCACATAAGTAAACAGGTGCTGTGCTAAGGATTTGGAGTAGAGATATGAGGAGGCCACCATCACTGCCCACAAGGAGATTTTAGTCACTGTCCTTGAAAAGGTCACTAAGGTGGACACATAAACCAGCAAATGGTATGACAGGGTATTCATAGAGTGCTCTATAGAAATACTTACTTCAGTCTGGGGAAGGTGACACTCAAAGTTTGCCTTAAATGACAAACAAAAGTATCCAGGCAGAGAAGAGGAAGGAGGGGACACCAGTGCTGAGGAGTTCATGAATGTAAAAGTATGGTCAGTTCACAGGAATGTGAGTCATTTTCTGTGGCTGGAACTTAGAGCGTGTGAGTAGATACGGTGGCAGAGGAGCTAGAAATTACTAAAAGACAAGTTTTTCCTATAAAAATAAAATGAAACTCAGCAGGAACAAGTGTAAAATGGTATTTTTCAGGAAAAAAAATAAAATAAAAGAAGTGGGAAGCCTGGATTAGCAGAGAAGGAAAAATGGCTTATACCTGAATACGAATCTATAAAATAATCCTGATGTATAGGAAAGACCAAAATGATCCCATGCTTTATTAAAAGGAATAAAAATGTCGAAGAGAACTCCGGTTATATTCCACACTAATCAAACTATTGTTTAAGATCAGTAGACTTTTAAAGTAATTTGGAGAGTGTCGGGAAGAAATTATTCAAAGGGGTCAAATATAGGAAAAGGATAGAGAAGTGGAATGGTTATCCTTTTCAGTTCTGTAGAGGATTCATAGAGAAGAACTGTTGATATGACGTTATCCTTGCCCATGCAGTCGGCAGTGAGAAGAAACGGGCTCCTGGTCAAGGAGTCGAGGATGCAGTGCACAGAAGGGAGAACTTGGGTTCTGGGTGATGAGGCTTTGAAGTAGACGGCTAAGGAACGACTCTACGCTCTCATTCCCCAGAGATTTTCAGAGAAGGCAGCACTCTTCTGGAAAATTAGACGTTCATCCGCCTGCAGACTTGGAGCTGCTCTCTCAAGGACCCTCAGCAAAGAGTCACGATTTGATGACCAAAGACCAAAATGCACTTTCAAAATCATTCTTTTGTTACTAGTGTAAATTGTGGAAAAAGTAGTAGAAGCTTTATCACCCCATTTACAATGTATATAGGATCACTGCTACATAATTGCAGTAAAAAGGTTTGACATGCATGTCTGAAACAACATGCACAGGAAAAATGTGAGAAAATATTAACATCAGAAATTTTCACATACTTTGCTCCATTTTCTAAGTCTGAAGAATTCCAGTTGGAGTAGACTTTATTCTGCAGTTGATATTTCTTAAGTGGAGATACTTTAATCAAATTTCTGTTCCTGCAGTTAGAATGGCTTCATTTTAGTCTGAGCTCCTGGTCCTGAAAGACCATAGGCTCTATTACAGAAAAAAAAAGTTGGGAAAGAACTAGAGATGTAAAAAAAAACGAAAGTTTTTTAGTATATACAGTACATCTTGGGAAGTCCAGGACATTCATTTACCAATAAGTTTTTTTATCTATTACCAAATTAATTATGAAATATTATGCCTGGTTTAACATCCAGCCCAGGAAGCTAACTTTAGTATTTTAATATGATCAGGCCCTGACAGAGGGGAGTAGTAACCCATACGATCTAAAATAACTAAAAAAAGAGGAAAAAAATCACAAAGCTTTTGACAGGGTTTTGTTTCCTAATTAAAATAAGCAAGTCAAACGCCCTGAATTCTCAATGCAGTTCTTCAAACACAAGGGTAAAGTGTTACTATGAGATCTAACTCAGAAAGAGCTATGAAGTGTTCATTCTCACTGATTTCCACCTTCTCAGAAGGCTCACCCCAGCACATGACGAACATATATCATTTCTCCTAAACCTGATTGAGAGCACCAACCATTTCAGGTTCTCACGAACCTTGAGATAAAGGAAAAACTGCTTGGCTTTTTAAAACAATCAGTTAACATGGGGATAACTCTACCAAATATTTACTGCCTTCCCTTTGGGAACAGATAGTGCTAATGGTTGTGCAACTCGATGAATGTAATTAATGTCACAAATTGTACAGGTAAAAATGGTTGAAATAGCAAATGTTTCATTGCATATATTTTACCACACACACACACACACACACACAAATTATTACCTTCCCTCCTTAGATAGAGCCCTGGTGATGCAGTGGTTAAGAGCTATGGCTGCTAACCAAAAGGTTGGCAGTTCAAATCCACCAACTGCTCCTTGGAAACCCTATGGGGCAGTTCTACTCTGTCGTATAAGGGTCGCTATGAGTTGGAATCCACTTGACGACAGCAAGTTTTTTTATTTCCCCCCTGCTTAGATATGGAGTCTCCGGGTGGTGCAAATGATTAACATGCTAGGCTGCTAACCAAAAAGCTAGCAGTTAGAGTCCACCCAGAGATGCCTTGGAAGAAAGGTCTGGCAACCCACTTCTGAAAAATCAGCCATTGAAAACCCTATGGAATACAGTTCTCCTCTGACATGGGATTGCTATGAGTCGGAATCACTCCACAGCCACTGGTCTACTTAGACACATGCATAAGAATATATGCATAAGAATTTCAGAGTGTTTTTTTTTGTTGTTGTTTTTACAAAAGGTAAATATATCTTTTTCTCATAATGGGTTCCTAAAAAAACTTGTTCAAGGTTTTGCAGCCTTCTAGCAGTGAGAAGCATTATATAAAAATCAAAGAACTATAAAATTTGAAGGAAAAAATAAAATGAATTAAAGAGTAAAAACAAGTTGAAAATTCTATATTATACGTATATTTTTAAAAATCAGATTGGTATGTCAAAAGGGTGATATATCTTAAGTACTGCCTAATATTGTCTCCATTAAATTTGAAGAAAATGGATACAAAAATCAATTTACTCACCTAAGTAATACTAGTTGCCATCCAGTCAATCCCAACTCATAGTGACCTCATGTGTGTCAGAGTACAGCTGTTCTCCATAAGGTTTTCAATGGACCCATTTTTAAAAGTAGATAGCTAGATTTTTTCTTCAGAGGTTCCTCTGGGTAGACTTGAACCTCTAGCCTTCTGGATAGCAGTTGAGCATGTTAACTATTTGCACCACCCGGGGACTCCTAGGCAGTGGAGAAGTATTTTACAAAACGTGTAAGTTGGCACCCACATATAAAAATGTATCTAATTCAACTGCTTTGGGTGAAGGGAAAGACAACACTCAATACAAGGAAGGTCAGCCTAATTGGACTGGACTAAAAGCAAAGAGGTTTCTGGGATAAAATGAAAGCTTCAAAGGTCAGCGGAGCAGGGGCTGGGGTCTGGGGAACATGGTTTGAGGGGACTTCTAAGTCAATGGGCAAAATAATTCTATTATGAAAACATTCTGCATCCCACTTTGAATTGTGGAGCCTGGGGTCCTAAATGCCAACAAGCGGCCATCTAAGATACATCAATTGGTCTCAACCCACCTGGAGCAAAGGCAAAGGAAGAACACCAAGGTCACACGACAACTAAGAACCCAAGAGACAGAAAGGGCCACATGAACCAGAGACCTACATTATCCTGAGACCAGAAGAACTAGTTGGTGCCCGGCCACAATCGATGTCTGCCCTGCTAGGGAGCACAACAGACAACTCCTGGGGGAGCAGGAGACCAATGGGATACAGATCCCAAATGCTCATAAAAAGACCATACCTAATGGTATGAATGCGACTAGAGGAATCCCAGAGACAATGCTCCCCAGAACTTCTGATGGCACAGGACAGGAACCATCCCCGAAGACAAATCATCAGGCATGAAAAGGACTGGTCAGCAGGGGGGAGAGAGATGCTGATGAAGAGTGAGCTAATTAAATTAGGTGGACACCGGAGAGTGTGTTGGCAACTCTTGACTGGAGGGAGGACAGGAAGATAGAGAGAGAGGGAAGATGGCAAAATTGGCACGAAACGAGAGACTGAAAGGGCTGACTCAATAGGGGGAGAGCAAGAGGGAGAAGGGAGTAAGATGTATGTAAACCTACATGTGACAGACTGATTGGAATGGTAAATGTTCACTTGAAGCTTAATAAAAATTAATTAAAAAAAATGTATCTAATTCAATGTTATTTATAAAAATTAATTAGTAATTAAAAAAAAATTTAGGGAAAATAATTCACAATTGTTAACAAGTGCCCCTAAATAATAGCTAACATTTATAGAGTGCTTACTACTGCCAGGAACTTTTAAAACACTTTACCTATGTTAATTTATAAACCCTGGTGGCGTAGTGGTTAACTGCTAAGGCTACTAACCAAAAGGTCAGTAGTTGAAGTCCACCAGGCACTCCTTGGAAACTGTATGGAGCAGTTTTACTTTGTCCTATAGGGTCGCTATGAGTCGGAATCGACTCGATGGCAGTGGGTTTGGTTTTTGGTTATGGATGTTAATTTATAAAGACCCCTAGTGGCGCAGTGGTTAAAGTGCTTGGCTGCTAACCGAAAGGTCTGCGCTTAGAACCCACCGGTTGGAATCGGCTCAATGGCAGGAGGTTTTATGTTAATTTATCAATCCCTCTATGAGGTAAGTGCTATTATTATTCCCGTGTTGAAGATGAGGAAACAGACACTGAGAACTGAGGTAACTTGCCAAAAGTCACACAAGCCAGTGAGTGGTAGAGATGGGGTTGTGTTAGCTTTACCTAGTTTGTGTAGCAAACCCTCCTTGTTTAAAACAAACCCAAAAAACAAGAAACTACTCAGGAGTGTATGAAACAATGAGTACACTCCTCTATCCAGGCTCTGAAAGCAAACACTATTGGGGTGTGTGTGTGTGTGTGTGTGTGTGTGTGTGTGTACACATACCTCCTTCCAGACTCAAGATATACATGTACACACACTGCATTTGTACAAAAAATGGGATTATACAATTACATGGTTCTGCCATCTTTTTTCTTAATATCTAAACTATATATTTTTTTTAAAACTATATCTTTCTGTGTCTTTAAAACACTATTAAACACTATTACTAATAAAAAAGCAGTTGATTTTTTTTTAAATAATATTTTTGTTTTGGGGAAAGTTTACACAGGAAACTCAGTACTCATTTAACAATTACTACACAAATTATTTGGAAACTCTGGTAGCATAGTGGTTAAGTGCTACGGCTACTAACCAAAAGCTTGGCAGTTCAAATCCACCGGGTGCTCCTTAGAAGCTCTATGGGGCAGTTCTACTCTGTCCTATAGGGTTGCTGTGAGTCGGAATCGACTCAACACAATGGTTTTTTTTTTTTTTTTTTTCTTTTCTTTTTAACGCGAATTGTTCAGAGACCTTGGTTACATCTTTCACAATGTGTTAACATTCTCATAATTCCCTTCTGGGTGTTTCACTTCCAGTTATCTGGTTTCCCTGTCCCCTGACCCTTTCATCTTTGCTCTAGAGTAAGCAATTAATATCCTTATACATATATTTTTTCATGTGTCAAATTTCTCTAGGACAAATTCCTGGGAGTGGAATTCTTGGATCCAAGAATATGTGCTTTAGAAAGCATTGGCAGAGAATGATAAATTATCCCCGGAAAGGCTCAATTAATTTCTACTCCCGTCTTCCGTGTAACTCCAAAATCAGATACTCATTTTGAAAAAGTCTTTTGTTTGAATGCTCCAGTATTTTCGTTCTTAAATTAATAATCATCTCTTTTCTCTGCCCAACCCACTGAAGTGTATAATTAGTTTTACTCCTTTACGTTTCATTCTCTTAGATTTCTAGGTGGGCAATTCAATCGTTCACAAACAAATAACCTTGTCTCTTGGCGGCAAAATCCATTTTAATTTTACACCCTTGCCTAAGATTGCATTGGTTAGCGCGACCAGGACAGAGATAAATAACAGCATCCTTTCTTCTGAGTTCTTTAGGAATGCTTCTAAAGTTACTCCAGTGAACATATTTGGTCTGAGTTTCTGCTAAGGTGTCCTTTATCAAGTAAAGCAATGTTTTTCCCCTCTTCCTAGCTTACTGAGTATTTTTATTCACTTTTGGTGGTGTTGAATTTTTATATCTTTCAGTCACCTGATTTAGCTGAAACACAGGAGTCTGAAAAGTGGTAATGATGATGATGATGATGATGATAGCTGTTATTTGTTTATTTTTTAAATAAAGCCTTCCCATCCCATCTTATTTGGATAGGAGCCCTGGTGGCACAGTGGTTAAAACGCTTGGCTGCTAACCAAAAGCTTGGTAGTTCAAACCCACTAGCCACTCCAAGGGAGGAAGATGTGGCAGTCTGCTTCAATAAAGATTTACAGCCCTGGAAACCCTGTGGGACTTTTCTACTCTGTCATATGTGGTTGCTATCAGTTGGGATTGACTGGATGCCCGCGGGTTGGGTTTTCAATCTGGTTTCAGGATAACAGTATGGCTTTTCTCCTGTGTGATTTGCAAAAATCTTTTCTGCCTACTGTGGTTGTGTTTTTAGTGGTTTTTTCTACATTACATTTCTCCTAATCCTGCTTTCTGCAATGATTTCATTAGTTCCCATTTCTTTGGTAAGTTCTTCTGGCATGTATTTCATCTTCTTTCTTGCCTTCTCATCACTCTCTGATCTCTTTTATTCATATAGTCTATGTTTCCTTTCACTAACATAAAAATATAGATTAGCATTTGTCTGAAATTTTATTTTGTTTTCTGGACTAATTGTTTTTTCTTCTCAGTGACATTGATTACATTCTTCAAGTTCATTTATTTTTGAAGAAAATGCAGCTGTCTCCAGCTAGTCTTAACTTGCCTCTAGATAGCAGGAGATACTTCCTTGATTCCACATTCCCACATTTACCTTGGAACTATTTGAATGTTCCCTGTTAAATCTGAGGTGAAAGTTGGATGTTAATGGTACATTATTTCTGTTTAGTCACACAATTTCTCAGGGGAAAGGAGAGTAATGTGGTCTTTACAAGCCACAGACAGTAATCTTGGCTACTCTGTGCTTTCTCTTTGAATGTGTTGAATCATTTTTTCTGAGAGTCTTCTCTGCTAGACTGGGTGTTGCTTATGGTCTGTGCTAAGCAAACTCCTCAAATTTGAGGGCCAACTCACCATTTCAGTGAGAAGTTAGATTAGAATGACAGCCAGCAGGTTTTTATTTGATGGATCAACAAGTACTTTGTATATTTCTCTGCTCGGCTGTCTCCTGTAGTTAAAACATTGGCAGACCCCCCAGATTTTCCTCTCAGGTCTCACTTTCTCTGGGAGGCTGAGACCCAGAAGAAAATACACATCAGTGCACGGTGAGAGCACATTTTCTCCAGTCCTGTTATTTCTTCTGATTCCTGCTGAGGTAATGGAAGCCCCATATCTTTCCCACAGCCAGCAGCCCCACAGAAGCTGTTTCTGATTTTTTTTTAATTTCCAGAATAAAGTTAAAATACACTGTGTTTTAGAAAGAATTGGCTATTTACAAAAAAATAAGAATGAACCTGGCATTAGGCTTCTCATCTGTGAGGCAAAATCTAGAAGACAATGGAGAAACACCTAAAATGTCCTAAGAGTAAAGGATTGTAAACTTCCAAATAAAGAGTTAAGGGTGAAAATAAAGACATAAAAACATTTTGTGTACACAAGGACTCAAAAAGTGTACCACCAACATACCGTTCATGAGCATATACTCTGATAAAACACAAAGCAATATAGAAAAAAATAAAAGAAAAAGTCGGCTTTCTGATGAAAATGGTATATCAACCGTGTGTATATTTCTCCTCACCATCCTCAGATTCCATTAAATTGATGGTAAAAAATAGTTTCATTTACACATATATGTGTGTATATATATCTATGCATACACACAGAATATATACGTGTATGTAATATATTAAATTTCTTTGTCATAGCAGAATTTCAACTAATAAATATAGGAAGAATGGTGAAATTAGAAAATTACCATTTGGCAATCATAATAGCAATAAGTGATTCAGGCAAGAATCATCAACGGATATTAAAACAAATGGCTGAAAGGTTATTTCCATAGCTTCAGCGTACCCACAAAACACTTATTAATTACCAAGAGATCAAAGTTAACATTACCAATAATGGGACAGCTCAAGGCCATGTGCCTCCTGATAGGTCTCCAGGAAAAGAGCGCTGCTTCATTTCTGCGATATTCCTGCCCCAAACTCCTGACTTACCTGTAGCCACAAAGACACATCAGACAAACCCAAACTGAGAAATGTTTTACAAGGTAACTGATTTGTACTCATCAAAATCTTCAAGGCCACAAAAATCAAGGAAAGACTCAGGGAATGTTCCAGATTAAAGGAAATAAAAGAAGCACGATAACCTAATGCAACACCTGAAGTAGGCTGTTCTTTTCCTATAAAAAGCATTATCGGGACAATGCAGAAATTTAGCAAGGTCTGTAGATTAGCCAATACTAGTAAGTCAGTGTAATTTTCTGATTTTAACAATCATATAGCGGTTAGGCAAGATCATATCCTTATTTTTATGAACTTTATACACTGATGAATTTATAGGTGAGGTGGGTATAATGTTTGAAATTTACTCTCAAATGATTTAGGAAAAAAAATAGAGACAAAAAGAGTAATAAAGCAAATGTGGTAAAATGTTAACATTTTGGGGAATCTGGTGAGAAAGGGACGCTATGAGTCCAATCGACTCGATGGCGGTGGGTTTGGTTTTTTCTTTTTTTTTGATTTTGGTGAGAAGTATATGCAAATTCCATGGACTATTCTTTCAACCTCTCAGTAAGTCTGAAATTATAACAAAAGTAAAGCTTTGTTGTTGCTTTTGGGTGAGCGAAATAGCTCATGACAAGGACTGCTGAGCAGGTGGTCTGAGTTGGGCCATATGAGTGTTACAGCATGATCACAAGAGGCCTGAGGTGCACACAGGAGCCAAGGTGAGACCATGTCAGCCAGGGGCCACCAGGTTCACCAAGTGAGAATTACAGATCACCACTAACTGCAGCTCTATCACAAATGTCAACTTCATACTTGTTCACCAAAAGTGTCAACTTCTATCACAAATGTCAAGGAGGCAGGCGGCTCTCAGGTGGCATAGGAATATGACCCAGTGGCTGGAATATAGTATACAATCTTCCATGGATCTGAGAACCCTGCTTGACTGAGGCAACTGATTGAAGGGGCTCCAGCTGGCCAAATGTGTGATAATTTGAGCATCCAAGAAAATAATAATAGTAATAGATTATAACCTAGTATGAATCCATGCTAATATTAATTAATTAATTAATAAGAGATATCTCAACTAATAAAAGGAGAAGGAATGGTAGAATTAGAAAAATCGCATTTGACCATCATAGTAAGAATCATAGGACCATAACCACCATCATAGTAATAATAATATACCAGAGGATCACCTAAGCCACCACCCATCCCCAGAGGCCTGGATACCATCTTAGGGAGTCAGTGGGGAGCAAGGAGTGGGTACCTGAGAACCTGGCATGCTTACCTGAGAGAGATTGAGGGCTCCCGAAAGGGAATTGTTAAACATTAGATCAAAGTTAGCTTTAAATGAAAGTGGGTGTTTTATTAATTTCCCTCCACTCCCCAGTAAGTGGGTTCCCAGAAGCGTGGCTTGATTGGTTATATTCAAAATAAAGAAATTATATTTTCCCCACACACCTGAGTTATACTGGGATCGAAGTTTTACAACTTGCTTCATGCGACACATAGATGCTTTAGATGTCCAGATGGGTTCCTTCATGTAATCAAAAAAATCAATTCCCTTCCCTTTCTCCCATCCCTCTTAATATTATTTTTTCTTTGCCCTGCTCCACCATAGATATAACATGATAAAACAGATGGAATCGGTGTGACTGTACCATTGTTTGAATGAAAGTGCAATCTAAATTCTCCAAAGAAATTTGAAAAGCCTTTAGGAAAAGCGTGTAAAAACTCAAGATAAATATCCCACACACACGACCCAGTCAGGAGGCAGAACTGCCACCCACGTGCTCATGCTCTGAAACAAAAGACAATTCTCTTCCTGGAACCTGGTGGAACAGTTCAAGTGACGTCCAACAAGCGATGACCTGATTACGTGCATTGCACATGTGTAGAAAAGCACCAGATATTTCCATCTGTCTATCTTTATCTGCAGCAAATTGATTTCACAAATTTTCTGGGTGTTAAATGTCAAGCCTCATACAAAAACTTTTGCCAGTCACTGATAAGCCTGAAAATATGTCTTTTCAAACAATGAGGAAATGTGGAGTCAGAACTTATGTATTCTACCAGCCATGGCCTCTCCTTAAGATGAAAAAAAAACCATTGTAAGTAGAAGAGGGATATTCATACTACTATTCATCAGATGAGGAGCCCTGGTTGTTCAGTGGTTAAACAGTGGACAGCTAACCAAAAGGTGGGCGGTTCCAATCCACCAGTGGCTCTGCAGAAGAAAATATCAGGCAATCTGCTGCCATGAGGAGTACAGCCTATGAAACCCTATGGGGCAGCTCTACTCTGTCCTGTAGGGTCACTATGCATTGGAATCGACTTGTTCACACACAACAACAGCAAAGATATTCATCAGATGGAGTTCCTGGGCGGTATAAACAGTTAACACACTTGGCTGCTAACTAAAATGGTGGTTAGAGTCCACCCAGAGGTGCCGTGAAAGAAAAAGTCTGGTGGTCTACTTCCAAAATGTCAGCCACTGAAAACCCTACGGAGCACAGTTCTACTCTGATACACATGGGGTCACTATGGGTTGGAATCAACTTGAGAACTTTTTTTTTTTTTCCCCTCTCAAATAGTTGAGGGACTCCTGTCTGCCAGGAACTGTGCTCCACGTTCAGTATAACCTTGAGGTTAAATGTATGTGGTCCTGGCCTTTGGAGAGCTTCAAAGACAAACTGAGTCCAAGGACCAGTGTCCTGAGTGACTGGAGTGTAAAATGTAAGAGGACAGGCAACAGTCTTTAAAAAATAAAGTTCCTGTGAGCCACACTGGTTAGACTTGTTCTGGTTAATTAAATTGTTTACTTATTTTATGTGAATGAACAATTTTTTCAGAGTCAAAATTTAAAACCTACACTTAACAGTCAAGATTTGATAAACAAAAGGTTTTACTGAGTTTCAAGAGCTATTGTCATTTTCACTGGGCCACATCGCCTCTTTCCTTTCTCAGTCACCATGCTCCAGTATTTTCCTGTTTCTCTCAGGACCTCTCTGTTCTTGGCTCCTTTGCAAAGCTCCCTTCCCTTTCCTGGGGCTTCACGGGGGCCCTCCAAGGTTTGGCTTTTACCCTTACTCCACCCTTCTTCCACATCCCCTCCATGACACTCACATGAGCACTTCTAGCTCTAGCCGGCATTTGGGGGACTGCCAAATCCAAATCTCCACCGGACCTGTCACTTTGTGTATGCAGCTCATAGTGTGTATCCACACTGTAAAACTGCCTCCCTCTTTCTCCTACTTTCAGCTATATAGTTCTACTGTGATTCTATAAACTGGAACAAAATCGTCCCAGGATGTAATGCCCCAGAGCCATTCATGTACAACCAGGGGGTTGAGATCCATGAAACTCCCCACTCATGGCAGGCTGCTCCTTAGTTGATGAGTATTGTCTCCTCGCCTCTCCAGCTATGCAGGCGCTTCATGAGAGGACAATGTGTCCTCCTCACCTTTCCATATGCATGCTCTTTTTAGCTCAACCATTCTTCAGTCTGTGACGCCTGCCATCGCCACACCCACCACATACTTTAGAAAACAAAGGATATTCACGTACTTATCACGAACCAGATGTTTTGGGTCAGGGGTGGGAACTCGATTTGGCTCTCAACCGAATTTCATCTGGTTTGTGGGGCAAAGGAACAAGAAGTTGCAAAAACTGTTAACGTTTGCGTTCTCTTGCAGAAATGTGAGGCCACGACAGTGTGTCTGTTTCTCCCTGGGTCATTATTCCTCTCCGTCTTTTTTTTCTCTGCTCGTATTTCTAGAGATTTGTCTTTCATCAGTCCTGCCTCTTTGCCTGTAGGCTTTTGCGTGTCCCTTTTTTTTATCTCTGTAGTTTTCATTTATGTGGAGTGGAAGAGGGGTGCTGCTAAACTCTCAACTGGGGCTAGTCTAGAAATGGAATAAGTTATGACATTTTGCATGGTTATTTCTCATTCACTATTTATATTGAAGAGGCATGAGTGCTCTGATTTTTTTTTTTTTAACTCTGGTTCTCCTGCACCTCCATGTCAAGGATTCTCCCTGCCCCAGGCTTCCTGGGTAGAGAGCTTGGATCCCTCCTACTCACACTCACTCATACCCGCTCATGCTCACTTACACACTCAACCTCCATCTGAATGCCCAGCACTGGATTTCCATTCCTAGCATTGTGCTGAAACTGTGCTGTCATCGCTAACTGCCCTCTCTAAATGGCCAAATCCTGGCTCCTGTTTTAGTTTGCATTTTACTTACTCTGTATGGATCTCATTCTTGAGACTTTCTTCTCTCCTACAGTATTACTCAAGGATCCCTGGTGGTGAAGTGGTTAAGCACTCAGCTGCTAACAAGAAGTTTGGCAGTTCAAACCCACCAAGAATTCTGCAGGAGAAAGGGGTGGCAGTCTGCTTCCGTAAAAATTCACAGCCTTGCCCTGGAGGTCATGGTCCCCAAACCTTCTCTTAGCTCAAGATTGGAACCATTGCCAAATCCAACTCTTCAGACAGGGGTTGGGCGGTACTATAAGACAGAATATGTTGCTTGTGAGGCGTGAGCTTCTTGGCTAAAGTAGACATGTGAGACTATGTGGGCAGCGCCTGTCTGGAACGGAGATGAGAAGACAGAGGGGACAGAAGCTGGCTGAATGGACATGGGGAATACAGGCTGGAGAGAAGGAGCGTGTTATCTCCCTAGGGGGAGAGCAACTAGGAGTATATAGCAAAGTGTATATAAGTTTTTGTATGAGAGACTGACTTGGTTTGTAAACTTTCCCTTAAAGAGCAAAAAAAAAAAAAAAATTACAGCCCTGGAAACCCTATGTGGCAGTTCTACTCTGTCCTATAGGGTCATTATGAGTCACAATTGACTTGATGGCAATGGGTTCGATTTTGGTTTGTGGTATTACTCCTTCCTGATTCTTCTACTCTGACTACTTCTTAGTTTCTTCTGCCTCTTCAACTGAATTCCTCAAGATTTTGTGCTTAGCTACTTTTTCTTCTCCTTTCACACCATCTCTTTGAGCTAACTCATCCACTTCATCCACACACTCCATAAATTCCACCTCTAACCTTGACCTAACTCTGTGGTTTAGATTAATTGTCATCCAGAGAGCATCCATGGATTTCTTCCTACCTCACATGCTCATTGTTTACAGGAAATGTTCCTCTGTGTTGTGTAGGTTCTTCTTAGCATATGTTCCTTGAGACTTAACTCTGACCTGCCTTATGGACAGATTGCAGACATTCTAATCTAATTGTTGGCATAAGGCATTTTGATCTTATATTTTTATCCTTAAAGAGTGCCCTGCCTCTGTGTTAGTAAATGCAAGAATAATACATAATAATGTTTATAAGTCCTTACTGGGAAATATATTCCATGGTGAAAACTTTTAAGCCAATTATATTTCCAATTCATTTTCTCTACAGTATAGTTTCAGCAAAAACCCAGTGCCATCGAGTCGATTCCGACTCATAGCGACCCTACAGGACAGAGTAGAACTGCCCCATAGAGTTTCCAAGGAGCGCCTCGCGGATTTGAACTGCCGACCTTTAGGTTAGCAGCTGTAGCACTTACCCACTATGCCACCAGGGCTTCCTAACAGTATAGTTAGCCATCTCTAATTTAATTTTACCTTTTTTATTTTAATTTTGTTAAAATAATTTTTAACACTGTCAATTCTACTGGTGATATTTATTATCAATTGGATAAGAGCGAGTATTTATTTTGTTAGTTAATATATAAGAAAATTATATGCAATTCCCCATTGGATATTCTTAAATTGCATTTTCCTGGACTAGTGTTGTGCATTGCTAATCTAATTCTTTAGGATGTCTTCTGTCACTTTAGGAGAACTTCAATTGTTTGGAAGATCAAAGAATGAAGGCGATCAAAGTTAACGGGTACAGAATGACCTCCAAGCCAAAACTCGGATCAAATTTTCTGCTTCTTCTAAGGCATTGTCTGTTCAAACCTAGGTTGTGAATCAATAGTGGGCTGTAATAACAATTTAGTGAATTGTCACCAGCACTTAACAACAACCACACAAAAAGAATAAAATAGAACAGAATTTTTTTAAAAAAATAGAAAAAAAAAAAGATCAGAGTTCATCATACATAGTGTATTCGTTAACAGTATTGCTAGTTGTTTTAAGAGATAAAGAGCAAAATCCCAATGGCTGAACACAATAGAAATTTCTTTTCTACTCATATAAAGTCTCTTCCAAGCAGTGATTCAGGGAGCCAGGCTTCTTTCCATCTTATGGCTCCATCATCTTTAATACATGGCATTATGAATCACCAGGCTTATCTGTACTGTCAGAAGGGAAAAGAGCATGGGAGATTACTTGTTGGAGATTTCTCTCAGTCAGTTCTGCAAATGGTATGCATCACTTATGCTCCTATTTCAATGGTTAATCTTGGTCACATGGCCATTTCAGCTGCAACTGAGGCTGGGAAATAGAGTTTAGTTGTGTCATTTTAAATTCCTTGCATGGTGCAGTGTGGATTGTGATCTACCAACTCCAAAGCCCATATCCTAAACCAATCTGCTATAGTGCCTTGCTGTTGGTATTATTTTATTAAATGGTATTGGAGAAGGCATGGCCTAAATTAAGTTAATCACACCAAAAAATGGTGGTATTTTACAGTTCCACATCGGTTTTGGGGTCTGGGATAGATTTTACAATTTGAAACTCAGCTCTATAGTTTCCACATGAATTTAGATTCAGTTGATGATTCTAGATTGCTTTACTGCCCTTTAAGTTAAAAATATATTTAAAATCACCAGTGTTCTGAATTGGTGCTATAAAGAATTATGTCTGTAATCTATAGAAATGAGCTTTCGATCCAACCCAATCCTTCAGACAACGGAGCAAATGATTGCTTTGTTAAATACTCAGGCTTTCCAGGCTCTCTGTAGTTACATGTTTCAAGAACTGAAGATGTGGCCTGACCTCAATTAGATCCTTACCTCTAAATAAGAACAGAGAACAAGATAAACTCTAAATACAGGCCCTTTCTAGATCTTTAAAACAAAGAAATAAAAAGGCTTCTATCACCTTATTTTTATTTTGCATACAGAGGTTACAGCTTTTTAAAAATTGCGTTAAATACCATTTGTTTTCATTCAATCACTTAGAAATGCACAATCCAGAAATGAAAGTGAGAACTGTGTGACTGTAAAACTGTGAAAATTATTTTCATGCATGACTTGGCACCATCTCATAAGAGTTAAGATGGCTACTCTTCTCTTTAGCATGTACCTTAAATTAACTATCAGGGAAACATTGCTCTACTGAGGTTATATTTTAAGTATATCTAAAAGATAACAATATAGTTACTAGTAATACTAGCCACAAGGAATGTTTATTGGGTGTTACTTACGTGCCAGGGAAACCCTGGTGACATAGTAGCTAAGAGCTACAGCTGCTAACCAAAGGTTGGCAGTTCAAAGTCACCAGGCGCTCCTTGGAAACCATGTGGGGCAGTTCTACTCTGTCCTATAGGGTCGCTATGAGTTGGAATGAATTCAATAGGGATGGGTTTGGTTTGGTACAGGTTTTATGTGCCAGGCAATGTCGTGAGTGTGTTACATGTTTGTTTAACCCTCATAAAAATTCAGTGAAGTGGATTATATTATCAGCCCCACTTTATAAATGAGAAAACTGAAGCTCAGAGAGGTTAAGTAATCTGCTCAAAATCACCAAAGACACAATAATAACTATTCATAAGAATAATATTAAATACTTAGAAAATATATTAAACATTTTCTGTTAATATTTAGGCATAGCGTTTTGTTTTGTTTTCACCAAATCATATAAAAAAAATTTTTTTTAGCTGTGCATATATTTATAGAAGAGAAAAGAAAGGGAAGAAAAGGATCTATTGAATCCCATTTATTCCTAACAAACCAATGAAAAATGTTCTGTGTAAATATGTTAAGGGTAATTTAAAACGATTACTTTGCAATTTTCAGTTTAGTTTTGATAGTATGGTAAACATATTTCAAAATGATTATTCAAGTAATTTATGTTATACCATTTTAATTTAGTCCTGGAAGCTGGGTTATAAGGTACTTGAGAGTCAACATTCACTAAACTGTATGTAAAATAGTTACATGGCCATGTAAATCACAACCAAAAAATCTCAAAATATGATTGAGCGTATGAACGTGATTTACAGGGAAGGCTAACTTTTGTTATTGTGAGATGTAGCACTCATGTAGAAGAGGGCACAAAATATTTATGCACACCAAAAATCAATGACTTTTCTTGGAAACCTTAAACAGATTAGTTTGGAGGATAAACAGGAACCCTGAAACTGGAGTACAGACAAATCCAGAGAATAGAAATCAAGATATGATAAAACAATGTAATGTGACAAAAGAATACAAGATGTGACAAAACAATCTAACTGTATTACAAATGTATAAAGAACTTTATTGAAAGGGGTTGGGGGAGGTGCTGACCTAAGTAACTTTGGAAATGAGTGGAGTCTGTAAGACTAAAGGCACAAGAAACTGTACATAAGAACTCTCATGGATAAAGTTGCTTCCCATGGGGGTACACGTTAACGACTCTCATACTACTACACAATGTCTACTACACATGGAGGATTGATGGTAGGAGCCAGGTGTCTTGCTGTTGAAATGGGAAGTTACAGATGAGCAAGGAAACGAGGCTAGAATGACCCATGTGGTAATAGATTAGGGTAGGAGATATTAGTATGAACTCAAGTTTAGCGTAATATTGATACAGATGTTTACATACAGAAATAGTTATAGATATGTGCATGTGTGTGGATATATATGGGTTAGAGTACACACACGTATTTCCTTGCCCAGTCAGTTAGAAACAATGACACCCCAGTAGCGCTCCTACAGCCACCCTGTACCCAGCTTGGTTTTCAGTACCATTGTCCGGTGAAAAGAACATGGGCTCTTTGGAGAAATAACTGATTCTAGGACTAGCACAGGAAATAAACAAGATGAGTATGGAGTATCATATAGGGACAGAAAGTAAGGAAGTGCTCAGACAAACAAATAAAACCCCACCATGACGGAGGTATATCAAAGTGACACAGCTACAACAACTGAAACAGGACCCAATGGCCGAAGTTGGAACAATTTGAGCAACAGAAAATATAAAGCAGTATTGGATTATAACCCAAAGGAAAAAATAAATATCCGTGAGTCTGTACTGATATAAATGATTGAATAAATGAAGAAATAGAGAATAGACAAATAAATCTCCCATGCAGAAAAATTCTAAAAATTTATGTAGATATTTTATCTTCAGGGAGGTGAAGCATAACTCCAGACTCCTTAAGTATAGCTGCACATAGTGACTTCCTTCCAAAGAGTACAGTATGGAAGGGGATCGGGGGGTGAGGAGTAACCTTATGGTAGTGAAACCTGACAGACACTACTTCAGTCAGATGATCAAGGTCAACACTACCAGTGATAAGCCATGCTGATAGCATGTATCCTAACCCCAGTCTGATCTTGAGAATAACATCAGATAAATCCTAATAGAGAGACTTTCTACAAAATACTTGACCAATATTTCTGAGCTGCAGAGGTTATCAAAAACAAGATAAGTTTGAGAAACTGTCACAGTTGAGAAGAGCCTAAGGAGACATAATGACTAAATGTAATATGGCATCCTGGAAGGAATCCTCGAACAGAAAAAGGGCATTGGGTAAAAATTAAGGATTTCTGAATAAAGTGTGGAATATTGTTAATAATTTATCAGTATTGGTTCATTAGTTGTGACAAACACACCATACTAACATAACAACAACAACAAAAAAAACCATTGTTGTCGAGTCGATTCCGACTCATAGCGACCCTATAGGACAGAGTAGAACTGCCCCATAGAGTTTCCAAGGAGCACCTGGCAGATTTGAACTGCCGACCCTTTGGTTAGCAGCCGTAGCACTTAACCACTACGCCACCAGGGTTTCCAATACTAACATAAGATGTTAATAATAGAAGAAATTGGTTGTGGGGTATATGAGAACCCTGTGTTATCATCATAACTTTTCTATAAATTAAAACTCTTTTTTTAAAGTTTATTAAAGGCAAAACTGATTCAGTTCCTGGCCTCATGGAACTTAGTGTTTAGTGGGGAGGCAGGAAAAAAAAAAGTCATGAGAAAAAACAACAACACTTTGGATGATACAATCCAGCATGATGGGGGCCAGAGGCACTTACTTTAACTAGAACTATCAGGGAAGATAATTTTGAGACCTCAAAGATGAGAATAAAATACCCATGCAAAGCAAGAACAGAGGTGAAGGGAAGACCTTTCCAGGTACAGGAAATGCATATGCAAATATCATAAGATAGGAGCCTGGAGGAGCTGTTGTCGTAGGTTGAGTTCTTGTAGAAGCCGTTTTGAGCAACGATTTGAGCGCAAGTAGTTTATTTGGGGGTGTTTTCAAGAGACCATGGTAGGAGAGTAGGAAAGTGAATCAGAACAGCAAAAGAAGCCACAAAATGGTGTTTATCAACCAGGTTACTATTAGGGGCAACATTCCAGCTGGGGAACTCTGGGAGACCATGTAGAATATGCCTCAGTTATCCCGCCTGTGGAAAGAAGCTGTGGTCTTTATCAACCAACTCCAATCACGAATTGGCTGATGGCTGCTCCTGGGGGCATTAACTCCCCGGCACTTCCAGCCTGCTTTACAAGAAGCCAGTGCAAGCGCTCAGGCAAAGAATTGCAGGTACGTGCAATTGGAAGTCATAAAGGTCAATACGCGTGGACCTAGCAGTGCCGAGGGACTGTGGGAGGATCCCTGACAAGGTCTGCAACAGCCAAGGTGTCAAAAGAGTAGGTAGCAAGGGGGAAAGTGGCACTGGATAAAGCTGAGAAGTAAGCAAGGGCCCATTTATGCAACACCTGATGTAAAACAATTGCCTCTGGAAATGACTACACTTGGCAAGGTCATAATATTACTTGTTTTAAGATAACTGGCTCTTGTGTTAAGAACAGATTACTGAGAAAGTGGGCACAAGTTGAAACAGGCCGGTTGTGCCACGGTGCTGCTGCAGTAGGAGATAGTGTAGGCAACAGGGGATGGTGACCTGAACATAAGTGGAGGTAGTGGAAATGAAGAGGAGTGGATAGATCCAAGTTGCATTTTGCAGGTGGAGTTGTCATGACTTGTTCGATAAATTGAGCGGATGTGGGGGATGATAGAAAGGAAGGTTTTAAGGACGTTAAATTTGAAATGTCTCCACTCATGCAACAGGAAGTATCCAGTAGGCAGTTGGACATGAGTCTGGAGCTGAGAGTAGAGATATGTTTTGAAAATATAAATTCAGATGTTATCAGTATATAAATGGCATCTAATGCTGTAGCAGTAGATGAGGTCGCCTACTGAACGGACTAAAAAAGGGTCCAGTCAAGCAGGGTAAGGAGAGATGAGAAAAAAGAGAATCCTCAGAACATGCTGTCCCAGGGGCCCAGTAAGGAAGGGGCTACAGCAAGGAGCTAGTGGTAAACTGTGTCAAACGCCCTGAGAAGTAAAATGAGGACAGAAAAATGAAGAATTAATTTACAACATAATTGTTGTTGGAGACTTTGATAAAAGCAGTTTTGGTTTTGAGGCAAGCATATCCACTGGAATGGGTTAAAGAGTGAATGAAAGGGGAGGAAATAGAAATGGTCCATAGAAACAACTCTTTAGAAAAGTTCAACTTTCACAGAAAGCCAAGAAAAGGGGCACTTACTGGAGGGCAGGTGCTGGACCTAAGGAAGTTTGTTTCTTCGTTGTTTTGTTTTGTTTTGAAGTGGAAGATAGAGAGCATTTTTGTGTCCTAGTAGAAGTGATCGCATCAAGAGGGAATGTTGGGTAATTCAGGAGGGGAATGACTCAAGTACAAAGGCCTTGAGGGAAGAGTGAACAGGAGCCCAACACAAGCACAGGGGCTGTGGTAGAAGCAGCACACTTCCTCCCTTCACTGATTTATTTAACGTTTTATTGTCGTTTGGGTAATAGTTTACAGAGCAAATTAGCTTCCCATTCAGCAATTTATACACGTTTAGTTTCCTGACGTTAGTTGCAAACCCCTCAACGTGACAGCAGTCTACTCACTTCCTCCCTGAGTTCCCTGTTTCCATTCGCCCTTCTTTCCTGCCCCTTCCAGTCTTCTGAACTTTTGTTTTGGGCAAATGCTGTCCTTTTGGTCTCATGTGGTTGATAGTTCTGAGGAGCACCTTCCTCACAGGTATTATTGTTCACTTCATAGGTCTGTCTATTGTTTGGCTGAAAGGTGATTTCTGGGAGTGGGTTCCGTTCCAGGTCTGAAAAGTGTCTAAGGGCCTTAGTCTCAGGGATTAAGAGGAAGAGCAGAGAACATGAAGGCAGACATTTTATAGATTTGATGGTGGGGACATGAGGAAGCACCTATACAATGCCTTCTATCTGCTCAATATGTCACGAAGAAAGGTAAAAAGCTAAGAGCCAAGAGGAATAAAAGGTATGGCAGGCTGAGGAGAAGGTAAAATTTGCTCCACCATGGTGATAATCCATGGAGAGTACATCGCTTTAAAGTAAGACTTTGAACCAGTTTGAACCAGTTCAGTCATGGCCAACAAAGTGAAACTGCATCAGACCCAAATTTTTACAATTTGGGTGATCCAGAACAGTAAGCAGAATGGGAAAAATTATGGGTCAAAGCCCTGGAACGGGAGACTTGAAACAGATGTGGTAAGCCCTGTCAGGAGGCTGATGTGGGAGACTGGATTATTGGCAGGTCCATGGAGAGCACACACATTCAAAGCCATTAGGTTGGCCACCATCTCTGAATGGGGCACCGCTGTTTCCCACTCTGCCTAAAATCCAACAGGCAAGACATCTGGTTGCTATGCAATGTGTATGCTGCCCTTGCTTTCTAAGAGGGTGATTAAGTTTCTAACAGGCCTTCAACCTGTAATTTTTCCCATTCTGGTTGCCATACCATTTCACCCAAATTCTAAAAATTCGGGTCTATTCCAGTGTCACTGCTTCAGCCATGACTGAACTGGAAGTACCGGTTCTAAGCCCTACTAGTCAACTTGACCGTGTGATTTCTCCAGCAATATCTCACTACTCAGGCACAGGGGCAGAGAAGGCTCATGGCAGGGATCATTCAGAGCTGAAGTTTTGTCTGGCAAGGATGGCAGTAGGAAAGAGAGGCAAGGAAATATAGAAAGACATCATTTCAAATGGACCATGGATTTAAGTTGGGTAGGGGCAGAAAGGAATCTGTGGAGGGTGCATAGGGTTAACATTCTTGGCTGGTTGGGGGTTCAAGTTCATCCAGAAGCACCTCAGAAGAAAGGCCTGGTGATCTCCTTCTGAAAAATCAGGCATTAAAAACTCCACGGAGCACAGTCCTACTCTGCACACGTGGGGTCACCATGGGTCAGAATGGGCTCAACAGCATTTTTTTTTTTTTTGGTTCGGAAAATGTTCCAGGTACGGGCTGAGGGGTAACGGAAGAAGTAGTGGGGTCCTTGGACTGGTGTCTCAGTGCGATCAAAGAAACATTGGGGTTCTTCAGCAAGTTAGTTTAAAAAGTAAAGATGGTAGCCAGTTAGGTGTTGTTTCATTGTATGGTTTTTTTTTGTCATTTTAAAATACATCATTCAAAAGTGGAAGCCAATATTGTGCCTGTGCTTTCCTAAATCACACTGGATGGCGTCCTCCTAGGCAGTTACAAGACACCTTACACCTTCCTAGATGAAGGTTGTGCCTCGCAGCATAGCAGTTTAAATCTCCAAGTGCTCACTTCGTGACCGGAAAGTCTTCACTTCTTCCTTTCTCTGGTATGGCCACCATACTGATACATACTGCCCAAACCTGTAGAGTAGATTCCTTGTGTATATTACAAGTAAGCTGGTATAAAAACTAAAGGCTACCAAAAGAGGAAAATCAGTAGTTCAAGGACCAAATGCCCAACTTTATAGGTTCCGGGTTTTTTTTTTTTTTTAACTAGATACATATAGCCAAAATGAAGCGTGGAGAGTAAGAAAAAATACAAACACAACTCAATACTTACCAGAACTTGTAGTAGTTAATGTTACCTCTTCATGTTTACTAGTGAAAACCACTTAAACACTAAAAAAGTTCCAAGTCAAAGGCTTTTAGCATGCTCTAGAAGCATTTTTCTTTTTTTTAGAAGCATAAAATGAGGGGAAACTTATTTTCCCACTCAAATCTATTATGTAAATTTCCAAATTTCACTTCCCAAAACTAGCAGGTGGTATTTATAGCATTTCTTTAAAGAGTTAGAGATTCTAGGCCAGTTTTTGTTTAGCTTTTTGTTTTTACAAATAATTTTCCAGTAAGAAACACCGATGTATAACCAAGATTTCAAAATGGCGAGCCATTTTAAGTTTGCCTAAAAACCAAAATAACAGTTCCCTAAACTAGTATTTCTCAAGCCTTCCTTTTTTTCCTTCAACTTGTATGAGGGAGAGAACTCATTAACAATGGCATAGCACTATCATGGTATAATTATAGGCGTGACAAAGGGAAGGTACTTTCCTACCTCATCTACTTCCTGAATGAGAATCGGTTATAAATACAGTAGATACTTTAAACAGTGTTGGAAGGATTTTGGCTCTCATACGAAGGGAGGTGAGAAGTCATTGAAGGTTTTGACATGATCTGACTTAGGTTTTAGCAGGATTACCCTGGCTTCTGTGTGGAGAACAGATTACAGGGGGTCAAGGTTGGTAGGAGGGCGACAAGTTCAGTGGCAACTGCAAAAGTCCAGACAAGATAGGATTGCTTAGACCAGGGTGATAGTGGTTGAAGTGGTACGTGTTCAGTGTCTGGGTGTATTTCAAAGGCGGAGCCAACAGTGTTTGAATATGATGTAACATACAAAACATATTCAGATACTGTTCAGACAGTATGAAGTGTAAGAAGAGACAAGGATGACCATAAGGTTTTAGGCCAGAGCAAACATAACAAAAGAGTTACCAAGAGAAGTGAGCTTGCTTTAGAATTTAAAGAGCATAATATAAAATGAAATTGCCTAGTTCATTCTGTATCAGAGGACAAATACTCAACAGAGTAAAATCTCAATCCATACAGGGAAGTCAGCACAACTGGACTAAACCAAGAGCTAAGAATTTCCTGAACACAACCAAACACTTTGAGGGACAGACTAGTCAGAGGCAGGGGTCTGGGACCATGGTTTTGGGGGACATCTAGGTCAATTGGCATAACAAGGTTTATTAAGAAAATGTTCTGCATCCCACTTTGGTGAGTGACATCTGGGGCCTTAAAAGCTTGCCGGCAGCCATCTAAGATGCATCAACTGGTCCCAATCCACCTGGAGCAAAGCAGAATGAAGAACATCAAAGACACAAGAAAAATATTAGCCCAAGAGACAAAAAGGGCACATAAACCAGAAACTCCATCAGCCTGAGGCCAGAACTAGATGGTGCCTGGCTACAACCAATGACCACCCTGACAGGGAACACAACAGAAAGCCCCTGACGGAGGAGAAAATTGTGGTGTAGAACTCAAATTCACATAAAAAGACCAGACTTAATGGTCTGACTGAGACTAGAGGAACTCTAGAAGACATGGCCCCTGGGGCTCTCTCTTAACCCAGAACTGAAACCATTCCCAAGGCCAACTCTTTGGACGAAGATTGGACTGGACTATAAAACATAAAATAATACTCCTGAAGAGTGTGCTTCTTAGTTCAAGTAGATAAAAAAAAAAAAAAAAAGAGATACACGAGACTAAATGGTCAGCTCCTGTCCACAGGCAGGATGTGTGGGCAGAAGGGGATAAGAGCTAGTTGAATGGACACGGGGGACAAGGGGTAGGGGGAGTATGCTGTCACATTATAGGGATTGCAGCTAGGGTCACATAGTGGTATGTGTATGTTTTTACATGAGAAATTGACTTGAGCTGTGGACTTTTACCCAGAACACAATCAAGACAAAAATTAAGTGAGGAAGCTTTGGTTACAGGACATTGAATTTATGTTAATGGTAGTGGGGTGATCTGAATAAGGATAGTGAGAATGGTTGTACAATTTGAAGAATGTGACCCAAGTCACTGAAGTATGTATGTAGAAATTGTTGAGATAGGGTATGTCTTGTTATATATATAATCACCACAATTTAAGAAAAAGTGTGTTTAGAAAAAAAATCTCATTCCAACATTAGGTATTTCATGATTTGTCAAATTTTAATTCCGGAAAACTCATTAGTCAGACATCTGTTTACAACAATGGAAGTTTTCAATCAGAAAAGGTTTTATTATAAGAAACAATGATATCAGGTAAAAATGCAAAAAATTGTGCAATTATGGCAAAATGTTTAAAATATCTACACATTTGCCTCCATAGGACTACAGTACTTACTACATACCTGAGCTCTGAACATTGAATGCCATTTTAAACTGCTTTACGTCAGGAATCTGATTCCTTGAAGATCACATCCACTTTGTCTCATGTACCCACGAAATCACCTTGATGCTTCAGCATCAACTTCATAACAGACAACAAAGATGGAAAATAAAGAATACAATTTCTATTTTCTTATAACATAGTTATCCCAAGGCCAGTTTCCAATGTGTCAAAAATATACAGGAAAGTGCTACATACATTCTTCAAATGTCAAAACAAAGTTAAAGTGAGACTGGCATATGTTAGACTTACCCTATTTTAATTCTGTAGTACCCATTGTGCCTTTTACTAATATTCTCATCACACTCTGCAAACGTACCTTAAATAGCTAAACATAAACCCACATACTACTAATCTTAGTTTTCTAGGACCTCTTCTGAAACTGTTTTAAAAGTGGCAAAATGTCCCAGCTATATAATTTAAACAATAGTTCTTCATACAAAATTCAATATATACTCTACCGCCATAGCAAATCCTAAACCTGGGCTTTGACACACTATACTTAGATCATACCCTCAATATAAATTGTTACAACAAAAGGATCAACTGTTGTACAGAACAACGGAATAAATCTACTGTAGAATTAACCACAGTACGTTGTACTCTTCTGTATCACACGACACAGGTAAATTCCTAACTCAATGTTCCATGTCATGTTTTCAAGTAATACATTTTCCTAAATAAACACAGACGATTGTCGGAAAGCGGCAGGAAATCTTAGATATTCAACAAAGCTTTCAAAATTGAATGACATGAACACCTCTTGCAAAAGTTGGGTTTTTTTTTTTTTTTTTCCTTCCCTCAGCAACACTGTAAAGAACACTTCAAAAAAAACTCATAGAAATAGCCCCCAAACAGCATGGATATAAGGAAAACCGTTAAGATCAAGAAAAACTGGGGAGGAAAAAAAAGAAAACAGTTATTGGTCGATAAAGTTTATAAAGAGACTATAAACACTATCAAGGCCAATACGAAGAAATCACATATCCAGCTTTCTAAGACTAGATTTTAATATGTTAATTCTACAGACGCCGTCCACTTTAGATTCTGCTTGGAAAAACTTTCCCTGCTTGCTGAGGTCTAGGACAAGCAGTTGGAAAGTTTCTGTAAAACGAGGTATGTGATGCAAAGAGGCCATGTTTTAAATTTGTTTCACAGTATCATGTTACGGTTTGTGCAAGACTTTTAAATACAAACCAAGCCGGTTCACTTTCTTTAACAGAAGACAAACATTCTGGTTAAGGACAGACTCTGGGCTATACTTATATCCTTTATCAGTTATTCTAAACATAGTAAAAAATAAGTTACTGATTCAAACATCTGCGTTAGTTCTTAGAAATGAGTTGGTCTGTCCTTCATGTCAGTATTAATATTCCTTGCTGATAATTAGAAAGTCAACAGTTAAATATGAAAAATGATTTGGAACCGACGCTGCTGTGGTTCTATTTGCTTACACTTTTCCTTCTCAATCATCTTCAGCTAGAACAATGAAAAAACATTCATCACTGTTAAACGCAAAAATGAAAAAAAGAAAAATGAGGTTTTAATTACCATACATAACTTAAAAGCAATTAAATTAAACCACTGCAGGGAATTTTATGTTTCCAGAAAACAGAATTTAAAAACTAGGGGTAAAACTTCACATTATGCACTGTGCGGAAGAGGAATAAGTTACCTTTCAGGTAGAGGATGGAAAAGGAGGTCAGGCAACAAAACGGCCCATGTTAGTGCAAATTCAGCATAACTCTCTCGCTCTTCTAAGATGGAGTCCAGTTAGACCCATAACTGGCCACAGCCTGCTATCATGTAAGTGAGGATCTTGTGAAATCACAAGAGTTCAACGAGTTAAGTACTATGACCATGAAGCTAACATTCCACTTTCAAAGTACAGGCTCGGACAGTCTAACTCCATCCAGCTACACACATAAATTCACTTACACCAGCGCCAGCCACCTGTGACTTTGAGCCCTTCTCGGGATTTAAGAAAAATGAGACAGTGTCAGCACTTGAAAAAGTTCTCAACAGAAAACTGCTAATGTACATTAGCTTAACTTAAAAGTTACATATGAAATATGAATTAAACTAAAGGCTCTTTCTGAGGCTGGTTTGTTTTTCCTTCAATCTGCTCTAATAACAGAACACATTTAAACCTTAGTACACTTGAAAATAGTACACAAAAAAAATATATATATAAATACTAAGAATGAGGATCTAAGTTAGTGCTCCTCTGTGTTGGAGAGGTCACAGCTAAAGTCAAGTCCTGGTGATATTGCCTCAGATTATTACCCGTATTTAAAATTAAAAGTCACTTCAAACTAGTTTGGATGTCTCTACCCAGTAACGCCCTAGCTGCTCTTACAGGAGTGCATAGTTTTTTTGGTTCATCTGGAGTCTCAGTGATTATTCATCACAGAATTCTAGAAGGATATGATTACTTTTATACCAGAAACAAACAACAACAAAAAAAAGCTGATAATTGCACTTTGTTAACCTTTGCCTTACTGAAATGAAAACACAAGGATGAAAATAAATCCCTCCCTACACTGTAATCTTTAAGAGCACCCATTCCCATGTACAGAACTCTCGGCTTTCTTAAATACTGACAACATTTTGTATCGCTGTAAGACAAGTTTCCTCAAGTATGAGATGCCAGTGAGCTCACTAAGGCCTGCTACTCATTAAAGTACTTTCTGAAGACATTGGGGATAGAGTTTAGCAACAGCACACTCGAAATGCCGGCCAAGGTCCCAGAGCCGATCTGGGGTCTCATATATTTTCATCCACTGGTCAGTGATGTCATCGTATTGGTAAAGGGAATTTTTTCTGCTGGTTCTGAAGACATGTTCTTCAACAGTCACTTGAGTAGCTCGAACAAACAAATGGAGTTTATTTTGGAAAAGTACCAGTTTAAGATACGGATTTATGGACTCATCGCATGGAAAGTCCTTCTTGCGAGTCCATTTATTTAGCTCAATGTCATAGGCCTCTACAGTAAACATACGTTGATGATTTCCACAGGTTCCAGCTATGTAGTAGATAGAGTCGTTGTACACAGCTGCTAAGCCCTGGATTCTAGGCACAGTCATGGGAGTTAAAAAACCCCAGTAGTCTTTCTGAGGCTCATAGAAGAGGAAAAATTCTCCTAAAAGAAGAAAAAAGAATACATACATTTTCATGTTTGTTTTCTTGGTTGTATGTTGTAATTCCAATCACTGAAAACTAAACAGCATAATTTCCCAAATACTTCAGTTTCCAAATATTTCTTTTATAATCTCCAGAAATACATTAATGTGAGGTTACAAAATACCTTAGAACTTTTTCATTCCATGGCACAATGTATTACATAATATTATAAAATACAAACAACCAACCAAACTTATTGCCGTGAGTCACAGCGACCCTAGAGGACAGAACAGAACTGCCCCGCAGTTTCCAACGTGTGGCTGGTGGGTTTGAACTGCTGACGGTTTTGGTGAGCAGCTTGAGCTCTTCGACACTGCACCACCAGGGCTCCTAATTATATAGTTCATCTGAATAGGGATATTCATAACGGGGAGGTATAAGGAGTTACTTTGGCTTGATGGCAGAAAAATAATTAAGAGCCTGGCTCCATTTGTTTTATCCAATTATGTTTTAGAGAACACTTTAAGTCAATGAAAAAAATTATTATTGTTAGCCAGTAAGACCAAAGGGGAGGTGTGTATGTGTGTGTGTATATATATATATATATATATCTTCATCATAAATAAGCCACTATAAATTTGTACACTAATTATTTACTTAGAAGATGGCACGTGGAGTTGTTCAATTTGTGACTATGAGTCACTTTTTATAAGTGTTTACACTACTTCAGTGCTGCTGTAATGCAAAGACAAATATTTAGGACAAAAAACATGGCTTTAATAAAATAGGAAACACACACGGTTTACGGGGTTCACTTTGAGTTAGTTTGTATTCTATTTTGACAATAAAAGGGTGTGCTGAGTCCGGCTGCCAATATGAGAATGTCTGAAAGAATTCATTTAGTAAAGATTTACCAGAGTTTTGCTAATTACATTTATATGAAATCTTTGTTATGATAATTTGAACATTTTATGAACAGATAAAATGATACTGCTATAAACACCGATAGTACAACATAAGTTTCCAACTACTGGTGTCAAGTTTATTTAAGTAAATAAACTTTGATTACGAGATACCTGCTTTCAAATTGAGCCTCCCTTCAAAACTGTTCTGAACTAAGTTTACTCTTATCTACAAATTCAACTGCCTATGTATACCTAATAATAGTGACCCTTTAACTTCAATTTTGCTTAAAATAGCTTGTTAAACCACCAATTTTTGTTTGCACATCACCTGCCTTTACTGACACTTGTAACAGGATTCTTGACAAAGATAGCAATGAAAATTTTCTAAAGTGGATGTTGCAAATGGTTAAGTGCCCAACTGCTAACCAAAAGGTTGTAGGTTCAAGTCCACCCAGAGGTACCTCAAAAGAAAGGCCTGGCAATCTACTTCTGAAAAAGCAGCTATTGTAAACCTTACAGAGCACAGTTCTCCTCTGACACACACTGGGCCACCATGAGTTGAAATCAACTCAATGGCAGCTGATTTTTGGCTTAAAGTGTACTATCCCTCTACAAATTTCTTACAGAAAAGAAGAATGTCACACAAAAAAGTGAATTTTTAAAACCTAAAATCCTGTTTAATAAATTAAAACCAATGATGAATAACTGAGAAAAACCTCAGGGCCTCAGATTCCTGTTATATAAAATATAACCTCAGATTAAATGATGTCCCTTCCAGCCCTGAAATTCTATATATTCATTGTTATTTTCCTTTAGCATTCACATTAATATTCAACCTTCATCTTTCAATTGGGAGTTTCATAATTAATTCTACCTCTGTCTGGTAACAGCACATATTGGCTAGGTTACACATTCATTCTAACATTCCATTTTCTGGCAAGACTGATGAACCCAAATCATGCCATCCCTCTATTTAAGTAAGGCACTAGAAGGTACCACTTCTTCTGGAGAATTAACTTTATATTGAACCTAAAACAACCAGGTTCAGGCATTTCTAAGAAATTTTAAGTCAAAAGATTAAAGCAAAGAACAATTCTTTTTAATGGGATATGAGCTAAAATGTCACCAACAACTTCAAGCAAACTGTCCCCTTTTCCTTGTTTTACTAAAATAGCGTAATGAAAACATTCATATACAACTAATTAAAAAATGCAGAAAAGAAATGAGCGTTTGGTATTATCTACGTTGCAGTCATCATTCGAGGAACTAAAATGTATATAAGAAACCAAAGACTGAAAACATTAGCTCTCACAAATCAGAACACTACAGCAAGTTCCTTATTCTCACACAGTCACTCTTTCCACTTCCACTGTATCATCTTTGCCAGAGAACTGGGCTTTAATAGTTTAAAAAAAAAAAAAAGCTGAGTGCATTAGATACGACTTTGTACCCGAGAGTAGTAACAGTAAGAAAACGGTGACATCTCAAAGTTTTCAGTGAAAAAATTCAAAACAATGTATTATGGAAGGCAATGCAAACTGCAGTGGAATGAAAATCTGAAGACTAATTCCAAATTCTTTGTAATTAAGTTTCATAACCTTTGCGATTATAAAGCTTATACAAAATGCCTTGGCAAGTGAATAGTATAAATTTAATGCCTTGTCCTTTTTTCTCTTTTAAACTAATCCAGAAAGTTCTGTAAGAAAAGCAATTGCTACAACATGTTTTAATTATATATTATCGAAGAGCAAAAAAAGCCACGTATTGACCTTGCTTTCGTGCTCTACAGTCTTAAATCTGAAGTAGTGGTTCTCCAAAAATGCTGAACTATTTTTTATTAAAGAATGCTTTCAAAAATACTTAAGCCAAAATGATATTAAAACACAATAAGAACATAAATAACTTACAGGATCATTTTAGTTACTTTAAAAAACCTTCCTCTTTTAACTCAAAAGAGTATCTTTATAGGTCCTTTAAAGAATAGAACTGTTCCAACAAGTTTATAAGAAGTGAGAGGTATTCCTTGATTAACAGGAGCAAACACCTTTTCTGGGATAATTAAGTAAAGCACAGTGGATGTGTCACCCTTCCATGAAGAAGTGAATCACTTAGTCACCTACCCTGTAAAACATAGATCTTCTCTTTGTACTCCACAGCATTATGAAACTCCATTGCAACAGGCATTGCACAGACAGTCCTCCAACAATTCTCTCTGCTGTCGTAGCACTCCACAGATTTCAGAGAGTTTCTCCCATCGCCTTCATAAACACGACCTCCAATTGCATACATTTTACCACAGCAATATACCAGTTTGCAGCCTATTCTGGCCCGAAGCAAGGATGGTTTGGATATCCATCTATTGGCAGTATGATCATACATCCAGAAATCATTTTCTGCCTTATGGTCTATGGAGACCTCACTGCTGCTCGGCCTATACCCTCCGGCAATGAAAATGTCATTATCTGGTGACACAAGAATCCCAACTTCTCTCAGATCATTTGGTGGTTTGCATAGTTTAAACACTCTTCCTGTGGCTATATCTAGGCAAGGCACTGTTTGCTTCTTTCCTGAGTGTTTGTGGGCAGCATCAAAACATATGATCATTTCAGAAGCAGTCATTCCAAGCCTCTGGGTACAGCCATTGGTATTGGATGGTCCCTTTTCTGCACAGCTTTTGGCGACTGCCTGTGCAAACTGAGGTGGAATTGTCTCTATAAAGGTATCTTCCAACAGAGGAAAACGTATGCATTTGGCAAAAATTTCTGGAAGGTACATTTCTCTTTCGTTCTGTTCATGTTCAAACCACCTGATAATGCTTTCATAAACGTGCTCTTCCCGGTCTACATTTAAATCATCACTGTCTAGTATGCTTATGAGTTGGTCTTTTGTCAACTCGAGAAACTCTTGTTCTTTGGTGACACACAGAAACTTTTTACGAATGTATTCTTTTGATCGATCTCCGAGTTCTTGGTGACCATAATGGTCAGCAAAGATGAAGACTCCAATAGAATTTTGTGGCTCCAAGTGACTGATCATGTACTTAGCACACTGGTCTTGGATGGAAGGAATCTGGAAGATACTAGCTGCAGTGAACAAGGCTTGAACGTTGGCCTCTGTCAGAATCACTCTGGAGGTATAGGCATAGTTCAACACTAAATCCATCGATTCGGCTTCAACACCGACTATCCGAACTTCTTTCTGAGTACTTTCTGTAAGGCCGCTAGTGAACATGGATCTAAGGAGGAAAAAGTGGTTAATATACTATGCGTGCTACAAATACAATGTATCGTGGCAAATTTTTAAAAGTATAAAGTCACTACATAGATAACCTTTTGAAACTGAATGAAAATTTCCTAACATGTTTCCTGATGTCTTCAAGAGGATAAAAACTAATAATCTAGCAGAAGGATTTAAGTTTGGCTTATCTCAAAAAAAACCCTATTCTCAGTGCCAGTTCCCTTCGTGCCAACTCTGAGAAAAAGAGTATACCTAATCAAAACAAACCAAAAGGTAACAGGCCTAATCTAAGACAACTTATTTTCCCTGGCACGCCTATCCAAGCTCCTGGTCAAGTTGCTTTAAAACCCATTGCCGTCAAGTCGTTTCTGACTCATAGCGACCCTATAGGACATAGTAGAACTGCTCCATAGTTTCCAAGGAGCGCCTGGTAGATTTGAACTGCCGACCTTTTGGTTGGCAGCGGTAGCACTTAACCACTACGACACCAGGGTTTCCCAAGTTGCCTTCCAAAAAAGCCCGCTGCTGTCGAGTCGATTCCGACTCACAGTGAGTAACCCTATAGGACAGAGTAGAACTGCCCCCATAGGGTTTCCAAGGAGCGCGTGGTGGATTTAAACTGCCAGCCTCTTGGTTAGCAGCTGTAGTACTTAACCACTACACCACCAGGGTTTCCCAAGCTGCCCAAGCTGCCTTAGGGACTCCAAATCTTAAATCGCCGTGCCAGTCAGAAAGTTTAAGAATACCTATAGGATGTCAATGTGGCACATTACCATACAAAGAGACTATCTACTAAAACTTTTCATGGCCCAGTGGAAATTACTAATCAATTCCTGTCCCACATATATCTTTAAAATTTCTGTTTTAGAAAATCAAGATGCTCTCAAAACTGTATATTCTTTACCTACTCCATTTTAAAACCATTATCCTTTGAATGGCCCCTTAATTATAAAGCATGTAAAGAACACTTACCCTTGGACGTTTTGAAAACCTTTGTTTAAAAAGATAAACTTAATTTTCTCAAAGTTACCATACTTTATATATTTATGTCTGGACAGAAGATAAAGATTATAGTAGAGTTAATATAGTGGTAATGCCTTCTACATAGAGTTCAAGAGCTAGCTGATTCTTTGGAGATAATGGTTTTTAAAATCCAAAACGTCTGCCTTTGAGACTAAACTTTTTTTTTTTTTTTTTTAAAGTAACAGTACGTTTATAGAGTTTTCTTGGCCAAACATGAAGTAGTCAAAAGCCTGGCTCTTTATATTGTATTAATCATTTATAAATGTCATTTGCCTTTTTCCCCCCTCGTCTGTTTCTTTCCAGGCTGCTTTTAAGTTAAATATAAAAATCAAATCAAAAGCAATTTTAAAAGCTTTTGAGGAAACAGCTATGTGCTATTTATCTTTGTTTTCAAGGCCCAGGATGTTTAATAAGTGTTTGTTGAAGAAATTAACCTAATATTAGTGATAAGGTTGATTATTCAGGTCTACGGTAGATCCTCCCACTTTATTTGTAAATGTTATGTTATGAATTGGAATCCACTCGAGAGCAATGGGCTGTATTTTTTTTTTTCATGTTATGAAAAATATCCTTAAGTAGCAAGATTTCCAGTAACTTTTTAAGTCTCCATCAAACATGGAATTAATTTTAAAATGCAATATGAGAAACACTGGAGGTATGCAGGGCACAAGGACTCAGCTTGCTGCCTGAATTAACCATCTTTGAGTCCCATTTTTACTTCTACAATATAAGTTTAATTTTAATATCACAGGCTTTTTCGCTTACTAAAAACTATATGCTTCTAGGTATGAGCTAGTTTTCAATTCAGGTGCTGAAAAGCTCAGCTAAACAGCTACCAATTAAAAAGAAAAATAAAACCCTTCATTAGGCAGAGATTAACTCCCAAAGGAGAACATTATCACGTATCCCTTTACCATGGGAACCACTGCTGACATGAATAGGCTGGTCACACACAGGGCAGTCTGACATTTGATGAGTTCTCAAATAGGTGATTTCTGTTTCTTCTAATAGATTACATAGGTAAACACTATATAAAATGGGAACAACTCCTCACACAAAATTCTGAGCAGCAGAGAGTCTACAATAATCACACAAATTTTAATCCTGACAAGTCACTGGGATCAGAAAAGAGTCATGCCAGATTTCCAGCTATTATACCTCATACACCAATGACGCAAGGCTTCGAAATTATTAAGTAATGACTTTCTAAATCCCACAAAAGGAACAGTAACCAGTGCCAAGAAACTTATTCTGTAGAAAAATACCTCCAGCAAGAAATAAGAACCTAACCCATACAATTCTAGCCAAATATCTTCCTTTGAATTCACTTATCTTATGCTCAGAAAGTTTTTCAGGCATTTCCATGCCTCCCTGGAATTAAAAAACCTATTTTAGCATACTTCTTTTGAAGCGATTCGTCTAAGTCTTCAAAACTAATTATAACATTTAAATTATTCAGAGTATAAAATTTCAATAAAATTCAGGCATTTCACTTGGAAATTAATTTTTTTTTTTTTTTTACTATTCAAATTTAATATATAATAAAAACTTTTGAAAGCAGCTTTAAAAAAAGACCCACTCTACCCACGCTTGTTCCTTAGTCATCCGGTGACTAAGGACTCTGGTTTGGGAGTCAGATCCTGCCTTTGCCACTTCCTAGTGAGACAGATGATTTGGGCAGGTCACTTAAGCTCCCTGAGCCTCAGTTTCTTCGTATGTAAAATGGGGATAATAACTGCAGAAACAGGATTATAAAGATTATATAAGGCAATACATGTAAAGCAAGTGTGACATATATTTAAACACGTATGTGATCTAACCATATCTAATGGGTAACTTGGATAAGTGAAATATCACCCGTACTTTCCATTACCAGGCCAAACTTCTTACCTTCTGGGTATGTGAGTTTCCTTTTTTTCTTCCCAGTTCCTGTCATGTGATGGTTAATACTTAATAGTCCAATAACCTACCCGAGGCAAGTCTAAGCGGGGACATCACAAGCATCAGACTTAAGTGACTATATTTAACCTAGAATTCTGAGAAAGAGGAACCAGAAACTACCGTCTGGAACACCACATCATTATGTGCCCTACAAAGGTAAGCACCTTCAAAAGAAAAAGCACATTTAGAGTGTGTGTGGGAAGATGATTTTACTACCGTTCACACACCCCTGAATACCGAAAGGCTCAAAAAGGTGAGCACGTGAAACAAAAGAAGTTAAACTCAGACAGGAAACTGCCTTTATCACTAAACTTAGAGTATGACATTATTTTTTACACCCAAGTTTTAAAACTTCACTTTTCAAAATTTTATGATTCTCAAACATTAACATAATTGAATATAAAAACTTAGCTTAAAAATACTGAAAATCTGGGAAATAATCACCGGTCTGGGGCCTAAGGTACATGGAAACAATGTTTCATTCATTTTTATTTCACTTTTACCATCACTGCATTAAAACAGTCTATTGCTTATTGCTTGGTAATTCATTTTTAAAGGAACAGACTTTCATATTTTGAATGTTAAGAATTACACGCACTAAAGAAATATGCATCGAGGATAACCTTTCAGAATTCTAGATCAAAACTCTTCAGCAAAGCTTTCAGTGATGGAAATACTCCCTATCTGTCCTATCCAATATGGCAGCCACTAGCTACATGGCACGGTGGTAAAGAGCTTGGCTGCAAACCAAAGTTCGAATCCACCAGCCACTCCTTGGAAAACCCCTATGGGGCAGTTCTACTCTGTCCTATAGGGTTGCTAAGAGTCGGAATTGACTGGAGGGCAAGGGTTTTTTTTTGAGCTACATGTAGCTACTGAACACTTAAAAAAATAGCTAGTGCACCTGCAGAACTGAATTTTTAATTTTAGATCATTTAAATAGCCACATGTGGCTAATAGCTGCCATACTGGGCAGCACGTTTACCTAAAACGAACAAACAAACAAACACAAATGGACTAACGTAAAAACCAAAGACCTGAATTCTAGAGGAATTCCTTTAAGTCAAAAACAAGGGCTGTCTTAATAAGGTTGGAGCTGTTATCTGCTCATCAGGATATTCACTCACTGCTTTCATTTCATTGTCGCATCTCAGTATAATAAAGTGGACAATACTGAGGGGGGAAGGGAGCTCCGTGCGGATTATCAGTAGAAGTTTCTATCATCATCATACCTGAAATAGGGGCTGATTGCAGCAAGAACGTTTCTATGACAGGAAAATGTTTTCCCGTGATCCACTTCCACTACAATGTCTGTCAACTGTCCTTCATCGTACATTGTTTTGAGCTGCTTAAGAATACTGCAAGCATGGAAGGGGTCCATGGCATCGTTGGCTGTGTCTGAAGATGGAATTCCATTCGGTGTTGGGGAAGACTGACTTAAATCTAGGAGGAGAAAAATCGTACAACCACAAGCAGTTCCGAGCCCGTTACGGCGTCGCAGGGTTTTTTTTTTTTTTTTTTGGTCTGTTTGCTTGGCTTTTTTTTTTTTTTTCCCCTTATAAAAAATACATATATGTATATACACACACCACCTCATTGGACCACGAGGCAGGATCTCAGAGAGAGAGAAAGAGAGCGCAGAGAGCGAGCTGCTGAACAGGTTCAAAGGCCAGCCTGCCCCTCGGGAAGCCCAGCAGCTCCATGCCCCACGCCGCCGAGGCACCATGCGCCAGGACAGGGGAGGGATCTGCGGTGACTCGGTCGCGAGCCAGGAGGTCCCAGCCGAGGGCGGAGGGTAGAAGCCTCACGAGGCAGGCTCGACACGCGGCGGCCGCCGGTTCCCCCACAACCGCCTCCCGACCGGGTCGGAGCGGCGGCGGGTACCCGGCCTCGCCATCCCTGCCCCGCCGGACCGCCCACCGCCCTCCACGCCATCCATCCTCCCACGCTCACCGCCCTCCACCTCTGCATCCTCCTCTCCGCCAGCCCGGCTCCTGGTCGCCGCCACCTCCTCCGCTCGTGATCTGCGTCTGGCTCCCGGCCCACCTTCCCCAGACCTCCTTAGCCACCACACGACCCACCTGCCGACGCGGCCATTTGTTGACGGGGCCCCGGCTCCAGCTATTTAAAGAGGAAATGTCATTTCGCTTCCCTCGCTCCCGGGTTCCGGCTCTTCCAAGCTCCCCCTAGCCAATGGGGTGGACCAGGTAGCCGGCTCCTCCCCCAGCCTCTGAATCAGGGCGTTGATTGGCCACGGTGCGCGCGTCTGCGCGTCGGGAAATGTAGTTTTACTGCCCCGGCTCCGCGTGGGCCGCCCCGGCGGAGGCCCAAGCCGAGGATTCCTATTGGCTGGTCCGGGCGGAGGCGGAGAACAGGGAGCCTGCCAACCTGTGTCCTTGGGGCGCGCGGTGCCTGCCGGGAAAGGTAGTCATCTGGCTGGGGAGAGCTGTCATTCTGAGGGGCTCGAGCAGGGAAAGCTTGAAGTGCGAATTTCCCCACTTCAGGCCTCTCTCCGGGCCCCTGGATCTTTTTTTTTTTTTTTTTTTTTTGACCTTGTTCTTCATTCCCTAACCCCCCTGACAATGACTAGCTTCCGATATGAGAGCGGGCTCTGCACGAGGGCTCTGAAACCAGAAAAATTTGGAAATGGACGAGAAAGCTGTTGGTCAGAAATGCGAAGGAAAATTTGACACCCACCCTGAAGAAAAGTATCAGGAAGCCCAAATGCGAGCCATGTCATATAAGTCACCTGTGACACCCAATTGAAATAATATCGCTTTGGCCCGTGCTTGGGTCTCCACAGATGGGTTTGGTCTGGGTACAGCGGCTGTGGAGGCTCTTTACCTGCCACGCATGCCTTTTCTCACACACCCAGAAAACACCTGTTCACATTTAAGAGCACGTAAGCCCTATATTTTTTTGTTTTTGTTTTTTTAAGCCCTATAGAGGGATTCAAGATGCCTTCCTTTTTGCTCCTGGGAAACGGAGGGTTAAGATACAAAGTGGTCTGGGATTTCCTTTGAAGAAATCTTTGCAAGCACACTGAGCCTGGAGCCAAGGACAATTACTGAAGCCCTGGCTGCTTATTTACTCTATGTGGGCCCTTTGATAAGACCCTGTAACTCTTGAGCACTTAAATCCCTCACCTGTAACAGGAGAATAGTAACTCCTATTGCACCTCAGAGGCTGCAAGTCTTTCGAAAAAAATGCAGAAATTTTACTGTTGACGTGCCTTGATTTACTCATCTTATGTAGAAACATCTAATAGAGTGCCTGGCTTATTATACATACATAAAACTTTTTAAATAAATTTAAGGTGCAAATGAGCTAACATTGGGAATGCTATTTCTAGACCTTTAAAATGTAAGGCAGTATTATTATCAGTGAATGAAAAGGAATTTTTGGTAGAGATATAGTTAGCTAGCCCAGGCACATAACTCTTCTAATACTGAAAAGATCTAAGAGTTGAATGTCTTGATAAAGGAGATAAAGGATCTTGGATTTTATCTTGAGAGGGAGTATGCATGATGCAAAATAATCCAGTTCTGTAGTCTGCTGAAAAATCCTGTACAAGTTACCAAGAAGTGGTGTTTCCTCAGGTCTGGGGTTTATGGACATCAATATGCACTTCTAAGTCCACTCTATGAAAACCCTGACTACACAGTCCTTCATGGATTAAATTGATTTAACTTTTGTTACTCACAACTTCCAATTTCCATTTTTTATGAACTCAGTGCTCTTGCCTCCTAATTTATGAAAATAGTGGGATTTTCACTCACAATGTTGGTATTAAGAAGAAAATGGCATCGATCCTTAAGGCTGCCAAATTAAAAAATACATATATTTAGCAAATAAAAATACAGGACATGCAATATTTGGGACACTTAAACTGAAGTATTACTTGTTGTTTATCCGAAACTCAAATTTAACTGAGTGTTCTGTATTTGGCAACCTTATCAAACCTGTTAAAATAGGGGTTATTTTGTTTCTGTTTTGTTTTTGTTTCATAGCTACCTAGCTATTTATGACTTAATAAATTTGGGCCTGAAAACCATTTGTTTCTTCATTTAATTTTTGCTTAATTAGCAAACGGGCTTGGCAATATTGTTTAATTAATTAAAACAAAGTTTTTTGATTCTCTAACTCAATGATTTCAAAATGGGGGGAACGCAAAGAAAGACATTCAATATAAATAGAAAAAATGGAGACTTATAATTACAAGTTTGCCATTTATATAACACTGGGACTAGATTCCATTCTATTGGACAAATGGCATTTCATTGGAAAGATTTTATCATAATTACAAATGCATTAAAAAAAAGAAAAATGGAATAAGTAGGAAGATCTCAAAATTAAGCCAATAGTCACACAACTATTCGCTCTCAGTGATCTTTAGGATACAAAGGATGTTCTGTTTCAGGGTTCATACTACATAGCCAAGGCCTACAGCTTTGTTTTCAAATAGCTCTAATTTGATTAATCAGAATCTGCTAAGAACCTACAGCCAATCCATAAAAACGGCAGCAAAAGTAAACTGGCTTTCATCTTGATGTGTTAAGTACCATGTTGTCTTCCAAAGCAATTTTCTCAAATATTTATACTTTAAAGTAAAATCCAGTAAGGATGAAAATATAAAAAGCAAGCCAGAATATTTGAATGGCCTATACTTTTTTTTTTTTTTTTATACTTAGTCCAAATTAGACAATTAGAGCTTTATTATTTTAACATTTTTTTACCTAGGAACCAAACGGTAAACTGATTGCTATAATCATGGTTGTTGGAGAGTAATAAAACCTTTACATTTAAATTCTAGCAAAGAGGAAGGATTACGAAAGCAGGAAATTTGGAAAATGAGAAAACTGACCCAAGTTGCCTTATTTTTTTCTGCTTCCACTTTAAGAGAATGACTTTTAGCAATTATCAGCTGTGCCCAGGCTGTTGTCGATAATAACACCACACAACACAAGAATGATGGCAACTCTGATGAAGAAGGTGTAAAAGAAAATAGAATTTCACTTCTGCAGATCAGTTCTGCAGTTTTCCAATTTCCCTGTTCAGTACTGGTCGAGGCTGTGAAATTGACCAGAGCTATATAAAGTGAAAGAATACCTGCAACTCTTACGTTTTAGCAAATGACATCCTTAATATTTATCCTTTTCAGGCTACAGCTACCTTCTTGATATCCCCAATGTGACATTTTTCCTTGCTGGAGACTTTTGTGTTGGCAAAAAATTCATGCTAAAAATGAAGCAATGAAAGCGATTATTTCTAACATAAATTTAATATAATATTAGGTACTGATTGTCTTTTTTTGTTTCTAGAACCTTATATATTGTATATTATTTTGTTTCATTTAAATACAAAATTCTAAATAGATATTAACCTTAGGTTTACTGATTGAGCATTGCTGGCTTTTGCTGCATTTTCCATTTAATTCTTTTGAGGTGATGTGAGGGTTCAACATGGGAATAATTATAAGATTGCATTATGTGAATTATTGGATTTAATCACACTCCAAAAACCCATTGCCGAAGAGTTGATTCCGACGGGCAGCAACCCTAAAGGAGAGAGCAGAACTGCCCCGTAGGGTTTCCAAGGAATGTGTGGTAGATTCAAACTGTCGACCTTTTGGTTAGCAACTTTAATCATACTGGAGGATATTAAAAGCATCAATTTGTCTTTTAAGTACTTGGGATTCAGCATATATGTGGGGAAAAAGAGACTGTGGAACTAGTGATGGGAATATTCAATTTTTCAAAAATATTTATTCCCCTTCTGCATTAGGTGCAGGGCACTGTATGAAGTTCTGTTCCTGTTACTATATGGATGAAGGGTTGCATGGATAGATAAACAGATATTCACACGAAAATCAGCTAAATCAGCTGAGATTCCTGCGAGTCTCTGGTTACAACATTTTCATCAGCTGACCAAAACACAGACTGACTTTTTGTGTGCTTCTATTTAAAGACACCTTATTTGATATACATTGTTAATTCATTAACATTGTACTCACAGCCAACAGCACTATAACTCACGCCTGAATAAAGTTTATCTTACCATGTGTTTTCACTGTTCAGGGCTTAGGAACGCTAGACAGCACTTCAACGCTACACTTGGGGCCATTTTAAACAGCAAAATTACCAACATAAAGGACAAAAGTATGAAAAGTGTGGCACTACAGAGACAACAAAAAGGACACTTGTTTACAGCATGAGAGCTGAAACAAGAAGGCGAAGCATCACCTTGTTGGACTTCAGCTAGGAATGTATGCGTCAGGCGGCTCAAATCTTCGCTGCCTTATTCATGCATGTGAGTGACCGCGAAAGTGCTGTGAGTATTGATTTTGGAATTACAAATAAATTTTAGCAAGTAAACAAATTTGCAAATACAGAATCTGCAAATAATGAGGATTGACTGTCCTATGTCGAATATCTAAAACTACGCTTTACTTTTAAATCTCTGTTGCACACAGTTGAGTTAATCATACTTATCACTTCTTAACATACTGTCATCTTTTGATCCATAAACTCCATTCCTTGTGTTATATATCAACTTATTTCCCTTAATCCCTATTCTCAACTCTTATCCTCTCTTTTACTTCATATATAGCTAGTATGATTGGTTTGATGTCGATTCCTGTGTATCTGTTCTTGTAAAATATGTATTACGCTTTTATACGTTTGTATATGTATATGTTCCGCTGCTATTCATAAGGTTTTCACTGGCTAATGCTTTTCAGAAGTAGACTGCAGAAGATCATTCAAAAATGGCCGCAGCAGTATATTGACAGGGAACTGCCAGAAATTCAGGCTGGTTTCAGAAGGGAATGTGGAACCAGGGATATCATTGCTGATGTCAGATGGATGCTGGCTGAAAGCAGAGGATACCAGAAGGATGTTACCTGTGTTTTACTGAGTATGCAAAGGCATTTGACTGTGTGGATCATAACAAACTATGGATAACATTGCGAAGAGTGGGAATTCCAGAACACTTAATTGTGCTCATGAGGAACCTTTACATAGATCAAAAGGCGGTTGTTCGGACAGCACAAGGGGATACTGATTGGTTTAAAGTCAGGAAAGATGTGAGTCAGGGTTGTATTATTTCACCATGCCTATTCAATCTGTATGCTGAGCAAATAATACGAGAAGCTGGACTATATGAACGGGGCATCAGGATTGGAGCAAGACTCATTAACAACCTGCTTTATGCAGATGACACAACCTTGCTTGTTGAAAGTGAAGAGGGCTTGAAGCACTTACTAATGAAGATCAAAGACCACAGCCTTCGGTATGGATTTCACCTCAACATAAAGAAAAAAAAAATCCTCACAACTGGACCAATGAGCAACATCGTGATAAACAGAGAAAAGATCCAAGTTGCCAAGGATTCATTTTACTTGGATCCACAATCAACAGCCATGGAAGCAGCAGTCAAGAAATCAAAAGATGCATTGCATTGGGTAAATCTGCTGCAAAGGACCTCTTCAAAGTGCTGAAAAGCAAAGATGTAACCCTAAAGACTAAGGTGCACCTGACCCAAGCCATGGTATTTTCAATCGCATCATATGCATGTGAAAGCTGGACAATAAGGAAGACCGAAGAAGAATTGATGCTTTTTGAATTGCGGTGTTGGTGAAGAATATTGAACATACAATGGACTGCCAAAAAACGGACAAATCTGTCTTGGAAGAAGTACAGCCTGAATGCTCCTTAGAGACAAGGATGGCGAGACTGCGTCATACATACTTTGGACATGTTGTCAGGAGGGATGAATCCCTGGAGAAGGACATCATGCTTGGCAGAGTACAGGGTCAGCGGAAATGAAGAAGACCCTCGACGAGGTGGATTGACACAGTGGCTGCAACAATGAGCTCAAGCATAACAACGATTGTAAGGATGGCGCAGGACCGGGTAGTGTTTTGTTCTGTTGCGCATAGGATCACTATGAGTAGGAACCAACTTGACAACACCTAAAAACAACAACAACAACGTATGTATATATGTTTTTGTATGTATGTATACGTAAGTATGTGTGCCCTTATTTGTAATTTATGTAAATAGTATCGTGGTGTGGATCTCATACCATTTCTCACCTTTTCACTCAGCACTGTGTTGTTAAAGTCTGTGCATGTTGCCTTGGGCACATCTTGTCAGTTCTTTTTTCTCTTTACTTTCCCGTCAACTAGCTCATCTGGTACGTTAGGTGTTCAATAAGTGTTCACATAAAAAATTGCACAAATAAATACATTGAATGTGTGAATGGATGTGATAGACAAAATAATAACCCCCCAGAGGTATATTTACTGGCCACCCCTCCCCACTCCAGGCACTCTCGCAAGCACCACCATGCCAATCCTCTTCTACATGTTGCTGTAAAAAAACCAAAAAAATTAGCATTGCAAACTTACCAAAATACCTCACGGGGGAGGGTGTAGCCAGCAAACAAACACAGAAGGCATGCGTTATTTGTGTAAAAATATGATACGTTATCTTATATGGCAAAAAGGACTTTGCAGATGTGGTTGAACTAAGGATTTTGAGATGGGGAGATTATCCTGGATTATCCAGGTAGGACCTATAAAAAAAAAATACAAGGGCATAAATACTGGGTGGTTTGTTCCTTGGGGGTCATCCTGGGAGACCAGCTACCTTACTAGGATTAAGTGTTAAAGATGACAAATTAATATGATAGCCTTACTCATAATTGCGGCTGAATGCTTTCTATGTGTCTGGAACCAAAATGATAGCATTCAGTAGATTAGATGTGACACAGACTAGAGAAGAGTCTTAAAGAACAGGTGTTTTAAATGCTGCTCTCTTGCATAACCAGTTCAGTCCCTAAGAAGAAAATGTGTTCTCCAAAATCTAGTAGGTTCAATTAACTCAGTTTACCATTGTCCATGGAAAAGTGCCAGGTTTAACTGACCTTGCATCATCAACGCCACAAAAGAATATGTGTACTAATTGTTTAATGAGAATCTAGTTTTCTCTGTAAACCTTCATCTAAATCACAATAAAAATAAATAAACAAATAAATAAAATGGGGCTAATTAAGAACATTTACCTCAGAGGACCTGTTATAAGGAGTACAGGAGAATATTATACAAATTTATGTAGAGTGCTTAGCCCAGTGCCTGGCACAGAGTAAGCACTTGGTGAATAATAGTTATTATTAGTAGTATTCTGATAGTAAAGTGATAGTCTAGTTTGATTTTCCAGATAATTGTTGTTAGTTACTGTCTAGTCGATTCTGACTCATGGTAACCCCATGTGTTACAGAGTAGAACTGTTCCATAGGGTTTTCAAGGCTGTGAACTTTCAGAAGCAGATTGCCAGGCCTGTCTTCTGAGGTACCTCTGGGTGGGTTTGAACCACCAACCTTTTGGCTAGCGGTTGAACGCTTAACCATTTCGCTACTCAGGGATGCCTTTCCAGATAATTACTCTAATTAGTTTTTTACTATTCATGGCAGATTAAGCCTGAACAGAAACCTGAGATTCAAATCTCTTCCCAGCACTGCTCAATAACCAGGGCTTCGATTCAATTCTGCCCAGTTCAGCCATGGCCAAGGAAGTGAAACTAGAACAGACCCAAAGTTTTAAATTTTTTAACTTTTAAAATTTGGGTGCACCAGAATGATAACTGGAACAGAAAAGAAAAAAAATGGGTCAAAGCCCTACTAGAAGATCTCCCTCTTAGAAAATAAGGGCAGCATGTGTGTTGTAGAGCAACCAAATCTTTTTTTTTTTTTTTTTTACTTTAGATAAAGGTTTACAGAGCAGATATAGTTTCTCATTAAACAATTAATACACATATTGTTTTCTGAAATTGGTTGCCAACCCCACAACATGTCAACACTCTCCCCTTCTAGACCTTGGGTTCCCCATTACTAGCTTTCCTGTCCCCTCATGTGTTCTGTCCTTGCCCCTGGGCTGGTATACCCATTTAGTCTTGTTTTATGGGCCTGTCTAATCTTTGGCTGAAGGATGAGCCTCAGGAGTGACTTCAGCACTGAATTAAAAGGGTGTGTGGGGGCCATGCTCTCAGGATTTCTTTAGTCTCTGTCACACCAGTTAAGTCTGGTCTTTTTTTTTTTTTTTGTAAGTTAGAATTTTGTTCTACCATTTTCTCCAGCTCTGTCCAGGACCCTCTACTGTCCCTCTACTGTGGTTCCTGTCAGAGCAGTCAGTGGTAGTAGCCAGGCACTATCTAGTTGTGCTGGACTCAGTCTGGTGGAGGCTGTGGTAGTTGTGGTCTATTAGTCCTTTGGACTAATCTTTCCCATGGTTTTCTTCATTATCCTTTGCCCCAGATGGGGTGGGACCAGTACAGTATCTTAGATGGCCACTCACAAGCTTTTTAGACCTCAAACACTACTCATCAAAGTAGGATGTAGAACATTTTCTTTATAAACTATGCTATGCCAAATGAGCTAGATGTTTCCCCAGCCCCTGGTCCCCAGCCCTCAGCCCAGTAATTTGGTCCCTCAGGGAGTTTGGACGTGTCTGTGGAGCTTCCGTGACCTTGCTTTGGTCAAGTTGTGCTGGCTTCTGCAGTATTGTGTACTGTCTTACCCTTCACCAAAATTAAAAAACTTATCTATTGCCTATTTAGTGTTTTTCCTTTCCCACCCCTCCTCTCCCTCAAAACCATAAAAGATTGTTTCTTTTTGTGTGTAAACCTTTTCATGAGTTTTTATAAGAATGGTCTCATAAATATTTGTCCTTCTGTGGTTGACTTATTTCACTCAGCTCAATGCCTTCCAGATTCATCCATGTTATGAGATGCTTCGCAGAATTAACATTGTTCTTTATTGTTGTATAATATGCCATTGTGTGTATGTACCGTAGTTTGTTTATCCATTCATCTGTTGATGGGCACTTAGGTTATTTCTATCTTTTTGCTGTTGTGAATAAAGCTGCAGTGAACATGGATGTGCATGTCTATTCATGGGACAGCTCTTATTTGCCTAGGATATATTCCTAGGAGTGGGATTGCTGGATCATAGGGTATTTCTATGTCTAGCTTTTTAAGGAAGCCCCATACCATTTTCCAAAATGATTGTAACATTTTGCATTCCCACCAGCAGTGTATAAGAGTTCCAGTCTCCCCACAGCCCATCCAACATTTGTTATTTTCTATTTTTTTTTTAATTTGTGCTGGTAATATTGGGGTGAGATGGTGCCTCACTGTGGTTTTGATTTGCATTTTTCTAATGGCTAGTGATTGTAAGCATTTCCTCATGTGTCTGTTAGCTGCCTGGAGGTATTCTTTGGTGAAGTGTCTGTTCATATCCTTTGTCCATTTTTTAATTGGATTATTTGTCTTTTTTGTTATAGTGATGTTGGATTTTCCTGTAGATTTTAGAGATAAGACCTTTGTTGGATATGTCATAGCCAAATTTTTTTTCCCAGTCTGTGGGTTCTCTTTTTACTTTTTTGGTGAGATCTTTTGATGAGCCTAAGTGTTTAATTTCAGAAGATGTCAGTTATCTAGCTTATCTTCTGGTATTTGTTTGTTGTTAGTTATAGTTTATATCCCATTTATGCTGTGTATTAGGGCCTCTAACGTTGACCCTATTTTTTCTTCTATGATCTTTATAGTTTTTGGTTTTATATTTAGGTCTTTGATCCATTTGGTATAAGTTATGGGTCCTGTTTCATTTTTTTGCTGATGGACATCCAGTTTTATCAGCACCATTTGTTAAAAAGAGTGTCTTTTCCCCATTTGATGAACTTTGGGCCTTTATTGAAGATCAGATGATTGTAGATGGATGGATTTACATCTGGGTTTTCAATTCTGTTCTATTGGTCAATGTGTCTGTTGTACCAGTACCAGGCTGTTTTGACTACTGTAGCTGTGTAGTAGGTTCTGAGGTCAGGTAGTGCAAATCCTCCTGCTTTATTCTTCTTCAATAGTGCTTTACTTATCCGGGCAACCAAATCTTTTGACTGTCAGATTTTGAGCAGAGTTGAAACAGTGGTGCTTGCTCAAAGATGGCTACCATCTTTGAGCTACTTTTAAGGTATGTTACTTTCCACAGTCCTGCCAATAATCCAATCTCCAGCATCAGGCTCTTGAAACGGTTTACTGCACCTCTTCCTAGTTTCCCATTCCAGGGCTTCAACCCATAATTTTTCCTGTTCTGGTTATCATTCCAGTGCACTCAAAGTTTAAAAGTTCAAAGCTCTTTTGATTTTGCTTTGTCGAACATGACCAAACCAGTTCTAACCAGTTCAAAGCCCTGTCAGTAAGTTGGCATAAGCTCATTATCAGTGATCTCTAGCCTTTCTAAGGATGAGAGAAGAAGAGCCAAACCACCCTCATAGGTGCTCTGAATCCGAATGTATGTGATTCTAAAACCAGTATGTATGTATCAGTTAAGACAGGCTAAGTTATGCTGTGATAACAAACAACTTCATACTCTCAGTAGTTTAAATCACCAAAATTTGATTTTTCACTCATGCTTCATGTCCAACGTGGGCCAGCAGGGGCTGTGCTCATCATAGTCACTCAGGAACCCAGACTGATAGAGTAGCTACCATCACAAATGTTCTTGGTCATCAGGCCAGAAGGAAAGCAAGCATGTGGTAAATCGTGCACTGGTTCTTAAAGTTTCCCCCGGGAGAGACATGTATCACTTTCACTCACATTTCATTATTCAGAGCAAGTCATGTGGCCACCCCTAACTGCAAGTAGGGTGGGCAGTTCAATTCTACCGTTCTGAGAAGGGAAGCCGGAAGGAAATATTTCTCAGAAGAAAATATTTGGGAATCAACACCAACAATAGCCACACAATATAAGGACTGTGGTAGACACTCTTAGTGACGCAGAGATAAACAAAACCCAATCCCTGTTCTCAGTGACCTTGCAGTTAAGTAGGCAACCTGTGGCATACACACATGTGACTTTAAAACAAGCCAGCAGTTTACCCCAATCACACTGGAAAAATGAACCAAACATCTATTACAGGGGTTCTCCACTGGGGCAATTTTGCCAACCCAGGGAACATTTGGCATTGTCTAGAAACATTTTTGAGTGCCTGGGCGATGCAGTTAATGCATTTGGCTGCTAACCAAAAGGCTGAGGTTTGAGTCTACCCAAAGGTGCTTTAGAAGAAAAATCTAGTGATCTATGTCTGAAACACTAGCCATTGGAAATGCTGTGGATGACAGTTGTACTTGGACACACATGCAGTCACTATGAGTTGGAGTCAACTTGACAGCAACTGGGTTTTTTAAGAGACATTTTTGGTTGTCATAATGGTGGGGCGGTATTGCAACTGGCATCTAGTGTGTAGGGGCCAGGGAGAGAGGACAGAGATGCTGCTAAACATCCTACAATTCACTGAATAGTCCCCCACAACAAAAAATTTTCCAAACCCAGATGTCAATAGTGCCAAGGTTGAGAAACTCTGGTCTATTGTAATTTTCACACACAATCCTAAATCTACTGAAATGAAAATTAACTTTTGAAATATTTGCCATTAAGACTATATGTACTGATATACTCATGAAAGGAAGTCAAGTGTATTCTACTGCTGCGTATTTCACATTCAGATATATGGTACTTTTGCTCAGAAATGCAAATTTGGTAATCCATTTTGAGATCTAAATGAGATGGTTGACTATATTTTAAACTGTTTTTTTCAAAAAGACTTTGTAATTCAAATTTAAAATGTTGTTCTTCAAAAGGCAGTACCACAAATATATCTGCCAACTTGATTAATCAAACTGTAGTCCCAATGGAAAAAAGCATGGCATGACATAATTAGATACTGACCATAGACAAGAAGCTTTATATGAGAGAGAGCTATTATGAGACCTTGAAAGAAGTACATTTTTTCTAAGAATAGTCTACCAAGGCAGGAGCAGTCAAGAAAGGACCAACCGTGAGTGACCAAAAAAAAAAAACCCATTGCCATCAAGTCAATTCTGACGCATAGTGACCCTAAAGGACAGAGTAGAACTGCCCCATAGGTTTTCAAAGGAGTACCTGGTAGATTCGAACTGCCGACCTTTTAGTTAGCAGCTGTAGCTTTTAACCAGGGTTTCCAAGCAAAGGGGTGTGTTGAAGTTCAGTGATACTAAGCAGTTGGTGAGACAAGCTGTGTCAAACACAAATGAATGCAGAGGCAGGAGAGGCATAGGGGAGGATTTCTTATACTTAAAGGTGGGGAACTACAAATGAACTACACTGAGGAAATTTCAATCCTCTAGCATCAACTTGTGTTAAAATTTGGGTTTTAAGATATTTTGTAGATGCCAGGTTTTACTTCCTAGTCTGAGCCTCAAGCCTCAGGCTTGCAGAATGACTATCTCAAGAATGGAACCTGTGAATCAGAAGGCAAACCCTGGCCCCGCAGCATGTTAACTCTGATGGTGAAAGTGAGCCAACAGGATCATTTACAAGAATGCACACAGCTTGGGGTCTCAGAAACAGCTTAAGGAAGCTTCAAATATGTTGGGAATGTGTGAAATCAATACACTGCTAATTTTTCCACCTGGGGTTAGGCCACTGAATCCTCAGGGTGTCAAAGCTTGTAGGGCACATATAATCCAAGGACTTTATTAGTTACTCGGGCTATGAGAGGTTAAAGGAGCCTGCTTAAGCCCGGCTTGGAATTTTTTTATTTACCAGGTTCCTGCAGTCATAGAGGAGCCCTGGTGGCGCAGTGGTTAAAGTACTGGACTACTAACTGAAAAGTCAACAGTTTGAAACTACCAGAGGTTCTGTGGGAGAAAGGTGTGGCAGTCTGCTTCCATAAAGATTTACAGCCTTGGCTCCTGTCTGAACGCAGGACTGGCTGAATAGACGTAAGAAACCCAAGGTGGAAAGGGGGAGTGTACTGTTATACTGTAGGGATTGCAACTAATGTCACATAATGATGTGTGTATAAATTTTTGTGTGAGAAATTAACTTGAGCTGTAAACTTTCACCAAAAGCACAATAAAAAAATTTTTAAAAGGTTGAGGCCAAGATGATAGACTAGTCAGATGCTTCCTGTGGTCCCTCTTACAACAAAAACCTGAAAAAACAAGTGGATTGATTATATATGACAATCTAGGAAACCTGAACATCAAAGAAAAAGCTGAGGAGTCAGGCTGAGTGCAGGGGAAGAATTAACAGTTCAGAAGCAGTGAGGAAGTACCAGACCTGAACTGGTCGGCACCCTGAAGCCTGGATCATTTGGTGTGTGGGGGCTGAGGCAAGCAGTAGCATTCAGGACACATTTTCCATGTCAGTAGAAACCGAACTGCAGGGAGTCTGCACAAGCCTCCAGATCCAGAGGAAGCGGCACTGGATCTGTGAAAGTTAAGTGCAAGAGTCTAACCTACTGTGCGGGATCAAAATAACCTTTCCTTCTTGGGAAATGCCTCTCCTCCCCTCATCCGTTCCCTCTCCACTGTGCTCTGGTCCAGGTCCGGCAGGGTTCAGTGGCTGCCATGGCCCCTAAGCCAGAAGTGGGACCCATCGCACGCCCAAGACAGTCTCCCAGATTTGGGACGGGAACAAATAAACAAACAAACAGGAAAAATGAAACCACCAGCTTCCCTAAGCAGGGAACTCAGGGCAGGCACTGCCCCTTTGCCTAGGCACAGGCATAGGAGTCCATGGATTTCAAATGCCTTTCACTGCTGCCTAGAACTATGTGGGTCCATTCGACAGCATAGGCCCTCATTAGCATGGTACAGCAGGGTATACACCTGAAGCTTATTTTCAGCTGTAACAGCTAAGGGGGTGTGGCAGACTTGTGACATTTGACACTGCTCTGCCCATTCAGCAAGGTCCTCACCCAGAGGCTTGAGGACTGGTGGCTTCACCCACTCCACTTAGCCACCCCTGGCAGGGGTCCGAGAATAAGTGGTACCTGCGAGTCCTTACAGCCAACAGCATTGGATACCCAAAGTCCAGCTACAAAACCCACCCACTTACACATTCTAGGGAACATGGATACGCCTTTCACTTAGGCAGTCATTAGCCCCCTACATTGCTCAGCACATAACCCTCTATCTATGCTTGCTCCAATCACCCCTACATAGCCCTGCCCATCTAGGACTGTAGGTGAGAGCCTGCACCACACTCACTGATCGACAACCTGGACACCTGAGCTGAATCCACACAAGAAAAGTAAATGGACTCCTGAGCTCATGTACCTAGTAGCAGCTCTAACCACCTGGTGACAGGATGTGAGAGCTTCAAGGATGCCAATAATCAAAGTAGCTCATGTGCCCAGCCTATTTAAGCATATCAAAACAAAACAAGAAGCTAGGGCACAGTAAGCAAATATAGAATAAATAAATATAATAACTTATTGATGGCTCAGAGATAACAGTCAATATCAAAATACATAAAGAGGCAGAGCATGATGACTCCAGGAAGTGATGAAAACAACAAACCAGGAAATCTCCGGGGGAAGAGAAGATTTTAGAATTACCAGATGTAGAGTTCAAAAGATTAACATACAGAGCTCTTCAAGAGATCAGGGAGGAGATCGGGCAAAACTCAGACCAAGCCAAGGAACACACAAAGCAATAGAGGAATTTAGGAGAGGTATACAAGAGCAAAATGACAGGGTTCTAGAATCCATAGAGAGATGACAAATAGAAATCTGAAAGATTAACAATAAAATTTCAGAATTAGACAATTTGATAGAAAGTCATAAGAGTAGAACTGAGGCAACAGAAGTCAAAATAAGTGAGATTGAAGATAAAGCACTTGGCACCAACATATATGAGGAAAAATCAGATAAAAGAATTTCAAAAAACGAAGAAACCCTAAGAATTATGTGGGACTCTATCAAGAGGAATAACCTACAAATGACTGGAGTACCAGAATGAGGGGCGGATAACAGAAAACACAGAAAGAATAGTTGAACATTAGTCAGCAGAAAACTTCCCTGATATTGTGAAAGATGAGAACATATCTGCCTAAGAAGCTCACCGAACCCCACACAGGGTAGATATTAAAAGAAAGACACGAAGACATATTAGAATCAGACCTGCCAAGACCAAAGATAAAGACAGAATTTTAAGAGCAGTTAGGGATCCACAAAAAGTCACCTATGAAGGAGAGTCAATAGGACTAAACTCTGACTACTCAGCAGAAACCATGCAGGCAAGAAGGCAATGGGATGATATATGTAAAGCCTTGAAGGAAAAAATTGCCAGCCAAGAATTATAATTCCAGCAAAACTGTCTTTCAAATATGAAGGCAAAATTAGGGCATTTCCAGATAAACAGAAGTTAAGGGAATTTGTAAAAACCAAACCAAAATTACAAGAAATACTAAAGGGAGTCCTTTGGCTAGAGAATCAATAATATCAGATAAAAACCCAAGACTAGAACACAGGACAGAACAACCAGATATCAACACAGATAGGGAAGTCACAAAAGTAAGTCAAAGATAAAACACTGAAAATAGGGAAACAGAGATGTCAATATGTAAAATATGACAATATTAAAAACAAAAAAAAAAGGGACTAAATAGTATAATCATAGAACTTTCATATGGAGAGGAAGTTATGGCTAAATCAAGAAATAAAAGATTGGTTTAAACTTAGAAAAGTAGAAGTAAATTTTAAGGTAACCACAAAGAAAACTAACAAATGTACATATTAAAAAAAAGGAAAACAAGAAAAATATAGACTCAGCAAACACAAAATCAACAACAATGAAAAAGATGAAAAGAAAATACAGAAAGAAAAATGACTCTGCACAGAAAATTAAGTGGAGCAAAGAAACTGTGAACAACACACACAAAAAATACATCAGAATGACAGCACTAAACTCATACCTATCAATAATTACATTGAATGTAAATGGACTAAATACACCAATAAAGAGACAAAGAGTGGCAGAATGGATTAAAAAAAAAAAATCCACCTATATGCTGCCTACAAGAGACACACCTTAGACTCAAAGACACAAACTAAAACTCTAAAGATGGAAAAATATATATATCAAGCAAACAACAATAAAAAAAGAAGTGGCAATATTAATCTCTGACAAAATAGACTTTAAAGCAAAATCCTTTAAAGTCTAAAGGATAAGGAAGGACACTATATAATGATTAAAGGGTCAATACACCAGGAAATAAAACCATAATAAATATTTACACACCCAGCGACAGGGCTCCAAAATATGTAAAACAAACTCTAACAGCCTTGAAAAGACAGACAGATAGCTCTACAATAATAGTAGGAGATTTCAACACACCACTTTCGGTGAAGGACAGAACATCTAGAAAGAAGCTCAGTAAAGACACGCAAGATCTAAATACCACAATCAACCAACTTGACCTCATAGACATATATAGAACACTCCACCCAATAGCAGCTAAGTGAACTTTCTTTTCCAGTGCACATGGAACATTCTCCAGAATAGACCATGTATTAGGCCACAAAGCAAGCCTTAACAGAATCCAAAACATCAGAATATTAAAAAGGATCTTTTCTGACCATAACACCATAAAAGTAGAAATCAATAACAGAAAAAGCAAGGGAAAAAAATTAAATACATGGAAAGTGAGCAACACCTTGCTGCAAAACTACTGGGTTATAGCATTCAAAGAAGGAATAGAGAAATTCATAGAATCAAATGAAAATGAAAACACATCCTACCAGGATCTTTGAGGCACAGCAAAAGCCTTGCTCAGAGGAACACAACAGAGAGTCCCTGAAGGAGCAGAACAGTGGGATGCAGACCTCAAATTCTCATAAAAAGACCAGAATTAATCTGACTGAGACTAGAAGAACCCCAGAGGTCATGGTCCCTGGACCTTCTGTTAACCCAAGACAGGGACCATTCCCAAAGCCAACTCTTCAGACAGGGATTTGGACTGGACTATTTTTTTATACGATAGAAAATGATACTGGCGAGGAGTGAGCTTCTTGAATCAAGTAGACACACGAGACTATCTGGACAGCTCCTGTCTGGAGGGGAGATGAGAAGGCAGTAGAAGACAGAAGCTGGCTGAATGGACACGGAAATACAGGGTGGAGAGAAGGAGTGTGCTGTCTTATTAGGGGGAGAGCAACTAAGAGTATATAGCAAGGTGTATATAAATTTTTTTCCCCACGTTTCTGTCAGTTTGTCGTACTGTGGGGGCTTGCAAGTTGCTGTGATGCTGAAAGCTATGCCACTGGTATTCAGATACCAGTAGGGTCACCCATGGAGGACAAGTTTCAGCTGAGCTTCCAGACTAAGACAGACTAGGAAGAAGGACCCGGCAGTCTACTTCTGAAAAGCATTAGCCGGTGAAAACCTTATGAATTGCCCTTAGTGGAGAACCACCACTTTAATCCATTAAGAACACTGAATACCTGATAACCATGGCCTGCTGAGCCCCCGCAAGGTGCCCATGCCCTCCTGATCCCATTTGTTAAGCTCTGAGCTTATCCAGTGCCAGTTGTATATATCAAAGCTATTTACGTCAGTTGTTCTTGTTGCAGCTGTGTAATTTACATAAATACCACATAATCCAACGAAACAACGAAACATGAGAGCAAAATAAGAGAGTTTTTCTATTCTAAGTTGAATGATTGAAAAAGATTCTACAGAACAGAGACAAATTACATTTTTCACCATATCTTTTTTCCTCCTGCACGTACAACTAAACAATCCTCAGCCTCGCCTACACTTACGGAGAATCCCTGTGATTGAGTTCTGGCCAGTGGACAAAAATGATAAACTCCATTTCTGGTCTGGCACTTAAAACTTCCCTTGCTTTTTCTCTTTCAGCACCTGCAAAGAATCCAGAAGAGGTCTCTCATGGCCCAAGGCAAGGGTAGGAAACTTTTTCTGCAAAGGGCCAGAGAGGAAACACTGTCAGCTTCATATATTCTTTTTTTTTTTTAACAACCCTTTTAAGATGCAAAAACCATTCTTAGCTTATAAGGTGTACAAAATGTGCCATATACCTGGATTTGGCTCATGGGCAGTGGTTTCCTGACCCCTGTGCTAGGGAATGATGGGGTAACACATGGAAGGAAATTGGGCCCCCAAATGACTCTGAGGAGCAGATCCTGCTCCCACCCTTACCTGCACACATGACTGTGATGGACATGAAAAGTAAATCTTTTCCTATGTTAAGTCACTGAACTTTGGAGGTTATTTGTCACTGTAGTTAGTGTTCCTGCTATTCCATGAAGACTCTTTTAAAAATATTCCCTGTCAAATTAGGAACATGTAAGACGACTGTAGGAGCCCTGGTGGTGCAGTGGGTAAAGCTCTTGGCTGCTAACCAAAAGGTCGGCAGTTAGAACCCACTAGCCGCTCCACAGGAGAAAAATATGGCAGTCTGCTCCTGTGATGGATAAGGTTGTGTGTCAGCTTGGCTAGGCCATGATTCTCAGTGGTTTGGCAGTCTTATAATATTGTCATCACTTATATGAAGAGATCTGATATAATGTGATCACCTCCATGATGGAATTGCTGTGAGTAGCCACTCAGTTGAAAGGGAGTTTCCTTGGACATGTGGCCTGCAACCAACACAAGTGGACATTCTGGCAAGGCTCATGGGTTTTCACTCGTTCTGGACCCCGCAGTTGGCTCCTGTTCCTCACATCTCTGGTTCTTAGGACTTGAGATAGCAGCTTACCTGCAGTCTTGCCTGCCAGTCTTGGGATTTGTCCATCTTCACAGCAAAAGTCCTGCTCTCTGACCTGCCCATCTTGGGTTTACCAGCCCTTGCGGCTATGTGAGTCAGGAGAAGCCTCTATCCTGACCCACAGACTTGAGATGTTTGAGCCTCTACAACCCTGTAAACCATTCCACTGATATAAATCTCTCTCTCTACGTATTTATATGCTTTACTGGTTTTGCCTCTCTAGAGAACCCAGCCTAAGACAGCTTCCATAAAGATTTACAGGCTTGGAAAACATATGACAGTTCTACTCTGTCCTACAGGTCGCTCACTTTAAGTTGGAATCAACTTAATGGCAGTGGGTTTTGGAAGACAACTGTAAAAATTAGGAGGGTTCTAAAAGAATAGAATGATTCTGCATTTAGATTGTTTCAAACCTCTTTAAAATTCTCCTACTACTTTTAAGAAGCTAGAACTGGAAATTACAGATTCTGTATTATAGATGCTGTTTAAGGAAATAAAATAGTGCAGCATTCCACATCAGCCAACTCAGAGCCTAAGATGAGGTTTTGGCTTTACACAGAAAGACTAGTGCGCTCTCGCTCTCGCTCTCTCTCGTGTATGTGTATGTGTGTGTGTGTGTGTTTATAAACAAACCAGAGTGAGATGGCAGAAAAGCCTTAAAAGAAATAGGACAGTACCACAATACTGATTCTTCTGTACTGACCCTTGGCTCAGGCACCAATTCTCCCAGAAATTTATGATAGTACAATTTGACCGTGCTCTAGGTACAGAAACTCTATGGGGCAGTTCTCCTCTGTCCTATAGGGTCGCTATGCGTCGGAATCGACTCAACTGCACTGAGTTTGGTTTTGGGTTTGGCTAGGTACAGAAATGTTAAAATCCCTATGTATTTGCCATACAAAGCTACATAAAAATAATACTGTTACTATAGCTTATTTAACATAAATGGATATAAAAAATGGATATAAGCAGGACCGAAATAAGCTATGAAATGTTATTAAAGCAAAAGTTAGTCATCAGTTCACATTAATGTGTGTCCCTTTTCTAATACATCTGTTTTAATTAAAATATAGTTATATTCACTGTGTGGAAACCCTACCACAGGCTAGCTTTAGTATTATTAACTGTATAACTTAAACCATTCTCTCACTCTCCTGTAATTCCCATCAGCTCTCATAACAAAATGCTTGGCAATCAACAAGGAAGTCTCCAAGGTACAGTCTGTTACAGTGAATTGTCAAGGGCTCACAAGCGTGAGTGTTAATTAAGCTCCTTTTGTCCCAGCACAATATGTGGCTAGTAAGCAAAGCAGCTTAGAGTCAGTGCTGGTGAACCAAAATCAACACAGCCATTTTTAAAAACCGTAACTTTATTTTCACCATCTGCCATATGCCCTTCTTTTTTGCTGGTAAAGAGAGGAACCAGTTGATACTGTGTGGCTAAGTCTGGAATCATCATCATCACTGTTGACAAACACCCTGGGGAGAGCAACATCATCAACTCGCATTCACTGAACAAACACTTAGACAATACTCTCATCAAATACTTTTATTTTTGTCACGTTTCTTTCTTTCTTTTTTAATTTTTATTGTGCTTTAAGTGAAAGTTTACAAATCAAGTCAGACTCTCATACAAAAATTTATATGTTGTTGTTGTTGTTAGGTGTCGTCAAGTCAGTTCCAACTCATAGCGACCTTATGCACAACAGAACGAAACACTGCCTGGTTCTGAGCCATCCTTACAATCGTTGCTATGCTTGAGCTCATTGTTGCAGCCACTGTGTCAATCCACCTCATTGAGGGTCTTCTTCATTTCCACTGACCCTGTACTCTGCCAAGCATGATGTCCTTCTCCAGGGACTGATCCCTCCTGACAACATGTCCAAAGTATGTAAAACGCAGTCTCACCATCCTTGCCTCTAAGGAGCATTCTGACTGTACTTCTTTCAAAACAGATTTGTTCGTTTTTTGGCAGTCCATGGTATATTCAATATTCTTCACCAACACCACAATTCAAAGGCATCAATTCTTCTTTGGTCTTCCTTGTTCATTGTCCAGCTTTCACATGCATATGATGCAATTGAAAATACCATGGCTTGGGTCAGGTGCACCTTAGTCTTCAAGGTTACATCTTTGCTCTTCAACACTTTAAAGAGGTCCTTTGCAGCAGATTTACCCAATAGCAATGCATCTTTTGATTTCTTGACTGCTGCTTCCGTGGCTGTTGATTGTGGATCCAAGTAAAATGAAATCCTTGACAACTTCAGTCTTTCCTCCATTTATCATGATGTTGCTCATTGGTCCAGTTGTGAGGATTTTTGTTTTCCTTATGTTGAAGTGCAATCCATACTGAAGGCTGTTGTCTTTGATCTTCATTGGTAAGTGCTTCAAGTCCTCTTCACTTTCAGCAAGCAAGGTTGTGTCATCTGCATAACTCAGGTTGTTAATGAATCTTCCTCCAATCCTGATGCTGCGTTCTTCATGTAGTCCAGCTTCTCGTATTATTTGTTCAGCATACAGATTGAATAGGTATGGCGAAAGAATACAACCCTGATGCAAACCTTTCCTGACTTTAAACCAATCAATCTCCCCTTGTTCTGTCCGAACAACTGCCTCTCTATCTATGTACAGGTTCCTCATGAGCACAATTAAGTGTTCTGGAATTCCCATTCTTCACAATGTTATCCATAGTTTGTTATGATCCACACAGTCAAATGCCTTTGCATAGTCAATAAAACACAGGTAAACATCCTTCTGGTATTCTCTGTTTCAGCCAGAATCCATCTGACATCAGCATTGATATCCCTGGTTCCACATCCACTTCTGAAACCAGCCTGAATTTTTGGCAGTTCCCTGTCAATATAATGCTGCACCCGCTTTGGAATGATCTTCAGCAAAATTTTGCTTGCATGGGATATTAATGATATTGTGCTATAATTTCCACATTCGGTTGGATCACCTTCCTTGGGAATAGGCAAAAATATGGATCTCTTCTAGTCAGTTGGCCAGGAAGCTGTCTTCCATATTTCTTGGCATAGATGAGTGAGCACCTCCAGTGCTGCATCTGTTTGTTGAAACATTTCAATTGATATTCCATCAATTCCTGGAGCCTTGTTTTCACCAATGCCTTCAGAGCAGTTTGGACTTCTTCCTTCAGTACCTTCGGTTCCTGATCATTATGCCACCTCTTGAAATGGTTGAATATCGACTAATTCTTTTTGGTATAATGACTCTGTGTATTTCTCCCATCTTCTTTTGATGCTTCCTGCATCGTTTAATATTTTCCCTGTGGAATCCTTCACTATTGCAACTCGAGGCTTGAATTTTTTCTTCAGTTCTTTCAGCTTGAGAAATACCGAGCATGTTCTTCCCTTTTGGTTTTCCATCTCCAGCTCTTTGCACATGTCATTATAATACTTTGTCTTCTTGAGACGCCCTTTGAAATCTTCTGTTCAGTTATTTTACTTCATCAATTCTTCCTTTTGCTTTAGCTGCTTGACGTTCAAAAGCAAGTTTCAGAGTCTCCTCTGACATCCATCTTGGTCTTTTCTTTCTTTCCTGTCTTTTAAATGGCCTCTTGCTTTCTTCATGTATGATGTCCTTGATGTCATTCCACAACTCATCTGGTCTTCAGTCACTAATGTTCAATGTGTCAAATCTATTATGAATTTGGCAATGTCTAGAGACATGTTTGGTTGTCACAACTCGGGGAGTACTGCTAGTATCTAGTGGTATAGGCCAGGAGCTGCTAAATGTCCTTCCATGCTCAGGACCATCCCCCACAACAAAGGGATTCTCTGGCCCGAAATATCAATAGTGCTGAGATTAAGAAACCCCGGATTAGAGAGTGTTGTTTGATCTGACAAATTGTTAAGTGGAGGTTTGTTAAGGGATCATTTATTACGGTATGTTAGAAATAGATAAGGTCAAACTTAAAAGTTTGTAAAGGAAGTAAAGCCTTGGGAATTGTTGGGGTTTCTGTGGAAACCAGTTAATTCATAACCTTACCACCGTCTGTATCTTAAACCAACTAAGAATTGGCATAGAAAGCAGACAGGTATCAAAATACTAGCTTTATACCTGTCAAGCCTGATTGAAGGACATAATACGTTAAGTAGCCAAAGGGGTTTTCTGAATGCTTGCCCTCCAACCTGGGTGTGGAGAGAATTATGTCTGCCCTGCACCACCAGAGAGGTCCAGGGAGATGGAGTGAGCAAGGACAGTGAAGCAGAGCCATGTTTAACTCATCAATGTTTCCTGGTAGAAAAATGCAGATCATAAGTATTAGAGATTTTGTCATTTCATCAACCAGGCAATTCTTTCCTCTTCCCATGAGAAGTATTGAACGGGTGATTGCTTCAGTCTTTTAAGTAGGGTAGAATTTCTACTTTATTGGCTGGAAGGAATGCAGGAAGAAGAAAGGGTTTGTTCTCCCTCAGTCACAGTAGAGAAAGCACCCCTTTCCCCTCCAAATTCTAACTTTACTGAATATGGCAACTTGAGCAATTCACAGCCTCTCAAGGCCTCAGTTGCCTCATGTGGACAATAGTACAGATGTTTCAGAAGGCTGAGGGCTGACTTGGAAAGTCTATGGAGGTCTCCTGAAATCTTAAGAATATTCCAAAAGACATGCTGATGATTTAAAGAGAGCATAAAATGTATGTACTTATAAAATCTTGATTGTGAGGTCTAGCGTATCATTTCAATCCTTTGAGTGATTAGAGATTGAGGGTTGGGGAAGTCTGATTACCAGTGTGAATTTAAAAAGGTGAGAGTATTTTAGAGTTTAATCCCAAACTCTTCTGTGCACAATGATTTGCTGTCTTCAGCAGCAACTGCAATCCGTGATTTGGGGACTTGGTGATTCTATTCCCCCAGTTTCCTTGTTTTTTGTTCTTTTTTTACAGTTCTGACACAAGTCTTTATTAGTTCTTTGCATCTTCCATCAATTTTAACTCTCATGTTTGGTGGATATCTTTGAGATGACTCCAGGATTTTTAACAGTGATCTAACATATTTCTGTTATCAGTGCTTTGTGATGATGGGGATAATAAACATACAAGCTTTGGTATTAAAGGACAGGAACTTCAGTCCTGATTCAGCCTCCTGCTGGCCTAGTGACAAAAGAAAATCTGTAAAATGGGGATAAAAATAGTACTTAACTCTCAAGGCTCTTGTGAAGACAATGTATATGAAAACACTTGCAAAATGGTGAAGTACGTGCAAATGCTAGGAGTTATTATTAATTCTTTATTCACTTGCAACCTTTCTCTGGGACATCAAAAAATCTTTGCTTTGGAAAATAAACATGTGTGAAAGAAACTGCCTCTTTATCCAATAATTAGATTGTGTGATGAAGAGCAGACAGGCGTCCCTTCCTCTGATTCAAACATCCAGATGTGTATGCCTGATTTATCCAGATGTGTTCCTCAGTTTCCCACCTCAGCAGGACCACCTGGACGCAGAGAAGAAATACTCAGTCACACAGCTGTATAAACTGAGTGGTAAACCCAGACCTCTGGGGATGCCATTTGGTTAGGGGCCTCTTTCTAAGCCATAGCCATTTCTGACAATGTGATTTAAAGCTACAGAAATTTTCAAGACATAACTCCTTCTCTTTAAGTCGCAGCTTCAGAACCTTCTTGACCTCATTAGAAGAAATGGCATAAAAAAATTTTATCCAAAAAAACTTTCTTTTTCCTTCTTCCTCATTAGATAACTGTCACAGATCAAAAGCAGTGCTAAGAAAAATCACTACTACCATGTAGTCAGAGCTTCTAATGCAGATTTCTAATAGTATTCTGATCCAGCATTGTTCTCACGTGCCTCCATAGAATGGGATGAAGAGGTGGGCCCTGGCTCAAAACAACTCTTTCCTCTATTCACATTACTGGGCTCAATTTGTTGCCAGGCAACACTGATTACAGGCAATCCCCATTGCTACTCCTTCACCTAATTTAATTAAACTCATAATTTTATCCCTTCACCCAGGAATTTGACAACATATGCTTGAAGATCCATTCCGTGATTTGTGATTCTACTTTGGGAATTTGTCCTAAGGAAACAGTCCAAATATGAAAAAGCTATATGCCCTAAAATGCTCATTGCTACTTAATTTATGATATCAAAGGACTGGGAAAGGTATTTATGTCCACCTTTGGGGAAATGGTTAAGTCAGTGGTGGTATATGCATTCAGTAGGATATTATACAACCAGTGAACTTAATGGTTACAAAGCCTAAGTTGAAACATGGAAATTCTTATTATATACTGTTAAGTGAAAAAGAAGCAGTTGTAGATGCAGGTGCACTAGGATCATAACTACAGAAAAGTATAACAAAAAAGACTAGAAAGAAACTCATCAGAATGCTAATATTGCTGTGCTAGGGTGGTGAGGTCATAGACGATTTTCAGAAGATGTTTTTCTCTTTCAAGTGATGAACGATATAGCTTTTTTAAGATGATTTTTAAGAACAGATTTGCTTTTGTAAAACTTGCTCTTGTTCTCATTTCCCTGCCTACTGCATACTCTAGACTTCAAAATTGTGGCGCCAATTAGATAGTTAATCTAAGAGAAACATTGGAACTATGAGGAATGACATAAATGAAAGTTACACAAAGATACAGATGAAAAAAAGTGTGAAGATGGCAGGGACATGTTATGATTATTTTACAGGCTCTAAATGAGTAAACCCCCATGTGTCTGTCAGTTTGTTGTACTGTGGGGGCTTGTGTGTTGCTGTGATGCTGGAAGCTATGCCACCGGTATTCAGATACCAGCAGGGTCACCCATGGAGGACAGGTTTCAGCTGAGCTTCCAGACTAAGACTAGGAAGAAGGACCCGGCAGTCTACTTCTGAAAAGCATTAGCCAGTGAAAACCTTATGAATAGCAGGTGAACATTGTCTGATATAGTGGTGGAAGATGAGCCCCCCAGGTTGGAATCCACCCAAAAGAGGACTGGGAAAAAGCTGTCTCCTCAAAGCAGAGTCGACCTTAATGACGTGGATGGACTAAAGCTTTCGGGACCTGCATTTGCTGATGTGGCATGACTCAAAATGAGAAGAAACAGCTGCAAACATCCATTCAAAATCAGAACCTGGAATGTACAAAGTATGAATCTAGGAAACTTGGAAATCGTCAAAAATGAAATGGAACACATAAACATCGATATCCTAGGCATTAGTGAGCTGAAATGGACTGGTATTGGCCATTTTGACTCAGCCAGCTCCATGACAGATCCCTCAATCTTTCTGAACATGGTTCTTTCCAGCTCTGAAATTCATTCGTTTACCAAATTTCTATTGAGCGCCTATTGCATTTCAAGCACTGTGCTAGGTACTTGTAGAAGTAAAAACAAAACAAAAGCAGAATAGGACACAGTTTCTGATCTCAAAATAAACATTTTTAGACTTTTTTTTGTCTGTTTGGGAAGGGAAGTATGGAGGCAGGGGCAATGTCAGGAAGCCTTGGTTTTGAATATACATTTACAAATACGTTTATGAATTTTTTTGTTAAATAACCATTCCTTTTACCAAGACAGCCAAAAGGAACGTTATTGCTCTGTCCATTAGTACTGATACTATGCTCATTGAAATAAAAAGCTGCTAGAGAAATTTAGTCTCTGCCTAAGAGAACTCATATTCTAATGGTTTGAGAGCGATGATGATTTTTTTAAAAAATGATGGATATGATGACCTAGTTGAGGAATAAATATCCTGTATCATAGATTTGAACAGACGTCTAACCACAGAAAAATACAAATGCGCAATGAGTACATAAAAAGATGCTCAGTGTCATTAGCCAATTTTGTTGCGTACTGTTAAGTCAATTCTGACTCATAGTGACCCTATAGGACACAGAACTGACCTATAGGATTTCCAAGACAGTAATATTTATGGAAGCTGATTGTTCCATGGAGCAGCTGATAGGTTTGAACAACTGACCTTTTGGTTAGCAGCTGAGTGATTAACCACTGTGCCATCAGGCCTCCTCATTACCACTATGGAGATGCAAATCAAAACCACAATGAGATACCACCTCACCCACATTAGAATGGCAGTGATAAAAAGAAAAAAAAGAAATGGAAGACAACAGGTGGAAAAATTGGAATTTTCATCCATTGATGATGGAGATGTAAATGGTTCAACCACTATGGAGAACAGTTTGGCAGTTCCTCAAAAGTTAAACACAAAACTACCACGTGACCCAGCAATCCCAATCTTAGGTGTATACCCAGAAGAAGTGAAAGCAGGAATGCAAACAGAAACCTGTTCTCCAATGTTCATTGCAGTACTTTCCACAGTTGACGAAAGTGAAAACATTTGAAATGTCCATCAACAAATGGATAAAACAAAACAAAACCTGTTCTGTCAAGTTGATTTTGACTCATAGCAACCCTATGTGAAAGCAGGAATGCAAACAGAAACCTGTTCTCCAATGTTCATTGCAGTACTTTCCACAGTTGACGAAAGTGAAAACATTTGAAATGTCCATCAACAAATGGATAAAACAAAACAAAACCTGTTCTGTCAAGTTGATTTTGACTCATAGCAACCCTATAGGACAGAGTAGAAATTTTCCACAGGATTCCCAAGGAATGGCTGGTGGATTCGAACCTCCAATCTTTTGGTTAGCAGCCATAGCTCTTAACCACTGCCACCAGGGCTCCACAACAAATGAATAGATAAACAAAATGTGGGATATACATACAATGGAATATTCCTTAGCCATAAAGAAAAATGAAATGCTGATACATGCCACAACATAGAAGAACCTAGAAAACATAATGCTGAGCAAAATAAATCAGTGGCAAAAGGACAAATATTCATCTCACTTATATGAAGTGATCAAATATGTAGAAACCAAAGATGGTAAGTAGTTACTAGGTGTCATGGATTAAATTGTATCCCCCCAAAATGTGTGTCAGTTTGGCTGGGCTATGATTCCCAATATTGTGTGGTTGTCTACCAATTTGTGGTCTGATGTACTGTAAATCCTAACCTCTATGATGTTATGAGGCTGGATTAAAGGCAGTTACTTTGATGAGGCAGGACTCAATCTACAGGATTAGGTTGTATCTTGAGTCAATCTCTTTTGAGATAAAAGAGAGAAGTGAACAGAGAAGAGGGGGACCTCATACCACCAAGAAATTACCGCCGAGAGCAGAGCACATCCTTTGGACCCAGGGCCCCTGCACTGAGAAGCTCCTAGACCAGGGGAAGATTGATGGCAAGGACCTTCCCCCAAAACCCATAGAAAGAGAAAGGCTTCTCCTTCTCCTGGAGCTGGGACCCTGAATTCAGACTTCTAATCTCCTAGACTGTGAGAGAATAAATTTCTGTTTGTTAAAGCCATCCACTTGTGGTATTTCTATTATAGCAGCAGTAGATAACTAAGATACTAGGAGTGGGAGAGAAGGAAAAAAAGGGGAGTTTGGCTTAGGAGGCATTGAGTTTATGTTAATATGGTAGAATAATCTGGAAAAGAATAGTGATAAAGGCTGCACAACTTGAGGAATGTAATCAATGTCACTGAATTTACATGTGGAAATTGTTGAATTGGTGAAGGTTTTATGGTGTATATTTTCACCACGTTAAATATATATATATACACACATACATGAAAAGTGTAATTTCAAAGCTGGACAGCCAAGTGGTTATATAATACATGAATGAAGGAAGGAAATGGCTACAAGGAAACCCCTTATATGCTCCATCCTTTGTCTTTGTCTGGGTCAGTCTCCGATTACTGAAGACGTTCAGTAACATATTCCTTGCATAAAATATGTTCACAGTGCTAGATGCATTACATGCACTATCTCATTTTATTCTTATAACATGAGGTAGATAGTATTTTATTTTCATTTTGCAGGTAAACTGCAGCTCAGAGAGGCTAATAATTTGTCAAATATGGATGCACAGCTTGGGTTTGAACCCATGCCTTTCTAGCCCATAGAGCCCATTCTTTAAAATCACCAACACAGTTTTATATCATCAGCTCATATATCTTGGTTTCCTCCACAGTGACTTACACATAGAAATAATGGATGCTTTGTGGACAGAAAAAAAAATTTTTTTTTTTTTTTTTTTTTGTGGAAGTGACAGTATCTAAAACAAATCTTTCCGTGGTGTAGTTAAGCATTTGAAAGTGACTTTTGGCTAATTTGAACATTGCAGAAACTAACCATTGCTCTGCCTCACAGGTGGGAAATAAGGTGGGAAACCTCACTCTTATTCTGAATTTCAGGCCAGCACATGAGGCCAACATACAGTTCTACTATTTGCTGATTGAATGAATGCATGGCAGTAGGAAGGAATGGATAATGAGTCAACAAAGTTTCTTTAGTTTAAATTTTTAGTGGAGAGGGAAAAATACTCCCTAACATTTTATAGAGGCATCTTTTGTGTGTGGGTTTGCCAATCGATATTTTAAGTGATTGACTGTGTGTCACCAGAAAAATAATTACTAGGCACACAGAAACTCCATGTTCAATTTTGAAATTGAGATGAATAGTACAAGTCAGTTAATATTGTATAGAATTATAGGTGTTCATCAATTTAATTTAATAAGTATTGAGTTTATATTATATACAAGACAGCATGAAGATAAAATAGTGAAGACCCAAATTTGACCTCAAAGAGACATTTTGTAAAATTATGAGGCTGCTCGCATACGTCTTTAACAAAGATAAAAAAAAAAAAATCATGTGATAAATGCTAGAGTATACATACAAATAAAGGACCGTGGGAGGAGCAATGAAGAGAAGGCTATTTGGCAAGGATAACAGATGAAGCCTTCGTTTTGTAGACTGATTCCCTGAAACACACTTCTAAACAGTTACTCCTCTACTCAAAAACTTTCAGTAGCTCCCTATTGCTTACAAACATAGCCTAAACCCCTTACCACAGCCCTCAAGATCCTTTTTTGTTAGACCATATCCTCTGTGCTTAGGGTGATCAACTCCTGGTTTTTCCTAGGACTTTCCCAGTTTTGCCACTGAAAAGTCTACTTTCCCAAAAAAACCTTCAACCCATGCAAACCAGGACAGTTGATCACCCTAACTACATATTTCAGTGTTTGATGAGGCCAACCTGAACCACTTTCTAGCTCTGCTGACATTCTCTGTTTTCTCACTTCTGCGTTTGTTTCTTCTTGCCACATCTCCCTTCCCCAGCCTTGGATTCAAATCCTTATTTATAATTTAGAACCATATTCAGTGTCACCAGCATTAAGAATTGATGATATATTATCTATATTATTATCATTGTTACTAATAAGAACTAACATTTATTGAAATTCTGTAGCATTTTAAGTGGATTTTTATAATAATCTTCACTCTCTGTCGTGTAGGTTCTACAACAATCCCTATTTCACACATAAAGAAACTGAGACTAAGACTATAACTCATCCAAAGTTATATAGCTAACAAGTGCCAAGTTGAGATTTAACTCCATCTCACTACAACACAAAAACCCTTGCTTTTAACCATGACGGTACACATTGTCGCCCTTCCTAGACCCTTCCCAGATGAAATTAACACCACCTTTGAGATTTTTTTGAGATAAATGCCTCCTTGGGTGCTTAACACTCTACATTGATTTAGAACATTTTACACCTGACCCGTTTCCCCTCCCAGGGTAGGAGCTTATTAATGGCAGGAGCTATGCGCAATACATTTTTTAATCCCCCAAAGTATGAAGGAGACATGAGAATATTTGTTACATGAGAGAATGGACATGTGGGCCAATGGAGGAGATTCTTAAACTGTAATTTAAAGGGTGTAGGTTTTATATTGGGATGATATGCCGAGCTAAGTGAATAGTAATACTAATACTACTAATAGGAGCTAACCTCTGGTGAATTCTTACTCTGCACTAGACAATAAAAAAAAAAAAAAAAAAAACTCGTTGCTATTGAGTCGATTCCGACTCAAAGAGACTCTATAGGACAGAGCAGAACTGCCCCATATGGTTCCAAAGAGCATCTGGTGGATTCAAACTGCTGACCTTTTGGTTAGCAGCCAAACTCTAGAAGCCCTGGTGGTGCAGTGGATAACCGCTTGGCTGCTAATCAAAAGGTCGGCAGTTTGAGTTCACCAGGTGCTCCTTGGAAACTCTATGGGGAAGTTCTACTCTGTCCTATAGGGTCGCTATGAGTCAGAATAGACTCGATGGCAGCAGATTTTACCAGACAATAAACCATCTAAAATTCTCTTAATAGCCTACGGACAAAAGTCCAATTACTATCCTTGCTTTTCAGGTGGGGAAGCTTAGGCTCAGAAAGACGAAATGAGTTTCCCAAAGCTACATAGCTGATGAATGGCAGAGGCAGATTTCAGACACACCCTTATCTGATTCCGAGCAAGAGTAGTAAACATGATGCTAGATACTGACGTCGTTGTCATTGTTGTTGTTAGGTGCCGTCGAGTATTTCAACTCTTAAGGACCTCACGTGACAGAGTAGAATTACCCCATAGGGTTTCCAAGGCTGTAATCTTTGCGGGAGCAGACCTCCCCCAGAGCAAGGGAGGGTTCCACTCTCCAAACTTTGTTAGCAGCTGAGCACTTAACCATTGTGCCATCAGGGCACTTTAAGATACTGAAGAGAGGGGAGAAATTACAGGGTGTGCTTAAAAAAGCATCCAGTCACCTGATTTAGCTGAAGCATAGAAGTATGAAAATGGTAATAATAATAATGATGATGATGGCTGTTATTTATTTTATAAAGCCTCTCCATCCCCTAGAAACCCTGTTGGCATAGTGGTTAAGAGCTACAGCTGCTAATCAAAAGGTCAGTAATTCAAACCTACCAGCTGCTCCATGGGAGAAAGATGTAGCAGTCGGCTTCTGTAAAGATTTACAGCCTTGGAAACCCAATAGGGCAGTTCTACTCTGTCCTATAGGGTCACTATGAGTAGGAATTGACTTGATGGCAGGGGGTCTCATTTGGTGGAGGTAATAACGGTAGCACTTGAAACACTGATGAATATCAAAGACCACAGCGTTCAGTATGGAATACATCTCAACATAAAAAAAAAAAAAAAATCCTCACAACTGTACAAATAAGCAACATCATGATAAACAGAGAAAATCCTAAAGTTGTCGAGGATTTCAGTTTACTTGGATCCACAATCGATACCCGTTGAAGCAGCAGTCAAGAAATGAAACAGCATATTGCATTCGGCAAATCTGCTGCAAAGGACCTCTTTAAAGTGTTAAAAAGCAAAGATGTCACTTTGAGGACTAAGGTGAGCCTGACCCAAGCCATGATGTTTTCAATCACTTCATATGCATGTGAAAGCTGGACAATGAATAAAGATGACTGAAGAAGAATTGATGCCTTTGGATTATGGCGTTAGTGAAGAATTGAATATACCATGGACTGCCAGAAGAATGAACAAATCTCTCTTGGAAGAAATACAGCCAGAATGCTCCCTAGAAGTGAGGACGGCAAGACTTTGTCTCACGTACTTTGGACATGTTATCAGGAGGGACCAGTCCCTGGAGAAGGACATCATGCCTTATAAAGTAGATGGTCAGCGAAAAAGAGGAAGACCCTCAAGAAGATGGCTTGACACAGTGGTTGAAACAATGGGCTCAAGCACAGCAACTATTGTGAGGACAGCACAGGCCTGGATAGTGTTTTGTTCTGTCGTACATAGGGTCGCTTTGAGTCAGAAAGGACTCGAAGGCACCTAACAACAATAATGGTAAAAAAAAATATATATATATATATATTTTTAGCTAACGTTTATTGAGTGCTTTATTGATAAGTCACTGTGCTAAGCACTTTTCATGGATTATCTATCAGATATTTACTACTTCTCACAACAACCCTTTAGGCAGGCACTGATACTAACCTCATTTTTGGAGCAAAGAAAAATGAGGCTTAGAGAGGTTAGGTGGCTACTGCAACTCGGTTCTTAAAAGAACCTTTTCTTCCAGGTTTATGAACACCAATGAACGAAGATCCTTGCAACAGCATCCAAACATACCCCTCTCCTTTGTGCTTCCTCCATGTGGACATTCCAATCAAGTCGTAGGGCATTTTCAGCTGAAATCTCTTCCAGCCTGTAGGTACGCCAGAAAGACAAACGCCATCTTGGAGCTTACTCCAGAGGCTCCTTCACACTAAGTAGCGGAGCGTTGTGGGTCCCCCCACAACCCTCCGTGTTTCTCTTATTGATTTGGAGCTGTGTTGTGATATGTGATGTGCTAGACTGAACAGCGGGGTTGTACAGCTAGGCGTCTTTAATGTGGGCGTAATCTTGCCCATCAAATAAAACTGCAATTAAAGGTCTCAAAGCGTTGTGTTTAGCTCACAGCAGTTTTCCACTTAATGGAGAAGCTGCTGTTGGAAGTCAGGTCAGGCTAAAAGCTTCTCTTTGATGCCAAGCAGAAGGTGGGTTGAGAGCAGTCTAGGGGTCTGCACCAGGCAAGAACCATCAGGGAGAGCCTGAAAGCTTAACCAACTCTCCTCTGCCACCTAGCGCTGCTCAGAATTAAAAGGTCATGTTCTTTTTGATGTTCTTAAGAAGAGATTCTCTTTTGTGGACAAGAAAACTCATCTTTTGCCAGGTATGTTCTTTATGATAGATTAAAGGTCGGTCATCCTGGGCTGCTTTTCTCTTCTTTTGAAATCTGGCAGTGTCTTGATCTTTTGGAAAATGAATTTTGATACTCTGATGTATCAGGATATAAAACTAAACTGAAGGGAATTTCAGATATATATTTGTATGAATATGAACTTCGTGGGTTCAATTTCAATTGTGTCAGCCCTTTGACAGTTCAACACAGGCTTATTTAGTAGAATCTCACCTGTGATCTGGCTTCTTATTCTTTTATATAATAAGCATTAGATTGGACAAAAAAGCGGTCTGAAAGTTCAGAGCGATTTCTGAACTTCAGCTAGCCTTAGATTTCCATGTTTGTGAACGTTTTGAGGGAGAAGATGACGCTTTGTACTTTCACAACTTCTTTGGGGGAAATAAGGAGAATACAGCCATTATTCCTGCTTATGGACACAGAAAAGCCCCTAACTTCCTGTTTTCATCTTAGTGGCGTCCCCTTGAGCTTTTGAATATTGTGTGTGTCACTGAAGTCTCTGGAGGCTTATTTCTTTGAGTCCTATGCTTTGCAAAGGTTTGTCAGGATGTAATTATTGTAATAATTATTGTTATAAATGTTTCTATTTGTTTGGGAAACATAGCTAAAAATGTTATAACTGTGTTGGATTGTTAAAACAAACAATGACAACAACAGCAAAAAGTGATAATACCGTATAGATCCTTACATTTTGAATCCATTTTCCAGAGAATCATGTTAAACTGATACACTTAAGCACAAGCTTAAATTTATGGAAACTTTAAAGAGAAGTTATCTTTAGAACATTCAACTCATTTTGCTATGTTGACCGTAAACTCCTTGAGAGCAAGCTCTCTGGCAGTGTTTCTAACAGAGCCCAGCACACAGTGGGCACTCAAAAAATATTTGAAACGAGGCAGACAATTGAAAACAAAGCAGATCACGGAATTGTCAGTCACTATAACTTCATAGAACAGAGTAATTTTGGTGTACCCCTGTTGAACACACAGGTTGGTTTGCAGTGAAATAAGGAATTTTTATAAAAGAGAAAGCCACATTTTATTATTCATTGATGTGAGATGGAGGAAGGTCATTAAGGGTAATTGACCTTGAAATGGGTTTCATTTACCCTGCTGAGCTCAGTGGGCATAGTATTAGAATAAAGCTAATACAGGCAATAGGCAATTAGTGGGGCAGATATGGGAATGCCTTTTCTGATTACAGCACAGCAGATTAGAAACAAGAACCCTGATGCATTATGGATCTTCTAATGTTAACAAGTGTCACTTCTTAGTTGGGGAGCAGCTTCATGAAACAACTTTATTGAAACTGATGGTAATCTGTTGTTTGGTGGGGGTAAGAAAAGGTGATCCCCAAATTATTTTACCTTGATGTTAAGGAAAAATTTTAAATTACATGTAAATACCTCCAGAAAAGTTAATCCAAAAATGATAGTCCTTACAGATTTTAATGGAATCAATAGCAATGAGCAGTTTCAGGAATCAGGCAAGTTATACTAATTACTATATAAATGACAATGACTAGAAGCAATATTCAGTCTTTCATATCAGAGGAGATCTCATTCTCTGTTTTCTCTTCCTATAGATTTAGTGCCATTATATATTATGTAATGCTGTTTTTATAAAAGTAATTTTTAACTTCTAAACACATTTAAAGAATTAATTTTTTAAAACCATTCAATAAATTTATATTAAAACAAAAAAGTATATGAATTTTTTTCAGGATTTTTTTTTTTTTGCTTTGTTTTTCATGTATAATGTGTTCATCTGTTTGCAATATAGGATTATAATGCATTGTCTCAAATATAAATAATGTCCCAAAATAAATAATAGTGATGCTAATAATAAGTTTACTACATGCATGACACTATACCATGGAACTATATGTATTACCTCATTTAGCTTTCACCACATTGCATGAGGCATTGCTGTTATTCTCTGCTTGAGTAACAAAGACTGAGTCCTCTGTAATAAAAAACATGTCCATGGTCAAGAAGCTCCTAATAATGGAGATGCATTCTAACCCAGGATTTTCTGGCTCCTATTTTTTTTTTTTATTGGGTAATGCTGTGATAAACCACCTTCATTGGATCTTCCCCTTTTACTTGATGGTTAGTGAACACAGTTAATTAGAGCAGTGATTATGAAACTTCTCACTGGTTGGACCCTTAACTAGTTTTTTTTTTTTCTTTGTTTCATGGCCACATCCATAATCTCAACTAACTCACTAAAGAAAAATAAGCTGCAAGAGATTACAGACAATTACTGACTATAAATTATAACAAATAGAGATGACAATGGAGAAATTTGGTGGGGACCATTTAACTAAGTGATACAAACCTATCATCAATAGTGAGACAGGTGAACGTTGTGTGTCCTGAATTGATGTTCTCAGAAGGACACAATGTCATCAACGTCAGATCCCTGAATCTAACCACGAGGGAACAATCAGGCAAATCCCAATTATGGAACATTCTGAAAGCAACAACAACAACAAAAAAAAAAACTGGCCTAGAATCTTCTTCAAACACGTCCATTTCAGCAGAGAAAAATAAAAGGCGAGGAAACCGTTCTAGATTAAAGGAGGCTAAAAAGGCATGAGAACAAAATGCAAATAAGATCAGTCACTGAGGAAGACACAATTGTAAGTTGTCGCTCAGCTTTATAGGGCTTTCAGCAGCAGTTGTCCTTTGATTGGCTTGGGCCACGTCGAGAACATCCTGATTCACAGAGGAGAGTGGCTGCAAATGATAGCAGGTCCAGTTTATTTTATCGTGTGTTGTTTTCTAACAAAGGGATCAGGAGAAATTTTTTTTCTAGAGGTAGTCAAACTGAAATGCTTTGCTTGCAAAAAGTTCTGTTTTGTTCTGTTTTTATTCATTGAATTTGTTCCCAACTTAGAAAACTGAGATTTTATTAAAATACAGAGTTCTATCTTCTCTTGAAAGAGCTAAAACTGGGCAACATTGGGCAAATCATGATTGGATGCGGTTCCACTCTCTAGTAAGGAACCTTAGTGGGGCAGTGGTTAAGTGCTCAGCTGCTAACCAAAAGGCCAAACCCACCAGTCATTCTGCAATAGAAACCGTAAAGATATAGCCTTGGAAACCCTATGGGGCAATACTGCTCTGTCCTAAAGGGTTGCTACTAGTTGGAGCCAACGAAATGGCAGTGTTTTGGGGGGCACCGTTTATTGCACCGTAGTCATTAGCCACCTTCACTCCTTCATGTTACTCCCTTGGTCCCTGTTGTCATTTGTCTTGTGACTTTAGCTTTATTCCAAGGCCTGTAGAAAAGTAAGTTAACTTAGCAGCAGATTTATGAATTGGAGAGCTCCAGTGTGTTACAATTTGGTATATAATGCCATTGCTTATCATTGCAATTTGTTCCTCTAATTTTTTCTAAAATCATTTAAAAGATATAAAATAAGAAATAAAGTGTTTTCATGAAATGCCAGGAGTGTAAGTGTCAATTCTAAAACATGGATTCAAAGCCATTTTAAATAGTAATATTTTCCCACCCACCCTTCAGGAAAGCAGATATTCCAGTTGTTTCCTTTGCACTCAATAAACGGAAGAAATAGGGAAACACAAGCGTGTGCACACACGAGTGTAGCCTCACACACCTAGCCACATCCGGCTCACAGAGCTACCCCCACATCTGGCTCATGATCGGGGCTCTCCTCCTGACTCTGCCTCTGAGCTGAAATAGGACATTAAACCGCCCAGGTTTTCTCATCAATATAATGAGGGAATTGGCCTAAGTCAGCTTATAAAGTCTACTTCCTGCTCCAAGGTGCTGAAGCTATGATGTCGGTTTTCTTTCATTACATTTCAAGAATAAAAGCTAGCAGGATTCTCTTCCACATTGGAATTCTGGATTTTAGGCAAAAAGTTAAACCTTCTTCCAAGGGAGGTCATATTAAAATGAACTGTAAGAAATTCAGACGCTTGGAATTAAGTCTACGCGGCTTAAATAAACACCATCAGTACCGGACGAGGTGTAAGAGAGCATATGGTTGTCATTGTTCATAACATCACATGCAAGATTAAGCCTTCTACTTAATGTTTTAAAAATGTAGTTAAAATTAAAAGAACCCTAGAGAAATTTTAATATGCATGAATGCTTCCAATGAAGATTAAAATTTTGTTTTATCCAACTCTAGTAAGCAATATATATATATAGTTATTCTTATAAACTAATGATAATTGCCTTCACTGAATTAGCTTTGTTCAAATTTGTATTGATTGCATAGACCTAAACAATTTAAATTCTATAAACTTGGTTTTCTTATACCTAAGAGGAAAAAGCTCAGAGTGTAGGTACTTTATTCTTTGCTTTCTGTGGGCTTTGTTGTTTTGAATATAAAATCTAGCTGTCCCTAAGGCAATGAGAAAAGTTATTCTTTTTTTTTTTTTTTAATGCTTTCCATTACAAGGAAATTGGATGAACACTGAGAATAGACTAGGAACTTGATAACAAAATTCAGTATACACACATTCTCAGTATAGATAACTTCTTTATTAACTAAGAAAATTATTTTAGCTTTTGCTTTGAAATGAAATTTGTTTAGATAACTTCTTAAATCTAATAGAGGACAAGGATTTTTCAGTTCCAAATTTTTGTTACCTAGTTTTATATGAACGGAAAATAAGGGAGGGGGGAATAAAAAATAATGAAGGAGAAAGGGAATACATTGAATGTTAATTATAATGCTATTTCCAGACATTATCCCAGTTAATCCACGGAATTCTCTATGGTGTGTGTCACAATCCTCATTTTGTAGATGAGGCTAAAATCCAATCAGTAGCTCACTGTACTGTGGGACAAGGGTGGCGAGATCTGATTTCAGCTTTGTTGTCAGATGCCTCCGAGTTGATTCCAACTCATAGCGACCCTATGTGCATCAGAACATAGGTGCCTGGTCCTGCACCATCCGCACGATCGTTGCTATGCTTGAGCTCACAATCGTTGTTGTGCGTGAGCCCATTGTTGCAGCCACTGTGTCAATCCATCTCCTTGAGAATCTTCCTCTTTCTCACTGACCCTCTGCTTTACCAAGCATGATGTGCTTCTCCAGGGACATGTCGCTCCTGCTCGCATGTCCGAAGTATGTGAGATGTAGTCTTGGTATCCTTGCTTCTAAGGAGCATTCTGGTTGTACTTCTTCCAAGACAGATTTGCAGCCAGCTTTACCAGGCTTCAAAATCAAGAGCTGTCAGCATCCTGCATAGAAGAAGTATATTTCTGTACAGATATTGCTTCCCACCTGTCTTTCCCATTGGACTGTAAGCTCCATGAGAGCAGAGATTGTATTTGGTGTTCTGTTTCTAGACCTGTTCTGTTTCTGAATCATACTAAGTGCTAAAGAAATATGGAATGCATAAACCAGTGAAACGATGTAATAGAAACATTAATAATCATAAAAATTTATTTCACTTTCTATATTTGGAAACACTTTCAGGCTGCTAAACTGGTAGCACAACATTTAAGCACTCAGCTGCTAACTGAAAGGTCAGGGGTTTGAACCCACCCAGTGGCTCCACGGGAGGCCTGGTAATTTGCTCCCATAAAGATTACAGCCTAGTAAACCTTTTGGGACAGTTCTGCTCTGTCACCTGGGGTCACTGTGAGTTGAAAATCAACCGCACGGTACCTAACAACAACAATCTTTCTTCATTACAAAGGGTGGCTGTAGGCGTTTGGGGTTTAGCTCAAGACAGATTTTAGTGGATATACCCACTGTCGTCGAGTCGATTCCGACTCATAGTGACCCTGTGGGACAGAGTAGAACTGCTCCATAGGATTTCCAAGGCTGTAATCTTTATGGAAATCCTATGGAGCAGTTCTACTCTGTCCCACAGGGTCACTATGAGTCGGAATCGACTCGACGACAGTGGGTATATCCACTAAAATCTGTCTTGAGTTTAACACCAAACGCCTACATCCGTCCTTTGTAGTAAACAAAGATTGTTGTTTCCAAGGCTGTAATCTTTATGGGGAAACCCTGGTGGCGTAGAGCGTAAGTGCTACAGCTGCTAACCAAGAAGCCAGCAGTTCGAATCCGCCAGGCGCTCCTTGAAAACTCTATGGGGCAGTCTAAATCCACTCGACGGCAGCAACCAAGGACTTAACCGCTGCGTTTCCAAGCTCCTTTTAGTGGATATACTGAAAGGAATATGTGACTAGCCTTTGAAAATTTATCTTCCTTTTAGATTCTTTATTTTAAAAGCTGCAATAGCAAAGTGTGTTTCAGCATCTCTTACTAGAAAGGTTTACAGATAAGATGTTTTGAACCACCTCTGATCTGATTTGATCTCATCAAGTTGTCTCCTAATAAAGAAATTTGCAAAGAAATGTCATCCCAAAATTGAGCGTTGGTTAAGTGGTTATAATTTTGTGTTACCCCTAAGAAACAAGTCCCCAGTTTAGTCTTAAGTGATCTGAATCAGTAACTGCAGAAGGTTACTTGCCCTTCTGAATGTACTTATTTTAAAATCTTTGCACATATGCCAATGCCTTAAGGTCAGAAGCTGTGTTCCTTATACAAAGGTTCTTGAACTCTTTGGATAAAACGGTTTCACATTTCTTTCATATGTTCCAAGCTCATTTGTTGTGTGGTAATTAGCTCAGGGACTCGGTGTCTCGGTAAATATATGCATATTTTGTACTTGGTTACCTTAAAGAAGAAAATTTTTCAAATCAAATGATTACCTATGCGCATGATTAAATTGACCCTCCTGGACTCTTTTACTGGTTAATTAAATGCAAACTAAGTTTATAAATTATTGCTTTAAAGTTCCTTCATAAATAGACCTAGTTTTGTGGGCAGTCCCATTCCATTTTTCTGACTATCAGACTGCTGTCCATAAACTGAAATTGACAGTTCTGCCTTTTCTGAGCATTGTTGGTTTCTGTTTCATGCTTAATGCGATCAGTGGAAAAAACAGAAGATTACTGAATTTTGAATACCTTATCCTTATAATATCGACGGCACAGGGTTTATCCTTATAATAATTGCCATTTTAGTGTGTTGGTTTGATGTTAATTAGCGCTTCAGTGCTTTGGTACTTCATACAAATGTACATGGAGAAGATTTAAGGACTTTTGTTAAAACTGTGGCATACATTATGTGGAGAAGAATAAATAGATTTTCCTCCACACCTTGGAAAGATCATATGAGTCCATGTCACGTCAGTGAGATCTCACGAATACTATATACTTCCTATTTCTAATCCATGACTGGTAAAATAGTTTATTCTACCTTTCCACTGAATTATAGATTTGAACACTGAAAATAACAATTTTAGACCACCTTTGTGTTCCTTTCTGCTAATTTTTATTGATCTCAAGCACCAGTAAGATAATATACAACCACTAGAACTCTCTTAGTTTTAAAAATTCCTGTTTGAGCTTCAGAGTCTTATGGAAGTCATCTTTGATCTTAAATGGTTAATCTTTCTCTTAGTCTTTTGTCTTCACAAGTCTGTTGTCTTTATTTTGTGTTATCCTTCTCCTTAATTAAAAATAAATTGCCTTTGTCGCTAAGCCCTTTGTACCTTAATTCAGGGAATCCTATGCTCTGAGTCAATTTTTGAAAAATTAGTTTATGTCTCATGAGAACCATATGATGAGATTCACTTTTTTCACTATTTTTAATAGTTTATTCATTAAGGAGCCCTGGTGGCACAGTGGTTAAGAGCTTGGCTGCTAGCCCAAAGGTCAGTAGTTTAAATCCACCAGCTGCTCCTTGGAAACCCTGTGGGGCAGTTCTGCTCTGTCCTGTCAAGTCGCTATGAATTGGAATCGACTACATGGCAACAGGTGTTATTCACTAAAGGTTATTCTTCACTTACATTTTTGCAGATCTTTTATTCCCAGCATCATGCGTATATGGTACATCCCATGTACTTGGTATGCTTAGGTAGCATATGGTTAGAAGCTTTGCTACCAGGCGAAGTCATATATTTTCCATGGCAAGTGTATCCAAAGATGGTGATGGAAACACCTAGTTTAAGATTCATCTTTTCTTCCTTTTCTTAACAAATATTGATAGAGGATCTTATACTTGCCAGACCCTGTAAAAGAGCTGTATGATACACCTTTGGTCCTGGTTCCTATAAACACTTGTGATTAGTAGTTATAAACTTACATAAATGCAGGTAATGAGGATGCTATGTGATTAGAGCTGTGATAAGGAGGTGTTGAAAATTCTGTGAGGTCCAAGGACCAACCCAGTTTACTGTAACCATGGAATAGTTCAGGGGAGATTAAAATTCAGGCTTTGCTTTAAAGAAGCAGAGGGTTCTACGAGGTAGAGAAGGTAGGAAAGAGCATTCAGGCTGAGAGATCTTCACCTGTGTGAGCTCTGAGCCTCAGAGGTCACAAGATGACAGAAAGATGGGCCCAGCTCAGCTCCTGCCTTACCACTTATTAGCTCTTAGCTCTTGCTTGGCTAAGCTGCTTTGCATGTGTAAGCCTCAGTTTCCTCACTTGTTTGTGCTGATTAAATGAGATATACTTCACTCTCCAGGCACAGTAAGTGGCATGTTGTAGATGCTTCTTGATAGTTCCTTCTGTTACTTGAGTGTTCGGGGAAAAGCAGTAGCCCTAGGAAGCTGGAATATAGACAGATTATCAGTGAAGAAGGATGAGGAGTGACCAAAGGTAAAGCAGGAAAGATAGGCTGTGAAGGCTCTTCTATTTCGTGCTTCCATTTTATCTCAAAGTCAGTACGAAGCCATTGAACTAGCAGATGTGATTAGTTTATGGTTTAGAATTGGACTGGGGCGGGGGGAAGTCTGAACATGTTGTGTTTTTTGCCAGTCCATCTGGAATCCACTGGGACGCCATTTTTGTAGTATAGGTGAGAGATGGTGAGAAATGAATTCCAGATACCGGGAAAGGAAGGGAGACTGTCAGGTCTGCAAGTGGTGGTGGCCTGAGGCACATTGTATCCCAGGAGTTACAGGACTCAGGAAGGGTCGGGAGCTATAAGGTAATCTCTGAGGATTTAGGAGTCTCGGCAAAAGCTCTGTTGGCTAAGCTGAGATTCAAGGATACTTACCTTCAGAAAGACCAGGGTGTTCAGGGGAAGGAGCAACTGCCTTAGTAATGCCTAGGACCTGAAGATCAAGGCTTGGCCCATTGTCATGGACCTTTCAAGCCCAGAATAGCTCTAGAGAGCTACTCTTAACTTCAACAAATAAAGCTAGAGCCAGAGCCAGATGTCATTGCAAAAAATTTTTTAAATATGGCTTTATTTATTTTGCACGCTTAAGTTATAACAGATTGATATGATGTACACATGTTCTAACAGATTGAGAGAACATAAAAGTTGACTTCACAGTGTCACTTCCTCTACTTATACCTACCACTGCCTTTCCCTTTACAGCCAAGTTCCATGAAAGAACATTCCACATTCACTCTCTGTATTAGCAAGGGTGCCAGCAGGAAAGAGATGGTACACTGGGATTGGTATAATTTCAGGAGGGCTTTAATAAAGAAACAATAAATGTGTGAGCAGAGTGGAGGGAACCCACAAGATAGAGTGCAGTACCCTGGGCCTGTTACAACTTGTCTTAGTTATTTAGTGCTGTTATAGCAGAAATACTACTAGTGAATGGCTTTAACAGAGAAATTTATTTTCTCACAGTCTAGTAGGCTAAAAGCCTGAATTCGGTGAGCCAGCTCCAGCGGAAGACTTTCTCTTTCTGTCAGTTCTGGGGGACGTTCCTTGTCATCAATCTTTCCCTGGTCTAGGAGCTTCTCTGTGCAGGGACCCTGGGTTCAAAGGGCACAGTCTGCTCCTGGCACTACTTTCTTAGTGGTATGAAGTTCCTCTATCTCTCTGCTTGATTCTGTCTTTTATATCTCAGAAGAGATTGACTCAAGATACAACCTAATATTGTAAATTGAGTCCTGCCTCATTAACATAACTGCCTCTAATCCTGCCTCATTAACATCATAGAGGTAGGATTTACAACACATAGGAAAATTGCATCAGATGACAAAGTGGTGGATAATCACACAATGCTGGGAATCACGACCTAGCCAAGTTGACACACATTTTGGGGGGACACAATTCAATCGATAACACCAGTTTAAGAATCATCAGAAACTTGAATTGCTGTATTTTAGGGTTGTAAAAAATCTACTTAAAAATTCCTCCAGGTTGCTATTTCTATGATATGATACATGAGGGATCAATTTCAGATATATATTAAATACTTTAAGGACTTGTCATGTTTCCTTTTTCATAAGTTCAGGACCGTGTTTGTTTAGTTTGTTAAGTAGCTGTTTTATTGCAAAGTGTTTCCTTGTGAGGATGTAGTGTATGTTTTATTCCTACTTTATTTCTTTCCTCTATATTTAGTTGAGACAAGTACATAATGAATAATATTTTGAAACAATGTTTAATTAAAGCAAAAAAAAAACCCCAAACCTATTGCCATTGAGTCGATTCCAACTCACAGCAACCCTATAGGACAGAGTAGAACTGCCCCATAGAGTTTCAAAGAAGCTCCTGGTGGATTTGAACTGCCAGCATTTTGGTTAGCAGCTGTAGCTCTTAACCACTACACCACCAGGGTTTCCAATGGTTAATTAATGCAACTCAAATACAACTGCTCAGTCTGAGATTTAAGAAGATTTAGTGGGAAATAACTTGATACTTAAATGAAATATTTAAGGCCAAGGAAGAGCACAAGCCAACACTTTGGTGTTTGCTTTTTCCTTTTTCCCTGATATATTTTCTTATTCCAAACCTTATCTAAAAAAAAAAAAAACTTTTATGCCTCCTTAAAACTCCAATTCATCTGTCGGACCTCCCGTACCCTAACAGTCTCTTCTCTGGATTCTTACAAGGTAATTTTCCTTTAACTAGCCACCTTTGCTGTGTTTTATCTTTGTCCTCCTTCCCACTGGCTTCATCTTTAAGGACCTGTTTTCAGTTTTATCTTTATTGATCTTCCTCTTCCTTATTGATCTTGTCTTTCATTAGATGTGATGTATTTGTGGGTGATAAAGATAATTAAATGTTGAAAACAAAGTCATTGATTTAGCACTGGAAGACAAATAGAACAGGAGTAGAAAATTTAACATGATTTCAACTCCAGGACCCCACTAGTGCCAATGATTTAAATGGTTTTGTGAACGTACACAATGCAGTACCAGGTAGATCTGTGAAAATTAAATAGCTTTGTAAAGGTATACAATGCGGTACCAGGTAGATCTGCGAATGACACTAAGAAGATAGTGAAAGAATCACCCCTTGTGGGTTGAGACTTTACTCCTGTGGCATTTATTTCTGTTTGAAGTCCCACCTGGACTCATGGGTACTAGTACTGGCTTTGTCAGTAAATTGCTTGAACCTTCTTCCTCTAAGTTCGTTCATCTGTTATAAAAGGGGATTTAGGTAGAATCTAGTGTTTAGACAAAAAAGATCTGAATATACCCTTTTAATCTTACATTTCATGGCTCAAAGTTAATTCACAGTTAAGAGAGTATATCTTTTAAGCACCCAGCATTTCACATTCTTCTTTACTTGAACTACTGATTTTGAGACCAAATAAATTTTTAAAGATTGAAAATGTGAGCTCTGCATCCCAGGAGGTATGCTTGCCCAAGGATATTTGTACAATCATGTACTTTGCAGCATTGTTTGTAGGAAGAAAAAGATCAGAAACAACCTAAGTGACTATCATCTGAAAACTAATTTCCATACATAATTCAAATAGTAAAATGCTGTCTGCCCTATAAACAGCCCCAAGGTATATTCGATGGGAAAAGAAAAAAGTGGGAGATCAGCTCCTATAGTATAACCCCATTTGTGTTAAAAGAAGAAAAGGGCTCTACATACATATGCCTGTATATGCACACAGAATGGAGCTAGCGGACACTGAATCTTTGGAATTGTCTGATGAATTTTCCTTAGTTATATGTGTTACTTTTTTGTTTACAAATATGTAGTGAAAGTTCTTATGGTATTTCCTTGATTACACTGACATTCTTATTTTTTTAATTCTTCAAAGATAATCTAATGACTGTCCCCTATTCCTTTTTATCCTTCTCCTTCCTGAACAATTCAATCCTAAAGCAGTTAGGTGGGGGAGAGCAATGGAGGCATTGAAAGGAGGAGTGGCCTGCTTTGGGTGTTGAAGATCTAGAAGCGTGAAGAGGCTGTCCAAGTAGGGGAGGGCAGGTACTGGGAGTCAGAGCTGAGTACTGTGAGTAGGACATCCGTGTATGTAGTTGGGAGGCCTGGCACAGGGTTTTGGAAGTCCAAGTGAGGTAAGAAGGGTATCCACACATGGGAGTGGCCTGACACGGGGTGTCAGAGCCCAAGCTGGGTAAAAGGACTTCCATGAAAGAGGTGGCCCAACAAGGAGAGCCAGAGTCCAAGCAAGTTGAGGAGAACATCAACTCAGGGGAGGGGATGGAGTGTTGATGAACAATTGGTTACTCACAGAGATAGTAACCAAATATGTAAATATATTAAGTATTACGGGAGCTTGGTTTTCCACTGTTTGAGAAGAAAAATACAAATATGGAAAGGAAGAAGACTAGAAGGAGCCTTGTGATATTGGCTTGAAGTTGGCTGTATTGATATGAATTCATGGATTTCAAGATGTGGATAGTTGTAGAAATAAATGTAGATGTAAATATGTGTGTATATTTATTATATGTATATACACACATATTCATACACATGGGAATATATATGGAGTATTTTTTTTTTTTATGGGGATGTCCATGTGTGTATGCATGTGTTTGTAGAGGGTATGTACGCATGTATGTATATATACCCTAACTTTGCTCACTGAATAGACTTGTGAGCAACAACACCCCAGGTAGTAATGAGTACACCTAATGCCTGAATCTTGGATTCTAAATATCCTTCTCCATTAAAATAACCAGTACTCCTTAAAGAAATGGCTGATTCCAGAGATGGGGCATAGAAATTAGAACCAAAACCCAAACCCACTGCCATCTAGTTGAAATTAGAAGATAAGCCTAAGGTATCTTTTTGTAGTAGAAAGCGAGGAAGTACTTATATAATGATGAAGACATGTCAGCTCTAAGGTGCTCCTACTGGCCAAATTTTGAGGAATTTGAGCATCAAAGTAAATAATTATTGTGACAGATTATAACCCATTGAATAAAACAGGGAACTGAAGACCATACTGATTTAAGTAAATAAATGAATAAATTGAAAGTTTGATGACAAATCAGATATTTACATAGTTTCAAAGTACTTCCCCCAAATACTTACAAATTACAAAGGGGAAAAGAACAAATTTACAGTAGAAAAATTTGGCAAGGGCCACCTTAACCACGTGATCAAAATGGACATTGTCAGTAATAGGACAAATAGAAGTCATGGGCCACTTGATTGGATATTCCTGTCAAAGATTCATAACCTGAGTGTAATCATGAGGAAACATCATACAAACATAAATTGAGGATAGTTGTCTTAGTTATCTAGTGCTGCTATAACGGAAATACCACAGTTGGATGGCTTTAACAAAGAGAAATTCATTCTCTTCTAGTCTGGGAGGCTAGAAGTCGAAATACAGGGCCCAGCTCCAGGGGAAGGATTTTTTCTCTCTGTTAGCTCTGGAGGAAGGTCTTTGTCGTCAACTTACCCTGGTTGAGGAGCTTCTCAGCACAGGGATCCCGGGTCCAAAGGACATGCTATGTTCCTGGTGCTTCTTTCTTGGTGTTATGAGGTCCCTAACTCTCTGCTGGCGTCCCTTTCATCTCTTGTAAGATAAAAGGTAGTGCAGGCCACACCCCAGGGAAACTCCCTTTACATGAAATCAGGGATGTGACCTGAGCCAGGATTTACAACATATAGGAAAATTATATCAATCACAAAATGGAGGACAACAATACAATACTGGGAACCATGGTCTAACCAAATTAACACATATTTTGGGGGGATACAATTCAATCTATGACAACAGTCAACAAAAAATCTGCTTTGGAATCTTTAAAACTGTCAATATCAGAAAAACTAAAAACAAACAAATAAAAAATGCAGAGGAACTATTCTGGACTAAAAGAAACTAAAGAAATATTCCAACAAGATGCAATGTTTCATTCTTAGCTGTATATTTTCTTAGAGATAAAGGTCATTATTGGGGCAACTGAAGACACTTGAATATGGCCTGAGAATTAGATGGTAGTACTGTATCAATATTCATTTCCTGATTTTGATGTGTGTGTTATGATTATATAGGACAGTGTTCTTATTTGTGGGAAATACATTCTAAGGTATTCTGGGCTCATGGGTGTCAGGCTGTCAATTTATTCTCAAATGGTTTAAGAAAAAAAGTTCCTTGTACTGTGCTTGCAACTCTTGAAAGTTTGAGATGGTTTCAAAATAAAACTTAAAAACAAAAATATATGTGTAATATTGAATCAAAATATATTTCCTGGTTTTTGTAAGCTTTAGAATTTTTCATTAAATTGGACTTTGTGTACATCTGATTAAATAAAAATACAGGTAAAATAAATATTTCTACCAAGGAAGTGTCTTTTATTTTAATCATATTAATAATTTAAGTCTAGAAAAATTAATGCTAAATTTTTACTTCACATACAAAAATAGCCAAACGCTATTATTTGACTTTAAAACAAGACTATAACATACTTACTCACTTTGGGAAAATGCTCTTTATATATAGTTGACCCTATACATTTCTTTTATACATAATACTGTATTCTTTTATACATAATACTGTATTCTTTTATAGAGCAAGTTCTAATGTAGCTAAGTATCTCTATATCAAAATATGTTTACAGATATGGAATTTATATATTTTAAGAATTCCAAAATAGCTTTGTTCCCAACTGAATTTACAAAGGCTTTTTTTTTTTTCTGCCTAGTCTTTCTACAGTCTCTTTACATAATACGCTGTACCTTGTGCCCAATCTCCAGCCAGATTAAATAAAGCCCAAATGAATGGTAACAGAGTTGTTTCCAAAACATTTGAGAGCAAGCAGAATATTTTCCTTGTATTGAATTTAAGTACATTATTAAGTAGCTTGAGAAAAAAAGTGAAAAAGACACAATCTCTGTCTTAAAGATGCATTGTCAACAATGTTGGTTAGAGGTTCACCTTGATTAGGGAGTGAAGCCAACAAAAAATATCTTCCATTTCCCAGAGTGGAATAAAGGTCACCCAAAATTCTCATGTGCTTTATCCTGTATTCAGAGTGGGGTCTTTTAAAATTAACAAATTATTATCTCAGACTGGAAATCGAAATAAGATAATAATGCACTAAATTGCAGAGTGTTCTTTCCTGTTTGCCTCTGAGGAAAATTTTAAAATTGATCTTCAGCATATTTTTTTTTGTACTTTTTATCACTGCAGTTTTTAAAATAACTGCAGCCAGAGCTTGTAGAAACCCTCTTTATGTAATCATAGACTAATTACTTGTAATTGGCAAATTGTTTGCTAAAGTTATTATTTTAACTATTGATTTCATACACATCTAGGTAAATTGAGAGGTAAATCAGCAGAAAGAAAAATGAATCACTCTATTGATCTTGCTTAAGTCTTAAAATCTTTTTGGATAACACTTTTTTGTTGTTGTTGTTGGATAACACTCTGAAGTTTTGCGTTATACAAATCAGTTCAGCTCCTCAACACAAAATGTTGTCTAGAACAAAAGAGGACTGTAGAATTCGGCCCACCTTGAGATCAGTACGGAGCTAACCTTACCTTACAGCTCTTCAACCAAAGGATCTGAAATTTGAATGTGGAACAGGCCAGGGACACTCTCCTGCAAATAAATACTGGGCAGTGGTGTGTGCAAAGGAACCCTGGTGGTGCAGTGGTTAAGTGCTTGGCTGCTAACCAACAGGGAGGCAGTTTGAACCCACCAGGTACTCCATGACAGAAAGATGCGGCAGTTTGCTTCCGTAAAGATTACAGCTTTGGAAACCATATGGGGCAGTTCTACCCTGTCCTGTAGGATCATTGTGAGTCAGAATTTACTCCAGGGCAACGGGTTTGGTTTTGGGTGTGTGGCAGCCTCAGGCTTAGTTTCGACAACAGGTCAAAATGGAAATCCAGATTGGCTCGGGGCTGCAATATCAGTAAAGGCTTAGTTTAAAATAAAATATACGGAAGAATGCAAATCAGACTGAAAACACGGTGCTTGGTTGTTCAAGCATTCATTTTATACCTTTTGTTTAAATTTGTGGAATGAAAAAGAAAATTTTGTTTTAAATGTGTTCATCTGTGTGTTTGTATTTACATACACAGTTAGAGACTGGTTTCACACACACACACCCATCTGAAGAATGCATCTTAAACAAACCAAACTGGGATCATTTCATTAGTCCTCATCTTATAAAGACATTTTTGACAGATTAACCGTACGTGGATTTTTAGAACCTCAAATCATCATTTAAGGTTCTTATTTTTTTGCCATTATCACAGCATCTAGCATCGTAATCATGATACATTTGAATTATAATGATATTAAATAATATTGAATATACCATGAACTGCCAGAAGAACAAACAAATCTGTCTTGTTGGAAGAAACACAGCTAGAATGCTCCTTAGAAGCAAGAATGGTGAGGCTTCTCACATACTTTGGACGGTTATTAAGAGGGGCCAGTCCCTGGAGAAGGACATCATGCTTGGTAAGGTAGACGGTCAGTGAAAAAGGGGAAGACCCTTAATGAGATGGATTGACAACAGTGGCTTCAACAATGGGCTCATACACAACAACGATTGTGAGGATGGTGTAGGACCCGGCAGAGTTTCATTTGTTGTATGTAGGGTCGCTCTGAGTCCGAACAGACTTGACCTCACCTAACGACAACAATCCTCATAAATTTCTAAATCATTAACACTTAAAATTCTTAAAATAAGGTAACCTTATATTTTATTAACTTTATTAATCTTCTGCTATAGGGAAAGAAAAATACAATGACAGGAATGTCATTTTTCTTTATGTGGCAATCTTTAAAATGATTATTTCCTGTCAGCAGTTGGGAATTAGAGATTCTTTCTGGCAAATACATTTCTGCAGGCTCACCCTTCAGCAATGTTTATCAGCTGCATGATAATGAGTCAATTTCTATGTAAATATAATCAGTATTTGATGGTGCTAAGGAAAGCTCCTAGATTAAATGATTTTTGTGGTTCCTTGATTAACATACTTTATGAAACCATTGCCATAGTGCTACTAGTTCACATTAGGAAATAGCTCAAATTCCAGTCTAAGTTCTTCATAACGAAACACGGCCCTCTTTCTAGGGAAAAAGTACGTGTGTGTACTCCTACGCCAAGAAACTAATGACACTGCATTTTGTCGATTTAACGTGCAACAATTAGTTATTGAATATCTATTTGTTCAAACATTGCTCTAGGTATTGTACATGCCACAGTTAGAGCAGTGAGCAAGAAAGATAAGGTCCCTGATCCTACGGAATTTCTATCCTCATAGTATTCAGAGGCTCATGGAACCTCTACCATCTTGTAGCTGTACCATAACAACACAAGACCTACGTGGAAGATTAGCAGAGTATGGAGGTGGCATAAGTAGCTCTTAAATGCCTTGGCCCTGAAATGATCCATGCCTTCTGCTTACAATAGGCCCAAGGGCAGAAATTGTGACATAACCCTAGCAAACTGCAAAGGTGACTGGGAAATGTAGGTTACTTATAAATGTTTGGTCAAAAGCAAATGTCCCTGTCACAGTTGTTTTCTTACTAAGATGAACAATCTAGAATAATGATATGACATATATCCTGGACATTCATTCATGTACATATTCATTTATTATATCAGCAAATTTCAGCCAAGGAATCTGAAACCACTTTATATATTTCATGTGTGGTAAATTAATAACGGAAATTAGGGGCTTATACAAATGTTAGAAGCTCTGTGGGAGTGAAGGTTGGAGATGGCACCATAGAGATCTCAGGCAAAAGCTTTGAAACAGATGGTTCCACAGAGTTCACCAGGAGTCTACTACGATTCTTAAGAGTGTCTGGGAAACTCTTCCAGACCTTACACAAGTGCTTCTTGTTGGCCAACTCTATTCCAGAACTGTCTCAGGAGGGAGACTCAGAAAAATCTTCATTTTACAGTGGCAACTAGAAACCCACAGTACCAAAGGTAATGTGTATGTCTGTATCTTCACTGTGTCCTATTTGAGGGAGGCCCTACAGTTGATGTTAATTTGAATAGTAAAATATTTTCTAGCACTAGCTTGAAATAAGTTGTGGTCTTCTTTCAGTTAGCCTTTCGTATATTCTGAAAACCACAAGGCTAGAAGGAAAATAAGAATAGTCTCCAGTCCTTCCCTCAGCTCTCAAAGAGCTAAAAATGTTATTATGAGGACATGGCTTAACACATGTGAAACAACTAGTGGATGAAGAGCTATCATATGTAGAGCTCAAAATAATATAAAAACAACTGCATTTTTTAGGCTGTAAACTGTCATGTCTTTTGTTCGCATGAGCTCCAGACAAAGAGACAGAATGCACTCTTTGTGTTTTAGGTAAGAAAGATTTAAGATAGGATTTAAGGGTTTATACAAAAGTTAAAAACTCTGGGCAAGGAAAGGCCAGGGATACCACTGCCAGTAGTCATTCAGGAGAGACAATGCTGAGATCTCAGCCAAAAGCTTCAGAGCAGGTGGGAGTCCTCTATTAATGAGGTAAGATAGGTGTCGATGATAGTTAATAATGCAGTAAACTAGCAATTAATGAAATAAAATGTAACAGTGAGCTGTCACGGAAAACTCACTGCAACAGGAATCACGACATACTTCCAACGCTGAAATAATTATGTGGAAACCCCTCACTTATTAAATTATTTTAATATTCTCAATATAGTGCTTTAATAGGGAACATCTCTAAGGCAGCCTCATGGATAGGTCTGTTCCTGCATTGGACATAACTTACCTAAGTGATCAAGGTTGACTGTCTCCTGGAATTCTAAAGGCAGGAAACAGGCCACAGGAGCTATATCTGTTGTCCTCCAAGAAAAGAAAAGATCCATCCCTGGAGCAGCTCGGAGATCAGCAGAACTATTAGGAAGAGCAGGGGACGCAGAGCTGCCTCGGTCTCAAAGGGTGGGGTTGTGGCCTCTGGGGTTTCAAAGGGTGTGGCAATGGTCTTCTTCATCTCAAAGAGTAAGATCTTCACCAACTCAGTTCCAGACTGTGGGGCTGCCATTAAGGAGTGTCAGGAGGATGGGGCCACAGCCCAAAGCTGAGGGGATGGGGATTCTATGCATGGGGGCAGAAGAATGGGGCCTGTCATGGCCAAGGGGGTAGGGTAGCCACTCAAATGGACTACAAGAATGAGGCCACCCAAAGCTGAGAGAGCAGAATTGCCATCCCAGTGGATCTGGAAGTTGAAGCTGAAGCCCAGGGCCTAGGGGCCTCCACCCAGAATCCAGAAAGTACAGCCAACACCTAGAATCTGGAGGGCAGGGCCATTGCCTAAATGGTCTTAGAGAACAGAAGATTGTTTTCAAGCCTCGAGAGCTAATGTAAATTGTTCTGCTGAGTTTTGGACTTGCTCGGTGCCCATTGTCCCTTCTTTCCCTCCAATTTCTCCCATTTGTAATGGAAATGTCTACCTTGCGCCTGTTCATCCATTGTACTTTGGAAACAGATAACTTGTAGCCTAGATTTCACAAGTTCACAGATGGAGAGGAATTTTGCCCCAGGATGGAATACACCTAAAGTCTCACCCATATTTGATTTAGGTGATTCAGAGGGTGAGATTTGGGTCTTGGAGTTGATTTAAGACTTTGGGATGTGATGGAGTGAATGTGTTTTGCATGTGGCAAGGACATGAATCTTGGGGGACCAAAGGGTGGAATGCTATGGAATAGTGTCCCCCCAAAATGTATGTTGTAAATCCTAACATCTGTCTGTGGTTATAATCTCATCGTGAATGGATTGTGTTTGTTATGTTTACAAGGCAGGATTAGTTACGTCAATGAAAATTAGGTTATTTTATTATGTTAATGAGGCAAAATTAGGGCATATCTTGAGTGGCCCTCTTTTGAGATATAAAAGAGATAAAACATGCAAGTGAGAAAAGCAGAGATGGGGAAAGAGAGATGCCAAGGCACAGAAAGATTGTCCGGGAGCAGAAACTCAAGAGAAAAGGGCCTTCCTCCAGAACCAATAGGGAAAGAAAGCCTTCCCTAGAGCTGGCACTCAGAACTCATACTTCTAGCCTACTAAACTGTGAAAAAAGAAATTTGTTTGCTAAAGGCACCCACTTGTGGTATTTCCGTTATAGTAGTGCTAGGTAACTAAGGAATATACTAATTTAACATCTTTGTTAAATTTTATCTTTGATAGGCTGCAGATTAGGTTGCAGATTAATATGCCTATTGTGCCTGTAAAACACAAAATATGAGTTCCAATACAAATAATAGATCACTTTTTGTTTCTTACATCTTCAAAGTCTTTTCTTCTCCAGCACACATGGCAAATCCTAGAGAGACCAACAGAAGCCCCAAGGATCTTATCAAAATGGCCGAGTAAAGGTCTTGCCACCCGCTCCCCCCCATGAGACAGCCAGTATGATGAAAGTGGAGCCAATTTCAAACAAACAATATTATTAAGTTTGAAGCTCGGACTTTTCCCCCTTCCCATTCTGACATTTATTATCTGCCAGAATCACAGCAAGCTACAATACCAAAGCAGTTGATTGGAGTTACTTAGTAAATAACATTTGATGAAAAGAAAATTAGGGGTAAAGAGACCCTTGAGAAATTAGAAAGTAGCCTTCCAGGCTTTCAACCTATTCATCATTTACCAAGGAGTCGAATAATGTAGCAGGTCTAAGAACCAGCAGAGACCTGCTTCTAAGCCCTGAAAATACTGAATCAAATAGTTGAATAGTACAGCTGAAGAAATTGTTTAAACTTGAGTCAAAATAACCTTTGATTAAGGAAGAGGGGAAAAAGCTAGGCTTCACAGAAAGGCTTAAAAGAGCTTTTACAAACAACATGAATTATTCAGGCTGGGGATATTGTGACTTGTGTTTTATACATATAAGGCTCAAGTGTCTGATCTCAAATTCAGTGCCAATAAATTGATTTATATCAGTTGAGAAATGTTTGGGTGAGGAAAAAAAGATGAGCCTATCTTCCCTAGTGCCTTGGCTTTGTTCTATGCAACAAAATGTAGTGAACTTTGAGCCCCAAGCATTTTTGTTATTTTGTTAGAATGGGAGAGAAGAGGCCTCTTGGAACAGACTTTTGTTGGGGCAAATAAACTCTTCTGGGAATGTCACCCCTACATCACTTCTACATACCACCTCAGGCACTCAAATGGAACAGAACAGTAAGATTGCACCTCTGTGCTCCTTTGAGTACATAGCAGGGTTGGTGAAAATATTCTATTACTAGATCCAAATATCAAGATTTTTTCATTAGGACAAATAACAGCCATTTATACTATTAGGCTATAAAATCCCATCTCTTCCAGGAAGACTTCTCTGATTCTTCCCTGGTGAATCCTTCCTCTATGTTCTCATACTGCTTTGCACACCCTTCTAGTTACCAGTCTGAGAGGCACTGTGTAGTAGAGAGAGCATGAGCTTTGGAATCAAACCCCAACTCCAGTTGGGCAAGGCACCTATCTTCTCTGAATCTCAGTTTCTTTGTCTGTAAATTGAAGCTAATAATTCCTAATTTAAAGGGTTGATATGAGAGCCCATGGGATAATGGTAGTTGCTCAAAAAATGAAAGTGTTATACTATTAATTATACTAAAATGTCTTAGGAACAGGGATTTGGACTTACTTGGTGTATGTCCCATAAAGCTAACTTCAACTCCTAATACATAAGGGATAATATTTTTTAGTGAATAATCTACATGGCTCAGATTTCATGCCAGGTAGCTAGTTGTTCTTTTTAGTATCTTTGCATATAACTCTAAGCATTCTTCTCTTAAAGTACTCTTTGCAGCATATTTCAAGTTTGTTTACATGTAATTCTGATTCCCACAAGTAGCTTCTTGAAGCCTTACTCTTGTATCCATATTTGACACACAACAAGTGAGCACAACTAGTTAGCCAAGTGAGAGACAGGAGACTGGATAAATGAGGGTTTAGATGGATAGAGAGGAAGCTTAAAAGTTTATGAAGTTCAAGTAATAAATGGAATTTTCTGATTTGTTGTAGTTTGTCTGTGATCACTCTACCTTTATGCTTAGATTACTGTCTTACTTATCCAATCTTCAAACACTGACTGAATTCCATTGTGCTGGGTAACATGCAAGGGGATACAGAGAAGAATCAGAGTAGGGAAGAGAAGGGAGACAGGAAGGGGGAAAAGATATGAAAAAGAGGAAAGGAGGGAGGCAGATGGGTGGGTAGGTAGGTAGGAATGTAGAGAGATAATTACCCCAGAGTCTTAAGGAAAGATAAGACGTGGGATACAATAGAATACAGTAGAAGTCTAAATGATGTTAATTCTATTTAGGAAATCTTTCCTGGGCTCTCAGGGCTTGTCACTTCAAGTCAAACTCTTGCAATAAACTCATGATGCAATAAACTGTGCAGTTCAGTCTAGCTAGTCCAAGAAAACTCTCTTCTGAAAAATGGTATCTGTGCCTCTTTTATTCTCTGTCTGAAAAACTGTCTTCCATCCTTCATCTCTACCTAACATAATCTTCTCCACAAACTTTAAGATTTTGCCCAAATGGTACTTCTTCCTTGGAGTCTTCTCTGAGTCCCCCAGCCCAGAATAATCTTTCCCTCTTTTAAATGCTTTAAGCACTACCTAGTTACTATTGACCGTGCAAATGAAAGACAAAAAGATACCTGAGTTTGGTAAATTGAGATTGGTATGTTGGTTAAGTCAGTAAAGAAAAAGGAGGTATGGGGAGAAGACTGGGTTTAGGTCAATGTGGTTTTAGGTCACTGCCAGGCCAGCACTGTGGATTCCTGTCTGGAGCTCAGGGAAGTTTGCGGCTAGCCGTGCGGATTTGGATCCCATGCAGAAAGGTAGAAATGGAAATTTGAAATGAATGATGTTGGCAAGAAAGAGAGTAAGTAGGACGGAGCAAAGAGACTTGAGGAGCACAGGTGTTTGAAGGATAAAAGAGGAAAAGGAACCCGTGAAAGAGATTGAGACAACTCTGCCTGGAAGGTAGAATAGAAAGCTGGAGCTATGGAGAAACCAACAAAAGAGTTCAAGAAGTTAGGGAATGGGGGAATGGAGGCATTAATGAAAGGAAAGAGGTAGCTATATCATCTACTTTCTGGGCAGTGAGCCACCTGGTGTTCTGCTTAGAACATGTACAAAGTTATATTGTCATATTACAGTCTAATCACCCTTGGGTCATTGTTACGAAACAACCTCAAAGCCATAGAGAGGAAAAACAAATGTAGACCAGAATGAGCTCTCATAGGTAGGTCAGTCTAGAATTTTATATAAACCAATTAATATTTCTTGGAGGAAGCATTCTGGAGTTTACTAGAGGAAGTCATCAATGCTAAATAGAAAAAATAAATAAATAACATGGGGATATCAGATTCCTTTATTAATTCTTTATCCATGCTAAATTTCTAGTTAGTACAGGTAAACATGTTCCAAGTTTTATTGGAGGTGACTTCACTAATTAACTTGAATAACATATACAAGATCAAATAAGTCAGTGACCACAAATAACTTTTCAAATTTGAGATGCTGCAAGATGAAAAAAAATGAAAATTGAGGGGAGAGAAATTCTGTTTTCAGGTTAAGCATATGATTGACAAGTGTTACATTGGAATTATCAAAGTGAGTCAACTGAGTGAGTCACCCACTCGGAGTACTCCTAGAGGTCTTTCCAATAAACATCCTAATTTGAACATTTAATTGTTTACTCTTGTAACTTTGCTTTGAGATAATTGCCAGTGGAAGCTTAGAGGCTGATGTCAGTGACAGAAGGACAAAAATGGACTTTAATCCATAGGTTTCTAGTGTGTTATAAAGTAGGAAAGAACACTAACAAGCAAAGCCTACTGAGTAAAAACCAAGACAGAGATTCAAAGCCCAGAGGCCATAAAATGAAACATGTGAAAAATGAAGATTTAAATGACTCTGACTGGATCAGCCATGTGATGGTTCATTTTATGTGTCAACTTGGCAAGGCTGTGGTGCCCAGCTGTTTGGTCAAACACTAGTCTTGATTCTGTTATGATATAGTTACATGTGATTAAATATCTTGGCCTTAAGTAAGCAGATTACCCTCCATAATGTGGGTGGGCCTCATACAATCAGTTGAAGAAGGCTTTAAGAGCAAAAAAGGGAGGTTTTTCCTAGAGTATATTCTGCCTCCAGACTATAAATAGACATTTCACCAGAACTCCTTCATTCTTCACCCTTCACATTTCCTCACCTATGAATTTTGAGACACAAGACCAAGAATCTTGCCACCTGACCTACAGATTTTGAACTTGCCAGCCTTTCACAATCACGTGAGCTAATTCTTTAAAATCAATATCGCTCTCTCTCTCTCTCCACACACACATACACATATATATAAACCAAAAACCCACTCTCATCGAGTCAATTCTGACTTATAGCAACCACAGAGTAGAGTTGCCCCATTTGTTTCCAAGGAGTGGTGGATTGGAACTGCCATCCTTTTGGTTAGCAGCTGTCATGGATTGATTTATGTCCCCCGAAAAATGTGTGCATCAATTGGGCTGGGCCATGATTCCAGGTATTGTGTGATTTTCCTATATGTTGTAAATCCTGCCTCTATGATGTTAATGAGGGAAGATGGGCAGCAGTTGTGTTAGTGAGGCAGGACTTACTGTAGAACTCAACCTACAAGATTGGATTGTGTCTTGAGGCAATCTCTTGAGATATAAAAGAAAGAAGTAAGCAAAGAGACAGGAGGACCTCATACCACCAAGAAAGCAGTACCAGGAACAGAGCATGTCCTTTGGACCCGGGGTTCCTGTGCAGAGACACTCCTAGTCTGGGGAAAGATTGATGAGAAGAAGGCTGACAGAGAAAGCCTCCCCTTGGAGCTGACACTCTGAATTTGGACTTTTAGCCTATTTTACTGTGAGGAAATAAATTTCTCTTTGTTAAAGCCATCCGCTGTAGTATTTCTGCTATAGCAGCACTAGATGACTGAGACAGAATTTGGTGCCAAGAGTGGGGTGCTGCTCTAACAGATACCTAAAATGTGGAAGCAGTTTTGAAACTGTGAATGGATAGAGGCATGACAGCAGCAGAGGACCAGTGCAGCAGAGAACCTGGAGTGGCAGAGAAGTGACAGCAGCAGCAGAGAACTGGCAGTAGCAGAACAAGAAGACCAGCATGAGACAGTGCTGGAGCTGACCCACAAGTGAGAGAGCTGAGTGCCTGCGTGCAGGAGGCTTCCTGGTGGAGTGGGGTGCCTCTGGGAACTTATTGGTGGAGCTACGGAGCTTTGGAATACTTGCCCCAGCAGGGGAAATGCAGGCATGAGGCCCCAGAGCCGAGAGGCCAAGAAACCAGGAAACAAACTCTAAAGAGACAAGGAACACAAGAAGCGGAGCTGCCTGTCTCAAAAGGTATGGCCATGACCTCAGAGACTTCCAAGTGTGGAACCATGGCCTCTGGTGTTTCTAAGGGTGGAGTTGCCACTCAGATGAATGAGGAGAATGGTGCGCCTAAAGCCGAGGGAACAGAGTAGCTGTCCCAGTGGGCCTGGCAAGTGGAGCTGAAGCCCAGGGCCAACAGGCCTCCACTCAGAATCTGGAGAGTGTGGCTAATACTCTCTGGAGGGCAGGGCCATTGCATAAATAGTCTTAGAGAACACAGGGTTATTTTCAAAGCTTTGAGGGCTAATGTAATGTGTTGTGCTGACTTACTTGGTGCCTGCTATCCCTTCTTTTCCTCCAGTTTCTCCCATTTGCAATGGAAATGTCTAGCTTGTGCCTGTTCTGCCATTGTACCCTTGGGAGCAGATAACTTGTATTTTAGATTTCACAGATGAAGAGGAGTTTTTGGATTTTGGACTAGGAGTTAAGACCTTTGCTATGATATGATGGGGTGATTATGTTTTGCATGTTGCAATGATGTGATTTTTTGGGGGCCAAAGGGTAGAATGTCATGGATTGAATTATGTCCCCCGCCCAAAACATGTGTATCAGTTGGACTGAGCC